>NC_054481.1:77552966-78152966 GCF_017639515.1 Carcharodon carcharias | reverse complement strand
ATCAAGTAATTGTCCAATTCTCTTTTGAAAGCTTTGATTGAATCTGCCTCCACCACACTCTCAGGCAATGCATTCTGGATCTGAACCATTCGCTGCATAAAAAAAGATTATCTTCATGTTGCCATTGCTTCTTTTGCCAATCACCTTAAATCGATATCCTCTGGTTCTTGACCTGTCTACCAATGGGAACAGTTTCTCCTGGTCTACTCTCTTCAGGGTCCTCATGACTTTGAACACCTCTATCAGCCATGTCACCAGTTCCAACCTGGAAAAATCCACTGACATCAAAATTGAGGGGCATGGCCAGCTGATGTCCACTGGCTGCAGCCTTTATGCCTGCAGGTCTGGTTTAAGGAGGTGGCTTAGTTCAGTGATCACCTCCTTGGTAAATTGTAGATGCCTCAGGCACTGCTCCTGGCTGAGGTGGATCCAGGTGATGTAAGACTTGAGGTGGGTAAGGCTCCTGCTGGAAGCCCTTTCATCCTCCTTCTTTGCTGCTTCTGCTTCATTGGGCTGCAGGAGGACAGAGCAATGACAATTGCAGCTATAGCCTCATGACTGGGAGTAAGTGGCACACAACTCCTTCCAAAGTTCCAGTGGCACTTCCTTCTGACTAAAAGAACTTCTCACAACAGCACAGTGCTTTCACTAACTCTACATCAACAAGTAGATAGTCAAAAGCACCTCTTCTGCGAGGTGAATGTTGATGCCTTTAAATAACAGTGCGGTGTAGTGCCCAATGCAAATGAACGATGTTTACCTATATTGTTTAAGAGAATGTTAACAGTTATATTAAACGATCTGCCCACTCTGCATATTTCCGAGGCACACACAGACTCATGTTAATGCTCCTCACAAAGTAGACATCAGCAAGTGCCATACCAGAAGTGGGTGGGAGTCATTTTGCACTTCAACTGTCTGTCATAACGCCGAAACCAGCAACACTACGGAGCCGGGATATATGACCTGTAAGTTTCAAAAACAAAGGCTGAAGGACTTGAAGGTAGTGAACATTAACCCAGCAGTGAAAAACAATGAAACATGAATCAAAGTATTATTATAGAACAGATGGTCTGGCAGCTGCATGGGGAGAGGGTAGCCATCTGTCTGGTTTAGAAATGGACAGTCTAATGTTGGCATTGGCCACCCAGCAATAAACTTGATTAAAAACCAGCCATCAAAAGACAAGCGTTTTCAGCAACTCTTTGAAAAACAGAATTTTGAGTTGTAAGAAACTCCTTTCTGGCAGGTCTGAAAGAGGAAACTGGTCATCAACGATTGACCTCACTGGGCTCAACTAACTATAGTTGAGAATTTTCTTCAGCTTCCCTCTCCCCTGTAGCTGTAACTTCAGATACCTGGTTACAGTTGAAAATGAAGTTTCTGTTGAACTTCTGTCGACATGACAACAGCAGAGTGAGAGAGCACTGAAGAAATTCCCAGCAATTGGGAATGCTTTTCCTGGAATGTGGACTTCTCTCCAATATTGTAATTCATGGTCACAGTGTTTCATAAGCAGTTTGAAGTCTTGATGGACTGAATTCTGTGATTTTTTTGTGGCAGGATGTAACAGAACTAAAAGAAAATGCTTGCATTTACACTGAGCAATTTACAGCCAATTAAAATCCTTTTGAAGTGCTGCCATTGTTGTAACATAGAGAACATGGCTCCCACAGCAACGACCAGCTAATCTGTTCTTGTGATTTTTTTAAATTCTTTCGCAGGAGATGAGTATCTCTAGCTAGGGTAACATTTATTGCCCATCCCTAATTGCCCTTAAGAAAGTGATGGTGAGCTCCCTGCTTGAACTGCTGCAGTCCATGTGGTGTAGGTACACTCACCATGCTGTTAGGGTGCAAGTTCTAGGATCTTGACCCAGCAACAGTGAAGGAACGGTGATATATTTCCAAGTCAGGGTGGTGTGTGGCTTGGGGGGGATGTTCCAGGTGGTGATGTTCCCATCTACCTGCTGCCCTTGTCCTTCTAGATGGTAGAGGTCTGGGTGTGGAAGATGCTGTCGAAGGAGGCTTAATGAGTTCCTACAGTGTGATTTGTAGATGCACATTTCTGCTACTGTGCATCAGTGGAGCAGGGAGTCAATTTTGAAGGTGATGTATGTGGTGCCAATCAAGCAGACTGCTTTGTCCTGGATGGTGTAAAGCTTCTTGACTGTTGTTGGAGCTGCATTCATCCAGGCAAGTGGGGAGTATTCCAACACACTCCTGACTTGTGCCTTGTAGATGGTGGACAGGCTTTTGGGAGTCAGGAGGTGAGTTACGCAGTGCAGAATTCCGAGCCTTTGACCTCATCTTGTAGCCACAGTATTTATATGGCTAGTCTAGTTCAGTTTCTGGTCAATGGTAACCCCCAGGATGTTGATAGTGGGGGATTCAATGATGGTAATGACATTGAACATCAAGGGGCAATGGTTGGATTCTCTCTTGTTGGAGATGGTCATTGCCTGGCACTTTTGTGGTGTGAATGTTACCTGCCACTTGTCAGCCCAGGCCTGGATATTGTCCAGGTCTTGCTGCATTTGGACATGGACTGCTTCAGTAACTAAGGAGTCGTGAATGGTGCTGAACATTGCGCAGTCATCCGCGAGCATCCGCAATTCTGACCTTATGATGGAAGGAAGGTCATTGATGAAGTAGCTGAAGATAGTTGGGCCGAGGACACTACCCTGAGGAACTCCTGCAGTGATGTCCTGGAGCTGAGGTGACTGACATCCAACAACCACAACCATCTTCCTTTGTGCTAGGTATGACTCTAACCAGTGGAGAGTTCTCCCATGATTCCCATTGACTCCAGTTTTGCTAGGGCTCCTTGATGCCACACTCGGTCAAATGCGGCCTTCGTGTCACTCTCATCTCACCTTGGGAGTTCAGCTCTTTTGTCCATGTTTAAGCAAAGGCTGTAATGAGGTCAGGAGCTGAGTGACCCTGGCAAAACCCGAGTGGGTTATTGCTGTGTAAGTGCTGCTTGATCGCACTGTCGATACAAGTAGATCACAGTGTGAAACACAAGTATATACTGAATCCAACTCAGGTTCAGTTAAATGATTTTAGTGTTGAGCAGTTCCTATGCTGTTTTCTTCTTGGACACCTCTGCACTCAACAGCACGACCAAACAGCGCTGTTTGGTAAACCATATGATGCAGCCATCCTTCCCTTCTTAAATACAGGCGTCCCTTAAAGCTGCACTGAAGAAAATTTGCTGCAATCTAAAACATCAGGAAATCAAACACCAGTACAGAGAGAGGATTTACCAGTAATAGATGCAATACTGGAGGCATTAGTGTTGGGAATGGACTGGGCAAGAGATGCCATGGTTCCATAGGGGAGACAAGTACATCTCCTGAGCCCTGTAGAGGAGATATTTCTCAACATGATGGGGCCTATAGTATCCAACATCACTGAGAACGAGGAAGGTGGCCAGTTCCTGCCTTATGCCCATTTCAACTCCCAGAAATGATGTGCAAGCTGCTGATGGTGTGACCATGGACCTCTTGCCTCTCATCCCACCTCCTTTCCCTCAAACCAACCTTCTCTGACAGGCACTCAAGAATAGCCCCCAGTTCAGTCACAGCAGTCTGAGAGAGAGCGACAGTGCAGCACTGCTGAATCAAATTCCTAGCCCTATGAGTCTAAAACCTTTGTGATTCTTTTCAGATCTTTAAACTGTTTCTTTAATGATTCACTTCATGTTTACAAATGCTGACAGAGCCTACTAGCCTGTCTCCATTTGAAGTGAAGGGTCACATTCGGCAATTTCAGATATAGGATAAATACTTTATATGCACACAATGCAAGAGGGATAGAAAATACAGGAAAATTCAGTTCTGTTAGTTTAAAATCAACTGTGAGGAAGTTATTGAAACCTATCATTCCTGAAGAATGATGAATCGATCGAACAGAGTCAGTGTGGATATGTGGAGGGAAGCTCATGTCAGACTAATGTAATCAAATATTTTCAGGAGGCCACGAACATGGTGGACAGGGGATTGTCTGTGGATACTGTTTCTTCTTGATGGTATTGATAAGGTTCTGCACATGAGACTGTTAACAAAAATAAATGCAGTGGACTTGAAGACATGCTTGGGATATGAATCAATTGGTTTGGAGGTAAGACAGGCAATAGGGATAAAGATAGGGATAAATGATTCTGATTGGTGGGATGTGACAAGTGGATTTCCCCATTTTTATCCTCTGATTGGAAACCCAGAACAAACGGCAGAATTTTCAATTTATACTGTTTAAAAGAGAATGGAGCAGTTGGAGCAAAATAGAAAGTCAGGGATAGGTGGAAGCTCAGGAGAGATTGACAAAGATGCATGGATACAGGACAAAGGGAGTGTTAATTGTAGTGTTAAAGACTAAAGGAGGTGCTGATAGTGGCATAAAGATAAGATAGCAGAATGTGTTAATAGCAGAACAAGGGTTCTGTGAACTTTGTGAAAGAACAAAATAAATACAAGTGACAGATGGCCCTGGGGTGAGGGTGGTTGGGGAAAAAGGATAAAAAAAAGCATTAAAAATTAAAAAATAAATATTCAAAGATGAAATCAGGAAGCATTCCTTCACAAGGAGGTGGTGGAAATCTGTAATTCTCTCCACAGTAGCACTGGTCAATTGAAATTTTCTAGATTGTAGTTGACAATGTGTTCTTCAGTGAGAGAGCATTCAGGGAAATAGATCAAAGGCAGGTAAATAGAATTGTGACATAGGTCAATCATGACTTGATTGATTTTCATTCCTGCCTTGGAGAACGGTGTGCAGTGACGATTTAAGAACATAAGAACTTGGGGCAAGAGTAGGCAATTCAGCCCCTCAAGCCTGCCCTGCCATTCAATACAATCATAGCTGATCTCATTTCGTCCTCAACTCCAATTTCCCGCCCTTTCCCCATAACCCTTCAGCCCGTTACTAATTAAAAATCTGTCTATCTCCTCCTTAAATTTATTCAGCGTCCCGGCATCCACTGCACTCTGAGGTAGTGAATTCCACAGATTAACGACCATTTGAGAAAAGTGATTCCTCCTCATCTCTGATTTAAATCTACCACCCCTTAGCCTAAAACTATGACCTCTTGTTCTAGAATGCCCCACAAGTGGAAACATCCGCTCTATGTCTACTTTGTCTATCCCCTTTAGCATCTTATATACCTCAATTAGATCTCCTATCATCCTTTTAAACTCTAGCGAGTATAGGCCTAAACTGCTCAATCCCTCCTCATAAGACAAGCCTTGCATCTTTGGAAACAATTTAGTGAAGCTCCTCTGATCCGCATCCAGTGCAAGTAAGGGGACCAAAACTGTGTACATTACTCCAGGTGCGGTCTCACCAATGCTTTGTACAGTTGCAACAACACTTCTCTATTTTTATACTCTATTCCTTTAGCAATAAAGTCCAAAATTCCATTTGCCTTCCTTATTACCTGCTGTACCTGCATACTAACTTTCAGCGATTCTTGCACAAGGACACCCAGATCCCTCTGCACTAAAGCCTTCTGAAATTTCTCTCCATTTAATTAATAATTTGCCTTTTTATTCTTCCGACCAAAATGGATAACCTTACATTTATCCACGTTAAACTCCATCTGTCAGATTTTGGCCCATTCACTTAACCTGTCCATATCCATTTGCAAATTTCTTATTTTTTCATTGCAACTCACTTACCCACCTATTTTGGTGTCATCTGCAAATTTAGCTATAGTACCTTCTATCCCTGAATCCAAGTCATTAATATAGATTACAAATAGTTGGGGCCCAAGCGCTGAACCCTGTGGCACCCCACTAGTTACAGCTTGCCGTCCAGAAAAAGATCCATTTACCCAGACTCTCTGCTTTCTGTTGGTTAGCCAATCCTCTATCCAAGCTAATAAATTATCCCTAACTTCATGTGATCTTATCTTGTGTATTAATCTTTTGTGCAGCACCTTATCAAAGGCCTTCTGGAAGTCTAGATATACTACATCTACAGGATCCCCATTATCCACTTTGCTTGTCACATCTTCAAAGAACTCTAGCAAATTATTCAAACACGACTTACTCTTCATAAAACCATGCTGACTCTGATGGATTGCATTTTGACTTACCAAATGCCCCATTACTACTTCCTTAATAATGGATTCCAACAATTTCCGAATGACAGACGTTAAACTAACTGGTCTATAGTTTCCTACTTTCTACCTCCCCACTTTTTTGAATAAGGGCATTATATTTGCATTTTTCCAATCCATTGGAAATTTTCCAGGATCCATGGAATTGTGGAATATTATTACTAATGCATCCACTATCTCTGCTGCCACTTCCTTTAAGTCTCTGGGATGAAGGGCATCAGGTCCAGGGGACTTTTCACCCTTTAATACCAATAGTTTGCTCAGTACTTTTTCTCTAGTGATGGTGATTGTTCTAAGTTCCTCCTCTATACCCTCTGCACTACCTGTTACTATTGGGGTGGTACTGGTGTCCTCCACCATGAAAACTGAGGCAAAATATTGATTAAGTATCTCTGCCATTTCTGCGTTCCCTACTGTTAATTCCCCAGTCTCATCCTTCAAGGGACCGACATTCATTTTAGCTTCTCTCTTTCCTTTTATATACTTGTTGAAGCTTTTGGTACCAGTTTTTACATTTTGTGCTAGTTTTCTTTCATAATTTACCTTTGCTCTTTTCATTTTTTTTTTAGTAACCCTTTGTTGATCTTTAAAAATTTCCCAATCTTCCAGCCTGCCACTGACCTTTGCAATTTGATATGCCTTAGTTTTTGCCTTTATGTTATCTTTAACGTCCTTGCTCAGCCATGGATGCTTTTTCCCCCTCTTACCATCTTTCTTCCTCTTTGGAATATATTTTACTTGGGAGGAATTGAATATATCCTTAAATATCTGCCACTGTTTATCAACTGTCCTACCTTGTAGCCTTCCTGCCCAGTCCACTAGGGCCAAACCTGTCCTCATGTCTATGTAGTTAATTTGTTTAACTCCAGAACACTAGTGTGAGACTCGGGTTTCTCGCTCTCAAACTGAACTTGAAATTCTAGCATGCTATGATCACTCTTCCCTAGAGGATCCTTTACTATGAGATCTTTAATTAATCCCATCTCATTACACAAAACCAAATCCAGAATAGCCTGCTCCCTGGTTGGTTTCACAACATATTGCTGCAAGAAACAATCTCTAATACACTCTATGAATTCTCCTTCGAGGCTACCCTTGCTGATTTGATTAGTCCAGTCTATATGTATATTAAAATCACCCATGATTATTGTTGTGCCTTTATTACATGCTCCCAGTATTTCCTGGTTTATACTGAGCCTTACTGCTGAACTACTCTTTGGGGACCTATAGATTACTCCCACCAGGGACTTCTTTCCCTTGCACTTTCTTATTTCTACCCAGATTTACTCTATGTCGTGCTCTCCAGTGCCTATATCATTCCTCACTATAGCACTGATCTCTTCCTTTCCTTTCCTTCCAAAACACTGAGTACCTTTGGATATTCAATGCCCAAACCTGTTCTCCCTGTAACCACGTCTCAGTAATCACCACCAAATCATACCTATTTATCTCTATTTGCACTGTTAACTTATTAGTTTTATTCCGAATGCTACATGCATTCAGGTACAAAGCCTTTAAGTTTGCCATACTGTCAATTTTCCCCACTCTTATATGATTCTTTGGTGCAATATGGCGTTCACACACCCTGTCCCTTCCTTTCACTTTTTGGTAACAATCAGCTTCGTCACTAAACTGCACTCTTACCCTCTCCTTAAACTTTAATTTTTTATATTTCCATGCAACTGAACCCTCCCCCCAACTACTTAGTTTAAAGTCCTATCTACAATCCTAGTTATGCAATTTGCCAGGACACTGGTCCCAGCATGATTCAAGTGGAGCCCGTCTGAACGGAATAGCTCCCTCTTTCTCCAGTAGTGGTGCCAATGTCCCATGAATTCGAACCCATTTCTCTACACCAATCTTTGAGCCATGCATTTACCTCTTTAATCTTATTGACGCTGTGCCAATTAGCTCATGGCACAGGTAGTAATCTGGAGGTTATTACCTTTTTGGTTCTGCTTTTTAATTTAGACCCTAGCTGCTTGTGTTCCTTCAGCAGAACCTCTTTCCGCGTTCTACCTATGTCGTTGGTACCTATGTGGACCACAACAACTGGATCTTTCCCCTCCCACTCCAATTCCTCTGCAGCCCAGATAAGATATCCTTAACCCTGGCACCAGGTAGGCAACACAGCCTTTGGGACCCTCGATCCTAGCTACCGAGAGCAGTATCTATTCCCCTAACTATACTGTCACTGATTACAACTACAGTGCTCTTTTCTCCCCCACTATGGTCAGTTTGCTCATCCTCCCTACATCCTCCCTTGCTTGAGTCCACACAGGGAGCAAGAATCTCAAACCTGTTGGATAGGGCAAGGGCTGAGGCTCCTGCAGTGCTACTTCTTGGACCCCTCCACCTGCCTCACACCCTCCTGTGGCCGACCACTGGCTGAATCTAAGAGGTGTGACTGTCTCCTGAAACACAGCATCCAGGTAACTATCCCTCTCCCTTTTGTGTCACAGTGTCCGAAGCTCAGACTCCAGCTCACCAACTCTGAGCCAAAGTTCCTCGAGCAACCAACATTTGCTACATATATGGTCACTAGGAGCCACAATGGGGTCCCCCAGCAACTACATCATGCAGTTACAACACATTGCCTGGCCCTGCATCTCTATTTTATTTAACTTGTTTTTCAATTTCACAGATAGCAAGCCACTTCGAGCCATGCGAACGCACCTTCCATGCTAACAAGTCCTGGAGTAGGACTTGTACTGGGCATCTTCCAGTTCAGAGGCAGGATCATCACCATCTGTCTCCATAGTCATGATCTCACTGAAAAGTGAAACAGGGGTGAGGGGTGACTAGCCTACATGATATTTTAGAAAGCATTAACAAGTCACATTAATAAGCTATCTGACACAAGGGTGGTGGGGGTGGTGGTGGTGGTTGGTGTGTGGAGGGGGGTTGCTTTCTGGCCCCATCCTGTTGATTGGGATAAACTATTATGAGGGAGGTCTCCTGTAAACCCCGATCATGCTGTCTCTTAATCCTAGTCTAGAGAATCGAGAATTATACATGTACATGGATATGTGTGTATAGACAGCTTTGCCTAAGAATATGACTTCGAAAATATCACATTTGAATCCCATTGGTTGTCTCTTTATTTAAAAATGAGTAATAAAAGAATTCTCATTTTTTTGAGAGATGATAGTGAATCCTTCACATTATCGAGGCCACTGGCCAAGAGTTTAAATAAAGTAAGCATTAGGACTGACTCCAATTCACATATCTACTTGATGGTTTTTTAAAGTGCACTGTCATTGTGCAATGGGATTGAATATTTGCGGGTTATACTTGGCATACACAAAGGAAACAAGAATAATATCCTACATGGAGCCATTTCAGGTTCTCCTTTGCTGAAGCCAGAAAACATGAAGGGTCGTATTGGCCACATTAGTTCACTCTTCACCTCACTTATTCCACAGCTTTAGACGGCAGGATACAATGTATTGGAAACATATTTGATGCTGTGCAGTCTGGCTTCAACAAGCTGCTCAGAGATATTATTTCCCTTCACAACAGGATGCCATTTGATTTGGCACAGTTAGCCGAGCAGCTTGGCCACCTCAACAATCTGCTGACAGCAATATGTCACCTTCTCCTCTGCCTCGTGACGTTCTTTCAATCAGCATTAGCGAGATTGTAACAGCCATGAGTGCAGCTGCTACTCTTCAGAGTTTCACTTTCCTAGCGTCAATTTGTTTGGTGACTGTAATCATTAGTGAAGCTTTCTCCTGATATTATTGATTTCTTTTCCCAGTGAATTCATGAAATGAGTAACTTCTTATCAAAGTAATCATCCAGCTCCTTTTTCCTTTATTGTAGAAAGCCAGTTATCATTTTTCTATAAATAGCCTCGGAAGGCCTGGGCAAGTTCTGTATTTTAACAAAATACAGTCAGATGTGTTTACTTTGCTTCACTTTTGGAATATCTGCATCCTGGCAGTTAAAGATCTTTTTCTCTATAACTTCATCCTTTAACATCCTTTGCCTTACCAAAGCTTAACTTGCAGATGTAGCAGTCACCCTGACTAGTTAGTGCATCCACTGTCCTAACTCATAAGGTGATACCACCCTTAAGTATTTCACCATCACTCAGCCCTGTGCCCACCTTTCGTAACATCCTCTTCAGATGTCATCAATTTTATCTTACCCAGAATCTGGAACAGAACTGGACAAAGTCCTTTACGGTGTAATCACACAGCTCTATGAATTTTTATCTCCTTGACTTCACCATGGTTGTTATGTTTTCTGGTTCTGAGAATTTGAAGTAATCACAGGCTCGAAATTCTTGGGCTTCACTGAATAAATTTCTTATAACTCTCCATGTGACCGGTGGACTGGTACATTGATGTTCAGCACCTGACCACAGTGCAGCAGTGAATGTGACATCCTGGGTATACATCCACATTACAATTAGTTCCTAGTTCTTTATGAATAATATAACAGTATAACAACCGTCTTTCTTTAAAAAAAAACACACCATGCCTCTATATTAATATAAAGCTTCCAATCATTGAGCTTTTCCTAATATTATGGCCCAGACCTTCCAGTTCCCACATATTCAGAGACCAGTAATACCTGGAAGATGCGCCACTGCATTCCTCAGAAGTCCCAATGCAATGACTCTGTAGGAATTGCCTGGGAAGTTTTAACTTCCAATGGACAATTCCCCTTCCCTCTGGGATCCTCCAAAAAAAGTCTCCAACTCTGAGTTGGAGTCAGAGACTTCAAACCATCTGACTTATAGGATACGTTAGACAGATTAACTCCAAGTCTAACACACGGGTAACTAGAGAACTCAGCCCAGTCACTCTCAATGACCTCCCACTGACATCCCCAAACCTGACTCTCCACTTGATCCCCCCAATTCTCTGACTAACCAGCCCTCCAACTCCCTTCCCTGACCCCCCAACTCCCCACAACCTGACCTGGCCCAACCCTCACCATCCTACCCACATACCACCCTACCCCCGCTCACACATTTACCTTACCCGTCCTACCCTCTTATCTTCTTACTTTACCCAACTTACCCCCTTACTCACCTACCTTACTCATTTTACCCCTTATCTACTTATCTTACCCACCTTACCCCCTTTCCTTACCTACTTTACCCCTTACCCACTTACCTTAGCCACACTTCCTCCCTCTAAGATTTCCTACACTGAGTGAGTTCTGCGGGATCCTCCACCAGAAGATTGGCCAGAAAAATCAGGGGAAGGTAAGTGTGTACTTTTTTGTCTGATCAACGTCAGAAATAGGGGTTCTGACCCTGAATGGAAGATTCGGGCTGATATCTAACTAAAATAAGATGAACAATTGACTATTACAATTACAACTGAACATCTTTGAGAGTCTGTTACAGTTTGTTTTCTTTCCTCAAAATATTATTCAGGGTATCCCTAGGTGCTAGGGTGTTTTATCTCCAACTTGTAGAGGTAGATGGTGGTATAGAGGCAATGTCACTGGTTCCAGAGGGCCAGCTTAATGCAAAAACAGAATTACCTGGAAAAACTCAACAGGTCTGGCAGCATCGGCGGAGAAGAAAAGAGTTGACGTTTCCAGTCCTCATGACCCTTCCACAGAACTGAACGAATATAAGGAGATGGGTGAAATATAAGCTGGTTCAAGGTGGGGGGGGTGGGGGGGGCGGTGGGGGAGAGAAGTTAGCGGGGTGATGGGGGGGGTGGTGGTGCGGTTGTAGGGACAAGCAAGCAGTGATAGGAGCAGATAATCAAAAGATGTCACAGACAAAAGAACAAATAGGTGTTGAAGGTAGTGATATTATCTAAATGAATGTGCTAATTAATAATGGATGGTAGGGCACTCAAGGTACAGCTCTAGTGGGGGTGGGGTGAAAAGATTAACGGGGCATAAAAGATTTTAAAATAATGGAAATAGGTGGGAAAAGAAAAATCTATGTAAATTATTGGAAAAAACAAAAGGAAGGGGGAAGAAACAGAAATGCTCTGGGGACTTGGCTGGGAATTAAATTCAATTAATAAATCTGGAATTGAAGCTAATCTCAATAATGATGATCATGAAACTATCATTGATTGTCATAAAAAAACCCTCTGGTTCACTAATGCCCATTAGAGTATTTCGGTTGGAGTTTGGTGAGGGGGAGACTTTTAAGGGTTAATTTCTATCTAAAGTCTAGTCTTTCTTTAACTTAGCAACTGACTAAAAATTGCTCTTTGGGTTGGGAGAAGTTTTAGTCCAGCCTTAAAACAGCGGTCATACAGGCTTTGCTTGCAGTTAAGCTAGTTCATTAGTTAACTGGCTTAAACAGGTTTTCAGAAGCTAGGTTCAGACAGCATAGAAGCAAGACACATACAGTGCTGTTTTTTCTCACTGGAGTGCCTCTTGGGGCTGCATTAGAGTGCTTCAGTTGGAGTTTGGTGGGAGAGGGAGTTCGCTGAAGAGGAAAGGAGGGACCCTTTCATTTTTTACGTTTCCTCAGTTATAAGAGAGGCAGCCTTGATAAGTAGGACCTGGTAAGTATTTCTTCTGTCCTTAATATTCTCTAAACTAGAGGAAGTAAAAATAAAAGGAGTAATTTAAGGTTAAGTCATGGCAGGGCAGCTCGGCCAAGTGGAATGCTCCTCCTGTGCGATGTGGGAAGTCAGGGACACTTCCACTGTCCCGGGCGACCATGTGAGCAGGAAGCATCTCCAGCTGCAACTATTCGAAATCCATGCTTTGGACCTGGAGCTGCGGCTGGAGACACTGTGGAGCATCTGCAAGGATGAGATCTTTGTGAATAGCACATATGGTGAGATGGTCACACTGCAGGTAAAGAGTGCACAGGCAGAAAGGAAATGGGTGACCACCAGACAGAGTAATAGCATTAGGCAGATAGCGCAGGAGTCCTTGGGTCCATCTCCCACTCCAACCGATTTTCCGTTGTGGGTACTGCTGAGGGAGATGGTTTCTCAGGGGAATGCAGCAACAGCAAAGTCCATGGCACCATGAGTGGCTCAGCTGCACAGGGTTTGGGTTGAGGGCAGAGAGGGAAGAGTGGGAGAGCAATAGTGTTAGAGGATTTTACCGTAAGGGGTACAGATAGATGTTTCTGCAGCCACAGAAGCGACTCCAGGATGTTGTGTTGCCTCCCTGGTGCCAGGGTCAAGGATGTCACTGAACAGCTACAGGACATTCTGAAGGGGGAAGGTGAACAGCCAGAGGTTTTGGTCCATATTTGTACCAATGACACAGGTTAAAAGAGGGATGAGGTCTTGAAAGAAAATATAGGGAGCTAGGAAATAAATTCAAAAGCAGGACCTAAGAGATAGTAATCTCAGCATTACTCCCAATGCCACGTGCTAGTGAGATTAGCAATAAGAGAATAGAGCAGATGAATGTGTGGCTGGAGAGATGGTGTAGGAGGGAGAGATTTAGATTTCTGAGACATGGGGACTGATTCTGGTGAAGGTGGGACCTTTAAAAGTTGGACGGGTTAAACCCCAGCAGGACCACCAAGAAATTCCCCAAGGCTCCTTAAACAGCACCTTCCAAACATACGGCCATTACCATCCAGAAGGACAAGGGCAGCATGTAAATGGGAACACCACTGTCTGGAAGTTCCCCTCCAAACCACTCACCATCCTGACTTGGAAATATATCGCTGTTCCTTCACTGTCGCTGGGTCAAAATCCAGGAACTGCCTCCCTAACAGCGCTGTGTGTATACCTACACCACAGGGACTGCAGCGGTTCAAGAAGGCAACTCACCATCTTCTCAAGGGCAATTAGGGATGGGCAATAAATGCTGGCCCAGCCAGTGAAGCCCACATCCTGTGAATGAATTTTAAAAATATCCTCACAGGGTATTTGTTGTGGGGGAGGGTTTGAACTAGATTGGCAGGGGGATGGGAACCAGTGGGGTGGCGGGGGGAGGTGGGGCGGGGGGGGGTGGGGTGTGTGAACCTGAGCCAGGAAACACAAGACAGGGAATCAAAGACAGGAATAAAAGACTGAAAAGTAGAAAGCAAAAGTGGAAGACAGCGGAAACAAGGGCTAGTAGCAAATAGTACAAAAAAATGTGTAAAAATTTTAAAAAGACAAGTCTGAATGCACGGAGCATTCACAATAATGTAGGCAAATTAACAGCACAAATAGGTGTGAAAGGTGTGTATATGATTGTGATAACAGCTGTAGGGTGCCCAAGGCTGGGAACTGAATATCCAAGGGTACTCGATATTTAGGACAGACAGTCAAAAAGGAAAATGTGGCGGCATGGCGTTGTTAGCCAAGGAGGAAATCAGTGCAATAGTGAGAGAAAATATTGGCTCAGGAAATTCAAATGTAGAATCAGTCTGGGTGGAGCTAAGAAGCAACAAAGGGTGGAAAACATTCATAGGTCTCCAGACAGTAGTGGTAAGTTAAGGATCAGTATTAAACAGGAAATTAGAGATATATTGAACAAGGGGTGACTTTAATCTACATATAGACCAGGAAAACCAAATTAGCAATAATACTGTGGCAGATGAATTCCTGGAGTGTGTGCAAGGTGTTTTTTTAGACAAGTATGTTGAGGAACCAACAGGCTATCCTAGATTTGATATTGTGTAATGAGACGGGTTTAATTAATAATTTTGTTGTGTGGTGGCCTTTAGGGAACAGTGACCATAAAGTGATAGAAATCCTCATTAGAATGGAAAGTGAAGTAGTCTGATCTGAAACTAGGTTCCTAAAGCTAAACAAAGGAAACTACGAAGGCATGAGGTGTGAGTTGGCTAAGATAGGGGAATTTCATTAAAATGATTGACAGTGGATAGACAATGGCTAATATTTAAGAAATGAATGTATACATTCCATTCTGGCCCAAAAACACAACAGGAAAAGCAGCCCCACTATGGCTAACAAAATAAATTAAGGATAGTATTAGATCCAAAGTGAAGTCATATAAAGTTGCTGAAAAAGTAGTGAGCCTGGGGATCGGGAGCAATTTAGAATTCTGCAGAAGAGGACCAAGAGATTGATTAAGAGGGGAAAAATAGAGTATGAGAGCTAACTTACAAGGAACATAAAAGCAGACTGTAAAAGCTTCTGCAAGTTTGTAAAAAGAAAAAAAAATTAGTGAAAACAAATGTTGGTCCATTACCATCTGAAATGGGAGAATATATAATAGAAAACAAGGAAATGGTAGGGCAAGTAAACAACTATTTTAATTCTGTCTTCACAGAGGAAGATACAAATAACTTCCCAGAAATACTAGGGAATTGAGGGTCTAGTGAGAAAGAGGGATTGAAGGAAATTAGTATTACTAAATCAATAGTGCTAGAGAAATTAATGGGACTGAAAGTCAATAAATCCCCAGGGCCCAATAATCTATATCTCGGTACTAAAGGAGGTGGCCGTGGAAATAGTGGATGTGTTCTTTGTCATCTTCTAAAATTCTGTAGATTCTGGGACATCCCCAGCAGATTGGAGGGTGGCAAATCTAACCCCATTAATTAAAAAAAGGAGGGAAGTAGTTCCAAGTTATTTACAGATATAACTTAGCTAGGAACTAATGTGCTATGTGTAAGTGTTCCGGGGGTGACACTTCACAGCTACATGAGAGAATGATGTGATGTATAACAGAACCAATTCAATCTGGTCCTTCTTTGTACCCGATAGCATAGCAAAATTAAAGATAAAGAGTTTCTGATCTTTCCAAGTTTAAAATGTGGTTTTTAACAACATCTGAAAACTAAAATACATTAAGGACACATAGCATGGTGGCATACAAGCATACAAAATAGGAGCAGAAATAGACCATTCCGGCCCTCGAGCCTGCTCCACCATTCATTAAGATCATGGTTGATCTGATTGTGTTTTGAGTTCTACTTTCCCTTCTACCCCAAATAACCAATTTTTTTTCTCTCCTTTTTTCCACCTCCTGATTTACAGCTATTACTAGAATATTTTTTCTATCCTCTGTAGTGAAGACAGAAGCAGAATATTTGTTCATTTCATCCACCATTTCCTTATTATATACTATTAACTCCTTATTCTCACTCTCTAGAAGACCAACATTCACTTTACTTACTTGTGGTGAGTTACCTTCTTGAAACCTATTATTTGTCATTTATATAAACGACATAGATGATTATGTGGGGGGTAGGATTAGTAAGCTTGCAGATGACACACAGATTGGCCGGGTGGTTAGCAGTGAGGTTGAGTATCTTGGGCAACAGGAAGACATAGATGGGATGGACAGATAAGTGGCAGATGGAATTTAACCCTGAAAAGTGTGAGGTGATACAGTATGGTAGGAGTAATTTGACAAGGAAGTATTCAATGAACGGCATGACACTAGGGAGTTCTGAGGAACAAAGGGACCTTGGCGTGTGTGTCCATACATCTCTGAAGGCAGAGGGGCATGTTAGTGGGTTGGTGAAAAAGGCATATGGGACACTTGCCTTTATCAATCGAGGCATAGATTACAAAAGTAGGGAGGTCATGTTGGAGTTGTATAGAACCTTAGTGAGGCCACAGCTGGAGTACTGTGTGTAGTTCTGGTCACCACATTATAGGAAGGATGTGATTGCACTGGAGGGGTTGCAGAGGAGATTCACCAGGATGTTGCCTGGGATGAAACATTTAAGTTATGAAGAGAGGTTGGATAGACTTGGTTGTTTTCATTGGAGCAGAGAAGACTGGCGGATGACCTGATCGAGGTGTACAAGGTTGTGAGGAGCATGGACAGGGTGGATAGGGAGCAGCTGTTCCCCTTAGTTCAAGGGGGCATAAGTTCAAGATGAGGGGCAGGAGGTTTAGGGAGGATGTGAGGGAAAACCTTTTTACCCAGAGGATGGTGACAGTCTGGAATGCACTGCCTGGGAAGGTGTTGGAGGTGGGTTGCCTCACATCCTTTAAAAAGTACCTGGATGAACACTTGGCACGTCATAACATTCAAGGCTATGAGCCAAGTGCTGGTAAAAGGGATTAGATAGGTAGGTCAGAAGTTTCTCACATGTCGGTGCCGACTCGATGGGCCGAAGGGCCTCTTCTGCACTGTGATTCTGTGATTCACTGATTCCTTTTTAAATACTTGTAGAAACTCTTGCTATTTTTACATTTCTAGCCAACTTCCTCTCACACTCCAATTTCTTTCTCCCGATTAACCTTTTAATCATTCTGTCATTCTTTATATTCTGACCAATCATTTAACCTGCCACTCATCTTTGTGCAGTTATGCACTTTTCACTTAAGTTTGATGCTTTCCCTAACTTCTTTAGTTAACCATGGATGATGGGTCCTCACTTTAGAATTTTCCTTTGCAGTTGGAATATACTTATTCTGAGTATTCTGGTAAATCCTCTTAAACGTCTGCCACTGCTTTTCTATTGATCTATAACCTAGCCTAGTATTCCAGTTCACTTCAGCTAGCTCAGCTTTCATGCTCACATAATTGCCTTTATTTAAATTTAAAATACTAATTTTAGACCCATTCTTCTCTCTTTAATACTGTGGTCGCTGCTACTTAGGGTGCCTTTACTCTGAGGCCATTAATTAATTCCTGTCACATTACACCATACTGAGTCTAATATAACCTGCTCTCTCATTGGTTCCAGAATGTGCTGCTTTGAGAAACTATCTTGAAAGTATTCTAAGATTGCCTCATCCAGCTACTGCTGTCAATCTGATTTTTCTAGTTTATTTGTAGATTAAAGAGACCCATGATTATTGCTGCCCCTTTAGCACAAGCACACATTATATTTTCTTTTATGCCTTGTCCTACATTGTGAATACCATTAGGGGGCCTGTAGACAACTCCCACTTGTGACTTCTTTCCCCTACTGTCCCTCATCTTCACACAAACTGATTCTACATCCTGATCTCCTGAACCAAGGCCATCTCTAACTATTGCACAAATGCCATTCTTTATTAACACTGCTACCCCTGCACTTTTAACGAGCTTCCTATTTTTCTTGAAGATCATATAGCCCTAAATATTCAGAACCAAAACCTTGTCATCCTGCCCCCACATTTCTGTAATGGCTATCAGATCATTTTATTTACTGCAGCAAAATTGTACTTGAACACAATCTGTAACCTCATAGCCTGGCATATCCCTCACTCTAACATGACCAAGCCAGGGGATCAACCCTGGTTCAATGAAGAGTGCAGAAGGGCATGCCAGGAGCAGCACCTTGCATACCTAAAAATGAGATGTCAACCTGGTGAAGCTATAAAACAGGACTACTTGTGTGCCAAATAACATAAGCAGCAAGTGATAGAGTTAAGCGATCCCACAAATAATGGGTCAGGTCTAAGCTTTGCAGTTCTGCCAGATCCAGTCATAAATGTTTGTGGACAATTAAACAACTCACTGGAGGAGGAGGCTCCACAAATATCCCCACCCTCAATGATGGGGGAGCCCAGCACATCAGTGCAAAATATAAGACTGAAGCATTCGCAACAATCTTCAGCCAGAAGTGCCAAGTGGATGATCCATCTCGGCCTCCTCTGGATGTCCCCAGCATCACAGATGCCATTCTTCAGTCAATTTGATTCACTCCACATGATATCAAGAAACGGCTGAAGACACTGGATACTGCAACGGCTATGGGCCCAGACAACAGTCCGGCAATCGTGCTTCAGAACTTGCCGCACACCTAGCCAAGCTGTTCCAGTACAGCTACAACACTGGCATCTAACCAGCTATGTGTAAAATTGCCCAAGTATGTCCTGTACACAAAAAGCAGGACAAATCCAACCCGGCCAATTACCGCCCCATCAATCTACTCTCCATCATCAGTAAAGTAATGGAAGGGGTCATCAACAGCGCTATCAAGCGGCGCTTGCTTAGCAATAACCTGCTCACTGATGTCCAGTTTGGGCTCTGCCAGGGCCACTTAGCTCCTGACCTCGTTACAGCCTTGGTTTTGGTCCAGCCTTGAACAAAAGAGCTGAACTCCCAAGGCGGGGTGAGATCAAGGCAGCATTTGACTGAGTGTGGCATCAAGGAGCCCTAGCAAAACTGGAGTCAATGGGAATCAGAGGGAAAGCTTTCTGCTGGTTGGAGTCATTCCTAGCACAAAGGAAGATGATTGTGGTTGTTGGAGGTCAGTCACCTCAGCTCCAGGACATTACTGCAGGAGTTTCTCTGGGTAGTGTCCTCGGCCCAACCATCTTCAGTTACTTCATCAATGACCTTACTTCCATCATAAGGTCAGAAGTGGGGATGTTCGCTGATGATTGCACAATGTTCAGCACCATTCATGAGTCCTCAGATACTGAAGCAGTCCATGTCCAAATGCAGCAAGACCTCGACAATATCCGGGCTTTGGCTGACAAGTGGCAAGTAACATTCACGCCACACAAGTGTCAGGCAATGACCATCTCTAACAAGAGAGAATCCAACCATCACCCCTTCATGTTCAATGGCATTACCAACACTGAATCCCCCACTATCAACATCATGGGGGTTACCATTGGCCGGAAACTGAACTGGACTAGCCATATAAATACTGTGGCTACAAGAGTAGGTCAGAGTAACTGCAATGAGTAACTCACCTCCTGACTCCCAAAAGCCTATCCACCATCTACAAGGCACAAGTCAGGAGTGTGATGGAATACTCCCCACCTGCCTGGATGAATGCAGCTCTTACAACACTGACATCTTCCAGGACAAAGCACTTGATTGGCACCACATCCACAAACATTCACTCCCTCCACCACCAATGCACAGTAGCAGCAGTGTACCATCTACAAGAAGTACTGCAGGAATTCACCAAGGCTCCTTTGACAGCCCCTTTCAAACCCATGACCACTACCATCTAGAAGGACAATGGCAGCAGATAGATGGGAACACCATCACCTGGACATTCCCTTCAAAGTTACTCACCATCCTGACTTGGAAATATATTGCCATTCCTTTACTGTCACTGGGTCAAAATCCTGGAACTCCCTCCCGAACAGCACCGTGGGTGTACACACACCACATGGACTGCAGTGGTTCAAGGAGGAAGCTCGCCACAACCTTCTCAATGGCATCTAGGGATGGTCAATAAATGCTGGCCCAGCCAGCGAAGCCCACATCCCATGAATGAATTAAAAAAACATCAATATGCGCTGCTATCTATTCATTTACTTTGTTATGAATGTTATGTGCACTCAGATACAGATCCTTCAGTTTTGTCTTTTTGTTATCTTTGTGACATCGAGACTTGATTCCTTGTGCATTCTTAGTTTTTTTTTCTGTTCCTTCCTGCCATTCTCCGACTTTCATTTCCCATGTTCCTATTTTCTTCTCTTACCTTGTCTCTAATTTTTATATTCCATATTCCATGTTCCATATCTTTCCACATTTGATCCCTTGCCCACACTATTTAATTTAAAGCTCTCTTTACTTCCCTGTTATGCAGTTCGCAAGAACGCCAGTCCCAGCACGGTTCAGTTGTAGACCGTCCCAATGGTACAGCCCCCCCTTGCCCCAGTACTGGTGCCAGTGCCCTATGAAATGGAACTCACTTCTCCCACACCAGTCTTTGAGCCACATATTCATCTCTCTAATTTTATTAACCCTATGCAAAATTTCACAGAGCTCAGATAATAATCTAGATATTAGAACCTTTGAGGCTCCTGCTTTTTAATTTAGTACCTAACTCTTCAAACTCCCTATGCAGAACACTTTCCTAAGTTCTACAAATGTTGTTGGCACCTATATGGACCACAACAACTGGATCCTTCCCCTCCCACTGCAAGTTCCTCTTCAACTCTGAACAGATGACGTGAACCTTGGCACTGGGCAGGCAACACAGCCATCTGGAATCTCGCTCTTTGCTACAGAGAACAGTGTCAATCCCCCTCACTATACTGTGCCCTGTTACCACTATGTTCCTTTTTTCTCCCCTCACTTGAATGGCTTCCTGTTCCACGGTGCTATGGTCAGTTTGCTCATCCACCCTGCAACCCCTGCTCTCATCCAAACAAGCTGAAAGAGCCTCAAACCTGTTGGACAATTGCAGAGGCTCACCCTCCTGCACTCTTGCCCTCTGGGTCCCCTTACCTGCCTCACTCCTCACTGGCAGTCACACCCTCCAGTCCCTGACCACTGGCCAAATCAGAAGGTCCTATCCTAAGTGGTGTGATTGCTTCCTGGTACAAAGCATCCAGGTAACTTTCCCCCTCCCGATGTGTTGCAGAGTCTGCAGCTCAGCGTCCAGCGCAATGACACTGAGCTGAAGTTCCTCAAGCCGCCAACATTATCCAGGAGCTCCCACATGCTGCAGCCTCAACATGTGAACTGTCCTGCCATATTTAACATATTTTAAATAATTACTTAATTGTATTCTTCAATTATCTATGTTGCTTATTTTTATAAGTTTTATCAATTTTACCACCAATTTGCATACTATTTTAAACCAGAGGAATAGACCTTAACCGCTCACCAAACATCTAGCTCCTTCCTCTGTAATAGAGCAAGAACCAATTCCTAGAGGGTGAGCAAGATAGAAAAAGGAAGCAAGCACCTCTTTCCCCCTTCACCTAACTCCCCCACTCACCAAACTCCAAGTTTGCACTCAGTTTCCTCAGCTACATTCTTTTTGCCTCAGCTGCACTAAAGAGGCCTGTATTTATAGTCAATTGAACTGGGGCTAGAGTAACCAGATTAAGCCAGTTAGCTAATTAACTACTCAGCTCTCACAGCAGAGAGTGAGTTTACCCTGTCTAAGCTGCAAGTTAGAAAGAACTACTGGGCTTGTAACCCCAAGATCAAGAGTTCAAATCTCACAATGGCAAACTATGAAACAATGTAACTTCATCTGAAACAGATGGAAACGTGTTTGTACTCGAAAGAGTTACAAGTACTTTCCAGTCACTGCTAATTACAGAACTGATTAGATTTTAAGAGCAAAATTCACTCTTTAGTATTAACACTTTAAACTCCACCACTCACCTAGCTCCAAATCTGCACTCAGTTTCCTCAGCTGCACTCCATTTTTACAACAAGTGACAACAAGTGTCTGTGAGTAAACCTAAAGCATTTTAAATTAATTTAGTGCTGATTTTGAAAATTGACTCACATTAGTGCCAGAAGAAAAACTTAATGAATTGCAAGAAGTGTAAAGTGAAATGTCAACCAGCACAGCAATGAATGCACAGGTAAAGGCCATAATGAATTGCGAAGCTAATGATGTCATGGAGGCATTTGAAAAGTTTAAGAAGAAGTGCAGATTAACATTCAGTACTTTCCTAAAAGGCACTAGCAATGAAGAAAGGTTTGGCTATATCCTTCTGTGGACAGGGGAAATGGGATTAAATTTAATTAACAACTGGGGGCTTACAACAAAGACTCAGACAAAATCTTTGAAAAATTCAGCACCCATCTCCAGCCAAAATCAAACCTTCAGGAATTTCAAGGTCTCAGACAAGAATTTGGTGAGCCAATTGATAACCTTATAACAAGATCAAAAAATGCACCTAGAAAATGTAAGTTTAATGACACAGACAGAAAGCTGAATCAACTAATTTGGGGTTCTGCACATCCTAAGTACAGAAGGTGCTAATTGGGAAGGACGAGCTCACAATATTGCAGGCTGTAGAGACTGCCAGAGCACACAAAGCCAGGAGCAGACAGACAAAGACACTGACTACCCAAATGCCTTCAGTTAAATCAAGAGAAAGGCGGCAGGTTTGATGTAGCAACAAAAGAATTTAGACCAAAGAGAGAAAAGGACGTGCAGGAGCTGTGGATGAGCAATGAGTTCCCAGTCAGACAGAAATATCCTCCATATAGGGAGCTGCTGTAGAGCTTGTGGAAAGGCCAATCATTGGCCATAAGGTGTGCAGAACAAAGGGAGAAGGTGGTAGATGAGGCACCAGAGCGTCATCTGAAGCTGATGATGAGTCTGAGAACATGATAGACATTGGAACCATACAACTGCATGAAATGGCTGGAGGTAAATCCCAGAGACCATAAATTCACATCACCATTTAGATCAGACAGAGGGGAAGAGGTAATTCCACAACAATAAATCTGAAGATGAAAATTGATACCAGAGTGCAGAGTAACATCATCCCACTCAGATTCTACCAGAAGATCTTTCCAGAAAATTAGGAAGCAAATGGTTATCCAAAGAAAAGTGTTCTGAAACAGCTATGTCATGCTAACAGCAATGTGGAGGAATGGAGATCCAACAGCGAGCAACATCCCAAATCAGAGGCCCACACAAAGGAAAAGATGCTAACTGTATGTTGTCTGTCACTGAAACAGATGGCCCTGTTATCCTGGGGTTAAGAAGTTGTGAAGAGCTACAGGTTTTCTCAGTAAACCATGAGGTAAAGGAGGTGACGCTGAGTGGAATAGAGTACACCCATTGAAAAGTGCCCTCCTATCAGGTGTAAAGAAGATCGGGTGAAAATATACCCAGAGTGTTTCGATGCGATGGTTGGATGTTTTGAAGATTTTGAGTATCACATCACTGATGACCCAGCGATGAAGCCAGTGATTCACCTCCCATGGAAAGTACCAATAGAACTAAATGCAAAGCTTGAAAGAGAGCTCCAAGAGATGGAAAAAGGAAGATAATCACCCGAGTCACAGAACACACATATTGTGTAAACTCCATCGTAGTAAGAGAGAAACCAAATGTATGGCTAAGAATTTGCCTATATTTCAAAGATCTTATTCAAGCCATAAAGAGGGGTCACTGTCCCATTCCAACACTGCAAGAAATCACTCCAACACTGGCATGGGCAAAAGCTTTCAGCAAGCCTGAGACCAGAAATGGCTACTGGAATGTGAAACGAGATGCAGAAACCACACTGTTAACAACATTCAACACACCCTTTGGACATTAAAAATTCCTGGTTCCACCTTTTGCCTTAAAATGAGCCAGGATGTGTTACAACAGAAAGTAGACAAGACATACAGAGGCTGCAAAGGAGCAGTGTAGCAGCTGATACCCAGACATACAGTGTAAATGAAAAAGATCATGACTACCATCTACATGAAGCCTTGGAAAGAACCAGGAAAGCTGGGATCAATTTGAACACAGACAAATCCATTGTGAAAGTAAAAGAATGCCATTTCTTCAGAGAGTTGTACACACTTGACGGAGTCAAGCAGAGCCCTCACAGAATTGTGGTAATCATTTTTTACAAATTCTTTCATGGGAGGTGGGCTTCGCAGCATCTATTGCCCATTCCTAATTGCCCTTGAGAAGGTGTTGATGAGCTGCCTTCTTGAGCTACTGCAGTCCATGTAGTATAGGTACACCCACAATGCTGTTAGGAAGGGAGTTTCAAGATTAGTGAAGACAAATGTAGGTCCCTTACAGTCTAAAGCAGGGGAATTTATAATGGGGAACAAAGAAATGGCTGACCAACTAAATACATACTTTGGTTCTGTCTTCACAAAGCAAGACACTAATAACACACCAGAAATGATAGGGAACACAGGTTTTAGTGAGATGAACGACTGAAAGTAATCAGTATTAGTCGGGAAATGGTGTTGGAGATTGAAGGCCAATAAATCCCCGGTGCCTGATAATCTACATCTCAGAGTATTTAAGGAAGTGGCCCTAGAAATAATGGATGCATTGGTGGTCATCTTCCAAGATTCAATAGACTCTGGAACAGTTCCTACAGATTGGAGGGTAGCTAATGTAACCACACTATTAAAAAGGGAGGTACAGAGAAAACAGAATTATAGACCAGTCAGCCTGATGTCGATAGTGGGCAAAATTCTAGAGTCCATTATAAAAGATTCAATAGCTGAGCACTTGGAAAACAGTGGCAGAATCTAACAGAGTCAGCATGGATTTACGAAAGGGAAATCATGCTTGACAAATCTATTGGAATTTTTCGAGAATGTAACCAGTAGTGTTGATGAGGGGCAGCTAGTGGATGTGGATTATTTGGACTTTCAGAAGGCTATCGACATAAGCACGTAAAATTAGCATGTAAGCTTAAAGTACATGGAATTGGGGTTAGTGTATTGAGATGGATAGAAAACTGGTTGGCAGACAGGAAACAGAGTAGGAATAAATGGGTCTTTTTCCAAATGGCAGGCAGTGACATTGGTGCTGGGACCCCAGCTATTTACAATATATATTAATGAATTAGATGAGGGAACTAAATGTAATATCTCCAAATTTGCAGATGACACAAAGTTGGGTGGGATGGTGAGTTGTGAGGAGGATGCAGAGATGCTTCAATGTGATTTGGACAAGCTGAGTGAGTGGGCAAGTGCATGGCAGGTGCAGTATAATGTGGATAAGTGTGAGGTTATCTACTTTGGTAGCAAAAACAGGAAGGCAGATTATTATCTGAATGGCTATAAATTAAGAGAACGGAATGTGCAATGAGACCTGGGTGTCCTCGTACACCAGTCCCTGAAGGTAAGCATGCAGGTGCAGCAGGTGGTAAAGAAGGCAAGTGGTATGTTGGCCTTCATAGCGAGAGGATTTGAGTACAGGAGTACTGCTGCAATGTCTTGCTGCAATTGTACAAGGCCTTGGTGAGACCACACTTGGAATATTGTGTGCAAATTTGGTCTCCTTATCTGAGGAAGGATGTTCTTGCTATAAAGGGAGTCCAGAGAAGTCTTTCCAGACTGATTCCTGGGATGGCAGGACTGACATATGAGGAGATTAAGTCGATTAGGATTATATTCACTGGAGTTCAGAAGAATGAGGGGGAATCTCATAGAAACCTATGAAATTCTAACAGGACTAGACAGGGTAGATGCAGTAAGGATGTTCCCAATGGTGGGTGAGTCCAGAACCAGGAGTCACAGTCTGAGGATACAGGGTAGATCATTTAGGACTGAGATGAGGAGAAATTTCTTCACCTAGAGGAGTGGTGAGCCTGTGGAATTCATTACCACAGAAAGCAGTTGAGGCCAAAACATTGTATGTTTTCAAGAAGGAATTAGATATAGCTCTCGGGGCGAAAGAGATCAAAGGATATGGGGAGAAAGCGGGAGCAGGCCATTGAGTTGGATGATCAGCCATGATCATAATGAATGGCGGAGCAGGTTCGAAGGGCCAAATGGCATACTCCTGCTCCTAGTTTCTATTAGAGTGGCATGGAGGGGAAATTCCATGTTGTGGTGTTCCTATCTACCTACTGTCCTTGTCCTTCTAGATGGTAGAGGTCGTGGGTTTGGGAGGTGCTGCCTAAGGAGCCTTGGTGAGTTGTTGCAGTGCATCCTGTAGATGGTACACACTGCTGCCACTGTGCGTCGGTGGTAGAGGAGCTGAACATTTAACATGGTGGATTGGGTGTTAATCAATTGGGCTGCTTTGTCCTGGATGTTGTCAAGCTTCTTGAGTGTTGTTGGAGCTGCACTCATCCAGGCAAGTGGAGAATATTCCATCATGCTCCTGATTTGTGCCTTGTAGATTGTGGACAGGCTTTAGGGAGTCAGGAGCTGAGTTACTCTCCGCAGAACCTCTGACCTGATCTTGTAGCCACAGTATTTATATGGCTAGTCCAGATTAGTTTCTGATCAATGGTAACCCCCAGGATGTTCATAGTATGGGATTCAACGATTATAATGCCATTGAATGTCAAGGGGTGATGGTTAGATTCTCTCTTGTTGGGGATGGTCATTGCCTGGCACTTGTGTGGTGTCAATGTTACTTGCCATTTATCAGCCTAAGCCTGGATCTTGTCCAGGTCATGCTGCACTTGGACATGGACTGCTTCAGTATTTGAGAAGTTGCAAATGTTGCTGAACATTATGCAATCATCAGCGAACATCCCCACTTCCGACCTTATGATGGGAGGAAGATCATTGATGAAGCAGCTGAAGATGGTTGGGCCTAGGACACTACCCTGAGGAATTCCTGTAGTGATGTCCTGGAGCTGAGATGACTGACCTCCAACAAGCACAACCATCTTCATTTGTGCTAGGTATGATTCCAACCAGCGGAGAGTTTTTACTCTGATTCCCATTGACTCCAGTTTTGCTAGGGCTCCTTGATGCCACACTCAGTCAAATGCTGTGTTGATGTCAAGGGCAGTCACTCTCACCTCACCTCAGGAGTTCAGCTCTTTTGTCTAAGGCTGTAATGAGGTCAGGAGCTGAGTGGCCCTGGCAGAATCCAAACTGAGCGCAGTGAGCAGGTTATTACTAAGCAAGTGCTGCTTGAAAGCACTGTTGATCACCCCTTCCATTACTTTACTGATGATCGAAAGTAGACTAATGGGGAAGTAATTGGCTGGGTTGTATTTGTCCTGCTTTTTGTATATAGGACATATCTGGGCAATTTTGAACATAAGCCGGGTAGATGCCAGTGTTGTAGCTGCACCAGAACAGCTTGACTAGGGGCACAGCAAGTTCTGGATCTTAATTAAAGAGGCCAGTTAAGGCAATTTCTAGTTGCCCGTGTGATTTCATGCACATTGCATGGGCAAAATGGGCAGGTGGGCAGCTGACAATTTCAAAAATTTCATCCATGGGCGGAATAAAAGGGTCAGCAGCATTGCCAGTGTCAGTAGTGAGGAGTATGCTAGATAGTTTGTTGCTGGTGACTTATTGGTATTTGGCAGTTTCATCTCTGTTCGGGGCATCATCGTTAGCATTTCCAGGCTTCATCTCAGGACTCCTTGGTGTCTCCAAGACCCCCGGAGGATTCAGGAGGATTCAGGTATCAGACAGCCTTCTCTTGGTAACGGGGATTATGGTGTCCGCTGGAGGCACCTCCTCTAAGGAGGGGAGAGGGGCAGAAGGGAGAGGAGTCAATCAGTCCCATTGCAGCTTCCAGGGAGGGACCTGTGGGAGGAGAGGCGCAGGCAAAAGGGATGCAGGGCCAGCAGGTAATGCAAGGCACAAGGGGCAGCAGAAGACACCACTATCCTGCTGCCAGGGTTTACAGGCGGTGACGCAGCTACCTCAATATGTCCGAGGTGCAATGCCAAAGGAGGCTCCGCCTCTCCAGGGAGACAGTGACCTCCCTCTGTCAGATGATTGGGCCTGAGATCAGCTCTGAATGTGTGGGTAGACACCCCATGCCAGTGGCTCTGAAGGCCACAGTGGCCTTCAACTTCTATGTCTTCAGCACTTTCCAGGGGTCAGTGGGGGATCTGTGTGGAGCATCCCAGTCAGCTGTCCATAGTTGCGTCAAGCATTCTGTTCAGGTGGGTATTAAGATATAGAAATATAGAAACTAGGAGCAGAAGCAGCCATTCAGCCCTTTGAGCCTGCTCCACCATTCATTATGATCATGGCTGATCATCCAACTCAATAGCCTCTCCCGCTTTCTCACCATATCCTTTGATCCATTTCGCCCCAAGAGCTATATCTAACTCCTTCTTGAAAACATACAATGTTTTGGCCTCAAATGCTTTATGTGGTAATGAATTGCAGAGGCTCACTACTCTCTGGTTGAAGAAATATCTCCTCTTCTCAGTTCTATATGGTCTACCCTGTGTCCTCAGACTGTGACCCCTGGTACCTGTGAAGAATGGAGCAGAGTTTAGCTGTCAGGGAGTGGAGCAGTTGTATAAATAGCAGATCAGAGTTTATCTGTGATGGAGTGGAGCAGCTCTTTAAAGAGCAGAGTTTACCTGTGAGGGAGGGGAGTGGCTGTATAAAGAGCAGAGCAGAGTTCATCTGTGAGGGAGCGGAGCGGAGTTTACCTGTGAGGGAGTGGAGCAGATGTATAAAGAGTGGAGTGGAGTTTAACTGTGAGGAAGCGGAGCGGCTTTATAAAGAGTAGAGCTGAGTTTACGTGTCAGGGAGCAGAGTGGCTGTATAAAGAGTGAAATGGATTTTACCTGTGAGGGAGCGGAGCAGTTGTATGAAGACTGATGAGGACTTTACCTGTGAGGGAGCAGAGCAGTTGTATGAAGAGTGATGAGGACTTTACCTGTGAGGGAGCAGGATTTACCTGTGAGGGAGCGAAGTTTACCTGTGAGGGAATGGAGCGGTTGTATAAAGAGCGGAGTGGAGTTTACGTGTGAGGGAGTGGAGCGGCTGTATAAAGAGCGGAGTGAAGTTTAACTGTGAGGAAGCGGAGCGGCTTTATAAAGAGTAGAACTGAGTTTACCTGTCAGGGAGCAGAGTGGCTGTATAAAGAGTGCAATGGAATTTACCTGTGAGGGAGCGGAGAGGTTGTATGAAGAATGAAGAGGACTTTACCTGTGAGGGAGCAGAATTTACCTGTGAGGGAGCGAAGTTTACCTGTGAGGGATCGGAGTTTACCTGTGAGGGAGCAGAGTTTATCTGTGAGGCAGCGGAGTAGCTGTATAAAGAGTGGAGTGGAATTTAACTGTCAGGCAGGGGAACGGCTGTATAAAGAGTGGAGTGGAGTTTACCTGAGAGGGAGCGGAGCAGATATATAAAGAAAGGAGCGAAGTTTACCTGTGAGGGGGCGGAGAACTGTATAAAGAGCGGAGAGGAGTTTCTCTGTGAGGGTGCAGAGCGACTGTATAAAGAGCGGCGTGGAATTTACCTGTGAGGGAGTGGAGTTTGCCTGTGAGGGAGCAGAGCGGCTGTATAAAGAGCAGGGTGGAGTTTACCTGTGAGCGAATGGCGTTTTCCTGTGAGGGAGCGAATTTTACCTATGAGGAAGCGAAGTTTACCTGTGAGGGAACAGAGTGGCTGTATAAAGAGTGGAGCGGAGATTACCTGTGAGGGAGCGGGGTTTAACTGTAAGGCAGCGGAGTGGCTGTATAAGGAATGGAGTGGAAGTTACCGGTGAGGCAGCAGAATGGCTGTATAAAGAGTGGAGTAGAGTTTACCTGAGAGGGCGCAGAGCAGATTTATAAAGAGAGGAGTGAAGTTTACCTGTGAGGGAGCAGAGTAGCTGTCTAAAGAGCGGAGAGGAGTTTATCTCTGAGGGAGTGGAATGGCGGTATAAAGAGCGGTGTGGAATTTACCTGTGAGGGAGCGGAGCATCTGTATGAAGTGCAGGAGCAGAGCTTACCTGTGAGGGAGCAGACAAGCTGTATAAAGAGAGGTGTGGAGTCTAGCTGTGAGGGAGCGGAGTTTGCCTGTGAGGGACCATAGCGGCTGTATAAAGAGAAGGGTGGAGTTTACCTGTGAGGTGTGGAGTTTATCTGTGAGGGTGCAGAGCAGTCATATAAAGCGTGGAGCAGAGTTACCTGTCAGGGAGTGGAGTAGTTGAATAAATAGCAGATCGGAGTTTATCAGTGATGGAGTGGAGCTGCTCTATATAGACCGGAGCGGAGTTTACCTTTGAGGGTGTGGAGTGGCTGTACAAATAGCAGGAGGACAGTATACCAGTGAGAGAGTGGAGCAGCTGTATAAAGAGCAGAGCGGAGTTTACCTGAGAGGGAGTGGAGCGGTTATATAAAGAGCGGGGTGGAGTTTAACTGTGAGGAGGCGGAGCGGCTGTATATAGAGCAGAGATGAGTTTATCTGTCAGGGAGCAGTGTGGCTGTGTAAAGAGTGAAATGGCTTTTACTTGTGAGGGAGCGGAGCGGCTGTATGTAGAGTGAATAGGACTTTACCTGTGAGGGGGCGGAATTCACCTGTGAGGGAGCGAAGTTTACCTGTGAGGGAGCAGATTGGCTGCATAAAGAGCAGAGCGGAGATTACCTGTGACAGAGTAGGATTTATCTGTGAAGCAGCGAAGTGGCTGTATAAAGAGTGGAGTAGAGTTTACCAGAGAGAAAGCGGAGTAGATGTATAAAGAGAGGAATGAAGTTTACATGTGAGGGGGCAGAAAAACTGTATAAAGAGCGGAGAGGAGTTTCTCTGCGAGGGTGCGGAGTGACTGTATAAAGGGCGGTGTGGAATTTACCTGTCAGGGAGTAGAGTTGCTGTATATAGAGTGAAGTGGATTTTCACTGTGAGGGAGCGGAGGGGCTGTATGAAGAGTGAGGAGGACTTTACCTGTGAGGGAGCGGAGTTTACCTGTGAGGGAGCTGGGTTTACCTGTGAGGCAGCGGAGTGGCTGTATAAAGAGTGGCGTGTAGTTTACCTGTGAGTGAGCAGATTTGCCTGTGAGGGAGCAGAGCGGCTGTATAAAGACTAGAGTGGAGTTTACCTGTGAGGGGGCAGAAATGCTATATAAAGAGTGGAGAGGAGTTTCTCTGTGTTGGTGCAGAATGGCTGTTTAAAGAGCGGCATGGAATTTACCTGTGAGGGAGGGGTGTTTGCTTGTGAGGGAGCAGAGCAGCTGCATAAAGAGCAGGAGCAGAGTTTACCTGTGAGGGAGCAGAGAAGCTGTATAAAGTGCAGCATGGAGTTTACGTGTGAGGGAGCGGAGTTTGCCTGTGAAGGATCAGAGCGGCTGTATAATGTGCAGGGTGGAGTTTACCTGTGAGAGTGCGGAGTTTACCTGTGAGGGAGCAGAGTGGTCGTATAAAGAGCAGATCTGAGTTTACCTGTGAGGGAGCGGAGTGGCTGTATAAAGAGCAGCGTGGAGTTAGCTGTGAGGGAGCAGAGTTTGCCTGTGAGGGAGCAGAGTGGCTGTATAAAGAGCAGGGTGGAGTTTACGTGTGAGGTGCGGAGTTTACCTGTGAGGGAGCAGAGCAGTCTTATAAAGAGCGGAGCAGACTTTACCTGTCAGGGAGTGGAACAGTTGTATAAATAGCAGATTGGAGTTTATCTGTGATGGAGTGGAGCAGCTTTTTAAAGAACTGACTTTACCAATGAGGGAGGGGAGTGGCTGTATCAAGAGTGGAGTTTAGCTGCAAGGGACTAGAGCAGCTGAATAAAGAGCGTGAGTTTACCTGTGAGGGAGCCGAGCGGCTGTATAAAGAGCAGAGCGGAGTTCATCTGTGAGGGAGCGGAGTGGAGTTTACCTGTGAGGGAGCAGCTGCATTAAGAGCAGAGCAGAGTTTACCTGTGATGGAGTGGAGTGGCTCTATATAGAGCAGAGTGGAGTTTACCTGTGAGGGGGCGGAGGGGCTGTACAAATAGCAGGAGCAGAGTATACCAGTGAGGGAGTGGAGCATCTGTATAAATTGCGGAGTGGAGTTTACCTTCTGAGGGAGCGGAGCGGCTGCATAAAGAGCAGAGCTGAGTTTACCTGTCAGGTAGCAGAGTGGCTGTATAAAGAGTGAAATGGATTTTACCTGTGAGGGAGCGGAGGGGCTGTATAAACAGTGGCATGCAGTTTACCTGTGAGGGAGCAGAGTTTGCCTGTGAGGGAGCAGAGCGGCTGTATAAAGAGCAGGGTGGAGTTTACCTGTGAGGGGGCAGAGAAGCTATGTAAAAAGCGGAGAGGAGTTTCTCTGCATTGGTGCGGAGCGGCTGTAGAAAGAACGGCATGGAATTTACCTGTGAGGGAGTGGAGTTTGCTTGTGAGTGTGCAGAGCAGCTGCATAAAGAGCAGGAGCAGAGTTTCCCTGTGAGGGAGCAGAGCGAGCATGTAAAGAGCAGAGCTGAGTTTACCTGTGAGGGAGCGGATCTTCTGTATAAAAAACGGAGCGGAATTTACCTGTGAGGGAGTGGAGTGGCTGCATAAAGAGCAGAAGCAATGTTTACCTGTGAGGGAGCAGAGAAGCTGTATAAAGAGCGGTGTGGAGTTTACCTGTGGGGTGCAGAGTTTACCTGTGAGGGAGCAGAGCAGTCATATATAGAGCGGAGCACAGTTTACCTGTCAGGGAGTGGAGCAGTTGTATAAATAACAGATCGGAGTTTATCTGTGATGGAGTGGAGCAGCTCTTTAAAGAGCGGAGTTTACCTGTGAGGGAGCTGAGCAGCTGTATAAAGAGCAGAGCAGAGTTCATCTGTGAGGGAGCGGAGTGGAGTTTACCTGTGAGGGAGCAGCTGTATTAAGAGCAGAACAGAATTTACCTGTGATGGAGTGGAGTGGCTCTATATAGAGCGGACTGGAGTTTACCTGTGAAGGAGCGGAGGGGCTGTACAAATAGCAGGAGCAGAGTATACCAGTGAGGCAGTGGAGCGGCTGTATTAAAGAGCAGAGCGGAGTATACCTGTGATGGAGTGGAGCGGCTCTATATAGAGCGGAGCGGGGTTTACCTGTGAGGGTGTGGAGCGGCTGTACAAATAACAGGGGGAGAGTATACCAGTGAGGGAGTGGAGCAGCTGTATAAAGAGCAGAGCGGAGTTTACCTGTGAGGGAGTGGAGCGGTTATATAAAGAGCAGAGTGGAGTTTAACTGTGAGGAAGCGGAGTGGCTGTCTAAAGAGCAGAGATGAGTTTACCTGAAAGGGAGCAGAGTGGCTGGATAAAGAGTGAAATGACTTTTACTTGTGAGGGAGCGGAGTAGCTGCATGAAGAGTGAAGAGGACTTTACCTGTGAGGGGGCGGAATTCTTCTGTGAGGGAGCGAAGTTTACTTGTGAGGGAGCGGAGTTTACCTTTGAGGGAGCAGATTGGCTGTATAAAGAGCGGAGAGGAGATTCTCTGCGAGGATGTGGAGCGGCTGTATAAAGGGCGGCGTGGGATTTACCTGTGAAGGAGTGGGGTTTGATTGTGAGGGAGCAGAGTGGCTCTATAAAGAGCAGGAGCAGAGTTTACCTGTGAGGGAGCAGAGAAGCTGTATAAAGAGCTGTGTGGAGTTTACCTGTGAGGGAGCAGAGTTTGCCTGTGAGGGAGCAGAGCAGCTGTATTAAGAGCAAGTTGGAGTTTACTTGTGAGGGTGCGGAGGTTACCTGTGAGGAAGCAGAGTGGTCATATAAAGAGCGGAGCTGAGTTTACCTGTGAGGGAGCGGATCTTCTGTATAAGAAGCGGAGCGGAGTTTACCTGTGAGGGAGCGGAACGGCCGTATAAAGAGCAGAAGCAGAGTTTACCTGTGAGGGAGCAGAGTGGCTGTATAAAGAGCAGAGCGGAGTTCATCTGTGAGGGAGCAGAGCAGAGTTTACCTGTGATGGAGTGGAGCGGCTCTATATGGAGCGGAGTGGAGTTTACCTGTGAAGGAGCAGAGGGGCTGTACAAATAGCAGGAGCAGAGTATACCAGTGAGGGGGTGGTGCAGCTGTATTAAAGAGCAGAGCAGAGTATACCTGTGAGGGGGCAGAGGGGCTGTACAAATAGCAGGAGCAGAGTATACCAGTGAGGGAGTGGTGCAGCTGTATAAAGCGCGGAGCGGAGAATACCTGTGAGGGAGCGGAGCAGCTGTATAAGGAGTGGAGTGGAGTGTAACTGTGAGGAAGCGGAGCCGCTGTATAAAGAGCAGAGCTGAGTTTACCTGTCAGGGAGCAGAGTGGCTGTGTATAGAGTGAAGTGGATTTTCCCTTTGAGGGAACGGAGCGGCTGTATGAAGAGTGAAGTGGACTTTACCTGTTAGGGAGCTGGGTTTACCTGTGAGGCAGTGGAGTGGCTGTATAAAGAGTGGCGTGGAATTTTCCTGTGAGGGAGTGGAGTTTGCCTGTGAGGGAGCAGAGCGGCTGTATAAAGAGCAGGGTGGAGTTTACCTGTGAGTGAGTGGATCTTCTGTATAAGAAGCGGAGCGGAATTTACCTGTGAGGGAGCGGAGCAGCTGTATAAAGAGCGGCGTGGAGTTAGCTGTGAGGGAGCGGAGTTTGCCTAGGGGAGCAGAACGGCTGTATAAAGAGCAGGGTGGAGTTTACCTGTGAGGTGCGGAGTTTAGCTGTGAGGGAGCAGAGCAGTCGTATAAGGAGCGGAGCAGAATTTACCTGTCAGGGATTGGAACAGTTGTATAAATAGCAGATCGGAGTTTAACTGTGATGGAGTGGAGCAGCTCTTTAAAGAGCGGAGTTTACCTATGAGGGAGGGGAGTGGCTGCATCAAGAGCAGAGTTTAGCTGCGAGGGAGTACAGCAGATGTATAAAGAGCGTGCGTTTACCTGGGAGAGAGCCGAGCGGCTGTAGAAAGAGCAGAGCAGAGTTCATCTGTGAGGGAGCGGAGTGGATTTTACCTGCGAGGGAGCAGCTGTATTAAGAGCAGAGTTTACCTATGATGGAGTGGTGCGGCTCTATATAGAGCTGAGTGGAGTTTACCTGTGAAGGAGCGGAGGGACTGTACAAATAGCAGGAGCAGAGTATACCAGTGAGGGAGTGGAGCAGCTGTGTTAAAGGTCGGAGCGGAGTTTACCTGTGAGGGGGCGGAGGGGCTGTACAAATAGCAGGAGCAGAGTATACCAGTAAGGGAGTGGAACAGCTGTATAAAGAGCAGAGCGGAGTTTACCTGTGAGGGAGAGGAGCGGCTGTATAAAGAGCAGAGTGGAGTTTAATTGTGAGGAAGCGGAGCAGCTGTATAAAGAGCAGAGCTGAGTTTACCTGTCAGGGAGCAGAGTGGCTGTATGTAGAGTGAAGTGGATTTTTCCTGTGAGGGAGCATAGGGGCTTTATGAAGAGTGAAGTGGACTTTACCTGTGAGGGTGCAGAGTTTACCTGTGAGGGATCAAAGTTTACCTGTGAGGGAGCGAAGTTTACTGTGAGGGAGCTGGGTTTCTCTGTGAGGCAGCGGAGTGGCTGTATAAAGAGTGGCGTGCAGTGTACCTGTGAGGGAGCAGAGTTTACCTGTGAGGGAGCAGAGCAGCTGTACAAAGAGCAGGATTTAGTTTACCTGTGAGGATGTGGAGTTTACCTGTGAGGGAGCAAAGCGGTGCTATAAAGAGTGGAGCTGAGTTTACCTGTGAGGGAGCGGAGCTTCTGAATATGAAGCGGAGTGGAGTTTACCTGTGAGGGAGCGGAGCGGCTGTATAAAGAGTGAACTGGAGGTTACTTGTGAGGCATCGAAGTTTACCAGTGAGGGAGTGAAGTTTATCTGTGAGGGAACATATTTTATCTGTGAGGGAGCGGAGTGACTGTATAAAGGGCGAGAATTTACCTGAGAGGGAGGAGCTCATCTACATAAAGCGCAGAGCGGAGTTTACCTGTGTAGGAGTGGAGCGGGGTTTACCAGTGAGGGGGTGGATTTTACCTGTTAGGGAGCAGAACGGCTGTATAAAGAGCGACAGTTTGCCTGTGAGGGAGCAGAGTGGCTGTATAAAGCACAGAGCAGAGTTTACGTGTGAGGGAGTGGAGCGGGGTTTACCCGTGAGGGTGCCGAGTGGCTGTATAAAGAGCAGGAGTGGAGGTTAACTATGAGGAAGCAGCTCTATTCAGAACAGAGTGGAGTTTATCTGTTATGGAGTGGTACGGCTCCATATAGAGCAGAGTTTAGCTGTTGGGGAGAAGTGCGGCTGTATATAGTGTGGAGCGGTGTTCAACTGTGAGGGGGTGGAGCGGCTGCATAAAGAGCAGAGTGGAATTTACCTGTGCGGGAGCGGAGTGGCATTTACCTGTGAGGAAGTGGCTGTATTCAGAGTGGAGCGGAGTTTACCTGTGATGGAACAGAGTGGCTCCACATAGACCTGGGCAGCATTTACCTGTGGGGGAGTGGAGTGGCTGTTTAAAGAGTGGCGTGGAATTTACCTGTGAGGGAGCAGAGTTTACCTGTGAGGGAACAGAGCGGCTGTATAAAGAGTAGGACAGAGTTTACCTGTGAGGGAGTGGAGTTTACCTGTGAGGGAGCAGAGCAGCTGTGTAAAGAGTGAAGCAGAGTTTACCTGTGAGGGATTGGAGCTAACCTGTGAGGGAGTGTAGTGGCTGTATAAAGAGCAGAGCAGAGTTTACATGTGAGGGAGCAGAGTTCACCTGTGAGGGAGCAGCACAGTTGTATAAAGAGCGAGAGTTAACCTGTGAGGGAGCCGAGTGGCTGTATAAATTGCAGAGTGAAGTTTACCTGTGAGGGAGATTAGCGGCTATATGAAAATTGGAGTGATGTTTACCTGTGAGAGAGTGGAGTGTCTTTATAAATACTGGGAGTGGAGTTTACCTGTGGGGGAGCAGAGCGGCTGTATAAAGTGTGCTGCGGAGTTTCCCTGTGAGGGTGTGGAGCGGCTGTATAACGAGCAGAGTGAAGGTTACCTGTGAGGGAGCGGGGTGGCTGTATAATGAGTGAAGTGGAGTTTACCTGTGAGGGAACTGAGTTTAACTGTGAGGGAGTGGAGTATACCTGTGAGGGAGCAGAGCAGCTGTATAAAGTGTGAAGTGGAGTTTACCTTTGAGGGAGCTGAATTTCCTTGTGAGGGAGTGGAGCGGCTGTATAAAAATTGAAGTGGAGTTTACCTGTGAGGGAGTGGAGTTTACCTGTGAGGGAGTGAAGTTTATCTGTGAGGGAGCGGAGCGGCTGTATAAAGAGCAGGAGCAGAGTTTACCTGTGAGGGAGCAGAGCGGCTGTATAAAGAGCGGAGTGGAGTTAACCTGTGAGGGAGCAGAGCAGTTGTATAAATAGCAGGACTGAGTTTACCAGTGAGGGAGCAGAGTTTACCTGTGAGAGGGTGGACCGGCTGTATAAAGATTGGAGTGGAGTTTACCTGTAAGGGAGCAGAGTTAACTGTGAGGGAGTAGAGTGGCTTTATAAAGAGCAGAGCAGAATTTACCTGTGAGGGAGCAGCGCAGCTGTATAAAGAGTGAGTGTTTACCTGTGAGGGAGCTGAGTGGCTGTATAAAGAGCAGAGTGAAGTTTACCTGTGAGGGAGAGTAGTGGCTGTATGAAGATTGGAGTGATGTTTACCTGTGAGGGAGTGGAGTGTCTTTATAAAGACTGAGAGCGGAGTTTACCTGTAGGGGAGCAGAGCAGCTGTATAAAGAGCAGAGTGAAGTTTACCTGTGAGGGAGTGGATCGGCTGTATAAAGAGCAGAGTGAAGTTTACCTGTGAGGGAGTGTAGTGGCTGTATGAAGCTTTGAGTGATGTTTACTTGTGAGGGAGCGGAGTGGCTGTAAGAAAAGGGGAGTGTAGTTTATCTGTGAGGGAGTGGAGCAGCCTTATAAAGAGCAGATTGAAGTTTACCTGTGAGGGAGAGTAGTGGCTGTATGAAGATTGGAGTGATGTTTACCTGTGAGGGAGCGGGTTGTCTTTATAAAGACCAGGAGTGTAGTTTACCTATGGGGGATTGGAGCAGCTGTATAAAGAGCGGAGTTTACCTGTGAGGGAGCGGGGTGGCTGTATAATGAGGGAAGTGGAGTTTACCTGTGAGGGAGCTGAGTTTAACTGTGAGGGAGTGGAGTTTACCTGTGAGGGAGCGGAGCAGCTGTATAAAGTGTGAAGTGGAGTTTACATTTGAGGGAGCGGAATTTACTTGTGAGGGAGCGGAGCGGCTGTATAAAGAGCGTAGCAGACTTTACCTTTGAGGGAATGGCGTGGTTGTATAAATAACAGGACTGAGTTTACCTGTGAGGGAGCAGAGTTTACTTGTGAGGGAGTAGAGCGGCTAATAAAGAGCGGCGTGGAATTTACCTGTGAGGTCGCGGAGCGGCTGTATAAAGAGCAGGAGCAGAGTTTACCTGTGAGGGAGAAGAGAAGCTGTAAAAAGAGTGGCGTGGAGTTTACCTGTGAGGGATCGGAGTATTCCTGTGAGGGATCAGAGAGGTCATATAAAGACCAGGGTGGAGTTTACCTGTGAGGGTGCAGAGATTACCTGAGCGGCAGTATTAAGAGCAGAAGCAGAGTACACATGTGAGGGAGTATAGTTTGCCTGTGAGGGAGTGGAGTGGCTGTATAAAGAGCAGAGCAGAGTTTAGATGTGAGGGAGCAGAGAAGCTGTATAAAGTGCAGCATGGAGTTTACCTGCGAGGGAGCGCAGTTTGCCTGTGAGGGAGCAGGGCCGCTGCATAAAGGGCGAGAGTTTGCTTGTGGGGGAGCAGTGTGGCTGTATAACGCACAGAGCAGAGTCTACGTGTGACGAGCGGAATGGGTTTACCTATCAGGGAGCAGAGTGGCTATATAAAGAGCAGGAGAAGAGTTTAACTATGAGGAAGCAGCTGTATGCAGAACAGAGTGCAGTTTACCTGTTATGGAGAGGTAAGTCTCTATATAGAGCAGTGTTTACCTGTGGGGGAGAAGTGTGGCTGTTTATAGTGTGGAGTGGAATTTACCTGTGCGGGAGTGGAGTGTAATTTATCTGTGAGGAATTGGCTGTATTCAGAGAGGAGCGGAGTTTACCTGTGATGGAACAGAGAGGCTCTATATAGACCTGGGTGCAGTTTACCTGTGATAGAGTGGCGCGGCTCTATATAGAGCGGAGCAGAGTTTAACTTTGAGGGGGTGGAGGGGCTTTACAAATAGCAGGAGCAGAGTATACCAGTGAGGGAATGGAGCAGCTGTATAAAGAGCAGAGTGGAGTTTAACTGTGAGGAAGCGCAGCGGCTGTACAACGAGCAGAGCTGTGTTTACCTGAGAGGGAGCGGAGCAGATGTATAAAGGGAGGAGCGAAGTTTACCTATGAGAGGGCGCAGAAGCTATATAAAGAGCGGAGATGAGTTTCTCTGTGAGTTTGCGGAGTGGCTGTATAAAGAGCAGCGTGGAATTTACCTGTGAGGGAGTGGAGTTTGCCTGTGAGGGAGCAGAGCAGCTGTATAAAGAGCAGCAGCAGAGTTAACCTGTGAGGGAGCAGAGAAGCTGTATAAAGAGCAGCGTGGAGTTTACCTGTGAGGGAACAGGGTTTGCCTATAAGGGAGCAGAGCGGCTGTATAAAGTGCAGGGTGGAGGTTACCTGTGAGGGTGCGGAGTTTACCTTTGAGGGAGCAGAGCGGTCATATAAAGAGGGTAGCTGAGTTTACCTGTGATGGAGCGGAGCGGCTGTATAAAGAGCAGAAGCAGTGTTTACCTGTGATGGAGCAGAGAAGCTGTATTAAGAGCGGAGTGGAGTTTAGCTGTGAGGGAGCGGAGTTTGCCTGTGAGGGAGCAGAGCAGCTGTATAAAGAACTGGGAGGAGTTCACCTGTGAGGTGCGGAGTTTACCTGTGTGGGAGCAGAACTGTCGTATAAAGAACGGAGCAGAGTTTACCTGTCAGGGAGTGGAACAGTTGTATAAATAGCAGATTGGTGTTTATCTGTGATGGAGTGGAGCAGCTCTTTAAAGAGCGGAGTTTACCTGTGACGGAGGGGAGTGGCTGTATAAAGAGCGGAGTTTAGCTGCCAGGGAGTGGAGCAGCTGTGCAAAGAGCGTGAGTTTACCAGTGCGAGAGCCGAGCGGCTGTATACAGAGCAGAGCGTAGTTCATCTGTGAGGGAGCGGAGTGGATTTTATCTGTGAGGGAGCATTGTATTAAGAGCAGAGCAGAGTTTACCTGTGAGGGAGCAGAGCGGCTGTATAAAGACTGAAGTGGAGGTTACCTGTGAGGGAGTGAAGTTTATCTGTGAGGGAGCGGAGCGGCTGTATAAAGAGCAGAGTGGAGTTTACCTGTGTGGGAGCAGAGCGGTTGTATAAATAGCAGGAATTAGTTTACCTGTGAGGGAGCAGAGATTACTCGTGAGAGTGTGGAACGGCTGTATAAAGATTGGAGTGGAGTTTACCTGTGAGGGAGCAGAGTGGCAGTATCAAGAGAGAAGTCGAGTTTCCCTGTGAGGGCGCGTCGTTTACCTGGAATGACAGGAGAGTGGATTGACAGAGTGAAAGGAGAGTGGTTTGAAAGGATGATAGGAGAATGGAGTGACAGAATAAAAGGAGAGTGGGGTTACAGAATGATAGGAGAGTGCAATAATGGAAAGATAGGAGAGTTGAGTGGAAGTATAATTGGAGAGTGCAATGACGGAATAATAGGGGAGTGGCATGATGGAGTGATAGGAGTTTCAAATGAAGGTGTTATTGGGGAGTGGAGTGACTATATTAGGAGAGTGGAATGATAAAACGATAGGAGAGTGGAATGACGGAATGATAGGAGAGTAGAATGGTGGAGTGATAGGAGAGTGGAGTGACAGAATGATAGGAGAGTGGAATGAGGGAATGATAGAATTTTGAAGTGACGGAATGATGGGAGAGTGTTTGCAGGAATACTAGGTGAGCGGAGTGATGGAATCATTGCAGAGTGGAGTGACGGAATCATAGGAGAGTGGACTTATGGAATGATAGGAGAGTGGAATCACAGAGTGATAGAAGATGGAGTGATGGAGTAATAGGAGAGTGGAATGATGGAATAATAGGAGAGTGGAGTGACAGAATTATAGAAGAGTGAAGTTTCTGAATGGTACGAGAGTGGAGTGAAGGAATGAAAGGTGAGTGGAATGCCAGAGTGATAGTAAAAGAGTGGAGTGACAGAATGAAAGCTGAGTGAAGTGACAGAATAATAGGAGAGTGGAGTGACGGAATGATAGGAGAGTGGGATCACATAATGGTAGGTGATTGGAGTGATGGAGTGATCGGAGAGTGGATTGACGGAATGTAGGAGAGTGGAGTGACGGAATAATTGGGGAGTGGAGTGACAGAATGATATGAGAGTGGAATGACGGAATGTTGGCAGAGTGGAATGACGGTATGATAGTAGAGTGGAATGACGGAGCGATAGGTGAGTGGAATGAGGTATTGATAGGAGATTGCAGAGACAGCATGATAGGAGAATGGATGAAGGAATGAGAGGAGAGTGGAGTGACAGAATGATTGGAGCGTGGAATGACGGAATGATAAGAGAGTGGTCTGACAGAATAATTGGAGAGTGGAATGACAGAATAATAGGAGAATGGTGTGATAGACTGATTGGAGGGTGGAATGAAGGGGTTAAAGGAGATTGGAGCGAGGGAATGATAGGAGAGGGGAATGATGGAATGAAAGGAGAGTGGAATGATAGAATGATAGCAGAGTGTTTTGACGGAGTGATAGGAGTGTGGAATGACAGAGTGATAGGTGAGTAGAATGAGGGAGAGCTAGGAGAGTGCAATGAGGTATTGGTAGAAGAGTGTAGTGACAGAATTATACGAGAGTAGATTGATAGAATGATAGGAGAGTGGAATAATGGAATGATAGGAGAGTTGAGTGGAAGTATAATTGGAGAGTGGAATGACGGAATAATAGGAGAGTGGCATGATGGAGTGAAAGGAGAGTCAGAAGAAAGTGTTATTGGGGAGAGGAGTGACTATGTTAGGATAGTGGAATGACGGAATGATAAGAGATTGGAGTGACGGAATGATAGTAAAGTGGAATAATGGAATGATAGGTGTGTGGAATGATGGAATTATAGGAGATTGGAATGGCGGAATGAGAGGAGAGTAGAATGGTGGACTGATAGGAAAGTGGAGTGACAGAATGATAGGAGAGTGGAATGAGGGAATGATAGGATTTTGAATTGACAGAATGATGGGAGAGTGTTTGCAGGAATTATAGGTGAGTGGAGTGATGGAATCATTGGAGAGTGGAGTGACAGAATAATAGGAGAGTGGAGTGACAGAATAATAGGAGAGTGGAGTGACAGAATTATAGAAGAGTGGAGTGTCAGAATGATAGAAGAGTGGAGTGACGGAATGATAGGTGAGTGGAATGCCAGAGTGATAGGAGAGTGGAGTGACAGAATGTTAGGAGAGTGGAGTGACAGAATGATAGGAGAGTGGATTGATGGAATAATCGGTGAGGGCAGTGACGGAATGATAGGAGAGTGTAATCACAGAAGGATAGGAGAGTGGAGTGATGGAGTGATCGCAGAGTGGATTGACGGAATGTAGGAGAGTATAGTGATGGAATAATTGGAGAGTGGATAGAAGAGTGAAGTGACAGAATGATAGGAGTGTGGATTGATGAAATGATTGGAGAGTGGAGTGATGGAATTATATGAGCTTGGAGTGACGGAATGATAGGAGAGTGGAATGGCGCAGTGATAGGACAATGGAGTCACCGAATGATAGGAGCATTGTGTTACAGAATGAGAGGATATAGGAATTATGGAATGATGGAGAGTGCAATCACAGAGTGATAGGAGAGTGGAGTGAAGGAGGGATAGGAGAGTGGAATGATGGAATAATAGGAGAGTGGAGTGACAGAATTAAAGAAGAGTGGGGTGTCAGAATGATAGGAGAGTGGAGTGATGGAATGATAGGTGAGTGGAATGATGGAATAATAGGAGAGTGGAGTGACAGAATTATAGAAGAGTGGAGTGATGGAATAATAGGTGAGTGGAGTTTGAGAATAATAGGAGAGTGGAATCACAAAATGAGAGGAGAGTGGAATGATGGAGTGATCGCAGAGTGGATTGATGGAATGTAGGATAGTGGCGTGACAGAATAATTGGACAGTGGAGTGACAGAATGATAGGAGAGTGGAATCCTGGAGTAATAGGAAAGTGGAGTGACAGAATTATAGAAGAGTGGAGAGTCAGAATGATAGGAGAGTGCAATCTCAGAGTGATAGGAGAGTGCAGTGATGGTATGATAGGAGAGTGGAATCACAGAGAAATAGGAGAGTGGGGTGACGGTGTGATAGGAGAATGGAATCACGGAATAATAGGAGAGTGGAGTGACAGAATGATAGGAGAGTGGATTGAAGGAATGATAGGAGAGTGGAGTGACAGAATAATTGGAGAATGAAGTGACAGAATGATAGAAGAGTGAAGTGAAAGGATGATAGGAGTATGGATTGATGGAATGATTCGAGTTGAGCTATGGAATGTTAGGAGAGTGGACTAATGGTATGATAGGAGATTGGAATCAAAGAGTGATAGGAGAGTCGAGTGACGGCTTGATACGAGAGTGGAATCACGGAATAATAGGATAGTGGAGTAACATAATTATAGAAGAGTGGAGTGATAGAATGATAGGAGAGGGGAATCACAGAGTGATAGGAGAGTCGAGAGATGGAGTGATAGGAGAGTGGAGTGATGGAGGGATAGGAAAGTGGAATGATGAAATACTAGGGGAGTGGAGTGACAAAATTATAGAAGAGTGGGTTGTCAGAATGATAGGAGAGTGGAGTGATGGAATGATAGGTGAATGGAATCACAGAATGATAGGAGAGTGGAGTGATGGAATTATAGAAGAGTGCAGAGTCAGAATGATAGCAGAGTGGACTTATGGAATGATAGGAGAGTGGAATCACAGAGTGATAGGAGAGTGGAGTGATGGAGTGATAGGAGAGTGGAATGATGGAATAATAGGAGAGTGGAGTGACAGAATTATAGAAGAGTTGGGTGTCAGAATGATAGGAGAGAGGACTTATGGAATGAATGGAGAGTGGAATCACAGAATGATAGGAGAGTGGAGTGCTGGAATGACAGGTGAGTGGAATGACGGAATAATAGGAGAGTGGAGTGACAGAATTATAGAAGAGTGGAGTGATGGAATAATAGGTGAGTGGAGTGTGAGAATAATAGGAGAGTGGAATCACAAAATGATAGGAGAGTGGAATGATGAAGTGATCGCAGAGTGGATTGTTGGAATGTAGGAGAGTGGCATGACGGAATAATTGGAGAGTGGAGTGACAGAATGATACGAGAGTGGAGTGACAGAGTAATAGGCGTGTGGTGTGACGGAATAATTGGAGAGTGGAGTGACAGAATGATAGAAGAGTGGAGTGACAGAATAATATGAGTGTGGATTGAAGGAATGACTGGAGAGTGGAGGGATGGAATGATAGGAGAGTGGAATCCCGGAGTAATAGGAGAGTGGAATGACAGAATTATAGAAGAGTGGAGAGTCAGAATGATAGGAGAGTGGACTTATGGAATGATAGGAGAGTGCAATCACACAGTGATAGGAGAGTGCAGTGATGGAATGATAGGACAGTGGACTGATGGTAGGATAGGAGAGTGGAATCACAGAGAAATAGGAGAGTGGAGTGACGGTGTGATGGGAGAATGGAATCACGGAATAATAGGATAGTGGAGTGACAGAATTATAGAAGAGTGGAGTGACAGAATGATTGGAGAGTGGATTGAAGGAATGATAGGAGAGTGGAGTGAAAGAATAATTGGAGAGTGGAGTGACAGAATGATAGAAGAGTGAAGTGAAAGTATGATAGGAGTGTGGATTGATGGAATGATTCGAGTTGAGCTATGGAATGTTAGGAGAGTGGACTGATGGTATGATAGGAGAGTGGAATCAAAGAGTGATAGAAGAGTGGAGTGAGGGATTGACAGGAGAGTGGAATCACAGAATAATAGGAGAGTGGAATGACAGAATAATAGGAGAGTGGAGTGACAGAATTATAGAAGAATGGAGAGTTAGAATGATATGAGAGTGGACTAATGGAATGATGGGAGAGTGGAGTGACAGAGTGATAGGAGAGTGGAGTGATGGAGGGATAGGAGAGTGGAATGATGGAATAGTAGGGGAGTGGAGTGACAGAATTATAGAAGAGTGGGGTGTCAGAATGATAGGAGAGTGGAGTGATGGAATGATAGGTGAATGGAATGACAGAATAATATGAGAGTGGAGTGACAGAATTATAGAAGAGTGGAGAGTCAGAATGATAGGAGAGTGGACTTATGGAATGATAGGAGAGTGGAATCACAGAGTGATAGGAGAGTGGAGTGATGGAGTGATAGGAGAGTGGAATGATGGAATTATAGGAGAGTGGAGTGACAGAATTATAGAAGAGTGGAGTAACAGAATGATAGGAGGGTGGAGTGACGGAATAATAGGAGAGTGGAATCACAGAATGGTAGGAGTGTGGAGTGATCGCAGAGTGGATTGACGGAATGTAGGGGAGTGGCATGACGGAATAATTGGAGAGTGGAGTGACAGAATGATAGAAGAGTGGAGTGACAGATGATAGGAGTGTGGAGTGACGGAATACTTGAGTGGAGTGACAGAATGATAGTAGAGTAGAATGACTGAATGATAGGAGAGTGGAGTGATGGAATAATGGGGGAGTGGATTTATGGAATGATAGGAGAGTGGAATCACAGAATGATAGGAGAGTGGAGTGATGGACTGATAGGACAGTGGATTGACGGAATGTAGGAGAGTGGAGTGACAGAATGATAGGAGTGTGGAATAATGGAATGATTGGAGAGTGGTTTGACGGAATGTTAGGAGAGTAGACTGATGGAATGAAAGGAGAGTGGAATCAAAGAGTGAAAGGAGAGTAGAGTGACGAAGTGATAGGAGAGTGGAATCATGAAATAATAGCAGTGTGGCATGTCGGATTGATAGGAGAGTGGTGAGCCAGAATGAGTTGAGAGTGCAGTGATGGAATGATAGGATATTGTATTGACCTAATGACAGGAGAGTGGAGTGAAGTAATGATCGAAGAGTGGAATGATGGAATGATAGGAGAATGGAGGTGACAGTATAATTGGAGAGTGGAATGACGTAATAATAGGAGAATGGCTTTATCGAGTGATAGGAGAGTGGAATGAAGGTGTTATTGGGGAGTGGAGTGATGCATGTTAGTGGAGTGGAATGATGAAACAATAGGAGAGTGGATTGACAGAATGATAATAAAGAGGAATGATGGAATGATAGGATTGTGGAATGATGGAATTAAAGGAGAGTGCAATGACGGATGATAGAGTGGAGTGATGGACTGATAGGACCGTGGATTGATGGAATGTAGGAGAGTGGAGTGACAGAATAATTGGAGAGGGGAGTGACAGAATGACAGAAGAGTGGAGTGACAGAATGACAGAAGAGTGGAGTGACAGAATGACAGAAGAGTGGAGTGACAGAATGACAGAAGAGTGGAGTGACAGAATGACAGAAGAGTGGACTGATAGAATGATAGGAGTGTGGATTGATGGAATGATTGGAGAGTGGAATGATGGAATGATAGGAGAGTGGACTGATGGAATGATAGTAGAGTGGAATCACAGAGTGAAAGGAGAGTGGAGTGACGGAGTGATAGGAGAGTGAAAACATGGAATAATAGCAGTGTGGAGTGTCGGATTGATAGGAGAGTGGTGAGACAGAATGAGTTGAGAGTGCAGTGACAGAATGATAGGATATTGTAGTGACCTAATGACAGGAGAGTAGAGTGACGGAATGACAGATGATTGGAATGCCGGAGTGATAGGAGAATGGAGTGACAGAATGATAGGAGAGTGGAGTGATTGAATAAAAGGAGAGCAGAGTTACAGAATGACAGGAGAGTGGAATCACAGAATGATAGGAGAGTGGAGCGATGGAGTGATAGGAGAGTGGATAGATGTACTGTAGCAGAGTGGAGTGATGGAATAATTGCAGAATGGAGTGACAGAATTATAGAAGAATGGAGTGACAGAATGATAGGAGAGTGATGTGTCAGAATGATAGTAGAGTGGAATGACAGAATGATAGGAGAATGGAGTGACGGAATAATAGGAGAGTGGAGTTACAGAATGATAGGAGAGTGGAATCACAGAATGATAGGAGAGAGGAATGATGGACTGATGGGACAGTGGATTGACGGAACGTAGGAGAGTGGATTGACGGAATAATTGGAGAGTGAAGTGGCAGAATGATAGAAGAGTGGAGTGCCAGAATAAGAAGGGAGTGGAGTTACGGAATGATAGGAGAGTGGAGTGACAGAATGATAGGAGAGCGGCATGACAGAATGATAGAAGAGTGGAGTGACAGAATGATAGGAGTGTGGATTGATGGAATGATTCGAGAGTGGAGTGACAGAATGATAGGAGAGTGGACTGATGGAATGATAGGAGCTTGGAATCACAGAGTGATAGGAGAGTGGATTGACGGAGTGATAGGAGAGTGGAATCATGGAATAATAGTAGAATGGAGTGTTGGATTGATAGAAAAGTGGTGAGACAGAATGAGTGGAGAGTGCAGTGACGGAATGATGGGATATTGTAGTGACCTAATGACAGGAGAGTAGAGTGAAGGAATGATACCTGTGTGGAATGTCACAATGATCGGGGAGTGGAATGACAGTATAACTGGAGAGTGGAATGATGGAATGATAGGTGAATGGAATGCCAGAGTGATAGTAGAGTGGAGTGACAGAGTGATAGGAGGGTGGAGTGACACAATAATAGGAGACCGGAGTGAAGTAATGATAGGAGAGTGGTATCACAGAATGATAGGAGAGTGGAGTGATCAAGTGAGAGGAGAGTGGATTGACGGTATGTAGGAGTGTGGAGTGACAGAATAATTGGAGAGTGGAGTGACAGAATGATAGAAGAGTGGAGTGAACGAATGATAGAAGTGTGGATTGACAAAATGATTGGAGAGTGAAGTGACGGAATGATAGGAGAGTGGACTGATGGAATGTTCGGAGTGTGGAATCACAGATTGATAGGAGAGTGTAATCACAGAGTGATAGGAGAGTGGAGTGACAGAATTATAGAATAGTGTAGTGACAGAATGATAGGGGAGTGGAGTGACGGAATAATAGGGCAGTGGAGTTACAGAATGATAGGAGAGTGGAATCACAGAATGATAGGAGAGAGGAATGATGGACTGATAGGACAGTGGATTGACGGAATGTAGGAGACTGGAGTGACGGAATAATTGGAGAGTGGAGTGACAGAATGATAGAAGGGTGCAGTGACAGAATGATAGAAGGGTGGAGTGATGGAATGATAGAAGGGTGTAGTGACAGAATGATAGGAGAGTGGAGTGACAGAATGATAGGTGAGTGGAATGCCATATTGATAGTGGTGTCGTTAGACAGAATGATAGGAGTGTTGAGTGATGGAATAATAAGGGAGTGGAGTTACAGAATGATAGGAGACTGGAGTGATGGACTGATAGGACAGTGGATTGATGGAATGTAGGAGAGTGGAGTGATGGAATAATTGGAGAGTGGAGCGACAGAATGATAGAAGAGTGGAGCGACAGAATGATAGAAGAGTGGAGCGACAGAATGATAGAAGAGTGGAGTGACAGAATGATAGAAGAGTGGACTGCCAGAATGATAGAAGTGTGGATTGATGGAATGATTGTAGAGCGGAGGTACCGAATGATAGGACAGTGGACTGATGGAATGAAAAGAGAGTGGAATCACAGAATGATAGGAGAGTGAAATCACAGAATAATAGGAGACTGGGGTTTCGAATTGATAGGAGACTGGTGAGAAAGAATGACTGGAGAATGCAGTGATGGAATGATGGGATATTGTAGTGACCTAATGGCAGGACAGTGGAGTGAAGGAATGATAGTTGTGTGGAATGTCACAATGATCAGAGAGTGGAATGACAGTATAATTGGAGAGTGGAATGAAGGATCAATAGGAGAGTAGAATGACAGAATAATAGGAGAGTGGCATGATGGTGTGATAGGAGCGTGGAATGCAGGTGTTATTGGGGATTGGAGTGAGGGATGTTAGTAGAGTGGAATGATGGAATGATAAGAGAGTGGAGTGACGGAATGATATGAGAGTGGAATCACAGTATAAAAGGAGAGTGGAGTGATAGAATTATAGAAGAGCGGAGTGACAGAATGATAGGAGAGTGGATTGATGGAATGATAGGAGGTTAGAGTGACAGAACGATAGGTGATTGGAATGCCGGAATGATAGTAGTGTGGAGTGACAGAATGATAGGAGAGTGGAGTGATGGAATAAAAGGAGAGTGGAGTTACGGAATGAGAGGAGAGCGGAGTGACAGAATGATGGGAGAGTGGATTGACAGTATGATAGGTGAGTGGAATGCCAGAGTGGTAGTAGGGTGCAGTGACAGAATGATAGGAGAGTGGAGTGAGGGAATAATAGGAGAGTGGATTGACGGAATAATAGGAGTGTGGAGTGACGGAATAATATGTGAGTCAAGTGATGGAATAATAGGAGAGTGGAGTGACGGAATGATAGTAGAGTGGAATCACAGAATGCTAGAAGAGTGGAGTGACAGAATAATTGGAGAGTGGAGTAACAGAATTATACAAGAGTGGAGTGACAGAATTACAGAAGAGTAGAGTGAGAAAATGATGGGAGATTGGATTGACGGTATGATAGGTGAGTGGAATGCCAGAGTGATAGAAGAGTGGAGTGACAGAATGATAGAAGAGTGGACTGCCAGGATGATAGAAGTGTGGATTGATGGAATGATTGTAGAGCGGAGGTACCGAATGATAGGACAGTGGACTGATGGAATGATAAGAGAGTGGAATCAGAGAGTGATAGGAGAGTGAAATCACAGAATAATAGGAGACTGGGGTTTCGGATTGATAGGAGACTGGTGAGAAAGAATGAGTGGAGAATGCAGTGATGGAATGATGGGATATTGTAGTGACCTAATGGCAGGACAGTGGAGTGAAGGAATGATAGTTGTGTGGAATGTCACAATGATCAGAGGGTGGAATGACAGTATAATTGGAGAGTGGAATGAAGGATCAAAAGGAGAGTGGAATGACAGAATAATACGAGAGTGGCATGATGGTGTGATAGGAGTATGGAATGCAGGTGTTATTGGGGATTGGAGTGAGGGATGTTAGTAAAGTGGAATGATGGAATGATAAGAGAGTGGAATCACAGTATAAAAGGAGAGTGGAGTGATAGAATTATAGAAGAGTGGAATGACAGAATGATAGGAGAGTGCATTGACGGAATGATAGGAGGTTACAGTGACAGAACGATAGGTGATTGGAATGCCGGAATGATAGTTGTGTGGAGTGACAGAATGATAGGAGAGTGGAGTTATGGAATAAAAGGAGAGTGGAGTTACAGAATGATAGGAGAGCGGAGTGACAGAATGATGGGAGAGTGGATTGACAGTATGATAGGTGAGTGGAATGCCAGAGTGATAGTAGAGTGCAGTGACAGAATGATAGGAGAGTGGAGTGAGGGAATAATAGGAGAGTGGAGTGACGGAATGATAGTAGAGTGGAATCACAGAATGATAGGAGAGAGGAATGATGGACTGATAGGACAGTGGATTGACAGAATGTAGGAGAGTGGATTGACGGAATAATTGGAGAGTGGAATGTCAGAATGATAGAAGAGTGGAGTGACAGAATGATAGGTGAGTGGAATGCCCGATTGATAGTAGAGTCGTGTGACAAAATGATAGGAGAGTTGAGTGACGGAATAATAGGGGAGTGGAGTGACGGAATGATAGGAGAGTGGAGTGACGGAATGATAGGAGAGTGGAGAGATGGGATGATAGGAGAGTGGCGTGACAGAATGATAGAAGAGTGGAGTGACAGAATGATAGGAGTGTGGTTTGATGGAATGATAGGAGCTTGGAATCACAGAGTGATAGGACAGTGGATTGACGGAGTGATAGGAGAGTGGAATCATGGAATAATAGTAGAATGGAGTGTCGGACTGATAGGAGAGTGGTGAGACAGCATGAGTGGAGAGTGCAGTGACGGAATGATAGGATATTGTAGTGACCTAATGACAGGAGAGTAGAGTGAAGGAATGATACTTTTGTGGAATGTCGCAATAATTGGGGAGTGGAGTGACGCAATAATAGGAGAGCGAAGTGAAGTAATGATAGGAGAGTGGAATCACAGAATGATAGGAGAGTGGAGTGATGGAGTGATAGGAGAGTGGATTGACGGTATGTAGGAGTGTGGAGTGACAGAATAATTGGAGAGTGGAGTGACAGAATGACAGAAGAGTGCAGTGAATGAATGATAGAAGTGTGGATTGACAGAATGATTGGAGAGTGAAGTGACGGAATGATAGGAGAGTGGACTGATGGAATATTTGGAGTGTGGAATCACAGATTGTTAGGAGAGTGTAATCACAGAGTGATAGGAGAGTGGAGTGACAGAATTATAGAATAGTGGAGTGACAGAATGATAGGAGAGTGGAGCGATGGAATAATAGGGCAGTGGAGTTTCGGAATGAAAGGAGAGTGGAATCACAGAATGATAGGAGAGAGGAATGTTGGACTGATACGTAATGTTAGTAAAGTGGAATGATAGAATGATAGGAGTGTGGAATAATGGAATTATAGGAGAGTGGAATGAAGGATGATAGGAGAGTGGCTTGACAGAATGATAGGAGAGTGGAGTGACGGAATGATAGGTGATTGGAATGCCGGAGTGATAGTAGAGTGGAGTGACAGAATGATAGGGGAGTGGAGTGATGGAATAAAAGGAAAGTAGAGTTATGGAATGATAGGAGTGTGGAATCACAGAATGATAGGAGAGTGGATAGATGTAATGTAGCAGAGTGGAGTGACGGAATAATTGGAGAGTGTAGTGACAGAATTATAGAAGAATGGAGTGAAAGAATTACAGAAGCGTGGAGTGACAGAAAGATAGGAGAATGGAGTGATGGAATAATAGGAGAGTGGAGTGATGGAATAAAAGGACAGTGGTGTGACGGAATAATAGGAGAGTGGAGTGAGGGAATGATAGGAGAAAGGAATCACAGAATGGTAGGAGTGTGGAGTGATTGAGTGATAGGTGTGTGGCATGAAGGTGTTATTCGCGAGTGGAGTGATGTATGTTGGGATAGTGGAATGACAAAACGATAGCCGAGTGGAGTGACGGAATGATAGTAAAATGGAATGATGGAATGATAGGGGTGTGGAATGATGGAATTATTGGAGAATGGAAAGACGGATGATAGGAGAGTACAATGATGGAGTAACAGGAGAGCGGAGTGACCGAACGATAGGAGCATGGAATGAGGAAATGATAGGATTTTGAAATGAGAGAATGATGGCAGAGTGTTTGCAGGAAATATAGGTGAGGGGAGTGACGGAATCATTGGAGAGTGGAGTGACGGAATCATAGGTGAGTGGACCTATGGAATGATAGGAGACTGGAATCATAGAGTGATAAGAAAGTGGAAAGATGGAATAATAGGAGAGTGGAGTGATGGAATGATAGGTGAATGGAATGCAGGAGTGATAGGAGAGTGGATTGACAGAATGATGGGAGAGTGGAGTGATGGAATAAAAGGAGAGTAGCATTACGGAATGATAGGAGAGTGGAATCACAGAATGATAGGAAAGTGGAGTGATGGAGTGATAGGAGTGTGGACAGATGTGCTGTAGCAGAGTGGAGTAATGGAATAATTGGAGAGTGGAGTGAAAGAATTATAGAAGAATGGAGTGACAGAATTACAGAAGCGTGGTGTGACAGAATGATAGGGGAGTGGAGTGAGGGAATAATAGGACAGTGTAGTGAGGGGTTAATAGGAGAGCGGAGTGACAGAATAATAGGAGAGTGGAGTGACGGAATAATGGGAGAGTGGAGTGACGGAATAATGGGAGAGTGGAGTGACGGAATAATGGGAGAATAGAGTGACGGAACAATGGGAAAGTGGAGTGATGGAATAATGGGAGCGTGGAGTGACGGAAAAATAGGAGAGTGGAGTGAAGGAATGATAGCAGGGCAGAATCACAGAATGATAGGAGAGTGGATTGACGGAATGTAGAAGAGTGGAGTGGTGGAATAATTGGAGAGTGGAGTGACAGAATGATAGAAGACTAGAGTGACAGAATGATAGAAGAGAGAAGAGACAGAATGATAGGAGTGTGGATGGATGGAATGATTCCAGAGTGGATTGATGGAATGGTTCGAGAATGGACTGATGGAATGATAGGAGAGTGCAATCACAGAGTGATAGGGGAGTGGAGTGACGGAGTGATAGGAGAGTGGAATCATGGAATAATAGTAGAATGGAGTGTAGGATTGATAGGAGTGGTGCGACAGAATGAGTGGAGAGTGCAGTGACGGAATGATGGGTATTGTATTGACCTAATGACAGGGCAGTGGAGTGAAGCCATGATAGTTGTGTGGAATGTCGCAATGATCGGAGACTGGAATGAAAGTATAACTGCAGAGTGGAATGACGGAACGATAGGTGAGTAGAATGTCAGAATGATAGTAAAGTGGAGTGACAGAATGATAGGAGGGTGGAGTGATGGAATAATAGGAGAGCGGAGTGATGGAATGATAGTAGAGTGGAATCACAGGATGATAAGAGAGTGGAGTGATGGAGTGTTAGGAGAGTGGATTGCCGTATGTAGGAGTGTGGACAGACAGAATGATTGGAGAGTGAAGTGACGGAATGATAGGAGAGTGGACCTATGGAATGTTCGGAGTGCGGAATCACAGAGTGATAGCAGAGTGGAATCACAGGGTAATACGAGAGTGGAATCAAGGAATAATAGGTGAGTGGAGTGACAAAATTAGAGAAGAGTGGAGTGACAGAATGATCAGAGAGTGGAGTGATGGAATAATAGTTCAGTGGAGTTATGGAATGATGGGAGAGTGGAATCACAGAATGATAGGAGAGAGGAATGATGGACTGATAGGACAGTGGATTGACAGAATGTAGGAGACTGGAGTGACGGAATAATTGGAGAGTGGAGTGACAGAATGATAGAAGGGTGGAGTGACAGAATGATAGAAGGGTGGAGTGATGGAATGATAGAAGGGTGTAGTGACAGAATGATAGGAGAGTGGAGTGACAGAATGATAGGTGAGTGGAATGCCATATTGATAGTGGTGTCATTAGACAGAATGATAGGAGTGTTGAGTGATGGAATAATAAGGGAGTGGAGTTACAGAATGATAGGAGACTGGAGTGATGGACTGATAGGACAGTGAGTTGATGGAATGAAGGAGAGTGGAGTGATGAAATAATTGGTGAGTGGAGTGACAGAATGATAGAAGTGTGGAGTAACAGAATGATAGAACAGTGGATTGACAGAATGATAGAACTGTGGATTGAAGCAATGATTGTAGAGTGGAGGGACGGAATGATAGGAGAGTGGACTGATGGAATGACATGAGAGTGGAATCACAGAGTGATAGGAGAATGGATTGACGGAGTGATAGGAGAGTGAAATCACGGAATAATAGGAGATTGGGGTGTCGGATTGATAGGAGAGTGGTGAGAAAGAATGAGTTGGGAATGCAGTGATGGAATGATAGGATATTGTGGGGACCTAATGACAGGAGAGTGGAGTGAATGAATGATAGTTGTGGGGAATGACACAATGAATGGAGAGTGGAATGACAGAATGAGAGGAGGATGGAGTGACAGTATAATTGGAGAGTGGAATGAAAGAATAATATGTTGGTGGCATGATGGTGTCATAGGAGTGTGGAATGCAGGTGTTATTGGGGATTGGAGTGAGGGATGTTAGGAGTGTGGAATGATGGAATGATAAGAGAGTGGTGTGACGGAATGATAGGAGAGTGGAATCACGGAATTAAAGGAGAGTGGAGTGATAGTATTATAGAACAGTGGAGTGACACAGAGTGGAATCACGGAGTGATTGGAGAGTGGAGTGAAAGATCAAGAGGTGATTGGAATGCCGGAGTGAGAGTAGAGTGGAGTGACGGAATAAAAGCAGAGTGGAGTTATGGAATAATAGGAGAGTGGAATCACAGAATGACAGGCGAGTGGAGTCATGGAGTGATAGGAGAGTGCAATGAGGAAATGTAGCAGAGTGGAGTGACAGAATAATTGGAGAGTGGAGTGACAGAATTATAGAAGAGTGGAGTGACAGAATTACAGAAGACTGGAGTGACAGAATGATGGGAGAGTGGATTGACAGTATATTAGGTGAGTGGAATGCCAGAGTGATAGTAGAGTGCAGCAACAGAATGAGTGGAGTGTAGGATTGATAGGAGTGGTGAGACAGAATAAGTGGAGAGTGCAGTGACGGAATGATAGGTATTGTACTGACCTAATGACAGGACAGTGGTGTGAAGCAATGACAGTTGTGTGGAATATCGCAATGATCGGAGAGTGGAATGACACTATAATTGGAGAGTGGAATTTCGGAATGATAGGTGAGTAGAATGCCAGATTGATAGTAGAGTGGAGTGACAGAATGATAGTAGGGTGGAGTGACGGAATAATAGGAGAGCGGAGAGATGGAAATTTGGGAGAGTGGAACCACAGAATGATAGGAGAGTGGAGTGATGGAGTGATAGGAGACTGGATTGACCGTATGTAGGAGTGTGGAGTGACGGAATAATTGGAAAGTGGAGTGATAGAATGAGGAGTATGGATTGACAGAATGATTGGAGAGTGAAATGATGGAATGATAGGAGAGTGGACTGATGGAATGTTCAGAGTGTGGAATCACAGAGTGATCAGAGAGTGGAATCACAGAGCGATAGGAGAGTGGGATCACGGAATAATAGGAGAGTCGAGTGACAGAATTATAGAAGAGAAAAGTGACAGAATGAAAGGAGAGTGATGTATCGGAATGAAAGTAGAGTGGAGTGACAGAATGATCGGAGAGTGGAGTGACGTAATAAAAGGGGAGTGGAGTTACGGAATGATATTAGAGTGGAATCACAGAATGATAGGAGAGAGGGATGATGGACTGATAGGACAGTGGATTGATGGAATGTATGAGAGTGGTGTGAAGGAATAATTGGAGAGTGGAGTGACAGAATGATAGAAGTGTGGAGTGACAGAATGATAGAAGTGTGGAGTGACAGAATGATAGAACAGTGGATTGACAGAATGATAGAACTGTGGATTGACGGAATAATTGTAGAGTGGAGGGACGGAATGATAGGAGAGTGGACTGATGGAATGATAGGAGAGTGGAATCACTGAGTGATAGGAGAATGGATTGACGGAGTGATAGGAGAGTGAAATCACGGAATAATAGGAGACTGGGGTGTTGGATTGATAGGAGAGTGGTGGGAAAGAATGAGTAGGGAATGCAGTGATGGAATGACAGTATATTGTGGGGATCTAATGACAGGAGAGTGGAGTGAATGAATGATAGTTGTGGGGAATGACACAATGAACGGAGAGTGGAATGACAGAATGAGAGGAGAATGGAGTGACAATATAATTTGAGGGTGGAATGATGGAATAAAATGAGAGTGGCATGATGGTGTGATAGGAGCATGGAATGCAGGTGTTACTGGGGATTGGAGTGAGGGATGTTAGGAGTGTGGAATGATGGAATGATAATAGAGTGGCGTGTTGGAATGATAGGAGAGTGGAATCACGGAATAAAAGGAGAGTGGAGTGATAGTATTATAGAACAGTGGAGTGACACAATGATAGGAGAGTGGACTCACGGAGTGATAGGAGAGTGGAGTGAAAGAACAAGAGATGATTGGAATGCCAGAGTGATAGTAGAGTGACGGAATAAAAGCAGAGTGGAGTTATGGAATAATAGGAGAGTGGAATCACAGAATGATAGGCGAGTGGAGTCATGGAGTGATAGGAGAGTGCAATGAGGAATGTAATAGAGTGGAGTGACAGAATAATTGGAGAGTGGAGTGACAGAATTACAGAAGACTGGAGCGACAGAATGATGGGAGAGTGGATTGACAGTATATTAGGTGAGTGGAATGCAGGAGTGATAGTAGAGTGCAGCAACAGAATGAGTGGAGTGTAGGATTAATAGGAGTGGTGAGACAGAATAAGTGGAGAGTGCAGTGACAGAATGATAGGTATTGTATTGACCTAATGACAGGACAGTGGTGTGAAGCAATGATAGTTGTGTGGAATATTGCAATGATCGGACAGTGGAATGACACTATAATTGGAGAGTGGAATCACGGAATGATAGGTGAGTAGAATGCCAGATTCATAGTAGAGTGGAGTGACAGAATGATAGGAGGGTGGAGTGACGGAATAATAGGAGAGCGGAGAGATGGAATTTTAGGAGAGTAGAACCACAGAATGATAGGAGAGTGGAGTGATGGAGTGATAGGAGACTGGATTGACCGTATGTAGGAGTGTGGAGTGACGGAATAATTGGAAAGTGGAGTGACAGAATGAGGAGTATGGATTGACAGAATAATTGGAGAGTGAAGTGATGGAATGATAGGAGAGTGGACTGATGGAATGTTCAGAGTGTGGAATCACAGAGTGATAGGAGAGTGGAATCACAGAGTGATAGGTGAGTGGAATCACAGAATAATAGGTGAGTGGAGTGACAAAATTAGAGAAGAGTGGAGTGACAGAATGAAAGGAGAGTGATGTGTTGGAATGAAAGTAGAGTGAAGTGACAGAATGATCGGAGAGTGGAGTGATGGAATAATAGTTCATTGGAGTTATGGAATGATAGGAGAGTGGAATCACAGAATGATAGGAGAGAGGAATGATGGACTGATAGGACAGTGGATTGACAGAATGTAGGAGACTGGAGTGACGGAATAATTGGAGAGTGGAGTGACAGAATGATAGGTGAGTGGAATGCCAGATTGATAGTAGAGTCGTGTGACAGAAAGATAGGAGATTTAAGTGATGGAATATTAGGGGAGTGGAGTTACGCAATGACAGGAGAGTGGAGAGATGGACTGATAGGACAGTGAGTTGATGGAATGAAGGAGAGTGGAGTGTTGAAATAATTGGTGAGTGGAGTGACAGAATGATAGAAGTGTGGAGTAACAGAATGATAGAACAGTGGATTGACAGAATGATAGAACTGTGGATTGACGGAATGATTGTAGAGTGGAGGGACGGAATGATAGGGGAGTGGACTGATGGAATGACATGGGAGTGGAATTACAGAGTGATAGGAGAATGGATTGATGGAGTGATAGGAGAGTGAAATCACAGAATAAAAGGAGATTGGGGTGTCGGATTGATAGGAGAGTGGTGAGAAAGAATGAGTTGGGAATGCAGTGATGGAATGATAGGATATTGTGGGGACCTAATGACAGGAGAGTGGAGTGAATGAATGATAGTTGTGGGGAATGACACAATGAACGGAGAGTGGAATGACAGAATGAGAGGAGGATGGAGTGACAGTATAATTGGAGAGTGGAATGAAAGAATAATATGTTGGTGGCATGATGGTGTCATAGGAGTGTGGAATGCAGGTGTTATTGGGGATTGGAGTGAGGGATGTTAGGAGTGTGGAATGATGGAATGATAAGAGAGTGGTGTGACGGAATGATAGGAGAGTGGAATCACGGAATAAAAGGAGAGTGGAGTGATAGTATTATAGAACAGTGGAGTGAAACAATGGTAGGAGAGTGGAATCTCCCAGTGATTGGAGAGTGGAGTGAAAGATCAAGAGGTGATTGGAATGCAGGAGTGAGAGTAGAGTGGAGTGATGGAATAAAAGCAGAGTGGAGTTATGGAATAATAGGAGAGTGGAATCACAGAATGATAGGCGAGTGGAGTCATGGAGTGATAGGAGAGTGCAATGAGGAAATGTAGTAGAGTGGAGTGACAGAATAATTGGAGAGTGGAGTGACAGAATTATAGAAGAGTGGAGTGACAGAATTACAGAAGACTGGAGTGACAGAATGATGGGAGAGTGGATTGACAGTATATTAGGTGAGTGGAATGCCAGAGTGATAGTAGAGTGCAGCAACAGAATGAGTGGAGTGTAGGATTAATAGGAGTGGTGAGACAGAATAAGTGGAGAGTGCAGTGACGGAATGATAGGTATTGTACTGACCTAATGACAGGACAGTGGTGTGAAGCAATGACAGTTGTGTGGAATATTGCAATGATCAGAGAGTGGAATGACACTATAATTGGAGAGTGGAATTTCGGAATGATAGGTGAGTAGAATGCCAGATTGATAGTAGAGTGGAGTGACAGAATGATAGTAGGGTGGAGTGACGGAATAATAGGAGAGCGGAAAGATGGAGTGATAGGAGACTGGATTGACCGTATGTAGGAGTGTGGGGTGACGGAATAATTGGAAAGTGGAGTGACAGAATGAGGAGTATGGATTGACAGAATGATTGGAGAGTGAAGTGATGGAATGATAGGAGAGTGGACTGATGGAATGTTCGGAGTGTGGAATCACAGAGTGATCGGAGAGTGGAATCACAGAGCGATAGGAGAGTGGGATCACGGAATAATAGGAGAGTCGAGTGACAGAATTATATAAGAGTGGGTGACAGAATGAAAGGAGAGTGATGTATCGGAATGAAAGTAGAGTGGAGTGACAGAATGATCGGAGAGTGGAGTGACGTAATAAAAGGGGAGTGGAGTTACGGAATGATATTAGAGTGGAATCACAGAATGATAGGAGAGAGGAATGATGGACTGATAGGACAGTGGATTGTTGGAATATATGAGAGTGGTGTGAAGGAATAATTGGAGAGTGGAGTGACAGAATGATAGAAGTGTGGAGTGACAGAATGATAGAACAGTGGATTGACAGAATGATAGAACTGTGGATTGACGGAATAATTGTAGAGTGGAGGGACGGAATGATAGGAGAGTGGACTGATGGAATGATAGGGGAGTGGAATCACTGAGTGATAGGAGAATGGATTGACGGAGTGATAGGAGAGTGAAATGACGGAATAATAGGAGACTTGGGTGTTGGATTGATAGGAGAGTGGTGGGAAAGAATGAGTAGGGAATGCAGTGATGGAATGACAGTATATTGTGGGGATCTAATGACAGGAGAGTGGAGTGAATGAATGATAGTTGTGGGGAATGACACAATGAACGGAGAGTGGAATGACAGAATGAGAGGAGAATGGAGTGACAGTATAATTTGAGGGTGGAATGATGGAATAAAATGAGAGTGGCATGATGGTGTGATAGGAGCATGGAATGCAGGTGTTACTGGGGATTGGAGTGAGGGACGTTAGGAGTATGGAATGATGGAATGATAATGGAGTGGTGTGTCGGAATGATAGGAGAGTGGAATCACGGAATAAAAGGAGAGTGGAGTGATAGTATTATAGAACAGTGGAGTGACACAATGATAGGAGAGTGGAATCATGGAGTGATAGGAGAGTGGAGTGAAAGAACAAGAGATTATTGGAATGCCAGAGTGATAGTAGAGTGGAGTGACGGAATAAAAGCAGAGTGGAGTTATGGAATAATAGGAGAGTGGAATCGCAGAATGATAGGCGAGTGGAGTCATGGAGTGATAGGAGAGTGCAATGAGGGAATGTAATAGAGTGGAGTGACAGAATAATTGGAGAGTGGAGTGACAGAATTACAGGAGACTGGAGAGACAGAATGATGGGAGAGTGGATTGACAGTATATTAGCTGAGTGGAATGCAGGAGTGATAGTAGAGTGCAGCAACAGAATGAGTGGAGTGTAGAATTAATAGGAGTGGTGAGACAGAATAAGTGGAGAGTGCAGTGACAGAATGATAGGTATTGTATTGACCTAATGACAGGACAGTGGTGTGAAGCAATGATAGTTGTGTGGAATATCGCAATGATCGGAGAGTGGAATGACACTATAATTGGAGAGTGGAATCACGGAATGATAGGTGAGTAGAATGCCAGATTGATAGTAGAGTGGAGTGACAGAATGATAGGAGGGTGGAGTGACGCAATAATAGGAGAGCGGAGAGATGGAATTTTAGGAGAGTGGAACCACAGAATGATAGGAGAGTGGAGTGATGGAGTGATAGGAGACTGGATTGACCGTATGGAGGAGTGTGGAGTGACGGAATAATTGGAAAGTGGAGTGACAGAATGAGGAGTATGGATTGACAGAATGATTGGAGAGTGAAGTGATGGAATGATAGGAGAGTGGACTGATGGAATGTTCGGAGTGTGGAATCACAGAGTGATAGGAGAGTGGAATCACAGAGTGATAGGTGAGTGGAATCACAGAATAATAGGTGAGTGGAGTGACAAAATTAGAGAAGAGTGGAGTGACAGAATGAAAGGAGAGTGATGTGTCGGAATGAAAGTAGAGTGAAGTGACAGAATGATCGGAGAGTGGAGTGATGGAATAATAGTTCATTGGAGTTATGGAATGATAGGAGAGTGGAATCACAGAATGATAGGAGAGAGGAATGATGGACTGATAGGACAGTGGATTGACAGAATGTAGGAGATTGGAGTGACGGAATAATTGGAGAGTGTAGTGACAGAATGATAGGTGAGTGGAATGCCAGATTGATAGTAGAGTCGTGTGACAGAAAGATAGGAGATTTAAGTGATGGAATATTAGGGGAGTGGAGTTATACAATGGCAGGAGAGTGGAGAGATGGACTGATAGGACAGTGAGTTGATGGAAAAAAGGAGAGTGGAGTGTTGAAATAATTGGTGAGTGGAGTGACAGAATGATAGAAGTGTGGAGTAACAGAATGATAGAACAGTGGATTGACAGAATGATAGAACTGTGGATTGACGGAATGATTGTAGAGTGGAGGGACGGAATGATAGGGGAGTGGACTGATGGAATGACATGAGAGTGGAATTACAGAGTGATAGGAGAATGGATTGACGGAGTGATAGGAGAGTGAAATCACAGAATAAAAGGAGATTGGGGTGTCGGATTGATAGGAGAGTGGTGAGAAAGAATGAGTTGGGAATGCAGTGATGGAATGATAGGATATTGTGGGGACCTAATGACAGGAGAGTGGAGTGAATGAATGATAGTAGTGGGGAATGACACAATGAACGGAGAGTGGAATGAAAGAATAATATGTTGGTGGCATGATGGTCATAGGAGTGTGGAATGCAGGTGTTATTGGGGATTGGAGTGAGGGATGTTAGGAGTGTGGAATGATGGAATGATAAGAGAGTGGTGTGACGGAATAATAGGAGAGTGGAATCACGGAATAAAAGGAGAGTGGAGTGATAGTATTATAGAACAGTGGAGTGACACAATGGTAGGAGAGTGGAATCTTGGAGTGATTGGAGAGTGGAGTGAAAGATCAAGAGGTGATTGGAATGCCGGAGTGATAGTAGAGTGGAGTGACGGAATAAAAGCAGAGTGGAGTTATGGAATAATAGGAGAGTGGAATCACAGAATGATAGGCGAGTGGAGTCATGGAGTGATAGGAGAGTGCAATGAGGAAATGTAGTAGAGTGGAGTGACAGAATAATTGGAGAGTGGAGTGACAGAATTATAGAAGAGTGGAGTGACAGAATTACAGAAGACTGGAGTGACAGAATGATGGGAGAGTGGATTGACAGTATATTAGGTGAGTGGAATGCAGGAGTGATAGTTGAGTGCAGCAACAGAATGAGTGGAGTGTAGGATTAATAGGAGTGGTGAGACAGAATAAGTGGAGAGTGCAGTGACGGAATGATAGGTATTGTACTGACCTAATGACAGGACAGTGGTGTGAAGCAATGACAGTTTTGTGGAATATCGCAATGATCGGAGAGTGGAATGACACTAAAATTGGAGAGTGGAATTTCGGAATGATAGGTGAGTAGAATGCCAGATTGATAGTAGAGTGGAGTGACAGAATGATAGGAGGGTGGAGTGACGGAATAATAGGAGAGCGGAGAGATGGAAATTTAGGAGAGTGGAACCACAGAATGATAGGAGAGTGGAGTGATGGAGTGATAGGAGATTGGATTGACCGTTTGTAGGAGTGTGGAGTGACGGAATAATTGGAAAGTGGAGTGACAGAATGAGGAGTATGGATTGACAGAATGATTGGAGAGTGAAGTGATGGAATGATAGGAGAGTGGACTGATGGAATGTTCGGAGTGTGGAATCACAGAGTGATAGGAGAGTGGGATCACGGAATAATAGGAGAGTCGAGTGACAGAATTATAGAAGAGTGGAGTGACAGAATGAAAGGAGAGTGATGTATCGGAATGAAAGTAGAGTGGAGTGACAGAATGATCGGAGAGTGGAGTGACGTAATAAAAGGGGAGTGGAGTTACGGAATGATATTAGAGTGGAATCACAGAATGATAGGAGCGAGGGATGATGGACTTATAGGACAGTGGATTGACGGAATGTATGAGAGTGGTGTGAAGGAATAATTGGAGAGTGGAGTGACTGAATGATAGAAGTGTGGAGTGACAGAATGATAGAACAGTGGATTGACAGAATGATAGAACTGTGGATTGACGGAATAATTGTAGAGTGGAGGGACGGAATGATAGGAGAGTGGACTGATGGAATGATAGGAGACTGGAATTACTGAGTGATAGGAGAATGGATTGACGGAGTGAAAGGAGAGTGAAATCACGGAATAATAGGAGACTGGGGTGTTGGATTGATAGGAGAGTGGTGGGAAAGAATGAGTAGGGAATGCAGTGATGGAATGACAGTATATTGTGGGGATCTAATGACAGGAGAGTGGAGTGAATGAATGATAGTTGTGGGGAATGACACAATGAACGGAGAGTGGAATGACAGAATGAGAGGAGAATGGAGTGACAGTATAATTTGAGGGTGGAATGATGGAATAAAATGAGAGTGGCATGATGGTGTGATAGGAGCATGGAATGCAGATGTTACTAGGGATTGGAGTGAGGGATGTTAGGAGTATGGAATGATGGAATGATAATAGAGTGGTGTGTTGGAATGATAGGAGAGTGGAATCACGGAATAAAAGGAGAGTGGAGTGATAGTATTATAGAACAGTGGAGTGACACAATGATAGGAGAGTGGAATCACGGAGTGATAGGAGAGTGGAGTGAAAGAACAAGAGATGATTGGAATGCCAGAGTGATAGTAGAGTGGAGTGACGGAATAAAAGCAGAGTGGAGTTATGGAATAATAGGAGAGTAGAATCACAGAATGATAGGTGAGTGGAGTCATGGAGTGATAGGAGAGAGCAATGAGGGAATGTAGTAGAGTGGAGTGACAGAATAATTGGAGAGTGGAGTGACAGGGTTATAGAAGAATGGAGTGACAGAATTACAGAAGACTGGAGTGACAGGACCATAGGTGATTGGAATGCCGGACTGATAGTAGAGTGGAGTGACAGAATGATAGGAGAGTGGAGTGATGGAATAAAAGGAGAGTGGAGTTACGGAAGGATAGGAGAGTGGAATCACAGAATGATAGGAGAGTGGATTCGTGGAGTGATAGGAGAGTGGATTGAATGAATGTAGTAGAGTGGAGTAACAGAATAATTGAAGAGTGGGGTGACAGAATAATTGAAGAGTGTAGTGACAGAATGATAGGAGAGTGGAGTGAGGGAATAATAGGAGGGTGGAGTGTGGGAATAATAGGAGAGTGGAGTGATGGAATAATAGGGGTGTGGAATCATGGAATAATAGGAGTGTCGAGTGATGGAATAATAGGAGAGTGGGGTGACAGAATGATAGGAGAGTGGAATCACAGAATGATAGGAGAGTGGAGTGGTGCAGTAAAAGGGGAGTGGATTGATGGAATGTAGGAGAGTGGAGTGACGGAATAATTGGGAGTGCAGTGATGGAATGATAGAAGAGTGGACTGACAGAATCTTAGGAGTGTGGAATGATGGAATGATTGGTGAGTGTAGTGACGGAATGGTAGGAGAGTGGACTGGTGGAATGATAGGAGAGTGGAATCACAGAATAACAGGAGAGTGGAGTGAATCATTGGACGGAATCATTGGAGAGTGGAGTGACGAAATCAAATCAGAATGGCCTTATGAAATGTGTGGAGAGTGGAATCACAGAGAAAGAGGAGAGTGGATTGATGGAGTGATAGGAGAGTGGAATCACAGAATGATAGGAAAGTGGAGTGATGGAGTGATCATAGAGTGCATTGTCTGAATGTAGGAGAGTGGAGTGATGGAATAATTGGAGAATGGAGTGACAGAATGATAGGAGTGTGGATTGATGGAGTGATTGGAGAGTGGAGTGACGGAATGTTAGGGCAGTGGAATCACAGAATAACAGAAAAGTGGAGTGACAGAATGATAGGAGAGTGGATTGATGGAATGATAGGAGAGTGGATTGACGGAATGATAGGAGAGTGGATTGACAGAATGATAGGAGAGTTGCATTTTGGAGTGATAGGAGAGTGGAATGAAGGTGTTATTGGGGAGTGGAGTGAGGGATGTTAGGAGAGTGGAATGACGTAATGATAGGAGAGTGGAATGATGGAATTAAAGGAGAGTGGAATGACGGATGATAGAAAAGTGGATTGACAGAATGATAGGAGAGTGGAGTGATGGAGTAAAAGGAGAGTAGAGTTACGGAATGATCGGAGAGTGGAATCACAGAATGATAGGAGAGTGGAGTGATGGAGTGATAGGAGAGTGGCTTCAAGGAATGTCGGAGAGTGGAGTGATGGAATAATTGGAGAGTGGAGTGTTGGAATGATAGGAGAAGGGACTGATGGAGTGATAGGATAGAGGAATCACTGTGTGATAGGTGAGTGGAGTGAAGGAATAACAGGAGAGTGGAGTGACGGAATGATTGGAGATTGGACTGATGGAATGATAGGATAGTGGAATCACTGTGTGGTAGGAGAGTGGAGTGAAGGAATAATAGGAGAGTGGAGTGTTGGATTGAAAGCGTAGTCTTGGGACAGAATGAGTGGAGAGGGCAGTGACGGAATGAGAGGATATTGTAGTGACCTAATGACAGGAGAGTGGAGTGAAGGAATGATAGTTGTGTGGAATGAAGCAATGACAGAAGAGTGGAATGACAGAATGATAGGAGAGAGGATTGACAGAATGATAGAAGAGTGGATTGACAGCATGATAGAAGTGTGGATTGATGCAATGATGGGAAAGTGGAGTGACAGAATGATAGGAGAGTGGAATGACAGAATGATCGGAGAGTGGAGTGACGGAATAATAGTTGAGTGGAGTTATGGAATGATAGGAGAGTGGATTGACAGAATGTAGGAGACTGGAGTGACGGAATAATTGGAGAGTGGAGTGACAGAATGATAGAAGTGTGGAGTAACAGAATGATAGAACAGCGGATTGACAGAATGATAGAACTGTGGATTGACGGAATGATTGTAGAGTGAAGGGACGGAATGATAGGAGAGTGGACTGATGGAATGACAGGAGAGTGGAAAAACAGAGTGATAGGAGAATGGATTGACGGAGTGATAGGAGAGTGAAATCACGGAATAATAGAAGACTGGGGTGTCGGATAGATAGGAGAGTGGTGAGAAAGAATGAGTAGGGAATGCAGTGATGGAATGACAGGATATTGTGGGGACCTAATGACAGGAGAATGGAGTGAATGAATGATAGTTGTGGGGAATGACACAATGAACGGAGAGTGGAATGACAGAATGAGAGGAGAGTGGAGTGACAGTATAATTGGAGAGTGGAATGATGGAATAATATGAGAGTGGCATGATGGTGTGATAGGAGCTTGGAATGCAGGTGATATTGGGGAATGGAGTGAGGGATGTTAGGAGTGTGGAATGATGGAATGATAAGAGAGTGGTGTGACGGAATGATAGGAGAGTGGAATCACGGAATAAAAGGAGAGTGGAGTGATAGTATTATAGAACAGTGGAGTGACACAATGATAGGAGAGTGGAATCATGGAGTGATCGGAGAGTGGAGTGAAAGAACAAGAGGTGATTGGAATGCCGGAGTGATAGTAGAGTGGAGTGACGGAATAAAAGCAGAGTGGAGTTATGGAATAATAGGAGAGTGCAATCACAGAATGATAGGCGATTGGAGTCTTGGAGTGATAGGAGAGTGCAATGAGGGAATGTAGTAGAGTGGAGTGACAGAATAATTGGAGAGTGGAGTGACCGAATTATAGAAGAGTGGAGTGACAGAATGATGGGAGAGTGGATTGACAGTATATTAGGTGAGTGGAATGCCAGAGTGATAGTTGAGTGCAGAAACAGAATGAGTGGAGTGTAGGATTGTTAGGATTGGTGAGACAGAATAAGTGGAGAGTGCAGTGACTGAATGATAGGTATTGTATTGACCTAATAACAGGACAGTGGAGTGAAACAATGATAGTTGTGTGGAATGTCGCAAAGGTCGGAGAGTGGAATGACACTATAATTGGAGAGTGGAATCACGGAATGATAGGTGAGTAGAATCCCAGATTGATAGTAGAGTGGAGTGACAGAATGATAGGAGGGTGGAGTGACGGAATAATAGGAGAGCGGAGAGACGGAATTTTAGGAGAGTGGAACCACAGAATGATAGGTGAGTGGAGTGATGGAGTGATAGGAGACTGGATTAACCGTATGTAGGAGTGTGGAGTGACGGAATAATTGGAAAGTGGAGTGAGAGAATGAGGAGTATGGATTGACAGAGTGATTGGAGAGTGAAGTGATGGAATGTTCGGAGTGTGGAATCACAAAGTGATAGGAGTGTGGAATCACAGAATGATAGGAGAGTGGAAAAATAGGAGAGCGGAGTGACAGAATTATAGAAGAGTGGAGTGACAGAATGATAGAAGTGTGGAGTGACAGAATGATAGAACAGTGGATTGACAGAATGATAGAACTGTGGATTGACGGAATGATAGAACTGTGGATTGACGGAATGATTGTAGACTGGAGGGACGGAATGATAGGAGAGTGGACCGATGGAATGATAGGAGAGTGGAATCACAGAGTGATAGGAGAATGGATTGACGGAGTGATAGGAGAGTGAAATCATGGAATAATAGGATACTGGGGTGTTGGATTGTAGGAGAGTGGTGAGAAAGAATGAGTAGGGAATGCAGTGTTGGAATGACAGGATATTGTGGGGATCGAATGACAGGAGAGTGGAGTGAATGATTGATAGTTGTGGGGAATGCCACAATAAGAGGAGAGTGGAATGACAGAATGAGAGGAGAATGGAGTGACAGTATAATTGGAGAGTGGAATGATGGAATAATATGAGAGTGGCATGATGGTGTGATAGGAGCGTGGAATGCAGGTTTTATTGGGGATTGGAGTGAGGGATGTTAGGTGTGTGGAATGATGGAATGATAAGAGAGTGGTGTGACGGAATGATAAGAGAGTGGAATCACGGAGTGACAGGAGAGTGGAGTGAAAGAACAAGAGATGATTGGAATGCCGGAGTGATAGTAGAGTGGAGTGACGGTATAAAAGCAGAGTGGAGTTACGGAATGATAGGAGAGTGGAATCACAGAATGATAGGAGAGTGGAGTCGTGGAGTGATAGGAGAGTGGATTGATGGAATGTAGTAGAGTGGATTGACAGAATAATTGAAGAGTGGAGTGACAGAATGATAGGAGAGTGAAGTGAGGGAATAATAGGAGAGTCGTGTGAGGGATTAATAGGAGAGTGGATTGATGGAATAATAGGGGTATGGAATGATGGAATAATAGGAGAGTCGAGTGATGGAATAATAGGAGAGTGGAGTGACAGAATGATAGGAGAGTGGAATCACAGAATGATAGGAGAGTGGAGTGATGCAGTAATAGGGGAGTGGATTGATGGAATGTAGGAGAGTGGAGTGACGGAATAATTGGGGAGTGCAGTGACGGAATAATAGAAGAGTGGAGTGACAGAATCATAGGAGTGTGGATTGATGGAATGATTGGTGAGTGGAGTGTCAGAATGATAGGAGAGTGGACTGATGGAATGATAGGAGAGTGGAATCACAGAATAACAGGAGAGTGGAGTGAATCATTGGATGGAATCATTGGAGAGTGGAGTGACGAAATCAAATCAGAGTGGCCTTATGAAGTGAGAGGAGAGTGGAATCACTGAGAAAGAGGAGAGTGGCTTGATGGAGTGATAGGAGAGTGGAATCACAGAATGATAGGAAAGTGGAGTGATGGAGTGATCATAGAGTGCATTCTCTGAATGTAGGAGTGTGGATTGATGGAATAATTGGAGAGTGGAGTGACGGAATGTTAGGGCAGTGGAATCACAGAATAATAGAAAAGTGGAGTGACAGAATGATAGGATAGTGGATTGACGGAATGAGAGGAAAGTGGATTGATGGAATGAGAGGAGAGTGGATTGACAGAATGATAGGTGAGTGGAATTCCAGAATAATAGGAGATTAGAGTGACAGAATGATAGGAGAGTGGAGTTACGGAATGACAGGAGAGTGGAATCACAGAATGATAGGAGAGTGGAGTGACAGAATTACAGAAGAGTGGAGTGACAGAATGATGGGAGAGTGGATTGACGGTATGATAGGTGAGTGGAATGCCAGAGTGATAGTAGAGTGCAGTGACAGAGCGATAGGAGAGTGGAGTGAGGGAATAAAAGGAGTGAGGAGTGAGGGAATAAAAGGAGAGTCGAGTGACGGAATAATAGTAGAGTCGAGTGACAGAATAATAGGAGAGTAGAGTGACGGAATAATAGGAGAGTGGATTGACGGAATGATAGGAGAGTGGAAACACAGAATCATAGGAGAGTGCAGTGATGGAGTGATAGGAGAATGGATTGATGGAATGTAGGAGAGTGGAGCGATGGAATAATAGGAGAGTGGAGTGTTGGATTGAAAGGGTAGTGGTGGGAGAGAATGAGTGGAGTGGGCAGTGACGGAATCATAGCATATTGTAGTAAACTAATGAAAGGAGAGTGGAGTGAAGGAATGATAGTTGTGTGGAATGACACAATGATTGGAGAGTGGAATGACAGAATGATAGGAGAGTGGAATGACGAAATGATAGGAGAGTGGAATGATGGAATTAAAGGAGAGTGGAATGACGGATGATAGAAAAGTGGATTGACAGAATGATAGGAGAGTGGAGTGATGGAATAATAGGAGAGTGGAGTGTTGGATTGAAAGGGTAGTGGTGGGACAGAATGAGTGGAGAGAGCAGTGACGGAATGAGAGGATATTGTAGTGACCTAATGAGAGGAGAGTGGAGTGAATGAATGATAGTTGTGTGGAATGACGCAATGATATGAGAGTGGATTGACGGAACAATAGAAGAGTGGATTGACAGCATGATAGAAGTGTGGATTGATGCAATGATGGTAGAGTGGAGTGACAGAATGATAGGAGAGTGGAATGACAGAATGATCGGAGAGTGGAGTGATGGAATAGTAGTTGAGTGGAGTTATGGAATGATAGGAGAGTGGAATCACAGAATGATAGCAGAGAGGAATGATGGACTGATAGGACAGTGGATTGACAGAATGTAGGAGACTGGAGTGACGGAATAATTGGAGAGTGGAGTGACAGAATGATAGTTGAGTGGAATGCCAGATTGATAGTAGAGTCGTGTGACAGAATGATAGGAGATTTAAGTGATGGAATAATAGGGGAGTGGAGTTACGCAACGATAGGAGAGTGGAGTGATGGACTGATAGGACAGTGGATTGATGGAATGAAGGAGAGTGGAGTGATGAAATAATTGGTGAGTAGATTGACAGAATGATAGGAGTGTGGAGTGACAGAATGATAGAACAGTGGATTGACAGAATGATAGAACTGTGGATTGACGGAATGATTGTAGAGTGGAGGGACGGAATGATAGGAGAGTGGACTGATGGAATGACAGGAGAGTGGAATCACAGAGTGATAGGAGAATGGATTGACGGAGTGATAGGAGAGTGAAATGACGGAATAATAGGAGACTTGGGTGTTGGATTGATAGGACAGTGGTGAGAAAGAATGAGTAGGGAATGCAGTGATGGAATGACAGGATATTGTGGGGACCTAATGACAGGAGAGTGGAGTGAATGAATGATAGTTGTGGGGAATGACACAATGAACGGAGAGTGGAATGACAGAATGAGAGGAGAATGGAGTGACAGTATAATTGGAGAGTGGAATGATGGAATAATATGAGAGTGGCATGATGGTGTGATAGGAGCTTGGAATGCAGGTGATATTGGGGATCGGAGTGAGGGATGTTAGGAGTGTGGAATGATGGAATGATAATAGAGTGGTATGACGGAATGATAGGAGAGTGGAATCACGGAATAAAAGGAGAGTGGAGTGATAGTTTTATAGAACAGTGGAGTGACACAATGATAGGAGAGTGGAAACATGGAGTGATCGGAGAGTGGAGTGAAAGAACAAGAGGTGATTGGAATGCCGGAGTGATAGTAGAGTGGAGTGACGGAATAAAAGCAGAGTGGAGTTATGGAATAATAGGAGAGTGGAATCACAGAATGATAGGCGAGTGGAGTCATGGAGTGATAGGAGAGTGCAATGAGGGAATGTAGTAGAGTGGAGTGACAGAATAATTGGAGAGTGGAGTGACAGAATTATAGAAGAGTGGAGTGACAGAATTTTAGAAGACTGGAGTGACAGAATGATGGGAGAGTGGATTGACAGTATATTAGGTGAGTTGAATGCCAGAGTGATAGTAGAGTGCAGCAACAGAATGAGTGAAGTGTAGGATTGATGGGAGTGGTGAGACAGAATAAGTGGAGAGTGCAGTGACTGAATGATAGGTATTGTATTGACCTAATGACAGGACAGTGGAGTGAAGCAATGATAGTTGTGTGGAATGTCGCAAAGGTTGGAGAGTGGAATGACACTATAATTGGAGAGTGGAATCACGGAATGATAGGTGAGTAGAATGCCAGATTGATAGTAGAGTGGAGTGACAGAATGATAGGAGGGTGGAGTGACGGGTCAATAGGAGAGCGGAGAGACGGAGTTTTAGGAGAGTGTAACCACAGAATCATAGGTGAGTGGAGTGATGGAGTGATAGGAGACTGGATTGACCGTATGTAGGAGTTTTGGAGTGACGGAATAATTGGAAAGTGGAGTGACAGAATGAGGAGTATGGATTGAGAGAATGAGTGGAGAGTGAAGTGATGGAATGATAGGAGAGTGGACTGATGGAATGTTCGGTGTGATAGGAGAGTGGAATCACAGAGTGATAGGAGATTGGAATCACGGAATAATAGGAGAGTGGAGTGACAGAATTATAGAAGAGTGGAGTGACAGAATGATAGGAGAGTGATGTGTCGGAATGAAAGTAGAGTGGAGTGACAGAATGAACGGAGAGTGGAGTGACGTAATAAAAGGGGAGTGGAGTTACGGAATGATAGTAGAGTGGAATCACAGAATGATAGGAGAGAGGAATGATGGACTGATAGGACAGTGGATTGACGGAACGTATGAGAGTGGAGTGAAGGACTAATTGGAGAGTGGAGTGACAGAATGATAGAAGTGTGGAGTGACAGAATGATAGAACAGTGGATTGACAAAATGATAGAACTGTGGATTGACGGAATGATTGTAGAGTGGAGGGACGGAATGATAGGAGAGTGGACTGATGGAATGATAGGACAGTGGAATCACAGAGTGATAAGAGAATGGATTGACGGAGTGATAGGAGAGTGAAATGACGGAATAATAGGAGACTTGGGTGTTGGATTGATAGGAGAGTGGTGAGAAAGAATGAGTAGCGAATGCAGTGATGGAATGACAGGATATTGTGGGGATCTAATGACAGGAGAGTGGAGTGAATGATTGATAGTTGTGGGGAATGCCACAATAAGAGGAGAGTGGAATGACAGAATGAGAGGAGAATGGAGTGACAGTATAATTGGAGAGTGGAATGATGGAATAATATGAGAGTGGCATGATGGTGTGATAGGAGCGTGGAATGCAGGTTTTATTGGGGATTGGAGTGAGGGATGTTAGGAGTGTGGAATGATGGAATGATAAGAGAGTGGTGTGACGGAATGATAAGAGAGTGGAATCACGGAGTGACAGGAGAGTGGAGTGAAAGAACAAGAGATGATTGGAATGCCGGAGTGATAGTAGAGTGGAGTGACGGTATAAAAGCAGAGTGGAGTTACGGAATGATAGGAGAGTGGAATCACAGAATGATAGGAGAGTGGAGTCGTGGAGTGATAGGAGAGTGGATTGATGGAATGTAGTAGAGTGGATTGACAGAATAATTGAAGAGTGGAGTGACAGAATGATAGGAGAGTGAAGTGAGGGAATAATAGGAGAGTCGTGTGAGGGATTAATAGGAGAGTGGATTGATGGAATAATAGGGGTGTGGAATGATGGAATAATAGGAGAGTCGAGTGATGGAATAATAGGAGAGTGGAGTGACAGAATGATAGGAGAGTGGAATCACAGAATGATAGGAGAGTGGAGTGATGCAGTAATAGGGGAGTGGATTGATGGAATGTAGGAGAGTGGAGTGACGGAATAATTGGGGAGTGCAGTGACGGAATAATAGAAGAGTGGAGTGACAGAATCATAGGAGTGTGGATTGATGGAATGATTGGTGAGTGGAGTGTCAGAATGATAGGAGAGTGGACTGATGGAATGATAGGAGAGTGGAATCACAGAATAACAGGAGAGTGGAGTGAATCATTGGATGGAATCATTGGAGAGTGGAGTGACGAAATCAAATCAGAGTGGCCTTATGAAATGAGAGGAGAGTGGAATCACAGAGAAAGAGGAGAGTGGCTTGATGGAGTGATAGGAGAGTGGAATCACAGAATGATAGTAAAGTGGAGTGATGGAGTGATCATAGTGTACATTGTCTGAATGTAGAAGTGTGGATTGATGGAATAATTGGAGAGTGGAGTGACGGAATGTTAGGGCAGTGGAATCACAGAATAATAGAAAAGTGGAGTGACAGAATGATAGGATAGTGGATTGACGGAATGAGAGGAAAGTGGATTGATGGAATGAGAGGAGAGTGGATTGACAGAATGATAGGTGAGTGGAATTCCAGAATAATAGGAGATTAGAGTGACAGAATGATAGGAGAGTGGAGTTACGGAATGACAGGAGAGTGGAATCACAGAATGATAGGAGAGTGGAGTGACAGAATTACAGAAGAGTGGAGTGACAGAATGATGGGAGAGTGGATTGACGGTATGATAGGTGAGTGGAATGCCAGAGTGATAGTAGAGTGCAGTGACAGAGCGATAGGAGAGTGGAGTGAGGGAATAAAAGGAGTGAGGAGTGAGGGAATAATAGGAGTGAGGAGTGAGGGAATAATAGGAGAGTCGAGTGACGGAATAATAGTAGAGTCGAGTGACAGAATAATAGGAGAGTAGAGTGACGGAATAATAGGAGAGTGGATTGATGGAATGATAGGAGAGTGGAAACACAGAATCATAGGAGAGTGGAGTGATGGAGTGATAGGAGAGTGGATTGATGGAATGTAGGAGAGTGGAGCGATGGAATAATAGGAGAGTGGAGTGTTGGATTGGAAGGGTAGTGGTGGGAGAGAATGAGTGGAGTGGGCAGTGACGGAATCATAGCATATTATGGTAAACTAATGAAAGGAGAGTGGAGTGAAGGAATGATAGTTGTGTGGAATGACACAATGATTGGAGAGTGGAATGACAGAATGATAGGAGAGTGGAATGACGAAATGATAGGAGAGTGGAATGATGGAATTAAAGGAGAGTGGAATGACGGATGATAGAAAAGTGGATTGACAGAATGATAGGAAAGTGGAGTGATGGAATAAAAGGAGAGTAGAGTTACGGAATGATCGGAGAGTGGAATCACAGAATGATAGGTGAGTGGAGTGATGGAGTGATAGGAGAGTGGCTTCATGGAATGTAGGAGAGTGGAGGGATGGAATAATTGGGGAGTGGAGTGACAGAATGAAAGAACAGTGGAGTGACAGAATGATAGAAGAGTGGAGTGACGGAATGATAGGAGATTGGACAGATGGAATGATAGGATAGTGGAATCACTGTGTGATAGGAGAGTGGAGTGATGGAATAATAGGAGAGTGGAGTGTTGGATTGAAAGGGTAGTGGTGGGACAGAATGAGTGGAGAGAGCAGTGACGGAATGAGAGGATATTGTAGTGACCTAATGAGAGGAGAGTGGAGTGAATGAATGATAGTTGTGTGGAATGACGCAATGATAGGAGAGTGGATTGACGGAACGATAGAAGAGTGGATTGACAGCATGATAGAAGTGTGGATTGATGCAATGATGGTAGAGTGGAGTGACAGAATGATAGGAGAGTGGAATGACAGGATGATCGGAGAGTGGAGTGATGGAATAGTAGTTGAGTGGAGTTATGGAATGATAGGAGAGTGGAATCACGGAATGATAGCAGAGAGGAATGATGGACTGATAGGACAGTGGATTGACAGAATGTAGGAGACTGGAGTGACAGAATAATTGGAGAGTGGAGTGACAGAATGATAGTTGAGTGGAATGCCAGATTGATAGTAGAGTCGTGTGACAGAATGATAGGAGATTTAAGTGATGGAATAATAGGGGAGTGGAGTTACACAACGATAGGAGAGTGGAGTGATGGACTGATAGGACAGTGGATTGATGGAATGAACGAGAGTGGAGTGATGAAATAATTGGTGAGTGGATTGACAGAATGATAGAAGTGTGGAATGACAGAATGATAGAAGTGTGGATTGACAGAATGATAGAACTGTGGATTGACGGAATGATTGTAGAGTGGAGGGACGGAATGATTGTAGAGTGGAGGGACGGAATGATAGGAGAGTGGACTGATGGAATGACAGGAGAGTGGAATCACAGAGTGATAGGAGAATGGATTGACGGAGTGATAGGAGAGTGAAATGACGGAATAATAGGAGACTTGGGTGTTGGATTGATAGGACAGTGGTGAGAAAGAATGAGTAGGGAATGCAGTGGTGGAATGACAGGATATTGTGGGGACCTAATGACAGGAGAGTGGAGTGAATGAATGATAGTTGTGGGAATGACACAATGAACGGAGAGTGGAATGACAGAATGAGAGGAGAATGGAGTGACAGTATAATTGGAGAGTGGAATGATGGAATAATATGAGAGTGGCATGATGGTGTGATAGGAGCTTGGAATGCAGGTGATATTGGGGATTGGAGTGAGGGATGTTAGGAGTGTGGAATGATGGAATGATAATAGTGTGGTATGACGGAATGATAGGAGAGTGGAATCACGGAATAAAAGGAGAGTGGAGTGATAGTTTTATAGAACAGTGGAGTGACACAATGATAGGAGAGTGGAAACATGGAGTGATCGGAGAGTGGAGTGAAAGAACAAGAGGTGATTGGAATGCAGGAGTGATAGTAGAGTGGAGTGACGGAATAAAAGCAGAGTGGAGTTATGGAATAATAGGAGAGTGGAATCACAGAATGATAGGCGAGTGGAGTCATGGAGTGATAGGAGAGTGCAATGAGGGAATGTAGTAGAGTGGATTGACAGAATAATTGGAGAGTGGAGTGACAAAATTATAGAAGAGTGGAGTGACAGAATTATAGAAGACTGGAGTGACAGAATGATGGGAGAGTGGATTGACAGTATATTAGGTGAGTTGAATGCCAGAGTGATAGTAGAGTGCAGCAACAGAATGAGTGGAGTGTAGGATTGATGGGAGTGGTGAGACAGAATAAGTGGAGAGTGCAGTGACTGAATGATAGGTATTGTATTGACCTAATGACAGGACAGTGGAGTGAAGCAATGATAGTTGTGTGGAATGTCGCAAAGGTTGGAGAGTGGAATGCCACTATAATTGGAGAGTGGAATCATGGAATGATAGGTGAGTAGAATGCCAGATTGATAGTAGAGTGGAGTGACAGAATGATAGGAGGGTGGAGTGATGGGACAATAGGAGAGCGGAGAGACGGAGTTTTAGGAGAGTGTAACCACAGAATCATAGGTGAGTGGAGTGATGGAGTGATAGGAGACTGGATTGACTGTATGTAGGAGTTTTGGAGTGACGGAATAATTGGAAAGTGGAGTGACAGAATGAGGAGTATGGATTGAGAGAATGATTGGAGAGTGAAGTGATGGAATGATAGGAGAGTGGACTGATGGAATGTTCGGTGTGATAGGAGAGTTGAATCACAGAGTGATAGGAGACTGGAATCACGGAATAATAGGAGAGTGGAGTGACAGAATTATAGAAGAGTGGAGTGACAGAATGATAGGAGAGTGATGTGTCGGAATGAAAGTAGAGTGGAGTGACAGAATGAACGGAGAGTGGAGTGACGTAATAAAAGGGGAGTGGAGTTACGGAATGATAGTAGAGTGGAATCACAGAATGATAGGAGAGAGGAATGATGGACTGATAGGACAGTGGATTGACGGAACGTATGAGAGTGGAGTGAAGGACTAATTGGAGAGTGGAGTGACAGAATGATAGAAGTGTGGAGTGACAGAATGATAGAACAGTGGATTGACAAAATGATAGAACTGTGGATTGACGGAATGATTGTAGAGTGGAGGGACGGAATGATAGGAGAGTGGACTGATGGAATGATAGGACAGTGGAATCACAGAGTGACAAGAGAATGGATTGACGGAGTGATAGGAGAGTGAAATGACGGAATAATAGGAGACTTGGGTGTTGGATTGATAGGAGAGTGGTGAGAAAGAATGAGTAGGGAATGCAGTGATGGAATGATAGGATATTGTGGGGATCTAATGACAGGAGAGTGGAGTGAATGAATGATAGTTGTGGGGAATGACACAATGAACGGAGAGTGGAATGACAGAATGAGAGGAGAATGGAGTGACAGTATAATTGGAGAGTGGAAAGATGGAATAAAATGAGAGTGGCATGATGGTGTGATTGGAGCGTGGAATGCAGGTGTTGTTGGGGATTGGAGTGAGGGATGTTAGGAATGTGGAATGATGGAATGATAAGAGAGTGGTGTGACGGAATGATAGGAGAGTGGAATCACGGAATAAAAGGAGAGTGGAGTGATAGTATTATAGAACAGTGGAGTGACACAATGATAGGAGAGTGGAATCATGGAGTGATAGGAGAGTGCAATGAGGGAATGTAGTAGAGTGGAGTGACAGAATAATTGGAGAGTGGAGTGACAGAGTTATAGAAGAGTGGAGTGACAGGACGATAGGTGATTGGAATGCCGGAGTGATAGTAGAGGGGAGTGACAGAATGATGGGAGAGTTGCATGTTGGAGTGATAGGAGATTGGAATGAAGGTGTTATTGGGGAGTGGAGTGAGGGATGTTAGGAGAGTGGAATGACAAATTGATAGGAGAGTGGAATGATGGAATGATAGGAGAGTGGAATGACGGATGATAGCAAAGTGGATTGACAGAATGATAGGAGAGTGGAGTGATGGAATAAAAGGAGAGTAGAGTTACGGAATCATCGGAGAGTGGAATCACGGAATGATAGGAGATGGAGTGATGGAGTGACAGGAGAGTGGCTTCATGGAATGTAGGAGAGTGGAGTGATGGAATAATTGTAGAGTGGAGTGACAGAATGATAGAAGAGTGGAGTGACGGAATGATAGGAGATTGGACTGATGGAATGATAGGATAGTGGAATCACTGTTTGATAGGAGAGTGGAGTGATGGAATAATAGGAGAGTGGAGTGTTGGATTGAAAGGGTATTTTTGGGACAGAATGAGTGGACAGGGCAGTGACGGAATGAGAGGATATTGTATTGACCTAATGACAGGAGAGTGGAGTGAAGGAATGATAGTTGTGTAGAATGACACAATGATAGGAGAGAGGATTGACAGAATGATAGGAGAAAGGATTGACAGAATGATAGAAGAGTGGATTGACAGCATGATAGAAGTGTGGATTGATGCAATGATGGTAGAGTGGAGTGACAGAATGATAGGAGAGTGGAATGACAGAATGATCGGAGAGTGGAGTGATGGAATAATAGTTGAGTGGAGTTAGGGAATGAAAGGAGAGTGGAATCACAGAATGATAGGAGAGAGGAATGATGGACTGATAGGATAGTGGATTGACAGAATGTAGGAGACTGGAGTGACGGAATAATTGGAGAGTGGAGTGACAGAATGATAGGTGAGTGGAATGCCTAATTGATAGTGGAGTCATGTGACTGAATGATAGGAGATTTAAGTGATGGAATAATAGGGGAGTGGAGTTACGCAATGATAGGTGAGTGGAGAGATGGAATGATAGGACAGTGGATTGATGGAATGAAGGAGAGTGGAGTGACTGAATAATTGGTGAGTGGATTGAAAGAATGATAGAAGTGTGGAGTAATAGAATGATAGAACAGTGGATTGACAGAATGATAGAACTGTGGATTGACGGAATGATTGTAGAGTGGAGGGACGGAATGATAGGAGAGTGGACTGATTGAATGACAGGAGAGTGGAATCACAGAGTGATAGGAGAATGGATTGACGGAGTGATAGGAGAGTGAAATCATGGAATAATAGGAGACTGTGGTGTCGGATTGATAGGAGAGTGGAGAGAAAGAATGAGTAGGGAATGCAGTGATGGAATGATAGGATATTGTGGGGAGCTAGTGACAGTAGAGTGGAGTGAATGAATGATAGTTGTGGGAATGACACAATGAACGGAGAGTGGAATGACAGAATGAGAGGAGAATGGAGTGACAGTATAATTGGAGAGTGGAATGATGGAATAATATGAGAGTGGCATGATGGTGTGATAGGAGCGTGGAATGCAGGTGTTATTGGGGATTCGAGTGAGGGATGTTAGGAGTGTGGAATGATGGAATGATAAGAGAGTGGTGTGACGGAATGATAGGAGAGTTGAATCACAGAATAAAAGGAGAGTGGAGTGATAGTATTATAGAACAGTGGAGTGACACAATGATAGGAGTGTGGAATCATGGAGTGATCGGAGAGTGGAGTGAAAGAACAAGAGGTGATTGGAATCCCGGAGTGATAGTAGAGTGGAGTGACGGAATAAAAGCAGAGTGGAGTTATGGAATAATAGGAGAGTGCAATCACAGAATGATAGGCGAGTGGAGTCATGGAGTGATAGGAGAATGCAATGAGGTAATGTAGTAGAGTGGAGTGACAGAATAATTGGAGAGTGGAGTGACAGAATAATTGGAGAGTGGAGTGACAGAATTATGGAAGACTGGAGTGACAGAATGATGGGAGAGTGGATTGACAGTATATTAGGTGAGTTGAATGCCAGAGTGATAGTAGAGTGCAGCAACAGAATGAGTGGAGTGTAGGATTGATAGGAGTGGTGAGACAGAATAAGTGGAGAATGCAGTGACGGAATGATAGGTATTGTATTGACCTAATGACAGGACAGTGGAGTGAAGCAAATATAGTTGTTTGGAAGGTCGCAATGATCGGAGAGTGGAATGGCACTATAATTGGAGAGTGGAATCACGGAATGATAGGTGAGTAGAATGCCAGATTGATAGTAGAGTGGACTGACAGAATGATAGGAGGGTGGAGTGACGGAATAATAGGAGAGCGGAGAGACGGAATTTTAAGAGAGTGGAACCACAGAATGATAGGTGAGTGGAGTGATCGAGTGATAGGAGACTGGATTGACCGTATGTTGGAGTGTGGAGTGACAGAATAATTGGAAAGTGGAGTGAGAGAATGAGGAGTATGGATTGAGAGAATGATTGGAGTGTGAAGTGATGGTATGATAGGAGAGTGGACTGATGGAATGTTCGGAGTGTGGAATCACAGAATGATAGGAGAGTGGAATCACAGAGTGATACGAGAGTGGATTCACGGAATAAGAGGAGAGTGGAGTGACAGAATTATAGAAGAGTGGAGTGATAGAATGATAGGAGAGTGATGTGTCGGAATGAAAGTAGTGTCGAGTGACAGAATGATCGGAGACTGGAGTGACATAATAAAAGGGGAGTGGATTTACGGAATGATAGTAGAGTGGAATCACAGAATGATAGGAGAGAGGAATGATGGACTGATTGGACAGTGGATTGACGGAATGTATGAGAGTGGAGTGAAGGAATAATTGGAGAGTGGAGTGACAGAATGATAGAAGTGTGGAGTGACAGAATGATAGAACAGTGGATTGACAGAATGATAGAACTGTGGATTGACGGAATGATTGTAGAGCGGAGGGGCAGAATGTTAGGAAAGTGGACTGATGGAATGATAGGAGAGTGGAATCACTGAGTGATAGGAGAATGGATTGATGGAGTGATAGGAGAGTGAAATCATGGAATAATAGGAAACTGAGGTGTTGGATTGATAGGAGAGTGGTGAGAAAGAATGAGTAGGGAATGCAGTGATGGAATGATAGGATATTGTAGGGATCTAATGACAGGAGAGTGGAGTGAATGAATGATAGTTGTGGGGAATGACACAATGAACGGAGAGTGGAATGACAGAATGAGAGGAGAATGGAGTGACATTATAATTGGAGAGTGAAATGATGGAATAATATGAGAGTGGCATGATGGTGTGATAGGAGCGTGGAATGCAGGTGTTATTTGGGATTGGAGTAAGGGATGTTAGGAGAGTGGAATGATGGAATGATAAGAGAGTGGAGTGACAGAATGATAAGAGAGTGGAATCACAGAATAAAAGGAGAGTGGAGTGATAGAACTATAGAAGAGTGGAGTGACAGAATTATAGGAGAGTGGATTGACGGAATGATCGGGGAGTAGAGTGACTGAATGATAAATGCTTGGAAGCCGGAGCGCTAGTAGAGTGCAGTGACAGAATGATAGGAGAGTGGAGTGACGGAATAAAAGGAGAGTAGATTTACAGAATGATAGGAGAGTGGAATCACAGAATGATAGGAGAGTGGAGTGATGGAGTGATAGGAGAGTGGCTAGATGTACTGTAGCAGAGTGGAGTAACGGAATAATTGGAGAGGTTGTGTGATAAAATGATAGAAGAATGGAGTGAATGAATTACAGAAGCGTGGAGTGACAGAATGCTAGGAGAATGGAGTGAGGGAGTAATAGGAGAGTGTACTCATGGAATAATAGCAGAGTGGAGTGACGGAATAATAGGAGAGTGGAGTGACGGAGTGATAGGAGAGTGGAGTGATGGAATAATGTGAGAGTGGAGTGACAGAATGATAGGAGAGTGGAGTGGCAGAATAAGAGGAGAGTGGAGAGAAGGAATGATAGCACGGCAGAATTACAGAATGATTGGAGAGTGGATTGACAGAATGTAGGAGAGTGGATTGACGGAATAATTGGAGAGTGGAATGACAGAATGATAGGAGAGTTGATTGACAGAATGATAGGAGAGTGGAGTGACGGAATGATACAGGATTGGAATGCCGGAGTGTTAGTAGAGGGGAGTGACAGAATGATAGGAGAGTTGCATGTTGGAGTGACAGGAGAGTGGAATGAAGGTGTTATTGGGGATTGGAGTGAGGGATGTTAGGAGTGTGGAATGATGGAATGATAAGAGAGTGGTGTGACGGAATAATAGGAGAGTGGAATCACGGAATAAAAGGAGAGTGGAGTGATAGTATTATAGAACAGTGGAGTGACACAATGATAGGAGAGTGGAATCACGGAGTGAACGGAGAGTGGAGTGAAAGAAAAAGAGGTGATTGGAATGCCGGAGTGATAGTAGAGTGGAGTGACGGAATAAAAGCAGAGTGGAGTCATGGAGTGATAGGAGAGTGCAATGAGGGAATGTAGTAGAGTGGAGTGACAGAATAATTGGAGAGTGGAGTGACAGAATTATAGAAGAGTGGAGTGACAGAATTAAAGAAGACTGGAGTGACAGGACGATAGGTGATTGGAATGCCGGAGTGATAGTAGAGTGGAGTGACAGAATGATAGGAGAGTGGAGTGATGGAATAAAAGGAGAGTGGAGTTACGGAATGATAGGAGAGTGGAATCCCAGAATGATAGGAGAGTGGAGTCGTGGAGTGATTGGAGAGTGGATTCATGGAATGTAGTAGAGTGGAGTGACAGAATAATTGAAGAGTGGAGTGACAGAATAATTGAAGAGTGTAGTAACAGAATGATAGGAGAGTGGAGTGAGGGGATAATAGGAGAGTTGAGTGAGGGAATAATAGGAGAGTGGAGTGACAGAATCATAGGAGTGTGGATTGATGGAATGATTGGTGAGTGGAGTGACGGAATGGTAGGAGAGTGGATTGATGGAATGATAGGAGAGTGGAATCACAGAATAACAGGAGAGTGGAGTGAATCATTGGACGGAATCATTGGAGAGTGGAGTGACGAAATCAAATCAGAATGGCCTTATGAAATGAGAGGAGAGTGGAATCACAGAGAAAGAGAAGAGTGGGTTGATGGAGTGATAGGAGAGTGGAATCACAGAATGATAGGAAAGTGGAGTGATGGAGTGATCATAGAGTGCATTGTTTGAATGTAGGAGAGTGGATTGATGGAATAATTGGAGATTGGAGTGACAGAATGATAGGAGTGTGGATTGATGGAATGATTGGAGAGTGGAGTGACAGAATGTTAGGGCAGTGGAATCACAGAATAACAGAAAAGTGGAGTGACAGAACAATAGGAGAGTGGATTGACGGAATGATAGGAGAGTGGATTGAAGGAATGATAGGAGAGTGGATTGACAGAATGATAGGTAAGTGGAATGCCGGAATGATAGGAGATCAGAGTGACAGAATGATAGGAGAGTGGAGTGACAGAATTACAGAAGAATGGAGTGACAGAATGATGGGAGAGTGGATTGACGGTATGATAGGTGAGTGGAATGCCAGAGTAATAGTAGAGTGCAGTGACAGAGTGATAGGAGAATGGAGTGAGGGAATAATAGGAGAGTGGAGTGAGGGATTAATAGGTGTGTGGAGTGAGGGAATAATAGGAGTGCGGAGTGAGGGAATAATAGGAGAGTCGAGTGACGGAATAATAGTAGAGTCGAGTGACAGAATAATAGTAGAGTCGAGTGACAGAATAATAGGAGAGTCGAGTGACCGAATAATACGAGAGTGGATTGACGGAATGATAGGAGAGTGGAAACACAGAATCATAGGAGAGTGGAGTGATGGAGTGATAGGAGAGTGGAGTGATGGAATGTAGGAGAGTGGAGCGATGGAATAATAGGAGAGTGGAATGTTGGATTGAAAGGGTAGTGGTGGGACAGAATGAATGGAGAGGGAATGACAGAATGATAGGATATTGTAGTAACCTAATGACAGGAGAGTGGAGTGAAGGAATGATAGTTGTGTGGAATGACGCAATGATTGGAGAGTGGAATGACAGAATGATAGGAGAGTGGAATGGCAGAATGATAGGAGAGTGGATTGACAGAATATTAGAAGAGTGGAGTGACGGAATGATATGTGATTGCAATGCCGGTGTGATAGTAGAGGGGAGTGACAGAATGATAGGACAGTTGCATGTTGGAGTGATAGGAGAGTGGAATGAAGGTGTTATTGGGGAGTGGAGTGAGGGATGTTAGGAGAGTGGAATAACAAAATGATAGGAGAGTGGAATGATGGAATGATAGGAGAGTGGAATGACGGATGATAGAAAAGTGGATTGACAGAATGATAGGAGAGTGGAGTGCTGGAATGAGAGGTGATTGGAATGCCGGAGTGATAGTAGATTGGAGTGACAGAATGATTGGAGAGTGTAGTGACGGTATAAAAGGAGAGTAGAGTTACGGAATAATAGGAGAGTGGAATCACAGAATGATAGGAGAGTGGATAGATGTAATGTAGCAGAGTGGAGTCATGGAATAATTGGAGAGCGGGGTGACAGAATTATAGAAGAATGCAGTGAAGGATTTGCAGAAGCGTGGAGTGACAGAATGATAGGAGAGTGCAGTGATGGCATAATAGGAGAGTGGAGTGAGGGATTGATAGGAGAGCGGAATCACAGAATGATAAGAGAGTAGATGATGGGGTGATAGGAGAGAGGATTGACGGAATGTAGGCGAGTGGAGTGACGGAACAATTGGAGAGTGGAGTGACGGAACAATTGGAGAGTGGAGTGACAGAATAATTGGAGAGTGGAGTGACAGAATTATAGAAGAATGGAGTGAAAGAATTACAGAAGCGTGGAGTGACGGAATGATAGGAGAGTGGAGTGATGGAATAATAGGAGAGTGGAGTGACGGAATAATAGGAGAGTGGAGTGACGGAATAATAGGAGAGTGGAGTGACAAAATAATAGGAGAGTGGAGTGACGGAATAATAGGAGAGTGGAGTGACGGATTGATAGGAGAGTGGAATCACAGAATGATAGGAGAATGGAGTGATGGAGTGATAGGAGAGTGGATTGACGGAATAATTGGAGAGTGGAGTGATGGAATAATTGGAGAGTGGAGTGACAGAGTGATAGAAGAGTGGAGTGACGGAATGATAGGAAATTGGACTGATGGAATGATAGGATAGTGGAATCACAGTGTGATAGGAGAGTGGAGTGACGGAGTGATAGGAGAGTGGAATCATGGAATAATAGGAGAGTGGAGTGTTGGATTGAAAGGGTAGTGGTGGGACAGAATGAGTGGAGAGGGCAGTGACGGAATGATAGGATATTGTAATGACCTAATGACAGGAGAGTGGAGTGAAGGAATGATAGTTGTGTGGAATGACGCAATGATCGGAGAGTGGAATGACAGAATGATAGGAGAGTGGAATGACAGAATGATAGAAGAGTGGAGTGACAGAATGATAGAAGAGTGGAGTGACAGAATGATAGAAGAGTGGACTGACGGAATCATAGGAGTGTGGATTGATGGAATGATTGGAGAGTGGAGTGACAGAATGATAGGAGAGTGGACTGATGGAATGATAAGGGAGTGGAATCACAGAATAATTGGACAGTGGAGTGAATCATTGGATGAAATCATTGGAGAGTGGAGTGACGAAATCAAATCAGAGTGGCCTTATGGAATGATAGGAGAGTGGAATCACAGAGAAAGAGGAGAGTGGATTGATGGAGTGATAGGAGAGTGCTATCACAGAATGATGGGAAAGTGGAGTGATGGAGTGATCATAGAGTGCATTGTCTGAATGTAGGAGAGTGGACTGATGGAATAATTGGAGAATGGAGTGACAGAATGATAGGAGTGTGGATTGATGGAATGATTGGAGAGTGGAGTGATGGAATGTTAGGGCAGTGGAATCACAGAATAACAGAAGAGTGGAGTGACAGAATGATAGGAGAGTGGATTGATGGAATGATAGGAATGTGGAATCACAAAGTGATAGGAGAATGGAGTGACGGAGTGATAGGAGAGTGAAATCACAGAATAAAAGGAGACTGGGTTGTAGGATTGATATGAGACTGGTGAGAAGGCATGAGTGGAGAAGGCAGTGATGGAATGACAAGATATTGTAGTGATCTAATGACAGGAGAGTGGAGTGAATGAATGATAATTGTGGGGCATGACGCAATGATCGGAGAGTGGAATGACAGAATAATAGGAGAGTGGCATGATGGTGTGATACGAGCGTGGAATGCAGGTGCTATTGGGGATTGGAGTGACAGAGTGATAGGAGAGTGGAATCACGGAATAAAAGGAGAGTGGACTGATAGAATTATAGAAGAGTGGATTGACACAGTGATAGGAGAGTGGATTGACAGAATGATAGGTGATTGGAATGCCGGAGTGATAGTAGAGTGGAGTCAGAATTATAGGAGAATGGAGTGACGGAATAAAAGGAGAGTTGAGTTACGGAATGATAGGAGGAGTGGAATAACAGAATGATAGAAGAGTGGAGTCATGGAGTGATAGGAGAGTGGATTGATGGAATGTAGTAGAGTGGAGTGGTGCAATAATTGGAGAGGGCAGTGACAGAATTATAGAAGAGTGGAGTGACAGAATTATAGAAGAGTGGAGTGACAGAATTACAGAAGAGTGGAGTGACAGAATGATGGGAGAGTGGATTGATGGTATGATAGGTGGGTGGAATGCCAGAGTGATAGTAGAGTGCAGTGACAGAATGACAGGAGAGTGGAGTGAGGGAATACTAGGAGAGTGGAGTGAGGGAATACTAGGAGAGTTGAGTGAGGGAATAATAGGGGAGTGGAGTGACGGAATAATAGGCATGTGGAGTGAGGGAATAATAGGAGAGTGGAGTGACAGAATAATTGGAGAGTCGAGTGACAGAATGATAGAAGAGTGGAGTGACAGAAAGATAGGAGTGTGGATAGACAGTATGATTGGAGAGTGAAGTGACAGAATGATAGGAGAGTGGACTGATGGAATGTTAGGAGTATGGAATCACAGAATGATAGGAGAGTGGAATCACAGAGTGATAGGAGAGTGGAATTACGGAATAATGGGAGAGTGGAGTGACAGAATGATAGGAGAATGATGTGTCAGAATGAAACTAGAGTGGAGTGACAGAATGATCGGAGAGTGGAGTGACGGAAAATTAGGGGAGTGGAGTTACGGATTGATAGGCGATTGGAATCACAGAATGATAGGAGAGACGGATGATGGACTGGTAGGACAGTGTATTGACGGAATGTAGGAGAGTGGAGTGATGGAATAATTGGAGAGTGGAGTGACAGAATGATAGGAGAGTTGGGTGATGGAATAATAGGGGAGTGGAGTTACGCAATGATAGGAGAGTGGAGTGATGGACTGATAGGACAGTGGATTGATGGAATGTAGGAGAGTGAGGTGATGGAATAATTGGAGAGTGGAGTGACAGAATGATAGAAGAGTGGAGTGACAGAATGATGGGAGAGTGGATTGATGGTATGATAGGTGGGTGGAATGCCAGAGTGATAGTAGTGTGCAGTGACAGAATGACAGGAGAGTGGAGTGAGGGAATACTAGGAGAGTGGAGTGAGGGAATACTAGGAGAGTTGAGTGAGGGAATAATAGGGGAGTGGAGTGACAGAATAATAGGCATGTGGAGTGAGGGAATAATAGGAGAGTGGAGTGACGGAATAATTGGAGAGTCGAGTGACAGAATGATAGAAGAGTGGAGTGACAGAAAGATAGGAGTGTGGATAGACAGTATGATTGGAGAGTGAAGTGACAGAATGATAGGAGAGTGGACTGATGGAATGTTAGGAGTATGGAATCACAGAATGATAGGAGAGTGGAATCACAGAGTGATAGGAGAGTGGAATCACGGAATAATAGGAGAGTGGAGTGACAGAATTATAGAGTAGTGGAGTGACAGAATGATAGGAGAATGATGTGTCAGAATGAAACTAGAGTGGAGTGACAGAATGATAGAAGAGTGGAGTGACAGAATGATAGAAGAGTGGAGTGACAGAATGATAGAAGAGTGGAGTGACAGAATGATAGAAGATTAGAGTGACAGAATGATAGAAGTGTGGATTGATGGAATGATTGTAGAGTGGAGGGATGGAATGATAGGAGAGTGGAATGATGGAATAATAGGAGAGTGGCATGGTGGTGTGATAAGAGCGTGGAATGCAGGTGCTATTGGAGATTGGAGTGAGGGATGTTAGGAGAGTGGAATGACGGAATGATAATAGAGTGGTGTGACGGAATGATAGGAGAGTGGAATCACGGAATAAGAGGAGAGTGGAGTGATAGAATTATAGAAGAGTGGAGTGACAGAACGATAGGCAATTGGAATGCCAGAGTGATAGTAGATTGGAGTCAGAATGATAGGAGAGTGGAGTGATGGAATAAAAGGAGAGTGGAGTTACGGAATGATAGGAGAGTGGAATCACAGAATAATGGGAGAGTGGATTGACAGAATGTAGTAGATTGGCGTGACAGAATAATAAGAAGGAATGAAATCATTGCGGAATCACAGAATGATTGGTGAGTGAATTGACAGAATGTAGGAGAGTGGAGTGACGGAAAATTGGAGAGTGGAGTGACTGAATAATTGGAGAGTGGAGTTACGGAATGATAGGAGAGTGGAATCACAGAATGATAGGAGAGTGGAGTCATGGAGTGATAGGAAAGTGGATTGATGGAATGTAGTAGATTGGAGTGACAGAGTAATAGGAGAGTGGAGTGAAAAAAATGAAAGCATGGCGGAATCACAGAATGGTTGGAGAGTGAATTGACAGAATGTAGGAGAGTGGAGTGACGGAATAATTGGAGAGTGGAGTTACGGAATAATTGGAGAGTGGAGTGACAGAATGATAGAAGAGTGGAGTGACAGAATGATAGGAGTGTAGATTGAAGGAATTATTCGAGAGTGGAGTGACAAAATGATAGGAGAGAGGACTGATGGAATCATGGGAGAGTGGAATCAAAAAGTGATAGGAGAATGGAGTTACAGAGTGATAGGACAGTGGAATCACGGAATAATAGTAGAATGGAGTGTAGGATTGATAGGATTGTTGAGACAGAATGACTGGTGGGTGCAGTGACGGAATGATAGGTATTGTATTAACCTAATGACAGGACAGTGGAGTGAAGCAATGAGAGTTGTGTGGAATGTCGCAATGATCGGAGACTGGAATGACAGTATAATTGGAGAGTGGAATGACGGAATGATAGGTGAGTAAAATGCCAGAATGTTGGTAGAGTGGAGTGACAGAATGATAGGAGGGTAGAGTGACAGAATAATAAGGGAGCAGAGTGACAGAATGATAGGAGAGTGGAATCACAGAATGAAAGGAGAGTGGAGTGACAGAATAAAAGGAGAGTGGAGTTATGGAATGATAGGAGAGTAGAATCACAGAATGATAGGAGAGTGGAGTCATGGAGTGATAGGAGAGTGGATTGATGGAATGTAGTAGAGTGGAGTGACGGAATAATTGGAGAGTGGAGTGACGGAATAATTGGGGAGTGGAGTGACGGAATAATTGGAGAGTGGAGTGACAGAATTATAGAAGAGTGGAGTGACAGAATTACAGAAGAGTGTAGTGACAGAATGATGGGAGAGTGGATTGACGGTATGATAGGTGAGTGGAATGCCAGAGTGACAGTAGAGTGCAGTGACAGAATGATAGGAGAGTGGAGTGAGGGAATAATAGGAGAGTGGAGTGAGGGAATAATAGGAGAGTGCGGTGACGGAATAATAGGGGTGTGGAGTGACGGAATAATAGGAGAGTGGAGTGATGGAATAATTGGAGAGTGGAGTGACAGAATGATAGAAGAGTGGAGTGACAGAAGTTAGGAATGTGGATTGACAGTATGATTGGAGAGTGAAGTGACGGAATGATAGGAGAGAGAGAGACTGATGGAATGTTAGGAGTATGGAATCACAGAATGATAGGAGAGTGGAATCACAGAGTGATCGGAGAGTGGAATCACGGAATAACAGGAGAGTGGAGTGACAGAATTATAGAATAGTGGAGTGACAGAATGATAGGAGAATGATGTGTCGGAATGAAATTAGAGTGGAGTGACAGAATGATCAGAGAGTGGAGTGACTGAATAATAGGGGAGTGGACTTATGGAATGATAGGAGATTGGAATCACAGAATGATAGGAGAGAGGAATGATGGACTGATAGGACAGTGGATTGACGGAATGTAGGATTGTGGAGTGACGGAATAATTGGAGAGTGGAGTGACAGAATGATAGAAGTGTGGAATGACAGAATGATAGGAGAACGCAGTGACAGAGTGATAGGTGAGTGGAATGCCAGATTGATAGCAGAGTCATGAGGCAGAATGATAGGTGAGTTGAGTGACAGAATAATAGGGGAGTGGAGTTACGCAATGATAGGAGAGTGGAGTGATGGACTGATAGGACAGTGGATTGATGGAATGTAGGAGAGTGGAGTGACAGAATGATAGAAGAGTGGAGTGACAGAAGGATAGGAGTGTGTATTGACAGAATGATTGGAGAGTGAAGTGACGGAATGATAGGAGAGAGAGAGACTGATGGAATGTTAGGAGTATGGAATCACAGAATGATATAGAGAGTGGAATCACAGAGTGATCGGAGAGTGGAATCACGGAATAATAGGAGAGTGGAGTGACAGAATTATAGAATAGTGGAGTGACAGAATGGTAGGAGAATTATATGTCGGAATGAAACTAGAGTGGAGTGACAGAATGATCAGAGAGTGGCGTGACAGAATAATAGGGGAGTGGAGTTACGGAATGATAGGAGATTGGAATCAGAATGATAAAAGAGAGGAATGATGGACTGATAGGACAGTGGATTGACGGAATATAGGAGAGTGGAGTGACGGAATAATTGGAGAGTGGAGTGACAGAATAATAGAAGTGTGGAGTGACAGAATGATAGGAGAGTGCAGTGACAGAGGGATAGGTGAGTGGAATGCCAGATTGATAGCAGTCATGAGACAGAATGATAGGTAAATTGTGTGACAGAATAATAGGGGAGTGGAGTTAAGCAATGATTGGAGAGTGGAGTGATGGACTGATAGGACAGTGGAGCGACAGAATGATAGAAGAGTGGAGTGACAGAATGATAGAAGAGTGGAGTGACACAATGATAGAAGAGTGGATTGATGGAATGATTGTAGAGTGGAGGGACGGAATGATAGGAGAGTGGACTGATAGAATGATAGAAGAGTGGAGTGACAGAATTATAGAAGAGTGGAATGACAGAATTATAGGAGAGTGGAATGGCAGAATCATAGAAGAGTGGAGTGACAGAATTACAGAAGAGTGGAGTGACAGAATAATAGGAGAGTGGAATGACGGAATGATAGATAAGTGGAATGTGAGAGTGATAGTAGATTGGAGTGACAGAATGATTGGAGAGTGGAGTGAGGGAATAATAGGAGAGTGGATTGACAGAATGATTGGAATGTGGATTGATGGAATGATTGGAGAGTGGAGGGACGGAATGATAGGAGAGTGGACTGATAGAATGAGAGGAATGTGGAATCATAGAGTGATAGGAGAATGGAGTGACGGTGATTGGAATGCCGGAGTGAAAGTAGAGTGGAGTCAGAATGATAGGAGAGTGAAGTGACGGAATAAAAGGAGAGTGGAGTTACGGAATTATAGGAAATTGGATACACAGAATGATAGGTGAGTGGAGTCATGGAGTGATAGAAGAGTGGATTGATGGAATGTAGTAGAGTGGAGCGACGGAATAATTAGAGAGTAAAGTGATGGAATAATTAGAGAGCGGAGTGACAGAATTGTAGAAGATTGGAGTGACAGAATTACAGAAGAATGGAGTGACAGAATTATAGGAGGAGTGGAGTGACAGAATGATAGGAAAGTGGATTGATGGAATACTAGGATAGTGGAGTGACGGAGTGATAGGTGATTGGAGTGCTGGAGAGATAGTAGAGTGAATTGTCAGAATGATAGGAGAGTTGAGTGACAGAATGATAGGAGAGTGGAGTGATGGAATAAAAGGAGAGTGGAGTTATGGAATGATAGGAGAGTGGAATCACAGAATGATAGGAGAGTGGAGTGATGGAGTGATAGGAGAGTGGATTGATGGAATGTAGTAGAGTGGAGTGACGGAATAATTACAGAGTGGAGTGATGGATTAATTAAAGAGTGGAGTGACAGAATTATAGAAGAGTGGAATGACAGAATTATAGAAGAGTGGAGTGACAGAATTACAGAAGAGTGGAGTGACAGAATTACAGAAGAGTGGAGTGACAGAATAATAGGAGAGTGGAATGACGGAATGATAGGTAAGTGGAATGTGAGAGTGATAGTAGATTGGAGTGACAGAATGATTGGAGAGTGGAGTGAGGGAATAATAGGAGAGTGGATTAACAGAATGATTGGAATGTGGATTGATGGAATGATTGGAGAGTGGAGGGATGGAATGATAGGAGAGTGGACTGATAGAATGAGAGGAATGTGGAATCACAGAGTGATAGGAGAATGGAGTGATGGTGATTGGAATGCAGTGGTGAAAGTAGAGTGGAGTCAGAATGATAGGAGAGTGGAGTGACGGAATAAAAGGAGAGTGGAGTTACGGAATGATAGGAAATTGGATACACAGAATGATAGGTGAGTGGAGTCATGGAGTGATAGAAGAGTGGATTGATGGAATGTAGTAGAGTGGAGCGATGGAATAATTAGAGAGTAAAGTGATGGAATAATTAGAGAGTGGAGTGACAGAATTGTAGAAGATTGGAGTGACAGAATTACAGAAGAATGGAGTGACAGAATTATAGGAGGAGTGGAGTGACAGAATGATAGGAAAGTGGATTGATGGAATACTAGGATAGTGGAGTGACGGAGTGATAGGTGATTGGAGTGCTGGAGAGATAGTAGAGTGAATTGTCAGAATGATAGGAGAGTTGAGTGACAGAATGATAGGAGAGTGGAGTGATGGAATAAAAGGAGAGTGGAGTTATGGAATGATAGGAGAGTGGAATCACAGAATGATAGGAGAGTGGAGTGATGGAGTGATAGGAGAGTGGATTGATGGAATGTAGTAGAGTGGAGTGACGGAATAATTACAGAATGGAGTGATGGATTAATTAAAGAGTGGAGTGACAAAATTATAGAAGAGTGGAATGACAGAATTATAGAAGAGTGGAATGACAGAATCATAGAAGAGTGGAGTGACAGAATTACAGAAGAGTGGAGTGCCAGAAGGATAGGAGGGTGGAATGACAGAAGGATAGAAGGGTGGAGTGCCAGAAGGATAGGAGATGGTGTAACAGATTGATAGGAGAGTGAGTGACAGTGTGATTGGTGAGTGGAGTGATAGATTGATTAGGGAATAGAGTGATATGATGTTTGGGAAGTGGAATGATAGAGTGATATTGGATGGAGTGATAGAGTGATAGGAGACGGAGTGATAGAGTGATAGGGGAATGGAGAGATAGAGTGATAGGGGAGTTGATTGATCAAGTGATAGGGGAATGGATTGATCGAGTGATAGGAGAATGGCGTGATAGAGTGATAGGGGAGTGGAGTGATCGAGTGCTTGGGCAATGGAGGTATAGAGTGATAGGGGAATGGAGTGATAGATTAATAGAGGAGTTGAGTGATCGAGTCATAGGGGAATGCAGTAATCAAGTGATAGGGGAATGGTTTGACAGAGTGAATGGCGAGTGGAGTGATAGTTTGAAGCACTGATGCTCTCTTACTTGTTTGTCCCCAGTCTGCTGTTGAATATTGGCTTGAATTGTCTTTTCAAATGCACAGACTCTTTCCTGTCATTACTCACACTCACCTTCCACAGGACTTGACAGCGGGAATGGGAATGAACAGATTCCAGAAACCTGTGTCAGACTCACTCTTCATATCCCTTAAAGGGGCAGCAGCAATAAAGTCATTTGAAGGGAATTCTAGACCCTTGTTCTTGGCTGTAATGAATGGAGAGAGCCAGGTGAGGTGTAATAACCCATGTTCCTAATAATTATAGAAGGCTGAGAGAAAATTATAATTGAAGAATTTGATTGAATAGGAAATCCATATATTAGCGGAGTCAACTCAACATATATATGTGTGTATATATATATATTTGTAAAAGAATTAACTTTCTAAAGAGCAGCCCAAGGCATTTCTCTTGAAAGTCATGAGTAATGATCAAAATGTTTCTAATTATATTTGAGACTCTTTTTTTAAAAAAAATTGCCTTCCTAAATACTCAGCTCCTGGTTGGCATGCAAACATTTTCAGGTACAGGGCTTGTGACCCCTGACCTCGCCCGAGATTTAGTCTCGTTTCGGTTCAGGCAGACAGCATACACACTCTGTGCTGCCTCCTTATTTGTAACGTACAGCCCAGTACAAGCTGCACTGTTGGCTGGCTGCATATATAACAGGGAAGTTTAGCAGTGTGTGAGGCTAGCACATTTCCCATCTAACCTCCAGCTTTTAAAGGCAGCCTGTCCTTTTTAAAGGGAAGTTGATCTGACCGCCAGTACTGCAACTGTCTGCAGGAAGAAACAACCAAATGGAGCAGGGCAGAGAGAGAGTTCCCAGTGACATGGTGCTGGAGGCCTTTGTCATGGAGGTTGCCATGAGGAGATAGGCCATGTTTCCACAGGGAAATGAGCCACCATCAAGCAACATCCTCTGAAGGGAATGGGAGGTGCTGGGGGAGGGCAATGAAAGCAGTGTGAGGCTGAGGACCTGACTGCAGTACCACAAGAAGCTCAGAGATCTTACGCGGGTGGTCAAATGCATTGTCAATCATATCTTCCACCCACCATACCATCAACATCTCACGATGCACACCTCCATCACTCACCCAGCAACAGTGCCTGACACTCAGGACTCAGTGTAACATCCAGATACCCAACTTCACCCTCACATACCTACCAGTGCTGCCAGTCTCACATCCACTTCTTGATGCCTCCACAGAGCTCCAACTATTCAGCCACGGCAGATACATCACCCAGGCACAGTGCAATACAATCACTGTCATTCTTCACTTTCTCTTGTAAGACAAAGTGACATGAAAGGAAGCAGGAGAGTTGGCAGGAGACAAACTTTGCATCTCTTGAGCCCTAAGGAGGAGATGGCTCTCTGCATCATGGTCCAGCAGCCCATGTCACTGACAACACTGAGAAGAATGGTAATTTACTGCTTCTTCTCTCATGCCAGCTTACCCTCATCCTGCTATCTGGCATGATGGTGTGCCCCTAGGCATCTTACTTTACATCTCAAACCCTGCCCCTTCTCACCCCAACCCTCCACTTCTGATGTTATGCTTCAGATGCCTAAGAACGGCTGCATGCCCAAACACATAAGCCCAGGAGGAAGAGAGGAAGCAAGGCCACAGCACAATGAGGAAGCATTTTCACTGGATCTGACACTCCCAGACACCAGCTCAGTCACTGGCACGGCACGAACTTTAGAGGCTGTTGCTGGGCCAATGGGAAAGGGCGGATCATGTGTCAGCTCCGTGGAGGATGAGTTTGTAGGACAAGTTCTGCAGCAACTCAGATTCAGCTGATGGCCTTGATGGGTCGATGGGTTGACATACAGGGGAACACTGATGAGCATGTGCACCGAGCTGCTTTGGCTAGCCTGCCAGATACCCTCCTGTTACTCTCAAAGAGTATGGAGGATTCCAGCTCCAACATCCTGCAAGCCAGAGCACAGAGTTTAGAGTCCATGATTTCTATTGTACAAATAGTAAAAAATTCCACCCAGCCACTTGCAGACAGTGTCTGGTGTCTGAACTCTCAGGTTCCATTGTAACAGCTCAGTGCAAGGTCAGAGTGCAGGCTCACACTGCAATTGTCATGGCTGCTGATCTCAATGCTCCGAGGGCATGCAGGCTCTCACAGCCATCCAGCAATCTCCACCAGATTACTGCGATTGTTCAGGAGTGGCAGTAAATCCATCAAGCACAAAACTGTCCTCCTCCCTCAGGAGGGTAACAATTATTCTTCCTCCATGGCCACATCACCTGTGCCCAGACTGTCTCCTGTTGGGCTGCCAGCCCAGACTGTCTCCTGTTGGCCTGCCAGCCCAAACTGTCTCCTGTCGGCCTGTCAGCCCAGATGCTGTCCCCAATGCAGAGGTGGTGCCAACCAAAGTTGGGCTATATAGGCTCAGACGGTCCTGCAAGGCCTCCTGCCTTCTCTCCAAGTAAAGGGCAGCAGCCTTCCACCAGTCATCCTGCAGCTACTGAGGCACCCACAGACACTAAAGGGATGCACAAGAGTGAATAGTTCATTCTTGTTTGTACAAGTAGGTGTGTTCTTGGATAAAGGTGTTATGGAAAGATGGTGATTTTAGTTGCAGGGTCTTGACCAAAGGGACCAAGCTGTGATGCAGCATCTCAGATGGATAGGAATGTGGGGAAGACTGGAGCCATGGTGGTGAATGCTTCCCCCCCTCTGGCTGCCTGAGTGGGGACTCTCAAACAATGTGCCCCCATTGCCTCTACCTCCTCCTCCTTGCAAGATGGCCTCTGATCCTGGCGACAATGGCTGTACTGTGGTGGCGATGCTGTGGCGGACACAGCAGTTCAGTACAAACTTGTAAACCTGCTGAACTGTTGTTATATTCCTTCTGTTGGTTTGCTTTGCTCAGCACACACAGTTGCATGCCTATCTACTGATAAGTGAGTTGGTAATCAATACGAAGTAGATGAAGAGACCGTTGTAAAATGAAACACATGCTGCTTATTCACATAAGTAACGGAGCACCAACACGCATGCTTCTCAAACCAAAACCCATTCTAAACTAATGATAAAAACAAAAAACTGCGGATGCTGGAAATCCAAAACAAAAACAGAATTACGTGGAAAAACTCAGCAGGTCTGGCAGCATCGGCAGAGAAGAGCAAAGTTGACGTTTCGAGTCCTCATGACCTTTCAACAGAACTGAGTAAAATTAGGAGAGGGGTGAAATATAAGCTAGTTTAAGGTGGGGGGTTGGGGGAGAGAATTGGGGGTGTGGTGGTTGTAGGGACAAGCAAGCAGTGATAGGAGCTTATAATCAAAAGATGTCGCAGACAAAAGAACAAAGAGGCGTTGAAGGTGGTGATATTATCTAAGAGAATGTGTTAATTAAGAATGGATGGCAGGACACTCAAGGTACAGCTCTAGTTTGGGTGGGGTGAAATAAAACTAACAGGGCATAAGAGGTATAGATTTAAAAATAATGGAAATAGGTGGGAAAAGAAAAATCTATATACATTATAGGAACAAACAAAAGGGGGAAGAAACAGAAAGGGGGTGGGGATGGAGGAGGGAGTTCAATATCTAAAATTGTTGAACTCAATATTCAATCCGGAAGGCTGTAAAGTGCCTAGTCGGAAGATGAGATGCTGTTCCTCCGGTTTGCGTTGAGCTTCATTGGAACAATGCAGCAAGCCCATTCTAAACTACTGATTAACAATGTAACCCGCACTACGCAGCAATTGAGTAATACAACCACGTGGTCAATCTCCTTATGGTCTCTTAAAGGTGTATTGCACCTCAGGTTACCACATCCCTCCCCCTTTACTCAAAGATACAAATTGCAATCTTTACAATATATCAACTACTTACATAAATAAACTATTTATAAATTCAGTCTCGCTGGAGCCTTTTTCAAACGTGTTGAACGTCCTAATGCTCCGACTTCCGATGGTTTATCTGAGGCCTCCTTCTCAGGAGTTATCTGTCCACTAGGCTCCCCAGTAAGAACCTGTAAGTTTGTTTCTTCGACTCTCTCAGGTTCAATGGATCCCACGCATGCTTCAAAGCAAGGTGAGTTCCTTCCACATGTGGTGTAGAGTCCAACGGGAATGCTTTCATCCTCTTTCGGGCTTAATCACATGTACTCCTGCTGCCCCTCCCCTCCAAGCTCAACAATATGAAGGTCAATTGTCAGGCAGGTTCTGAGAATTAGGATGTTGGGCAAGGCTATATTCAACACGGTATGATCAGCTTCCTGATGTGTAAAAAAAAATCAGGTTCTTGTTAGTAATTTTGCTTTCTCTTCCTATGTGACTGCTTTTGATGAATTTTCTCCTTGGCAGCGCTGACTTTAATCTCTGCTTCCTCTCCAACTTCCCTATTGGCCAGGCTAGGCTCAGATATGAGGTCAACTTGAGTGAACTCAGTGGTTGAGTCTTGCAGCATTTCCTTATCTGTCAGCTCCTTTGAAAACTCAGGGGTCTCTATTTTTAAAGCTTATTGGCTTCCACGTAGCTGATTGTTCAGCTCTTCCATTTCTTTTTTATATTTGTTAGTTGTTTTCTGGAGAATTAAGTATTGTTGTGCTTCCTCAGCTAATTGATTTTCATCTCAGCCAGAGTTATGCGGAATTCTTTCTGTTCTTCCTAATATCTTTTTACTGGTACAAATTGGGATCTGAAGGAATCTTGCAATATGCAAAAGACCTTCAGCAGGTTGCCTTTTTCTTTTTGGAGGTTACTGCCTTCAACTCAAACTCTGTCCTGAAGCATCAGCTCTACGAGTTCCTTTTGTTGAGACTTTACATGTTCCTTTTTCCAAACAGCAATATTTGCTGCTTCTGATTGAGATCTCAGTAATATCTCCAGATTAATCGCTCCTAACTAGTTTCTTCCAAGGAGACTTAGTCCTCTACCTGCTATCACTATTAGGGGTAGATTAATAGACTGATTTCCAGACTGTACTAGAACCATGCATATACCTCTTGCTTGTATATCTTCCCCAGTAGAAGTCTTTAATTTAGTTTTCCAGATTTAATGAGTGTTCTCCTCCATTCAGATATTTGAATGTATGTTCCCCTGTAACTGTCATGGATGCCCCTATATCCACCTCCAATCAGATGGGTTTCTCATTGACTTTCACTGTCACGTAGATTGGCTCTGTTTTACCCATTTTTAAGTTGTGTAGTGAATAAATATCTGCCCCTGTTTCTTCTGGTTCCTCTATTATGTTGATTTCACGATTTCTACCTATTTGCTTAAAGCTTTATCTTAATCCGTCTTTACAATGTCTCATAATGTGTCCACTACAATGGCAGAAGAAATATTCAGTTCTTTAAAATTGTTGTTTGTTTGCAGGCTGTCTGGTTCCATTTCTGCCATTATTATTGTAGGTCTTCTCTGTTAACCCATTGCTTTTCGCTGTCTGTTAATGGCGGCTATTTCCTGCCTTTCTGTGGAGTCCAGCGCTTCCGCAACGTTTTTAACTGGTGCTTCCCTCCTGACGTGAAAGATGGCCCCATTTTGTGCTCCCTTAATTGCCTCTGAATCCCTGACCTTGTCTCCATTGCGAAAGCCAACTCCAGCGCCTTGCTGAAGTCTAAATTCATTTCTGACAAAAACCATTTTTGATTGGTGTCTTCATTAATCCCACACACTAATTAGTCTCTTAATATGTCATTAATCGACATCCCAAACTCTCAGTGCTCTGTCAGTTGTTTTAAGGCTACCACATAGCAAGTGACTGTTTCTCCAGGGCGTGACACCTCAAGTTAAATGTAAAACATTGCATTGTTACCAAGGCTTTCAGCTGAAAGTGGCTTTTCACAAGATTTTCAACTCATCAAATCTCTTGGAATCTTTGGCGTTGGGTGCCATTAGACTAGGAATTAGTCCGTATATTTTACTGTCAATAAGAGGATTGCTCACCTCTTCCCCTCCCCCAATATGTCGTTGGCCAAAAATAAAAATGCAAGGAATTCGATGTACCGTAACCAGTCATCGGTGGTCTGATCAAATGGTTTGATACAGCCAAATTGTGGCATACAGGAGGAAGATAACTTCAATGACTATGATGAAGGTTGTACTTACAATCACCTGCAAGGTATGTTGATTTGCTTCTGTTTAATTCCTGCAACTTTCCTTGGTGTCATCGACTGGTCGTGTTTTGCCTCGTCACCAGTTGTTATGTTCCTTCTATTGGGTCGCTTTACTCAGCGAGCACGGTTGCACGCCTATCTACTGATAACTGAGTTGGTAATCAAGATGACATAGATGTAGAGACTATTGTAAAATGAAGCACAAGCTATTTATTCACATAAGTAAGTTTACAAAATTATGAGTGGTATGGACAGGGTAGATAGTCAGAAGCTATTTCCCAGGGTGGAAGAGTGAATTACTAGGGGACATAGATTTAAGGTGAGAGGAGAAAACTATAGAGGAGATGTGCAGGGAAAGTTTTTTACGCAGGGTGTAGTGAGTGTCTGGAATTCACTGCCAGAGGAGGTGGTGGAAGCAGGTATGATAGTGATGTTTAGGAGGCAGCTTGACAAATACATGAATAGGATGGGAATAGAGGGATACCGACCCCGGAAGTGCAAAATGTTTTAGTTGACGGGCAATATGATCGGCGCAGGCTTGGAGGACCAAAGGGCCTGTTCCTGTGCTGTACTTTTCTTTGTTCTTTGTTCTAATGGAGTAATAACACGTGCTCAAACAAAAACCCATTCTAACACGGCTGGTTAACAATGTAGCCCACGCTACACAGCAATTGGGTAATACAATCACGTGGTCAATCTGTTTACATTTTCTTGCACCTCAGATTACCACAACTATGTACTGGAGGGTGCTCCCTTGTGGAGTCCAGACAACTGAAGTATTTCTTTAACATGCCAATGGTCTGCTCCATGAGGTTTCTGGCAGCTACATGGCTTTCATTATCCTGTTGCCTGTTCTCCTCACATGGTTTGGTGGCTGAAGGGACTATCAGCCAAACGTAGGGTCTTATCTCTTACCCCTGAGCATACACCCTCTGGTTCTTCTTGGAGATACAATGACAGCAGACTGTGTCATGATGAAGACAATGTAGCTTCTGGTCAGGATAGTGGGCATTCACCAGCATGATGATTTGTTTGTGGTCACACAGCAACTTCAGAGGGATAGAATGGTAGCCTTGTACCTCTCTCCATTGATAAGGGCAGTCCACAGAGCCATGTGTGTGCAGCTGATGACCCCCTGTGTCTTTAAGAATCCCACTATCCTGGAAAATCATGTGCCCTCTCATTCTGCTTTTTCCTGTTTTGACACCAGGATGTAATCACCTCTCTTCACAGGGTTTTCTGAATGCAGCAATGGACAGTGTACTGGGAGATGTTACTCACTCTCACTTGGACAGTGTACTGGGAGATGTTACTCACTCCCACCTGGACAATGTACTGGGAGCTGTTACTCACTCCCACCTGGGCGGTGTACTGGGAGATGTTACTCACTCCCACTTGGACAGTGTACTGGGAGATGTTACTCACTCCCACCTAGACGGTGTACTGGGAGATGTTACTCACTCCCACCTAGACAGTGTACTGGGAGATGCTACTCACTCCCACCTGGACAGTGTACTGGGAGATGTTACTCACTCCCACCTGGACGTTGTACTGGGAGATGTTACTTACTCACACTTGGAATAATCCAATCACATTGAATTTACTGTCACGGTGACCTTTACAGCCACTTGCAGCAGTGTCTTTATCCTGGTGTTCAGGGTACTCATGAAGGGGGTGCCACAGTTCTGTGACCATCTCCTTGTTGAAGCTGAAGCTCCTGAGTTACTGCTTCTGGGTAAGTGGAGCTATGGCAGTGCTCCCTGATGGTACATAGGATGTTCTGTGAAGAGCCCACCTCCTCCTCCCACTTCATAGACCTTCCCCTCTCTGCAGCCTCTGCTCTGTTTTTTGTCCATGTTGTAAACTTGAGATGCTGCAGCTGGCCAGGTGATCAAATCCTTCCCCCTTCCAGTCACCAACAGACCTCCACAAACACTCTGCAGCATTTCCACATGCCTCATCTTTTAAACAGTATGAGTCGAGGGGTCCCTTGTGCTGTTGAATGTGCAACTGTGATTAGCACACGTACACTGGACAAGTTATGAAAACTTGTGTCAAATTAGGCGTTACGGCTGAGTGGCATTATTATCAAACCTCTCTTGACTCATTAGGCACACACATGGCACCTGAGTTGGCACCCTTCTCAACATAGGGTGCCTAGTGTGCCATGCCCAAAGTGGCCAGCCACAATTTGTGCCCCATTTTGCAGATCCCTGCAAAGGGGCCGCTCCTCCAATCATAACCTGTTTTCTCCCATGTTTGCTGCTGATAGGCTCACAGTGGCTAGCAGCAATCAGCAGCAAATATGGGAGAGAAGCAAGCTGTGATTGGAGGAGCAGCCAACACCAGCAGCCATGAGAATGTGGAAATAGAGAGAGAGAGAGAGACAGAGAGAGCCTGCAGGGCCAGTCCTGGATGAGGCCCCCAATTTGTTAAATTCCGGGATGAAATCCTCAACTTGGTACGGCCAGGACAGGACCCGAGTTTTGTTATGCTCCTGGGTGAGGAGGAATGTTCTTGTTCAACCCCATCAGTTGGTCGCAGTGGGGTTAGTTGAAAAATCCTTTCCCTGTGGATATCTTTTCCCAGTCCAAATGTATTTATTATTTATAAGAAGCCGATTTAACCAGGCTTTCTTGAGTCAAAGAAAGAGTAAGTTTATTAGTTCCTAAAACCCAAGGAAAAATAACAAAATAACATGACCCACACATACACACACTGAGCAGAAATGAGAAGTTAAGAGTCTAAATAAAAGTTTTAAAATATACAAATCGGTCCTTGGATTGTCTGGGAGATGTGGATAGTGATATGTTGTGGCTGTTGAGTTGGATGATTTTGGCAGATTTGCAGTCCTTTGGAGGCACTTGTTGGCTTGTCTCAGCAGGAGGAATCCTGGTTAGAGAGAACCAGGGGAGGGGAGCTGAAGAGGCTGTCCTGTTTCTTTTTAATTGTGGTCTCAGCTAGAACACACTTGCCCTCAGCAAAAGAGAGAGCGAGCGAAAGAGAGAGAGAGAGCTTGCCTGCTTGTCTTTGAAGGGGTGACAGATTGGTGCTTTTTCTTGTTTCTGTCATTCACAAACACTGACCTGCAACCAGCTTTTTGACCCATTTCCTTGTGTATTCCCAGGAGGAGAAATAGTCATGTCTTGCATTCATATCAGAACTTTTTAAATATCCTGAGATGTAAGTCCACAGGAGATGGATTTTGGATTCCTGGCGTGGTAGAAAACAGTTTCCATTGTCTTTACAAATACAGGAGACTAAAGTTCAGTCTTTTGCCTTTTCCTATCTCCCTCTCAAGTGTCTGCTTGAAGAAGGCCATGACACCCCTTTCAGGTGTCAGGACAGGTCTGTCTGTCAGTATAATCCACATAGGAGTTTTCCAGAAATTACATTATCAACCATCTTCTGATCACAGTAGGCAGTCTGCTGGGTGACAACACTTTCCCCCAGCTGTTCCCAATTCCCCTCTCTCTCTCTCGCTTCAACCCCTCCCCCCCCATTCAACTCTCCACATTTCCCCTGGCTCTCACCATTTCCCCTGGTCCTTGCCCCTTTCCCCCTGGCTACTGCTCCTTTTACCCCCTGGTGTCACCCTTTTGCACCCCCCCTACCAGCTCTACCCATCACCCCCCCCCCCACCTCTGCCCTCAGCTCTCCCCACTTTCCCATGTCCATCCCAGATTTACACGAAGCCGTGGCAGCGGGTGGGAAACACATCACTCCGATGGTGGGCAGGCTCTCATTCAACTGTCATGCCATCACCTTGCTGTCTCATCGCACTGGGCCGCTACGCACACCTCTCAGTGCTCCCAACCCAGGGCTGCTGTACTGAAGACATGGCCTCGATAGGCAAGAAGACTGCAGCCCCCTGGTTTATTGACGTGTGCCTGTGGGACTAAGTGAAGGCCCGCCGTGTGCTCTTCTATCCCTGCTCTGGGCAAAGACCAGCAAGCAAGGTCACCAATCCAGCATGGGCAGTGGTGGCAGTGGTGGTCAGCGCCAACTCCCTGCAAAAGAGGATAGCCACTCAGTGCCACTACAGGATGAATGGTCTCATCCATTCCACCAGTGTAAGTCACTCTTCTAATCACTCTCAACTCACACACTCACAAATCCATCACACACCCACAGGGGTCTCACACCTCAAGGGACAACACCAGTAACTCTCTCACACACCCTCACATCTCCATCAGGCCCATATCCTCTGGAGCTCGCGTCCTCATCCTGTCTATGTCTCCGCTCACCACACAAACATTCTACACAGTGCCATGTGTCCGGCTCACATTCTCTCCATCTGTTTTCATGCAAGAGAAGCCTGCTTGCATCAGCAGGGAGAGGTCACAGACTGGGGGTGGAGTGACCCACATTAAGCTCCTCACTCACTTTGAGGAGTGTGCCGTCGCACTGACTAGAAAGGATGTGGACCATGCCTGCAGTGACTGTGAGGTCGGTGACGAACACCCACATGAGGATCCTGCACCACATCATCCCTCACTCAACGCAAATCTGAGTGCTCTCTCTCCTGTTTGTCACTCTGCTGTCATGCACTAACCATCCCTACTTTGGGTCACAGGGAGCTCTGCTAAGCGATCAACACCCTCAGCAGCCAGTCCCTCAGCTCCATCCACATCCTCACCTCCAGCCAAGAGGACTCCTCCTCCATTGAACAGCTGGAAATAAGCAGCCTGGAAGACCCATCACAGCGCTTAACCACACCCGCCACCAGCGCAGAGACACACACCTCAATGGGACCTAGATCTAGAACAGGCTTGGGTTCATAATCTAGTCGAGACCGCATGGACACATGTCTGCAGCAAGAGGAGACAGGTTCAGCTGAGCTCCCCGGGACTCGGAGGACTCCTGGGGAAGAGGCATCTGTGAGGCCTGAGTCAGATAACAAGCCTCTGGATTCAGCCTTCCAACTCATCCTGGAAATTCAGCAAAAGGGAGGGGAACATCTCACAGAGCTCAGCAGAGTGGCACGTGAGTCGGAGGAGTGAGTCCGCCTACTCCCTGATGAGGTGGTGCCCACATATGTGCGTATGGAGGTCTCCATGGGGAGGATGGCTGATTCCATGGAGACTTTGGCCCAGCAGAATATGGAGATGTGTGCAGACCTGGGTGAGTACCTGCAGTGGCAACGCGAGAGGGAAACGGCGCACCTTGATGCCCCCCCAGGCGCTCCTTCCTCAAGGAGTCAGGCCAGGGCCTTCAGGGGGCCCAGATGGATGAGGAGCGGCTGCTGGACACCCCTGTGTTATCCAATCAGGAATCTCAGAGGCTGTGCTCTCCCTCAAAGTCCCCTTTTCCTGTAACTCCCTCAACCTTGTCCCCTGTCACTGCAGAGGGAGTAGCTGGCCCAGAAGAGGACAGCCAAAGCAAGCCAGGGCCCTTGAAACTTTGGCTCTCCAGAGGACCCACGCCAGAGGCATCAGAGACAACAGGGCCAACCATTGCACAGGCTGTCTCCACACCTGCTGCGGATGTCAGGGCAGCACCTAGAAGTCTAAGGTGTTCAAAAGTGAAGAAATTCTGATCACAGATGGTTGACGGGTGAACACAATTTGTCACTTTACACTCTGAATATATATGCACTTTCACTGAATAATGTATAATGTTGTCTTTCAGCTTCATTGACAGGCTTCGCGAGTCCTCGCACCGTACCCACCATTCCCCTTCCCCTTCCCCCACCCCCTGTTATGACCGATGCAGTTAGTAAAGCTGACTTATTTAAAAATCCCAAAGGGAAACTTCAAACAACTGTCATAACCCATAATTTTAAGTGTTATGTTTGAGATGCAACTCTAACTTCAGGAATCAGACCATCAGTTCCCAAGGTTTTACATTAAACTAACTGAAACATTTTATTAATTTACAAAGGTTAAAATATATATATATATATATATATATAGCTACAAATTACTACTAAACTTATGACACATTCACAAACTAATTCCCATTAAGGCAATAGCAACCCATAAACTTAACCAGACACCAGGCAAAGCATTTTCACCTTACGAATTCAAAATGAAGTTCTTTTCACTTTTGTTCCTGTGGAGACAGTTCTTTTCCAATAATACTATATTACATTAATTGCTTCATGACACCCGCCACTAGCAGTTCAGCTGCATGCAGCCGGCCCACGAGTGATTCTGGAGGGTGAAGTGTGTGTGTGGGAGGGCCTTTCGGAGCCACATTCAATCATTCCCCCACACACGCAGATCCTTCCCCTATCACACTCACCTCAATGTCCTGAGCATTTTGACTACTGCCTGCTGGGGTTCTCTTTCAGTTGTACATCTGAGCTGACCTGCATCTCTGCCCACTCACTGATCACACTCCCATGCAGCACCTGATCTCACCCACCATGAGTCTCATTTCATTTTCTATTTAGCCAACATGGTAGTGCTACAGCTTTTCATGCACTACCCCATCCTTTCCCATCCCCCAGTCACTCATTTCCTTTCCCTCTTCACAGTTCACCCCATGGAATCACCCTCCACCTCCCCTCCGTGACCTATTAGCCGCAACCCTTTTCCTTCTGGGATGTTCAGGTGAATGTGGACATTCCCTTCCTTCCTGAAAATCCTACCTCGAACCACATTCACCGGTCTGACCACCTCCTTCTACTCCTAGGGTCCATATCTGCTTCTGAGTCCCCAACAACCACCGTTGCTGTCCTTTATAATGATACCATCGCACCCTCACCCTCCCACACTACTGCCTCACTCTGCTCTTGGTCATTCTCACCATTCCCTCACTTCACATCCACCCTCCATTTGCTGCCCAGGAAGCAGTCATGGACTCATCAGCCCCTCCCTTGCATGTTCCCCTGGACAACCCCCCCCACTGGACTCCTTCCCCCCTTGGAGATCCTTCCCACTCCCCCTGGAATACCCCACCCCAGACTCACCCCCACACTCCACCCGCCTTCCAGAGTCCTTCCTCCAGCCTTGATTCTTCCTCCAGTCTTACGCCTTCCCCTCTCTGGTCTCCTTCCTTCCCCTGGACTCCTTCTCCCTCTCTGGGCTCCTCCCTCCTCCCTGGAATCCTTCCTCGCCCAGACTCTTTCCCCTCTCTGGACACGCTCCTCCTTCTGAATTCCTTCCCTTACGCTTTCCTCCGCCTTTACACCTAACTCCCCAGTTGCCGTCTTCTCCCCTGTTACCCCCTCCTCCCAACTGTACGCTCTCCCCCTCGCAACCTTATCACCCGACACCTTCGTTTCCTCACTTCCAATGTCACCCCCCGACACAACTCCCTCTCCCACCCCCAGGTACATCTTCCTCCCCCAATCACAGCTGGACTTCTGCTCCACCCCCTCGATTATCATCCATTGTGAGCAGAAATGATGATTTTCCACCTTTCCTGAGCTGCTTCACAGCAGAGCCATGTCCGTGAGAATCCACCCAGCATGCTATGGATGTTCCTCCAGTGTGTCGCTGCTGTCAGGCTCCAGCATCTTCTGCTCCGCGATGCGAGCAAGGCCCTGGCGGTAAGTCCCAACTCCTGCACATCGCACATGTCAGGACGTGTTCTGCACCAGCATGTTCTCCCGCTGACGTGGGAAAATTCCACCTTGGGGGTGAGCTGGGCACTCACACTCTCACCCTTTCACACTCAATAGGTCATCTTTATTTATTACTCATTTTGAAAAAATTATCAATTTATTGCTTAAACATTTTTTTGCTCAGCAAGTATTTATCTCATATGTCAGCTTTTTTTTTTGCAATTCACATCTAAAGTTGTGCCAGATCTAAGGTGGAACCATCTGTGCCCGCTGGTGTCAGGCATGTTGGATGGCACGAATGGATGATATGGCAAGAAGGCCAAAAATTGGTTTCGTGAGGTCATGAAACCAGTTTGTGATCGCCCATTGAGCCCACCAATGGAGGGCTGCATTTCCTATCAAATGTCAGGAACCTTATTATAATACATCATCGTGTCATTATAAGGCCAGCCTGCTGGAATCATCCCCACAATGCTGGATTGTCTGCCCACATCGGCATGATTACACACCAATGTGTTTCACAATAGCACATAAAGGGCGTGCACTTGGCAGGCTGCACTTTGTGGGGAACTCGGAAGTGGGTGCATAGCAACAATGTGCAGCGCTCACCAGGGTCGCCTGTTGGACTTCAAGGTTCAGGTGCATTGGCGAGGTGGGGGTGGGCGGGTCAAGGTCTGCCCTGTGGTTGAAGGTAGCGCACAAGCACCATCGGGCTGAGGGGGGAGGGAAGCGGCCACGTATTAGGGAAACCTTATATAAAGTGACCATCCCTCTGCAGCTGAGACAGTTCAGGCTTGGAGTTGCTCCTCCAGCGTATCTGCCTACTCATGAGGCACGAAAGTGCCACCAAGAGCTCCAGAGCTTTTCACCCCTCAGGCACTGACTGCAAACTATTGAGTGTTTTAGTTGACTGTAGAACAGTTGGATGACTGGGCACATTGTCCAATCTCTTTTCTAAAGCTGACCATGGAGCAGTCACTGGTGGAGGTGCTCATCGCCCCTTGCAATGTCAGCATCCTGGTTTGGACCAGTCTCCCCCATGGTTCGAGCCAACAGTGCAGCCTTGCAGTGTGGGTTAGGAGAATGCCTGTGCCTGAGCTGAGAGCACAGCATGCAGTCCAATGGGCAAAGCTGCTGCCAATCGGTCAGGTGGAGTGGGGCAGAGGAGGGTGGGGCTTTGGGCAGCCATGTAGTGTACTAAACTCTGGCCATCCAAGTGGTGGCCAGCACTCTCCAGGAAGCATTAAGGGGCCTTCAGACTTAATCAAGAGAGATTCTAGGTACACCCATGCTAACCAATGCATCTCTCTCTTTCATTCTGCGGGAGAAGTATATCAGGAGCATGGAGCTTGGTGAATTAGCTGTATGCCTCATGGTGTACAGAGAGTGGAGAGGACGAAGAAGAGAGCAACTGAGGCTCCTGGCTAGACAGAGGGAGGTGCAGCACCTGCTGGAAGAAGGTGCTCACATCTCTGTCGCAACACACCATCCACTAAGTCAACCGCAAGAGCTTCCATTCACTGAATATGCAGCTGGTGTGCGACCACCACAAACGCATCCTGCAGGAGGTCTGCGCATGGTTCCCAGGGATTGTCCATGGCTCCTACTTTCTCAGTCAGTCACAGATCCCTGACGTCTTCCTGGATCCAAAGAGGCTGCAGCGATGGTTCCTCTGGGACAAAGGCTATGGCTGTGGCTGATGACACCCGTGCGGTGGTCTCAGGCTGCAGTAGAGCGACGCTATAATGAGGCTCATTCTGGAACTCGCAACTTGGTGGAGCAGACCATCGGGGTGCTGAAGATGAGGTTCTGGTGCCTGGACCGGTCTGTTGGAGCCCTGCAATACAGTCCGCAGAGGGTGTCACGCATCATTGTCATCTGCAGTGCCCTTTACAACCTGGTGCTGCAATGGGGAGAGGACCTGGCTGAGGAGGAGATGCAGGAGCTGGAGGTCTCCTGTGATGAGGAGGATGTTGACAGGGTCAAGGGTTAGGAGGTCCTCGAAGATGACAAAGATGGGGATGAGGACCTTGCACTGGCCAGGTGAGGCAGGTGTGCTCGGGAGGTCTTCATAGCTGCTGGATTTGTGGAGGATGATGATGACATGCAGTGAGGTGTCCCCATAGATCTTCACATAATCTCATAGTACCACACATACCCTCGTCATGGATATGCAGTGGAGGCCGTAATAGTCACTTGATTACAGGAGGACGATGATAACATGCAGTGAGGACACTCCATAGATCTTCATAAAGCCTCTTAGAATGTCTGACTTCTGTCTGATCAAGGGGAGCTCGCTTAAGCTCTTTGATCAGGGTCATCTCAGAGACGCAGCCATGAAACTTTAAATGCACCTGATCCCTTGTCCGCCTTCAGCACCTGAGCCCTTCAGGAGCACAGTGTTACTGGTCACAGATGCTGAGGAGATGGGGGCCAGCCCCACTTTAAAGGTGTTGAGAGCACACAGAGAGAATGACGGAACTCTGTGACACCTGCCCACCACATTCTGGCAGCAATGACCAGCACCATCAAGGTGCAGCCATCAGTAATGTTTCCAGTAATTGTGAGGCTGGACCATCACTTTGATCTAAAGGCTGCACAGAGCACAGGGATGAGGCCCTGGGCTGAGACATCTGCCTTTCTCTTGTACAGAAAGGTTTCACATCTGAGTGACATGAACACTGCTCATCAGAACAAGGAGCCATAGGCAGGGAAACATTCTTGGGAGTTCATTTACAATAGTGAATATTATGTATAAGTGATTAACACCTGTGCCCAGTGTGTACAGCTATACCTTCTTAAGGGGCTTGACCTAAATAGCCAAGTGGTTATGGTACTGGGTTTGTAACCCCAAAATTAAGAGTTCAAATCTCACAATGGCAAACTATGAAACAATGTAACTTCATCTGAATAGGAACAGATGAAAACGTGTTTGTACTCGAAAGAGTTACACCTTCTTAACTTTCCTAACCCTGCCACTATGTCTTGTTGCTCCCCAGACATCCACAGTGGAGATGGAGGTAGCCTGCTGACTATGACACCCTGTCTGTGATGACTTTGGCGGGCATCCTTGGGGGGGGGGGTGGGGGGGGGTGGGGGGGGGCAGGACCTGGAGGGCACAAGTCTGCTTTCAGGGCCCTGCTGTGTGGCAGTGATGCCTGCCTCGGCCTGTGGAGTCAGAGATGCTGAGGTCACAGGAAGAGGGAATTCAGTTGGGCCAGACAGTCCTAGAGTCAACTGGGTGGATGTTCCCGGAGTGTGCAACTGCTGATCCTCCTCCCTATGGGTGCATGAGGGCCCCAGGCTGACTCCATGAGGAGAAAGGGAAGTTGGAGTGAGATCAAGCTCACTCCTCTCGTGTACACACTGTTGGAGGCCAACTATGGCATAGCAATGGAGTTGAGTCCAGGCAGCAGTGCAGGAGCGATGTCCTGGACCAAAGTCTCCATAGTGGCCGCCATCCTGCCCATGTTGACCTCGGTGTGTTGGCACGCTGGCGCTATCACCTCAGCCTGAAGGCAGATGGACTCCTCCATGTGCCTTGCAAGCTGAGGAGTGCAGCGGACATCCCTTCCTGATGTTCCCGAACTTGCCTTTGCAGCTCCAGCAATTGTGACATGATCGAGTCCAGAGGCTTATCCTCTGACTCGGACTCAGCACATTTCTGGCCTCCGAGTTCCGGACACCTGGGAAGTTCCTCCCACCACCTGCTGTGGATCAGACAGTGCAATGTGCTCACCAGATTGTGATCCCGAGGCTACTCTGAAGCTAGGTCCCACCAAGGTGTGTGTCTCTGCTCTGGTGGAGGGTGTGGGTGAGCGCTGTGATAGGACTTCAGGGAAGGTGCCTCTAGATTCCTCTCAAACAAGGGGAGATAATTTGTACATGACAGTGGCCTGTGAAAGAGGACACATCTTTCACAGCATGGTTGGATGTTTCACTGCTGGATCTTCACTTGGTAGAGCACCTCCGACCTCACCGTCAGCACAGGACCGTTCCAGATCCTTGCCGGCCAGCTGGATGGCTCTGTTTTCAAAGTCTGTGAGGACCTTGATTTCAGGCATTCTGCCACTGGTCTGTGCCCTCTCCCTCTTGTGTGCCCGCTTGTCCTGCACGAATAGAGATGTGAAGAGTGTATCAGGATGCCTGAGGGCCAGATGATAAGCATGCCTGGCCTGTGTGGGTGGTGAGTGGTCCCATGGATGGATGAGGACAATGAGATTGTGTGTGAGAGAGTGAATAGTGATATCCCTTGAACTGGCGGTGAGTGAGGGCCCTGTGGATGTGCGATGGGTTTGTGAGTGTGTGAGTTGAGAGTGATGAAAAGAGTGACTTACCCTGGTGGAATGGAGGAGATCATTCATCCTCTTGCGGCACTGGGTGGCTGTCTTCTTTTGCAGAGCATTGGTGCTGACCACCACTGCCACTGCCTCCCAAGCCGGATTGGTGATGTTGCTGCCCATGCTGCGGTCAGAGTAGGGGTGGGGGACATCACGCTGGGCCTCCACTGTGTCCAAAAGACACTCGAGTGATGTGTCATTAAACCGAGGGCTGCAGTCTTCTTGCCTTTCGTGTCCAGGTCTTCTGTGCAGCAGTCATGGGCTGGAAGCACTGAGAGGTATGCGCGCGGCTACACTTTACATATGGCACCCAGTGTGATGAAGTGGTGACGTGATGGAGTGGCAGGCAAATGAGAGCCCACCCACCATGGAAATGTCCTGTTTCCCTGGAATGCGTTATTAATGCAGCGGGTTTGGGACGATACAGTGTGAAAGCCGCGATTGCGGCCATCCGCCTGCTACCACACTGAGTGCAAACCTGGAATGAGTCTGCCCTTTATCTTTCTGAAATTTGGTCATTAGCCCCTTGAGTGTGAGAAAAAATTAAAATAGGCCCCATCCACGCGAGAAGGTTGGACAAGCCTTACCTAAATGATTTATTCCAGTGTACTGTCAACCATGACTCAGTTGGCTCTTGTCTCTGAGCCACAAGATCTCAGGTTCAAGCCCCAATCCCGATGTCCAGCAGAAACACTAAGGCAAACACTCCAGTGTGGTTCTGAGTGAGCACTGCAATATCGGAGATGCTGCCTCTTGAATAAGATGTTAAATTGAGGCCCCACCTGCCTGCTTGGCAGGATGTAAAAATTATTTTGGCAATGTTGAAGACCAAGGGAGCTATTTCTGGTGTATTGCCCAATATTTACATATCAGTCGGCATTATGAAAACAGATTATCAGGTCATTATCATATTGTTGTTTTTGGGAGTTCACTGTGTTGAAAATTGGTTGCCAAGTTTCCAACATTACAATAGTGAATGCACTTCAAAAAGTATCTCACTGGATGTAAAGCACTTTGAGGCATCCAGTGATTGTGAAAATGCTATATAAATGCAAGTTGTCTTTCTTTCTCTCTTTCTTTCCCTCCTTCTTTCTTTCTTTTCCCCACTCCCTCTTTCTTTCTCTCTTTCTCCCTTTCTTTATTTCTCTCTCTCCCGTTCCCTCTTTCCCTCTTTCTCTCTCTCTTTCCCTCTTTTATTTCTTCTGTAGCATTCCCTGTTTTTTTGAAAATTATGAACAGAAAATGCTGGAAACACTCAACAACTCAGATAACACCTGTGAAGATGGAAACAAAATTGACATTTCAGGCTGATACCAAAACTGAGTACTTCTGATATTTTCTGATTTTATTTCCAACAGCTGCAGTATTTTGCTTTTGAAAATAATGAACCTTTATTTATCAATTATTTTAACATAAATACAGGGTGTTTTACCATGGGGTTTTATTCAGGCTGTCATAAAAAACCTTAATGAGCTTCAAATGAAAATAAAATTTTTGCTTATGAAACAGGAAAAAATTTCTGTATTTAAGTATAAAACATATATAGAGAAAAACAAAGATTCTCACAGCTTCAGGTAAGACATGAACTTCTGACACCAAACATTTTTCTCTGGTGCTGCCTGTTATGAATGTGCTAATATCATGCATGCAATTGAGTGAAATGTAGCTTTGAAGGAAGAGTAAAAATAAATTGAAATAGACTGTGTCAGAATGCTGATACAATTATAACTTTAGGATAGCAGATTGTTCTGTGAAAATTGCTTGGATATTGTGACAGTCTATTTACATTTAATTAGGTGGATATTTTACCACAGTAGCAGTATGTGTAATTATCAAGCAGCACTTGCTTAGCAATAACCTGCTCACCGATGCCCAGTTTGGGTTCCGCCAGGGTCACTCAGCTCCTAACCTCATTACAGCCTTGGTTCAAACATGGACAAAAAGCAGAATTCCTGAGGTGAGATGAGAGTGACTGCCCTTGACATCAAGGCCATATTTGACTGAGTGTGACATCAAGGAGCCCTAGCAAAATTGGAGTCAGTGGGAATGACGGTAAAACTCTTCGGGGCTTGGAATCATACCTAGCACAAAGGAAGATGGTTGTGGTTGTTGGAGTCCAGTCATGTCAGCTGCAGGACATCACTGCAGGAGTTCCTCAGGGTAGTGTCCTCGGCCCAACCATCTTCAGCTGCTTCATCAATGACATCCCTTCCATCATAAGGTCAGAAGTGGGGATGTTCGCTGATGATTGCACAATTCTCAGTACTATTTCGTGACTCCTCAGATACTGCAGCAGTCCATGTCCAAATGCAGCAAGAACTGGACAATATCCAGGCTTGGGCTGACAAGTGGCAGGCAATGACCCTCTCCAACAAGAGAGAATCCAATCATTGCCCCTCGATGTTCAATGGCATTACCATCACTGAATACCGCACTATCAACATCCTGGGGGTTACCATTGACCAGAAACTGAACTGGACCAGCCATATAAATACTGTTGCTACAAGAGCAGGTCAGAGGCTAGGAATCGTGCAACGAGTAACTCACCCCCTGACTCCCCAAAGCCTGTCCGCCATCTACATGGCACAAGTCAGCAATGTGATGGAATATTCCCCAAATGCCTGGATGAGTGCAGCTCCTACAACACTAAAGAAGCTTGACACCATCCAGGATAAAGCAGACCACTTGATTGGCACCGCATCCACAAACATTCACTCCCTCCACCACCGACGCACAGTAATAGAAGTGTGTACCATCTACAAGATGTACTGCAAGAATTCACTGAGGCTTCTTAGACAGCACTTCCAAACCCATGACTGCTACCATCTAGAAGGACAAAGGAAGCAGATAGATGGGAACACCACCACTTGGAAGTTCCCCTCTAAGCCACTCACTATCCTGACTTGGAAATATATTGCCGATCCTTCGTTGTTGCTGGGTCAAAATCCTGGAACTCCCTTCCTGGCAGCCCTGTGGCTGTACCTACACCATATGGACTGCAGCGGTTCAAGAGGGCAGCTCACTACCACCTTCTCAACTAGGGATGAGCAATAAATGCTGGTCCAGCCAGTGAAGCCTACATCCCATGAATGAATAAAAAAACTGATCTTCAGAAATACCTGAACTTAAATGTTTATTGCAGCGGTGAAATATTTTTGTCTCCCTTTTCTAATATTGAGCCAACAGCTCTAATGGTGTTTAGAAATGGTTTAAATATTTTCTTTGCTGCAGATACAACGTTGAGCCTGTGGGACTAGGAAGCACATTTGACAATGTGGCATCATGATGAAAAAAACTCTCCCATCACTAAAATATATCTTAAGTTAGGTTTGCAAAACGGTGGGCAAAGAAAACTGAATGATTAAGTATAGATAGATCATTTTAAGTGATTTTTCAGTAAAGCTCTCAAGCAGTTTTTAAAATAACAATTTCAATGCTGATGAAACATAGCAATTAAATAAAATATTGACTTTATAAGCAAACATTTTAAATGATATGGCAATGTGTTTCAGTGTACTGCTATGCAAGGGCTCAGCGAACTATGAATTTACAATATCACATGATCCAGAAGTCTGGCTCATTTGTCAACCAGACATTATTTAAAGAGCGCTTTAGTTGTCTTGTAAGGATGTGTCGTGTGGGTGTGTTTCCCATGTGCTTGTCGCAACCTCCTGGCAACTGCTCAAAGTTTCAGCTCTTCAAGGGACGCTGAGGGGAAATACGATCTGAACAGAGGGGTTTGTCAAATGGTTGGGAAGTGAGGAAAGGCTGCCCCTCACTAAGGCTTCTCTGGAAGTCATGCTTGACACTGTGAGTACCATCTGTTCCTCCTACCAAAGTGGATAAACTCACATTTTTCCACACTATATTCCATCCGCCACATTCTTTCCCACTTACTAAATCTGTCCAAATCCTCTTAATACCATTTTGCATTTTCCTCACAACACACATTCGCACTTAGCTTTTGCAGAATGTTCTGAGCCCACTGGCATCGGGCGTCATGGCGTTCGTGAGTGGACAATATGGCGAGAAGGCCAAAAATTGGTTTCGTGCTGTTGTGAAACACGTTTGCAATCTGTCCGCTCTGCCCATTAACAGTGAGCCATGTTTCCCACTGCCACACGCCAGGAACATTGTAGTAGATCTGCATAACATTATAAGCCAAGCTTGCTGGAATCATTCCCCTATGCTGGATCATCCAAGCACATTGTTGTGAGTGCACACTGACGTGTTTCACAACAGCATTTATAAGGCATGCAGACAGTGGGCTGCACTTTGAGGGTAACCTGAAGACAAGTGCACAGTAACGGTGCAAAGTGCTCACGAGGGACGCCTGTTGGAGTTCAAGGTTGATGTGCCTCACATTCAGGCGCTTTTTCCGATTGGCTGACAGTGCGGTGCCAGGGCTACCCTGTGGTTGAAGTGAGTTGTGGTGGTGGGGGGAAGCAGGGCTATACTGCAGTTGGGGCAGGTTGGGGGTTGGTGGGCATTAGAGAAACCTATATAAATTGACCATTTCTCTGCAGCTGAGACAGTTCAGGATCAGCCACATTGGTATGATTGGATAAAAACAAAAACAAAAAAACTGCGGATGCTGGAAATCCAAAACAAAAACAGAATTACCTGGAAAAACTCAGCAGGTCTGGCAGCATCAGTGGAGAAGAAAAGAGTTGACGTTTCGTGTCCTCATGACCCATCGACAGAACTTGAGTGAGTCCAAGAAAGAGTTGAAATATAAGCTGGTTTAAGGTGTGTGGGCGGGGGTGGGGGAAGAGAGAAAGAGAAAGAAGTGGAGGGGGTTGGTGTGGTTGTAGGGACAAACAAGCAGTGATAGAAGCAGATCATCAAAAGATGTCACAAACAACAGAACAAAAGAACACATAAGTGTTAAAGTTGGTGATATTATCTAAACGAATGTGCTAATTAAGAATGGATGGTAGGGCACTCAAGGTATAGCTGTAGTGGGGGTGGGGGGAGCATAAAAGATTTAAAAATATTTAAAAATAATGGAAATAGGTGGGAAAAGAAAAATCTATATAATATTTTTTTTAATTTATTGGAAAAAAACAAAAGGAAGGGGGAAACAGAAAGGGGGTATATTGAATTCAACAACTTTAGGTCTTGAGCTCCCTCTTCCATCCCCACCCCCTTTAACACTTATGTGTTCTTTTGTTCTGTCATTTGTGACATCTTTTGATGATCTGCTTCTATCACTGCTTGTTTGTCCCTACAACCACACCAACCCCCTCCACAAAAGGACAAAGGGAGTGTTAATGGTAATGGTAAGAGCTAAAAAAGGTGCTCGTAGCAGCAAAGGTAAGAAAGCAGAATGTGGTTATAGCGGAACAGGGGTAAGGTATCCCACTTTTGATCCTTACATCCCTGCAGAACCAGTATCGCCAAAGACTGTTCATGTCTAGAGAACTGGGCAGTCACATCTCCCAGCTACTGCAGGTTTGGCGCCAAGTGGGCTTGAAGGCCATCCACTGCCAGTGGCCGTGAAAGTGACAGTGGCGCTCAATTTTTATGCCAATTGGTCCTTTCAGGGCTCCACAGGTGACCTCATAGACTCATAAACATTTACTACACAGAAACAGGCCATTCGGTCCATTGTGTCAGCACCAGTCCACAGATATCTGACTAACACTAATCCCATTTTCGAGTGCTTGGCCCATAGCACTAGAGGCTATGGCAATGCAAGTGAATATCTAAATACTTCTTAAATGTTACGAGAGTTTCTGACTCAACCACCCTTTTGGGCAGTGAGTTCCTGACTCCCACCACCCTCTGGGTAAAAGTATTTCTCTTCAACTCCCCACCTAGCCTCTACCTCTTACCTTAAATATATGCCCCCTGGTTATTGACCCTTCTACTAATGGAAAAAAGTGCCTTCCTATCCACCCTATCTATGTCCCTCATAATCTTATACACCTCTATCAGGTCCCCTTCTCAACCTTCGCTGCTCCAAGGAAAACAACCCCAGCCTATCCAATCTTTCCTCATAGCTCATACCCTCCAGTCCAGGCAGCATCCTGGTAAAGCCCCTCTGCAACCTCTCCAGTGCAATCACATCCTTCCTATTATGCGGTGACCAGAACTGCATGCAGTACTCCAGCTGTGGCCTAACCAGCACCTTATACAATTTCAACATAACCTCCCTGCTCTTGTATTGTATGCCTCAGCTAATAAAGGCAAGTATCCCATATGCCTTCTTAACTACCTTATTTAGCTGTCCTGCTACCCTCAGGCTCTGTGGATATGCGCACCAAGGTCCCTCTGATATTCAGTACTTTCCAGGGTCATATCCTTCATAATGTAATCCCTTGCCTTGTTAGCCCTCCCCAAGTGCATTACCTCACACTTTTCTGGGTTGAATTACATTTGCCATTGCTCTGCCCACCTGACCAATCCATTGATATCCTCCTGCAATTTATCGCTATCCTCCTCACTATTTACCACTCTACCAATTTTCGTGTCATCCGCAGACTTCTTGATCAAAACCCCTACATTTAAGTCCAAATCATTTATGTACACCACAAACAGCAAGGGCCACAGCACTGAGTCCTGCAGAACCCCACTGGAAACAGACTTCCAGTCACAGAAACATCCCTCTACCATCACCTGCTACTTCCTGCCTCTCAGCCAATTTTGGATCCAACATGCCACTTTGCCTTGGATCCCATGGGCTCTTACTTTCTTGACCAGCCTTGCTAAAGTCCATGTAGACCACATCAAATGCATTACCCTCATCAACACGTCTGGTTATCTCCTCAAAAAATTCAATCAAATTTGTCAAACACGACCTTCCCTTAACAAACCCATGCTGACTGTCCCTATTAATCCATGTCTCTCCAAGTGCCGATATATTCTGTCCCTCAGAATTCTTTCTAGTAACTTCCCCACCACCGAGGTTAGACTGACTGGCCTGTAATTTCCTGGTCTATCCCTTCCTCTCTTTTTTAACAATGGGACAACGTTAGCAGTCCTCCAGTCCTCTGGCACCTCACCTGTGGCCAGAGAGGATTTGAAAATTACTGCCAGGGCCCCTGGTATCTCTTCCCTTACTTCCCTCCACAGCCTGGGATACATCTCATCCGGGGCTATGGACTTATTTGTTTTTAAGGCTGCTAAACCAGCTAGAACCACCTCTCTCTCTGTATAAATTTTCTCTAATATTTCACAGTCCTCCACCCTGATGTCTATGCCTGTGTTGTCCTTTTCTCTGTGGGATCACCTCTGTGGGATATCACAAGCCTCCATCCATGAATGCATCCATGAAGTCACAAATGCCATCTTTAGGAGGGCACACAACTTTGTGAATTTCGCCTGGAACCAGGAAAACCAGGATGCAAGAGCGCTGGGATCCGCCCAGATCTCAGGTTTCTCACAGGTGCAGGGTACCACCGACTGCACTCTCACAGTGCTCAGATCTCCATGGCAACAAGTGGTCAACTGTGTCACCTGCAAGGGCTTCCATTCGCTGAATGTGCAGCTGGTATGCAACCACCATAAACACGTCCTGCAGGTGTGCGCATGGTTTCCAGGGGATGTCCATAACTCCCACATTCTCAGTCGGTCTCAGATCCCTGATGTCTTTCAGGGTCCACAGAGACTGCAGGGTTGGCTCCTCGAGGACAAGGGCTGCCCGCAGAGGCGGTGGCTGATGACACCCGTGCGGAGGCCTCAGACTGCAGCAGAGCGACGCTATAATGAGGCTCATGCTGCAGCTCGCAACTTGGTGGAGCAGATCATCGGGATGCTGAAGATGAGGTTCCGGTGCCTGGACAGGTCCGGTGGAGCCCTGCAATACAGTCCGTAGAGGGTGTCACACATTGTCGTAGTCTGCTGCACCCTTTACAACCTGGTGCTACAACGGGGAGAGGAGCTGGATGAGGAGAAGATGGAGGAGCTGGAGGTCTCATCTGATGGGGAAGATGTCATTGGGGATGAGGGTGAAGAGATCATCAAAGGCGATGATGACGTCGATGAGGCCATTGCACTGGCCTGACAAGGCAGGCATGCTTGGGAGGCTCTCATTGTTGCTAGATTTGTGGAGGATGATGACGACATGCAGTATGGTGTCCCCATAGATCCTTACATTGCAGTTGTGAATGTTTGACTCCAGTCTGGCTGATAGCTGTGCACAAATCCTCTGTAATAATGCTCCTGTCATGGAGATGCAGCAGAGATCATAATAGTCACTTAATTGCAAGAGGATGATGATGATATGCATGAAGTACACTCCATAGATCTTCACATAGCCCCTGAGAATATCTGACTCCTGTCTGGCTGAGGGTAGCTCGCTTGTGCTCTGTGATCAGGGTCATATCATGGGGCCGCAGCCATGAAACTTTAAGTGCACCTGATCCTTTGTTAGCCTTCAGCACCTGAGCCCTTCAGGAGCACATCATCACTGGTCACAAATGCTGAAGAGATGGGGGCCAGCCCCACCTTAAAGGTGCTGAGAGCACACAGAGAGAGAATGACGGAACTCTGTGACACCTGCCCACTACATTCTGGCAGCAATGACCAGCTCCATCGAGGTGCAGCCATCAGTAAAGTCTCCAGTGAGTGTTAAGCCGGGCTATCACTTTGCTCTGAAGGCTGCACAGACCACAGGGAAGAGGCCCTGGGCTGAGACACCTGCATTTATCTTGTGCAGAAAGGTTTCACACCTGAGTAACATGAACACTGCTCATCAGAACAAGGAGCCAAAGGCAGGGAGACATTCTTGGGAGTTTATTAACAATAGTGAACAGTGCGTACAAGTGATTAACACCTGTGCCCACATGGTGCAACTAATTCTCCTTAACCTTTCTAATCCACCGGTGCTCCACTGACATCTACAGCGGAGGTGGAGGCAGCCTGCTGACTACGACACCCTGTCTGTGATGATCTTGGCGGGTGTCTTCTGGAAGGCCAAGACCTGGATGGCCACGGCCTTCTTTCAGGGTCTTGTTGTGTGGCAGGTGCACCCTCCTCAGCCCGTGGAGCTGGAGCTGCTGGGGTCACGGGAAGATGGAATTCGGATGACCTGGACACTCCCAGATTAACTTGGGCGGATGGTCCCGGGGTGTGCACCTGCTGATCCTCCTACCTATGGGCGGCCAAGGGCTCTTGGCTAACTCCTTGAGGAGACGGAGTAGCTGGAGTAAGATTGAGCTGCCCAGCACCCCTCCCACTTACACACTGTTGGAGGCCAACCAAGGCATCAGCGATGGAGTTCAGCCCATGCAGCAGTGCAGGAGTGACACCATGGACAAATATCTCCATGGTGGCTGCCATCCTATCAGTGTTGACTTCAGTGTGTTGGCATGCTGGGCATTATCACCTCAGCCTGAAGGCAGACAAACTCTTCCATCGTGCTTTGCAATCTGAGGAATGCAGCGGACATCCCTTCCTGTTGTTCCCGAGCTTGTCTTTGTGGCTCCAGTAACTGTGATATGATGGAGTCCAGAGGCTCATCACCTGACTCAGACTCAGCAATGTTCTGCCCTCCAGCAGTCCTCCATATACCAGACACCTGGGAAGTCCCTGCCGCCGCCTGCTGTGGATCAGGCAGTGCGATGTGCTCACCAGATTGTGACCCCGAGGCTACTCTAAAGCTAGATCTCACCAAGGTGCATGTCTCTGTGCTGGTGGAGGGCATGGGTGAGCACTGTGATGGGACTTCAGGGAGGGTGCATCCAGATTCCTCTCCAGAGGTTTCTTTGGGGCTTGATTGGAGGCCCTGGGTCATGGACTCTGTCGGCTGTTTGGCAGATGTGCCTGCAAAAGCAAGAAGAGATAATTAGTGCATGGCAGTGGCCTGTGAAACAGGAGACATCACTCACGGCATGGCTCTCTGATGGATTTTGCACTGCTGGATCCTCACTTGGCAGAGCAGCGCCGACCTCACCATCAGCACAGGACCGGTATATATCCTCGCCGGCCAGCTGGATGGCTCAGTTTCCTTGAGGACTTTGATTTCGGGCATTCCTCCACTGGCCTGCACTCTCTCCCTCTTGTTGTGTGCCAGCTTGTCCTGCATGGATAGAGATGGAGAGGGTGTAAAAGCCAGACACTTGCCAGTGAGTGGCCCCTTGGATGGCATGAGGACAATGACGGTGTGTGTGAGAGAGTGAATGGTGATGTCCCTTGAACTGGCAGTGAGTGAGGGTCCTGTATATGTGTGATGGGTTTGTGTGTGTGAGTTGAGCATGATAAGAAGAGTGACTTACCCTGGCAGAATGGAGGAGATCATTCATAGAATCACAGAATTGTTATGGTGTAGAAGGAGGCCATTCGGGCCATCATGTCTGCACCGGCTCTCTGAGCATTTTAACTTAGCGTCAGTCTCCTGCCTTTTCCCCATAAGCCTGCACATTGTTCCTATTTAAATAATCACCCTATGCCCTCTTGAATGCCTTAATCAAACCTGCCTCCACCACACTCCCAGATGGTGCACTCCAGATCCGAACCATTCGCTGTGTGAAAAAGTTTTTTCTCACCTCACATTTTCATCCTCTTGTGGCACTGGATGGTCCTCTTTTGCAGGGTGTTGGCACTGACCACCGCTGCCACCACCTCCCAAGCCAGATTGCTAATTTTGCTGCCCCTCCTGCGGCAAGGGCGAGGGTAGAGGACATCGCGGTGGCCTCCACAACATCCAAAAGGTGTTCCAGGGACATGTCGCTGCAGTCTTCTTGCCTTTTAGGGCCACGTCTTCTGTGCAGGACTCATAGGCTGGAATCACTGAGAGGTGTGCACACGGCTTTACTTTAAGTGTGTTGCCCGACGTGATGAAGTGGCGAGGTGATGCCGCAGCAGGCGAATGAGAGTCTCCCCACCATCAAAATGGCGTGTTTCCCGGGAATGCATAATTAATGTGGCGGCTTTGGGACAATACGGTGTGAAAAGCTGCCATTGCAGCCTACAGGTAAAATATTCTTTGTCCCGCCTGCTATCGCACTTAATGTAAATCTGGGATAATTCTGCCCTTTGTATGATCTGTGAACTTGGAAATATTACATTTCCATGTTACCATAATGTTTCCATTACAATATTTGGCTCCCACATCCAAATCATTGATATATATTGTGAACAGCTGGGGCCAACGTACTGATCCTTGCGGTACCCCACTAGGCACAGGCTGCCAACGTGAGAATGACCTGTTTATTCCTACTCTGTTTTCTGCCTGTTAACTAATCCTTAATCCATGCCAGTATATTGCCTCCTACCCATGTGCTTTAATTTTGCTAACCAACCTCCTGTGGGGTTCTTTATCAAAAACCTTCCGAAAATCCAAGTATACTATGTTCACTAACTCCCCTTTATCAATTCTGTTAGTAACATCCTCGATAAACTCCAACAGTTTGGTCAAACATGATTTTGCATTTATAAATCCCTGTGGACAATGCCCAATCAGATCATTATGATCCAATTGTCCATTTATCACATCCTTTATAATAGATTCTAGCATTTTCCCTACTACTGATGTCAGTCTAACAGGTCTGTAGCTCCCTGTTTTTTCTCTCCCTCCCTTCTTAAATAGTGGAGTAATATTTGCTACCTCCCAATCTGCAGGAACCATTCCAGAATCTATAGAATTTTGAAAAATGATCACTAATGCATCCACTATCTCCATAGCAGCCTCTTTCAACACTGCAATGTAGATGCTCGGGTCCTAGGGACTTATCAACCTTCAGTCCCATTCCTTTCTCCAATACAGCCTTCATACTAATACTAATTTCCTTCAACTCCTCATTCTCCCTAGTCCTTTGGATCTCTAAATCTGGGCGATTTCCTGTATCTTGCTCAGTGAAGACAGCACAAAGTAATCATTTAGCTTCTCTGCCATTTCTCTATTCCCCATTATAAATTCTCTTGACTCTGCCTGTAATGGATCCACACTTGTCTTAGCCAAACATTTCCTTCTTACATGCCTATGAAGCTTTCACAACCCGTTTTAATTTTTTTTGCTAATTTACATTTATATTCTATTTTCCTTTCTTTATCAGTTTCTTTGCTTTATTCTAAAATCTTCCCAATCCTCAGGCTTACCACTATTTTCTGGCAACCTTATAGGCCTTTTCTTTGAATCTTATACAATCCTTAACTTTCTTTATTAGCCATGATTGACTGACTCATCCTTTTTGGGTTGTTGTGCCTTCAAAGAATGTATAGTTGCTGTAAACAATGTATTAATTCTGTAATATTGTCACACCTTTTAATACTACCACACAATCGTCTTTCCTCCAAGCTCCTCCTTGGAACAGATTACTGCACACAGAGGAAGAAAATGTTTTGGAGGACCATATCCCTCCTGAGGATGCACTATCATGCAATACATACATTGCAGAAATCATAGCAGATACCAGCACATTCAACAATGTACCTACACCACATGCACTGCAGTAGGTTAAGAAGGCAGCTCACCACCACCTTCTCAAGGGCAATTAGGGATGGGCAATAAATGCCGGCCTGGCCAGTGATGCCCACATCCTATGAATGAATAAAACGAAACAGCAGGTGGCATGTTAGTCAGGTAGATTGACCTCTAACTGGGGATCTGAATGGCACAGGTAAGTAGGAGTGAAGAGTGGCAGCAGGCACAGCAGAGGGGGGAGATGCCCTTTCAAGCTCTCCTTAGCTGGGCAGGGAGTCACCAATTAAATGGAGAATACTGGAAGCACAGCAGCAATTGTGTAAGGTATTTGCATCCAAACAAAGCACATGGTCCACTGTGACAGGGAGGCTGAAGAAGCCCATTTCCACCATATGTGGGGTGATGTTACAGAGTTGTTCAACTCTGCCATGCACCATTGAGCATGTAGCCACATCCATGTATCTAGGCGCTCACAAGAGGCATCAGTGTTTTGGCTGCTGTAGCCCCCCTACCAGCTCCAATGGTAACTGTGCAAGCACTGGATTCCAACTTCTCTTTCACATTAGACAAGTTGGTAGACAGAGTAGATTGGGGTTTCCAAGGAGTCATTGATCTCCTCCAGTTTGCACCCCGTCCCTCCCTCCAGGACTGGTGCTGAGGTGCATGTAGACCTCATCTGGATCTTTGAACCCATCCTCATCCCCTTAACCAATACTGAGCATGGTGTCTGAACTCCAGCTGAGCCAGGCTGCCACAGTGAAGGATGAGCATTCAATAGTAAGACCTCCAGCACCCAGAGCTATAAACTATGAGGATAGTGGGCACGTTTGCTGCCAAGGTCATGGCATGACTGCCAGGTCTTGATAGTGACAGGTTTTAGTGAGGAGGCTTCAGAAGCCTGCCTTGATAATCTGAGTTTTCTGAACCATTGTTCCTCCATCAGGTATAAGGTAAATTCTGTGTCAGCACATTCAGAAAGCTGGGTAAGGGCCTCCTGTGAGCATATCCCCTTCTGGAGCTGCCATCTCTACTGCCCACCCTGCTGATTCTTCCTCAGCGTACATTGTTCCTCCTCTACCTCCAGTTATCCTTCATTCCAGGAAAGTCCAGCCACAGCAGCATCAAATTCTCCTGTTACAGCAAACACTATCAAAAGCAGAAACAAATTCAACAGTCATCACACAAACATAGCCCACACTGAACCGAGAGAGCATTTTGGAGTGCTGTCATTTTCTTGCACCCCGCCAGGTTGATCTGCTGACCTTGCTACTACATCGGTTAAAATAACAACAGGGTCCTAAATGCATCATCGGACCCCAAGTTACACGTTAGGGAGCCTCCTGCCTCTCCATAATGGGAAACTTGCTGACCCTCTCCTCTTTGCTGTTAATATTGTATCAGTTGGAAACAGTGGGATGTAGGTGTGATTGTGCCCATTTCCCCATTTTAGCCACTTGCCTGATCAGTTCCTGTCTGTTGACAGGAGACAGGAGGTCAAAATCAAGGCTGCACTGCTTTCTTTCTCCAGGTCACAGCAAGACCTGGAGATACACAAGCTCTGAATTTGCATGACTGAATAGATTCACAAATCTCTGGTCCCAGGTGGCTAATATTAATGTGAGGGAAAGGAGGCAGGAATATACACTTTATGGTACTAAAAAAGATGCCATAAAAATTGTTAAGCATTCCTCAGAAGCCACTTTTAAAATGCAACTGTGTTGCTGAGTTATTATGCAGCTGGAGTAAATTCACACAATACATGACTGCTGGGGACCTAGGCTGTGTTTTACTGTATTTGAATGTCAGATTAGGATATGACATATAAATTACATTGTTATTTTTGCATGAAAGTACCACATTTGCTGTACATTGATGCAGAGAGTCCTTATTCTGCAGATAGTTCTGTCCTGATTTTAAACAAATAGCTCCTAAGGATAAAAACAAAAAACTGCGGATGCTGGAAATCCAAAACAAAAACAGAATTACCTAGAAAAACTCAGCAGGTCTGGCAGCATCGGCGGAGAACAAGAGTTGATGTTTCGAGTCCTCATGACCCTTCGACAGCTGTTAACCCCTTTGGTCAACATGGCCCCAGCCTTTTAAGTATAATGGAATGTAAGCTCCTAGGGATGCTTGTTTTCCAGAAAAACAAATCCTTTTTCAGGATTTTGCAAACTATACAGAAATCCTTTTACATTTTTCTCTCAAATAATTGTCTTCAAACCATTCACCTCCATGCAGGTAAAATAATACAATACAGTGTAATACCTTCCGGAACACAAAAGTAATTCTCGATATAGTTTTACTTGACAAAAAATGTGTAATGCTATCTTCAGTTGTAGTATCACAGTATGTCTGCAACATTCAAAATTATTTGCAAAAGATTTTTCTTCCCTCTGCATTTTAAATGATACCTTTTTGATTCTGTTCTGTCTAAGATCTATTCAAATTCAAATTTAATATGAAATAATAGATTGTACTATTTGACAATATTATATACATTATATATATTATGTATGCTTTACTGATACAGAAAAAGAAATATAATTGAACTATTTGATATCTGTTAAAACTCCCAAGCAGAGTGTCAAAACTTATAGACATCCTTAAAATTAGGTTGCAGATTAATAAATACCCAATATGGTGGGCACAATATGCACGTGTATTTCAGGTCAGCAAGATATTGTTATAAATATCTAGTTCTAGTATGAAGATTTTAGAGGTAATTTTTAATTCTGGGAAGACTAAAATTTAACTGTAGAAAATGGGATAAATGCAACCAAAGCAGCTTGGAGTCCATTACACTTAAAAGGCTGGGGCCATGTTGACCAAAGGGGTTAACAGCTGGAAAGGTAAGATCATAAAACAGCAGCTGGGCTTACTGAGCTAGAGAATTAGAGGTGAGGGCTGGAATTTTCTGCTCTGGAGACTAAATGCAGTGGTGGGCGGGATTAGCGGCGAGTTTCCGCTGATCAGCGAGTGGGGAAATCGTGCCCAATCTTTCACTTGGAAGCTCATCAATTATGCATGAGCGAGTAACTCTCCGAATCGCATGCTGTGGTGGCCAGTGATTCATCTGCCCTGCTGTAACCTAATGAGGTCGAAGGTCCTGGCGCCATTTATAAATGTCTGCCAAACACATTGCGCTCTGCAGCCCAGCTATGTGGGCGACCAAGGCTGTGATGGCTCCAAGGAAAAAGAAGGCAGCGCCAAGGTTTAGCAATGACTCCCTTGATGCTTTTATTCATGGTGAGTGCCAGCACTGGGATGTCCTGTACCCGAGGGATGGTTCCAGGAAGCCCACCAACCTCATCTCACTGGCTTGGGAGGAGGTTGCAGGAAGGTCAGCTCATTGGGCACCTGCCCGAGAAATGCCATCCAGTGCAGGGAGAGGATGAATGATTTCACCCACACCACCAGGGTAAGTCATCATTCAGCTCACTCCAAATGCACACTCTCATAATGGCATCATGCACTCAGAGCATCACTCAGCTTAGGGATCTGACACAATATTAGCAGGGGAGATATCTGCATTGAAAGCCTATTCACCAGCATCTTATCCCTCATGTTGCACAAACTCCATCTTCAGCTCTTACTGGGGAGGGCTCAGCACACACAGCAGGCATGCATGCTTCCCAACCTCTGCTCCATCCCGTCTCATCATCTTCCATCCCATTGTCTTCATGCAGGCCAAGCTTTCCCACAAAACGAGGGAGAGATCCCAGACCGGAGGAGGGACAGTGAACTACAACATCTCTCCAAGTTTGAGGAGGATGCCTCTGAGTTGATGGGCGAGGACAGAGATTGCACTTGTGGGGAAGGTGAGATCGGCCTCCCCCAGTGAGCCACTATGGATGGGCACTCCATGAGTTGGTAATGCTCTGACGTTCCAAGTGAGTGATGTACAATGTTGTGTTCAGCCTGTCCATGAACTAAATCTATCTTCTCTCTCTTACAGGCAGCAGCAGGTCCAGACAGAGCAGCACAGGCAACATAAGCCCCAACCCCTAGGCTGCCTCAGAGAAAGATGCTGAGGATCCATTTGACAAAGATCTGTCACAATGTTCAGCTGCACCCTCCACTACTGTGGAGACACACACCCCAGTGGGTCATCATTCTAGATTAGGCTTGGGGTGATATTCTGGGGAACACCTCACAGACACGTCCCCTCAGCATGTGGAGGCAGTGATCGCCCAGCTCTCTGGCACTCGGAGGACTGCTGGAGATCAGGCACCTACTGAGACCAAGTCAGCTGATGAGCCTCTGGAAGCAGCTGCTGCTAACATACCGGATATGCAAAGACAGGCGGTGGAATATCTGGCAGAGTTGCAAGAGACAGTCAGTAGACTACAGTGAAGAATGGAGGAGTCTGCCTGTGTTCTGTCTGACATCATGGCTCTGACATGCAAGTGCCTCAAGGTCTCCACAGGAAGGGTGGTGGCTGCCTTGGAGACCTTGGCCCAGCGGGTTCTGCCAGATTTGGACTCGGCCCTTCATTCCATCACTATAGGCATTGGTGAGATCTATCAGTGGTTAGGCGAGAGGGGACTGGGCACCTCCAAATCTCTCCAGGTGCCCCTTCTCCTCAAGGTTCAGGAAGGACCCTTGGGCACCCACAGGGAGGAGGACCAGCAGCTGGACACCCCTGGGCTACCCACTCAGGTGACTCTGTGAAGGTTCAGCAGATCGCAATCCCCTCTGTCTGTGACCTCATCACCTCCAGCTGCACAGGCCAAGGTGGGTACACTTGCCCCACAGCAGGACATCAGGCCGCGAGGCTCCATAGGACACCTGCCCCACAGCAGGACCCCAGGCCGTGAGGCTCCAGAGGACGCCTGCCAACAGGGCACAGCGGTCAGCAAGCTGCCTCCAACTCCACTGTGATATCAGAGATACACCAAGACATTGCAGTATGTTTTGAAAAATTAAGAAATCTTGTTATCACTTTTGAGTCATGGGTGTTCACTCACTGTATATATCATACACCTTCGTAAATACATTTGCCCTTCATGAAAATGGTCTCATCATTTGAATGCATTCTGCATATGTAACTACGTGGTCTCTTATTGTGAGGGTGACCCAAGCTCCCACTCTGGGATCACCTCACTTTATGAGCCTCACATTCATGTGATGTTCAGCTGCCTCATGTTGGTCACTCACCCCTTGTCTAATGTCAGGGGGATGTGACAATCTCCCTATTGAAAGTGACTGCAAATTGCATTAGCAAGTGCTATTCGTTAAAAGGCACCATGGAGTTATACGTGCTCAATTGCATTGGAGGGTTAGCACTCATGTTGTCTCATCAGCAAAAAGCTGTCTTCATTGTTTGTACAAAGCACAAGACCTGCAGTTATGATGGTCTCTCCATGATGGTCACTGGCAGTGGGAAGTGTCTCATTCAGGAGGCCATGACTGCATCCAGTCCACTTGATGCAGGCTTCGCACTGGAGAGCTGCCTCTCGCTTTCCAGAGCGGCTACATACAGCTTTGGCTGCTGACCTTTCCAAAGGTTAGTGCCTGGTGATACATGGGGGTTGGAGGTCTAAGGCCCAATGCTGAGCTTTCTCTCAATGTTAGTGGTTGTAAAGACCTTTCACATCACTGGCAGTCAGCCCAGTAAATGCTGCGGTCCTTCAAATATCTGAGGCACTTGGGAGTGACTCAGGATGTTTGAATCATTGGAACTCCCAAGGTTTCTGGCACAAACATGCATGATGTGCTTCTGATGGTCACACACCAGCTGAACATTTAGTGAGTGGAAACCCTTTCCTGTTAAAGAACATCAGGTGCCGCTGCCATGGAGCTCTCAAAGCCACATCTGTGGAACCGATTGCACCCTGTACTCTAGGGAAGTCTGAGATAGCTGCAAACCCCAGGAATCTAACAGCTTGGCTACCTTCATCAAGTGTAAACTTCACATAATGATGAGCCTTAATGTAGAGGTCATCTGAAACCTCCTTGCTATAGCTATGTGCTGAGGACTGAGAGATGCCATACGGGTCCTCTGTGGATCCCTGGAATGACCAGCTGGCAAAGCTAATTGAGTGCAGCATTGATCTGCAGGGCGCTAGCAGAGGATATCCTCCCAGTTCATGCAGGTCACCTCCTCCTGCAGAATGTGGTAGAAAGGAGACACCACATATCTTGAAAAGTGTAGACATCCACAGCATTGTCTCTTGCTTATCTCCCAATAGGAAATGTGTCTTTGGTAGAGCCTTGGTCAAGCTAGTGCCACTGTGGGATGGGTCTGACTTTCTCATCCTTGGGTCTTTCTGGTGCTCCCCTGGACCGTGGTCTTCAGGCTGGACCTCCTCTCAAAGCTGTGCTGGGCAGCAGCGGACCCTTCGTCTCCTCCTCAATTGGATCACTCCCATCAAGAAGGCAGCATTGAGTGCAGGCTCCATCATTCAATGCTTCTTCTCCTTGTGGATAGATAAATCCAGCAGATTTATGAACAATGGACAACAAAGCAGATCTCCCAATCGCGACCAGAAAGCTACTGCCATGCCTTAGAGCTGTGTCTGTGCTGCTCACCTTTCCCAACACAGCCTTCCAGCTGAACCTACCTCTCAGATCTTGGTGACCAAGATGCCATCCCAGCTATTTCATATCTTAATCCCAGGGAGGTTGGAACAGGCTTGAGTGCATTCAGGATATGTTCAACCTTACCCAATGCACTCTTCCTACGTCAGATCTGGTATACTGATTGTGCCTAAACTGCAGTTTTGTAATGACTGGATGCCCTTTGGCCTGTTAGTCTTTCCAATTGCAGAAAGCACCTTAGAGGCTTTCAATGATCACCTTATGGATATTCAGCAGTTGCGTTCCCTTCATGGTTGGCTGCATCTTCCATTCTCACATTCCTCTCGGCTAATGCTCAAACTGATCAACTTCATTGTGAACCCAATGACTCCTGCATTCTCACATTAAAGTGCTCCAAATGTCAATGGCTCCAATTGCACCTTCTCAGTAAACTCTTCCTGAGTTCAATCAGCTCAGCCTCCATTTCTATGTTGTTACTCTAAGCTGTGGGAGGCTGCCCCATGTTGGGACCCCTGCGTCCAGCCATGGACTCCTCCCATGCTGCCTCAGACCCTCTGAAGAAGGTACACCCTCCGATCCTGCAATGACTACATAGGCAAGTTGAAGGGGAGAAGTTACAATCCCCAATCACACAGCAACCACAGAGACTCAGACTTCCTTGAACCAGTTATATTCAAACATATGCAAGGGAGCTGCAAATGTTCCTAAGAGTGAAGATCCAGCTCCCAGACTGATTACATTTCATTACTTTTGTACTTTTTCTTATCATAATACATTTGAGTACATTTGAATACATCCAGTCGGTAACCGACACACCGGTCCCATGCTAACTCTATCCTATTGAGTATATAAACATGTGATTTTGCTTACCAATTATTCTAAAGGATGTAATAATATTATCCAATCAAAATTAAAACACATACGCAAAGACCTTGGTTCTCACAACTTAAGACTGTTTGTGTTTCATCAAAGCCCCCTCTTTGTCTATTGTTTGTCTTCCTATATCAAAGCTATAACCATCTGCCCCTTCTCTTTTTGAGAGGGGAGTACACCCGATCTAATTTATGTCCTGCTTGTTTCTCCAGTCTGACTCTTAAGGATGTGCAATGTTCATCTGGTAATCTTCAACTCTTAATATGTTTAGCAGTCATGTCTGCCTGGAGATTTTAAGGGTTTTTCAGTAAATTCTTTCAGTATTCTCTTTCAGCATTTTTAATTTCCCCCTAACTCCTCCCTTGCAGATTATTTTCCAGTTTAACTTGAGAGTGTCAAGATGGTGATGTTGCATTTTTACTTTGAGACCTGCATCGACCCTCTCCCTGAGAGAATTCGGCTCTCCACCGATCGTCCTGGAGTTTCGTAATTTGTAGGTAGAACTCCCTCTGGTCATTCTCCTACCTCTCCCAGTAATACTGGGACCCATTGTCAATGTAATGGACTTTCCTGCCCTCCCCCCTGAACCCACCACTGTTGATGTCCCCATGCCCCCTGTGGACCTCACCCCACCCCATCTTGAGGCAGTGACTACAGTCACATACAGAGGTGACCCCACCTGGGAGAGATTCATGCACCTCCCCCTTATTACTTTTGCTCCATTTACAGGCTGCAGATGCCTCCCCTGACCATGACTATCCCATCTGCAGCCCAATACCGAGCCAGGCACCCCCATCACCACCGAGTGTGAGAGTATGACCACACCCTGCACACCAAGCTGAGCCTGATCCCCACTGAGCACACAGGCCTAGCCCCTCCCTGCAGTGAAATGTACATGCCATGCATAGTCCTATAGCATGGCCCACAGGACCCCAGGAATGCCATTAATCTCTCACCCTGACCATGGGTTCCAAAAGACCCCAGGGATGCCTCTAATCTCTCACCCTGACCTCCTGGCCCCAGTCAGGGACTATGATTCCCTTTCACTCAGCTCTGAGATTGCTCAATGAATGACCTAGGCCCTTTCCCTCCCTCCCTCCACCCCCAAAAAGTCTCTGTGCAACCCATCCCTCTTGTGCCACACTAACCCCAACCCCATTCACACTCTGGACTCTGCATGCATCCCGTCCCATTCAGGTAAATGGAATCCCATCCACCCCCTCTGTGTCTGCTTCCTACTGCTCCATGTCAGGCTCCAGCTCCCCCATCCCTAAGCTTGCCTCTGCCTAAAATTGTCTCTCCAACCTTCATCCCTCCCAACCTCACTTTATCCTCAAGTCTCCGCTATCTCACCACCTCCCCCTGCCCCCACCACCTCCCCACCCCCACCCTCCACCCTGGTCACCATGTTGCTCTCTACTTTTGATTGCAGCTCTGCCTGAGATTCGCAGCGCATTCTGCTGTCCCGCCGGCGTAGTGCAGCAGCCACCATGAAGCAGCAGACCAGCTTAACACCCGAGTCAGTCCCGGTGAGAGGCCCGGCTCAACACACGAGTCAGTCCCGGTGAGGGGCCCAGCTCAGCACCCAAGTCAGTCCCGGTAAGAGGCCCAGCTCAACACCCAAGTCAGTCCCGGTGAGAGGCCCAGCTCAACACCTGAGTCAGTCCCGGTGAGAGGCCCAGCTCAACACCCGAGTCAGTCCCGGTGAGAGGCCCAACTCAGCACCTGACTGAGTCCCGGTGAGGGGCCCAGCTCAACACCCGAGTGAGTCCCGGTGAGAGGCCCAGCTCAACACCTGAATGAGTCCCGGTGAGAGGCCCAGCTCAACACCCAAGTCAGTCCCAGTGAGAGGCCCGGCTCGGCACCCAAGTCAGTCCCGGTGAGAGGCCCAGCTCAGCACCCAAGTCAGTCCCAGTGACAGGCCCGGCTCAGCACCCGAGTCAGTCTTGGTGAGCATCCCCACCAATCTGGGCTAACAGTGGTGTTGCTGAGAAACTGGGGCACCACTGTTGCAGGGAGGCGTTGAGTGTTGCACTCACCAGAAGTTATAAGTAAAGTGAGGAGCTCACACCACTTATACCCGGTCGTGATTTAGACTTGTCTAGGTTCCCGCTGGCATGACATGTGATTATGGGGTGGAGTAGGGGCGGTATGTGATTCTGGTGAGTTGTGTTTTTAATGAGTATTCATAGCATGTTAATGCATGGAAATGGTATTGCTGACATGACTCAGTGAGTAACCAGACCCGCCAATACCCCACCATGAAAGTGGTGAGGGGAAAATTCTGACTTGTTTTCCCGACGGCAGGAATCCGACTTTTGGCCTCTCTCCAAATTTTCTGCTCCCACTCGCCACAAAACCCACCACTGGCAGGACTGAAAAATTCCGCCCGAGTTGTCGACAATATTTGCAAAGAAATGCAACCCAGAGAGTTTTTTTTTGGAAATTAAAGCTACAATTAATGTAATAGTATTCAGTGAGCCCTGGAAGGCTACGCTGTCATGGAGATGGGTGGAGTTTAAGATGATTCTAGTGTTTCAATGTATCTGTGTGTTTGGTGGGGGGAGAGAGTGTCTTGCAGCAGGGGAAATGGCCATAATGAAAAGGTATTGCTGTTAGCAGACTCCAGGCAGCAAAGTGTTGCTTTTAGCTGGCTCTGTGAAGCTAGGGCTCCGGAGAAGTCCTGGAAGCTGAGAAGGTGGCAGAAGTTCACTGGTTCCATGTTGGAAGGGGTCAGGTCTCAGGAAAATCCTTGGGAACCATTTATAGCTTGGTGTAGCTGGGGAGATTGGAGCCTAGTGAAACCCAGGGACAGTGTCAGCCCAGTGAAGCTAGCCGGCTATTAAAGAGCTGAAATTTTTATTCATTCACAGGATGTGGGCATCGTTGGCTAGGCCAGCATTTATTGTCCATCTCTAATTGCCCTTGAGAAGGTGGTTGTGAGCTGTCTTAAACTGCTGCAGTTCATGTGGTGTAGACACACCCACAGTGCTGCTAGGAAGAGAGTTCTAGGATTTTGACCCAACGACAGTGTAGGAATGGTGATATATTTCCAAGTCAGGATGGTGTGTTGCTTGGAGGGGAGCTTCTAGGAGGTGGTGTTCCCATCTATCTGCTGCACTTGTCCTTCTAGATGGTAGTGGTCGTGGGTTTGGAAGGTGCTGTCTAAGGAGCCTTGGTGAGTTGCTGTAGATGACACACACTCCTGCTACTGTGCGCTGGTGGTGGAGGGAATGAATGTTTGTGGATGTGATGCCAATCAAGTGGGCTGCTTTGTCCTGGATGTTGTCAAGCTTCTTGAGTGTTTTTGGAGCTGCACTCATCCAGGCAAGTGGAGAGTATACCACCACACTCCTAACTTTTGCTTTGTGGATGGTGGACAGGTTTTGAGGAGTCAGGAGATGAGTTAGACTCCACAGAATTCCCAGCCTCTAACCTGATCTTGTAGCCACAGTATTTATATGGCTAGTCCAGTTCAGTTTCTGGTCAATGGTGACCCCCAGGATGTTGATAGTGGGGTATTCAGTGATGGTAAGGGAATGTTAAGAATGTTAAGGGAAGATTGTTATATTCTCTCTTGTTGGAGATGGTCATTGCCTGGCACTTTTGGATGCAAATGTTACTTGCCACTTGTCAGCCCAAGCCTGGATATTGTTCAGGCCTTGCTGCATTTGGACATCTGAGCAGTCACGAATGGTGCTGAACATTGTGCAATCATAAGCGAACATCCCCACTTCTGACCTTATGATGAAAGGAAAGTCATTGATGGAGCAGCTGGAGATGGTTGGACCTAGGACACTACCCTTTGAAACCCCTGCAGCAATGTCCTGGAGCTGAGATGACTGACCTCCAACAACCACATCCACCTTCCTTTGTGCTAGTTATGACTCCAATCAGCAGAGAGTTTTCCCCGATTCCCATTGACTCCAGTTTTGCTAGGGCTCCTTGATGCCACACTTGTGCAAATGCTGCCTTGATGTCAAGGGCAGTCACTCTCACCTCACCTCGGGAGTTCAGCTCTCTTGTCCATGTTTGGACTAAGGCTATAATGATGCCAGGAGCTGTATGGCCCTGACAGATCCAAAACTGGGCATCAGTGAGCAGGTTATTGTTGAGTAATTGGCACTTGATAGCCAATTGTCGACGACACTTTCCATCACTTTATTGATGATTGAGGAAAGGTAATTGGCCGGGTTGGATTTGTCCTGCTTTTTGTGTACAGGACATATCTGGGCAATTTTCAACATATCTGGATAGGGGCGCAGCAAGTTCTGGAGCACAAGTCTTCAGTTCTGTTGCTGGAATATTGTCAGGGCCCATAGCCTTTGCAGTATCCAGTGCCTTCAGCCATTTCTTGATATCACGTGGAGTGAATTGAATTGGATGAAGACTGGCATCTGTGATGCTGGGGACCTCCGGAGGAGGGCAAGCTGAAGATCGTCCTAACGGCACAGCTCCCACTTTTCTCAGTACTGGTGCCAGTGTCCTATGAGTTAAAACCCATTTCTCCCGAAACAAACTTTGAGTCACGCATTTAACTCTCTAATCTTATTTACCCTTCACTAGTTTGCTCAGGTAGTAATTCAGAGATTATTAACTTGGTGGTTCTGCTGTTTAATTTAGCCCCTTTGCCTCTGTGTGTTCTTGACAAAGTGTCTCAATGTGTTTGGTGCCTTCCTGAATAAAAAGGTGCATCCACTGCTTTGGTAGTTCAGTTGGCCTTCTCCTGCATGACCTGTCTTACCTATGGCGGCAATGTGAATGGCGAGCTGCCTGGATTCCCGAGTTATGATGGTGGTGTGACACTCAGGTCTGTCACTGCTGGGGTTCTTCATGAGGGTCCTAACATTCCAGGTCCCAGACTTCATTTTGATGAGTGGAAAATGCCTATGTATGATCTTTTTATCATTGAGTGGTCATTGCACACTGGCTAACAGACAACCTTGGCATGGTGCGGCCTTGTCTAATGGCAAGGGGTTCCATGACACATGTGCGCCAGGCTCTGCTGTGAGACATTAGCATGTTCTGTGCATGATCATACAAAGATGTGTATGTGACCTATGGCTAAGAACAGACTGAAGCTGAACAAAACAATCAAACCAGTATCGAGACAGATTCAGTCAGAGACTGAAGTCTCACGATCATTGCAGGACCAGAAGAAGGGCCGTAGACAGACTCGAGATAGCTACCTATCAGAAAAGATAAGCAAGCCAGGGACAGTAGTTGAGTCCAGGAGCTGAAATGTCTTCTTGATGTGAAGAGGAGTCCAGGAATTCCAAGCTAAACTTGAAAGCTGATGTAGATCTAAGTTTCTCCAGGTCTTTTCCACAGGTCGCAGATCATACCCATAGAAGCTGATAGGCAGAAATGGGAGAACTTAAGACCATAAGGAATAGGAGCAGGAGTAGACCATACACCTATCAAGCCTGCTTTGCCATTTGATACGATCATGGCTGATCTTATACCAAAACCCAGGGTAATGCTCTGGGGACCCGGGTTCGAATCCCACCATTGCAGATGGTAGAATTTGAGTTTAAAAAATCTGGAATTAAAAGTCAAATGACGACCATGAAACCATTGTCGATTGTTGTAAAAACCCATCTGGTTCACTAATGCCCTTTAGCAAAGAGAGTCTGTCGTCCTTACCTGATCTGGCCTATTTGTGACTCCAGACCCACTGCAATGTGGTTGGCCTTTAACACCCTCTGAAATGGCCTAACACGCCACTCAGTTGTATCAAACAATGACAAAGACCAAAAAAAGGAAACCAGACAAATCACCCGGCATCGACCCAGGCACAGGAAACGACAGTGGCAAACTCAGCCCTGTCGACCCTGCAAAGTCCTCCTTACAAACATCTGGAGGCCAGTGTCAAAATTGGCACAGCTGTCTCACAGACTAGTCAAACAACTACTTGACATAGTCATCCTCACTGAATCATATCTTACAGATAATATCTCAGACACAACTGTCACCATCCTTGGATATGCCCTATCCCACCAGCAGGACAGACCCAGCAGAGGTGGCAGCACAGTGGTATACAGTTGGGATGGAGTTGGCCTGGGAGTCCTCAATGTCAACTCCAGACCCCATGAAGTCTCATGGCATCAGGTGAAACATGGGCAAGGAAACCTCCTGCTGATTACCAAAGACCGCCCTCCCTCAGCTGATGAATCAATGCTCCTGAACATCACTTGGAGAAAGCACTGAGGGTGGAAAGGATGCAGAATGTACTCTGGGTGGGGGACTTCAATGCCCATCACCAAGAGTGGCTCAGCAACACCATGGCTGACCGAACTGGCCAGGTCCTAAAGGACATTGCTGCTAGACTGGGTCTGCAGCAGGTGGTAAAGGAAGCAAGAAGAGGGAAAAACATACTTGACCTCATCCTCACCAACCTGCCTGCCGCAGATGCATCTGTCCATGAGAGTATCAGTAGGATTGACAACTGTACAGTCATTATGGAGATGAAGTCCCGCCTTCACATTGAGGATACCCTCCATCATATTGTGTGGCACTACCACCATGCTAAATGGGATAGATTTCGAACAGATCTACAAACTAAGACTGTGTATCCATGAGGCGCCATGGGACATCAGCAGCAGCAGAATTGTACTCAAACACATTGAATAACTTCAGGCCTGGCATATCCCCCACTCTACGATTACCACCAAGCCAGAGGATTAACCCTGGTTCAATGAAGAGTGCACGAGGGCAGGCCAGGAGCAGTACCAGGCATACCTAAAAATGAGGTGAAGCTGTAACACAGGACTAATTGTGTGCCAAACAGCATAATAAGGCAGTGATAGACAGAGTTAAGAGATAGCACAACCAACGGATCAGATCTAAGCTCTGCAGTCCTGCCACATCCAGTCATGAATGGTGGTGGAAAATTAAAAACCTCACTGGAGGAGGTGGCTCCACAAATATCCCCATCATCAATGATGGAGGAGCCCAGCACAGCAGCGCAAAAAATAAGATGAAGCTTTTGCAACAATCTTCAGCCAGAAGTGCTGAGTGGATGACCCATCTTGGCCTCCTCCGGAGATCCCCAGCATCACAGATGCCAGTCTTCAGCCAATTCAGTTCACTCCACATGATATCAAGAAATGGCTGAAGGCATTGGATGCTGCAAAGGCTATGGGCCATGACAACATTCTGGCAATAGTACTTAAGACTTGTGCTCCAGAACTTGCTGGCGCCCACAGCCAAGCTGTTCCAGTACAGTTACAACACTGGCATCTACCCAGGTATGCCCTGCACATAAAGAGCAAGACAAATCCAACCTGGCCAATTACCGCCCCATCAGTCTACTCTCCATTAACAGTAAAGTAATGGAAGGGGTCATCAGCAGTGCTATCAAGCAGCACTTGCTGAGCAATAACCTGCTTACTGACGATCAGTTTGGGTTCTGCCAGGGCCACTCAGCTCCTGACCTCATTACAGCCTTGGTTCAAACATGGACAAAAGAGCTAAACTCCCTAGATGAGGTGATATTGGCTGCCCTTGACATCAATGCCACATTTGACTGAGTGTGGCATCAATGAGCCCTGGCAAAACTGGAGTCAATGGGAATTGGGGGAAAGCTCTCCACTGGTGGAATCATACCTAGCACAAAGGAAGATGGTTGTGGTTGTTGGAGGTCAGTCATCTCAGCTCCAGGACACCACTGCAGGAATTACTCAGGGCCTAGGCCCAATCACCTTTAGCTGCTTCATCAACGACCTCCCTTCCATCATAAGGTCAGAAGTGGGGAAGTTCTTTGATGATTACACAATGTTCAGTATCATTTGCGACTTCTCAGATACTGAAGCAGTCCATGTCCAAATGCAGCAAGAACTGGACAATATCCAGGCTTGGGTTGACAAGTGGCAAGTAACATTCGCAAGTGCCAGGCAATGACCATCTCCAACAAGAGAGAATCTAATCGTCGCCCGTTGATGCTCAATGCCATTATCATTACTGAATCCCCCACTATCAACATCCTGGGGGTTACCATTGATCAGGAACTGAACTGGACTAGCCATATAAATACTGTGGCTCCAAGAGCAGCTCAGAGGCTAGGAATCCTGAGATGAGTAACTCACCTCCTGACTCTCCAAAGCGTGTCCACCATCTACAAGGCACAAGTCAGGAGTGGGATGGAATACTCCCCACTTGCCTAGATGAATGCGACTCCCACAATGCTCAAGAAGCTTGGCACTCTCCAGGGCAAAGCAGCCCACTTGATTAGCACCACATCCACAAATATTTACTCCCTCCACCACCAACGCACAGTAGTAGCAGTGTGTACCATCTACAAGATGCACTGTAGGAATTCACCAAGGCCCCTTCGACAGCGACTTGCAAACCCAAGACCACTACCATCTAAAATGACAAGGACAGCAGATAGATGGGAACCTGGAAGTTCCCCTCCAAGTCATTCACCATCCTGACTTGGAAATATATCGCCGTTCCTTCACTGTAGCTGAGTCAAAATCCTGGAACTCCCTTCCTAACAGCACAGTGGGTGTACCTACACCACATGAACTGCAGTGGTTCAAGATGGCAGCTCACCACCACCTTCTTCAGGGCAACTAGGGATGAGCAATAAATGCTGATCTAGCCAGCGACACCCACATTCCATTAACAAATAATAAAAAACTCTTTTGCGGCTGCTCCCTGCCTCCCCAATTCCTTGAAAGATCATTGATATGTCTATAAGAACATCAGGAGGAATCAAAGATAAATCCTTCAGGAACACCAGGTGAAACTGTGTGGGAATGGAAAGAGAAGTCATTGATGGCAATTCTTGGGCCAAGATTAAATGGATAAGAATGGAACCAGGTGAGTGCAATCCCATCCAGCTGGAATACAGTGGAGGAGGAGGATGTGATCAACAATGTCATAGGATGTAGGTTGACAAGAAAGAGGAGAGATCATTTATCTTCATCACAGTCACATTAGATGTCACTTGTGACTTTGATAAGAGCGGGTTTCTGTGTTAGATGCTGAAACACATAGACCCAGGAAGGATGCGAACAGATTTGGAAAGTGATGACACATTCAAGGACTTTTGAAAAGAAAGGAGGTTGGAGATGAACTGGTAGTTTGCAAGGATAGGGGCATTAAGAGTCATTTATTTAAGGAGAGGAGTGACAACAGCAGATTTAAACCCTTGGAGAGAGAACTAATAGTATCAGTTAACCTAGGAATAATAATATAGTTAATAATATATTTTAATAATATCCGTCAACCTAGGAATAATAATATAGTTAATAATATCATTTAATAATATCAGTTAACCTCGGAATAATAATATAGTTAATGTCAGTTAATAATATCAGTCAACCTAGGAAGCGGGAAGGGAATTTGAGAGAGGAAGAAGTGTGTCTCATGGGCAATATGACCTTAGAGAGACCTTGAAGGGAGACAAGAGAGAAACGAGAGAATGATTCAAGTTCAGGGCTTGGCGAAGGAAGAAGCAAATGCGCTTTTGAGTGGAATTTGCAACCAGATTCCAATTGATCCCAAAGTGGAAACATTGATCTGAAGTGAATGGCTACAGCATTCTCCCTATCCACCAGCTGGACTGTCAGGAGCAACACAGCCGAGGTCATTTCTGGAATGCCTGATGGGATTTGTCAATCAGCAGTCAACTGCCTGCCAGCAGGGCTCTGGTGCCTTTAAAGGTGAAGGGCCACCTCCAAGAGCTGTCGGCCAATCAGATGGCTAGTAGCCATTCAGTCCTAGCAGCACCACCAGAAACAGTGGCCACTGCTGTTACTGCAGCTGACCTGGAGCAGTCAGCATGGAGGTGGCCCTGGAATTAAGTTGCGAGGTTTTGGGCTCACTAGGACCATTAAGGCAGGCCAGGGTGGGGAGAAGTGTGTTGTTAGTGAGAGAAGGGGGCTGCCTTTCAGTAGGGGAAGCTCTTTGCCACCATGGGGGCCCACGCCCCACCCCTAAGTCCCCACTCTGAGCTCACAAGGAGATCTTCAGTGGCCTCCTCATTTGTCGTAGGGGCCCCCTGAAAGTGGTAGATACCAGCAGTGGTGAAATGTGGCCCCTAATTGGCCAATCAAGGGCCTCAATTAGCCTTGGGCCAGAAAGGCCTTTCTCAACCTCCCCCCGCCGACTTTCTCACAACGTAATTGAGGGAGCTCAGGAAGGCAAAATCATCTCCTTCACCCTTCACCTTCCCTTCCAACCTTACAGCTCCCCACTCCCTCCCAGCCATTCCCCAGAGTGTAATTAAATTTTGCCCTCTGCCTGTTTTTACCTACAGAAGAGTCTCCATATAAAGTTAAAAATGTTATATATTTGAAATCCAAGGTAATTTTTCCACATTATTTTTGTGATTTATTTTCTATTTCAGATTTTGAGCTATCACATTTTTGTGAATCTCAATAAACTATGAACATATGTCACTTGGAATATTTGATTTGTGAGCCGCAAAGTCCTTGTTCTGAATATATTCCCAATGTGATGAACAACAGGCCAGCTACATTCTCAACTGTTCCATGCAGCAATGAAAAGTTGAATCTTCCTGTTAACAAAAACAGTGGACTGCAGGAAAAGAGCGCATTGCAAAATGATTTATAAATTCATTTTTTTAAACAAACTTACATGGTAAAATCTCCAGTTCACAAATAAAATGACCTTTTAGCTGTGTAAGTTGCAAAAGGGAATTTGGACTGCCAGTAAAGCCCTTAAGATTGTTGGTGAGTCTAAACAAATCCTTGCTCCTGGAAGTGTCTACCTTATCTGACAGTGAATTAAGGGTGACATTTCAACAGAATCACAGAATTGTTACAATGCAGAAAGAGGCCATTTGGCTGTGTCTGTGCCGGCTCTTCGAATGAGCAATTCACTTAGTGGCATGTCCCTGCCTTCTCTCTGTAACCCTGCACATTCCTCCTTTAAAGTTAACGGTCTAATTCCCTTCTGAATGCCTCAATTGACCCTGTCTCCACCACACTCAGACAGTGCATTCCAGACTGTTACCACTCAATTGATCCTGCCTCCACCACACTCTCAGACAGTGAATTCCAGATCCCAACCACTCGATTGACGCTGTCTCCACACACTCTCAGGCAGCGCATTCCAGACCGTTACCACTCGATTGACCCTGTCTCCACACGCTCTCAGGCAGCACATTCCAAACTATTACCACTCGATTGACCCAGTCTCCACTGTACTTTCAGGCAATGCATTCCAGATCCTAACCACTCGATTGACCCTGTCTCCACCACACTCTCAGACAGCGCATTTCAGATCCTAACCACTCGCTGTGTGAAAAAGATTTTTCTTATATCGCTTTTATTTGTTTTAAAAATTACTGTGGGGGTAACAAAGACAAAATAGGACAGCTGGTCAAAAAGAGCAAATCTTCAAAGTTAAAATTGTGAAACAACAGTGCAGAGTGAACAGAAATGCATGGCTGGTTGGTGGGGGGGGCGGAATAAAGTAATAAAAACAAAGAAAATATTAGAAAAAAATGAAGTCTGGTGAAAGAAAAAAGTGCAACATTTTTAATTTAACTGCAAAACAAACCTCTAAAAAGTGACACCCATTAAAGAAAATGTCAGTATTTCAGCCATTTGATCAGATATGAAAAGCTACTGATATCTCTCCTAGAGGGCAAAGAGAACAGCAAAAAGATATCTGTATAGTTGGATCACAGACGTCACAGAGCGGTTGCAGACAAACGACAGTGGATGTGTGAGGGTGGCACAAAACAGAGAAGTGTTGTGTTAAGGGTTTATTTGATGTCTCATTGATGAGATTTTGAGACATGTATGTTCAAACGTGAACAATTTATTGTTAATCTTTAACTATGTACAGATCCTAGTTAAAAGTAATACATCATTTTTTTAATTCATTCACGGGATGTGGGTTTCGCTGGCTGCGCCAGCATTTATTGCCCATCCCAAGTTGCCCTTGAGAAGGTGGTGGGGGAAGGTGGCAGAGAAGCCAAGTAGAAGTCAGGTACTTCTCTGTAATCATCATTTCCAATCTCCAACTTTTCATCAGCATAATGAAATTTGCCCATGAGTGAATTATTTGCCACTCTCTCAATCAAGCAGTAGTGTGTGGAATCAGTAGAAAGTTTAAAATGTTTCTGCTAAAACATATATAACTGTTCCAACTCAGTATTCTGTGTATGAAAGTAGCTTCTTTTTACTTATATTTGAGTTGTGGGCTCCTTTAAGTAACTATCTTTTGTAAAATACCTTTGCTAAAGGCCACAGCACATGATTAACTGATCATTTTACCTCCAATATCTGTGCCAGAATATTGTATATTATGTACTTGCTATTGCAAAGGTCAGTATGGACATGATTGATGTACTTGTACAATGTTACTGTAGAACCCAGCAATATATTTTTTTTTCAAGGATACAAATTCTAGCTGGAAGTGAAGCTGGTAAACGTGATTGATTTTCAGACCAACATCCAGTACTCCACAATTAATTACAACGTATTACAATCTACCCAGGGCACTATAATTCATTACAATCTATTACAATCTACCCTGGTGCAGTATATTCCAATTTATTTTCTTTGTAGTAATAGCAGAGGCGAAGTACAGTTTAACACATATCAAATCTGGTACATCAAAGTAGCAGCAGAAGGAAAGTAACATAAGAACATGAAGCCGAATCGGAACTGGAATATACAGAAATGATGCTAACAGTTGCAGTTCCTCAAGTATTACCTGGAGTTTGATGTTGTTATGTTAAAGATAAAGCTAAGATGTGACCTTAAATTTGATGGGAAAAACAGGTGGGAGAGACAACTGGCTGACAGGCAGGAATGTAACTTTGGGCAACAGTAGGGTTCTGGTAAGCACAGAAATGTTTCTTGGAACCCAGAGTCACAGGGAATAAAAAGAGAAACTGCTGTAACTCCTCAGCAGTGCCAGTGTAGAGAGAGGGTATTCTTATTTTCCAGGCAGTTTTAACCCCACTGAGTGGCCTGCTAGGCCATTTCAAGAGGGCAGATAAGACTTGAAAGCATTGCTGTGAATAAAAGGAGTTTTCAAGCTCTCACAGCAGTTCAACAATCTGTGCTCCAACACATTGCTAGGATATTGCAGAGGTGCTGTCACTGAGGAGTGGCAGTGTTATACTCTCTCCGGATGACAGCATTTGTCCTCCTGCTGATGGCACTCTAAGTGTCTTGCTTTCGCCTGTCAGGCAGCCAGCCCAGACTGTGGCCAGCATGTCAGAATGTTGCAGTTCAAAACTTCAAGGCTCAGAACTGCTTAAGGGTGTCTTCCAAGACCATCAGCAGCCTCCCCCAGTAACTTTCCACCAGCCATGCTGCAGCTATTGGGTAACACTGTGCAGGAGCACCAGGACAGACAAAGGCACATCGAAGAGAGGAATTAAGGATAACTGGTTGACCTTTGTATGGAGTATTGGATGGTTTGATTTAAAGTTGTTTTGGGTTTGCTGTTTTGTGGTGGCTTTTATTTTGGCATTGTATGGCCAAGAGGATACTGTGACAGTCAGTGATAAGTGTAGGAATGTTGATGAATGGGGAATTGAGGTTCACTGACTGAGTAGATTATGGGGAGCCAGTCAGAAAAGGGCTGTTGAGGCTGCCTCCTCACTTCTTTCTCCTGCTCACTGTAGACATCGTACAAGGGCTGTGCCTCCTGGATGGCGAGGTTGTACAGCTTGCAGCAAACAATGAGGAATCTTGAGACCCACTCCGCTGAGTGCTGCAGGGTTCCTCCAGAGTGGAAATGTTCCCCAATGGTCTGTTTGATCGGATTCCATGTACTGGCATTGGTTTTAATTGTATGAATGCTGCACATATGAATGTGAATCAGGCACCACTGTCATGAGCCAGGAGGTCAGTGGATAACCCTTGTCACCCACAGTGGCTGATTATCAGCTTTGGTGTGCTGGCTCAAATATGGATGGTACTATCTTACCTGCTTCCACCACCTCCCCTGGCAGCAAATTGCAGACACTCGCTACCCTCTGTGTAAAAAATTTGCCCCACACATCTCCTCTAAAGTTTTCTCCTCTCATCTTAAATCTATGTCCCCTAGTAATTGACTCTTCCACCCTAGGAAAAAGCTTCTGACTATCTACACTGTCCATGCCACTCATAATTTTGTAAACTTCTATCAAGTCACCTCTCAATCTTCGTCGTTCCAGTGAGAACAATCCGAGTTTCTCCAACCTCTCCTCATAGCTAATAATCTCCAGACCAGGCAGCATCCTGATAAATCTCCTCTGCACCCTCTCCAACGCCTCCATATCTTTCTGGTAATGTGGTGACCAGAATCGCACGCAATATGCCAAGTGTGGCCTAACCAAGGTTCTTATACAGCTGCAGCATGACTTCCCAGCTTTTATACTCAATACCCCTGCCAATGAAAGCAAGCATGCCATGTGCCTTCCTGACTACCTTATCCACCTGCGTTGCCATTTTCAGTGACGTGTGGACCTGTACACCTAGATCCCTCTGCTCGTCATTCACTTAAGGGTGCTACCAATTCCTACCTGTATTAAACTGTATAATTCCTACCTGTATTAAACTTTCCAAAATTCATTACCTCGTATTTGTCCAGATTAGACCATAAAACCATAAGACATAGGAGCAGAAATTAGGCCATTCTTCGGACCATCGAATCTGCTCCGCCATTTAATCATGGGCTGATAAGTTTCTCAACCCCATTCTCCCGCCTTCTCCCTGTAATCTTTGATCCCCTTACCAATCAAGAACCTATCTATCTCGGTCTTAAATACACTCAATGACCTGGCCTCCACAGCCTTCTGTGGCAATGAATTCCATAGATTCACCACTCTCTGGCTAAAGAAGTTTCTCTTCATCTCTGTTCTAAAAGGTCTTCCCTTTACTCTGAGGCTCTGCCTCAGGTCCTAGTCTCTCCTACGAATGGAAACATCTTCCTCATGTCCACTCTATCCAGGCCTTTCAGTATTCTGTAAGTTTCAATCAGATCCCCCCTCATCCTTCTAAATTCCATCAAGTATAGACCCAGAGTCCTCAAACGTTCCTCATATGTTAAACCTTTCATTCCTGGGATCATTCTCGTGAACCTCCTCTGGACCTTCTCCAGGGCCAGCACATCCTTCCTGAGACACGGGGCCCAAAATTGCTCACAATATTCTAAATGTGGTCTGACCAGAGCCTTAAAAAGCCTCAGCAGCACATCCCTGCTTTTATATTCTAGTCCTCTCGAAATAAATGCCAACACTGCATTTGTCTTCCTAACTACCGACTCAACCTGCAAGTTAACCTTAAGAGAATCCTGGACTAGGACTCCCAAGTCCCTTTGCACTCCAGATTTCTGAATTCTCTCCCCATTTAGAAAATAGTCTGTGCCTCTATTCTTCCTACCAAAATGCATGACCTCACACTTCCCCAAGTTGTATTCCATCTGCCACTTCTTTGCCCATTTTCCTAACCTGTCCAAATCCTTCTGCAGCCTCCCCACCTCCTCAATACTACCTGTCCCTCCACCTATCTTTGTATCATCTGCAAACTTAGCCAGGATGCCCTCAGTTCCTTCATCTAGATCATTAATGTATAAAGTGAAAAGTTGTGGTCCTAACACTGACCCTTGCAGAACTCCACTAGTCACCTAGTCACACATCTCCCTATGGAGTGGGAGCAGTGCTCTCTCATCAAATGGACTATGGCACAGAACCAACAGGTTACGTTTCAAGAACGCTCACCACAGCGGAAAAGGGATACTCGCAGATAGAAAAAGAAGGCCTGTCCATCATCTTTGGTGTCAAGAAATTTCACCAGTATGTACACGACCACCATTTTACAATCATTTAAGACCAAAAACCATTGCTAGGACTGTTAAGTGAGGACAAGTCCAAACTGCCCATAGCCTCAGGAAGAATACAATGATGGGCTTTAATTCTGGCAGCGTATGAATACACTTTCATACATAGGCCTGGCAATCAAATGACAAACGCCAATGTCCTTAGTCGTTTGACTTTACAAGAAAATGATGAGCACGTCCGAAACTTGTTTTACTGTTAAATTTCTCAGATTCCAGACTAGTCAGAACCCAGTTCCATCTCAAGTACAAGACCAAGTGCTACATGATTAATCACAGGAGCCCGTATCTGATGAAATGAAACCATACGTCAACAGAAGACATGAAATAACCAGCCAAGATGGCATCGTATTGTGGTGAGCACAAGCGACCCAAAGGGAAGGGAACCATTTTTAATTGAACTACACAGAGCACATCCAGGAATTTCCTGAATGAAGTTCCTAGCACACAGTTACCTATGGTGGCCTGGGACGGATGGCGAAATAGAGAGTTTAGTAAAGCACTGTGTGCAATGTTAGCAACTGCAAAGGTTGCCAGCGACAGCTCTGTTACACCCATGGAAGTGGCCAGATAGACCCTGGGTGCAGTTACACAGCAACTACGTTGGGCCTTTCGTGGGAGCAATGTTTCTGCTCATTGTCGATGCCCATTCAAAATGGTTGGACATATATGAGATGAAGTCACCAACGTCGAGAGCTACAATTGAGAAACTACATTTTTGCCATTCACGGACTACCAGGAGTAGTTGTTCCCGATAACAAGACGGCATTTACGAGTGCTGAGTTTCAACGGATTATCATCTTCAATGGTATCACTCATATGGAAACTGTACCGTGCCCACCCTTCCTCAAACGGACTCAAACATTCAAGGCAGGCGTGAAATAGCTAACTGGCAATTCCTTGGCGATAAGCTAGCACACTTTCTTTTTCATTACCAGACTACCCCTCACACAACAACAGGTGTCACACCTGCATAGCTATTGTTGAAACATCATCTGAGGACAAGATTGAGCTTAATAATGCCGAATTTAGAGGGGAAGGTGAAAAGGAGTCAGGGAAGCCAGAAAACTAGACACAACTGGCATAGTCATGAGAGGAAATTGACCTTGACCGTGGGAGAGATGGTGTATGTGAAGAACTTTGGGGAAGGACCAAAGTCTGAAATAAATGACTGAAATAAATGACTGGCTGAAATAAATGCAATGACTGGACCTCTATCTTACCACATTGAGGTGGAAGGCTGGATCATCCAGAAACATATGGACCATTTAAGGAAGAGCGAGACAAATCCTCAGGATTTGGTTCCACCAGTGTTCACGACCAGATCTGTTTTTCCTGTTGAGAGTACTCAACCCAGGACTGACATGTCTGATGTTCCTGTAAGAGTTGAGGATACAGACTTTGCAAGTGCCCATCAAAACACCTGATGTTCAGGCAACTCCAAAAAAAGGAGGTTCCTGACAAAGAATCTGGGACAGAATTTTGCCCTTGTCAGGCTGGCGTGGGAGCGGCCGGGAAACTGACTGCCACCTGTGATCAGGCCCTGACCTCGAATTCACCCTGGCTGGACAATTAACAGTCAGCCAACATGAAATGCGTACTACAGTGCTCAGCGCTGCTGGGATGGGGGTGGGAGGAGCGCGAGCGCTGAAGTTTGTGCATGTACGCGGGTGCGTGCAGAAAAATCTCCCCGAGGCAGCTCTGTGCTGAAAATTTTTATCAATAAAAATAAAGATTTTTAACATGTGACTCTGTTGGTCTGCAGACACTTCTTGGGTGGAAACATGGATAAGGCTTTGCCAAAAATGCAAAGGCCTTCACCCGTCCATCAATTGAACGATTGGATGGGCAGCGAAAAATTCCAATCAATTAGTTGATTAAGAGCCGTAATAGGCCACTTAATTGTCAGCAGGCACACTGCCAACACCACACCCACCCATGACCGAAAAAGCACGCGAGTGTATGATGACATCAAGGCACTCACCCAACATCATCATGTGTCATTTTGTGCTCAAGAGAAGAATTCTGGCCCTGAAATTGAGGAGCTGCGACATTCAACACGTAAGAAAGATACAAGTGATAATAGTGATTTAAATTATCTCAATATGCAATGGAAAAAATGCTTTTAAGGGCAAAGAGCAGGAAAAATTCTCTAAAATATTCAAGAGAACTTTTCTAATCAGGATGTTCCTGCACTAATGAAGAGAGAGGCAGGACTGGATGCTTTTCTAGGGAACGAAATGGAACAAGTAGGACAACACTTGGGAAATAGTGATCACAATGTCATTAGGTTTGTAGGAGTTATGAGGAAGGGAACAGGCAAATTTGAAGATGCTCAACTGGAAGAGAACTCATTTCAATGAGTTGGAAAGGGATCTGTCTCCTGGGATGACAGGATTGGCACAGGAGAGCCAGCTAGGTCTGTATTCAATGGAGTTTAGAAGAATGAGAGGGAATCTTATTGAAATGTATAAAATTTGAACAGGGCTGGATAGACTGGATGCAGGGATGTTTTCTCTGGCTGAGGGGGTCTAGAACAAGGGGTTACAGTCTCAGGATATGGGGTAGGCCATTTAGGACTGAGATGAGGAGAAAATTCTTCACTCAGAGGGTGGTGAACCTGTGGAATTCTTGACCACAGAAGGCCATGGAGGCCAAGTCACTGAATATAATTGAGAAGGAAATAGATAAATTTCTAGACTCTAAAAGCATCAAGCAGTATGGGGAGAAAGCGAGAGTATGGTATTGAGACAGAGGATCAGCCATGATTATATTGAATTGCAGAGCAGGCTCGAAGGGCCAAATGACCTACTCTTGCTCATATTTTCTATGTTTCTATGTAAGTGGATTGGAAACAAAGATTGGCTCAGAGAACAGCAAAGGAACAATGAGATGCCCTCAAAGAGGAAGTAGTTCAGGCACAGAATAGACCTAGGACAGGATCTTCCGGTCTGCGAGCAGGGGACAGGGCCTGCTCACCAACACATAAAATGACACGGGATGATGTCGGCTGGAACTCCTGACATCATCCTGTGTCATTTTATGCCTTCCATTTATGACTTCCATTTTCAGGTCGGCAGGAGCGCAGCTGAGTCAGCTGTGCACCCGCTGACCTGTCAACGGCCTATTGAGGCCATTGAAAAAGTAATTAACCTCATTAATGGACCTTCCTGTCCAACATTAATGTTGGCGGGCAGGCAGGGAGCCCTGGCGGGCTTCTGAAAAAGCATGAAACCTCATCCATGGGCGGGATGAGGTTTCATGAGGGTTTTTAAATTTTAATCACATCTTTCAATAAAATTTATGGACATGTGATGGTGTCACATGAGGGGACATCACAGGGAAATCTTTTAAACCACTTTATGTAAAGTTTTGAATTGAAGACGATCTCCCCAATGCAGAAGTTAGCCTCAGGGAGAACTGTGTGCTCTTAGGCGCTTATGAGCGAATGGGCGCACTCCCGGCTGAGGGAATCCACCCCCCCACCACCCGCACAGGGAGTGCATAGTGCTTCCGAACGGACGTCATGCAGGGTAGGCGTTGATTTGCCCACCCACTTAAAATGGTGGCGTGCCCCCGATTGGTGGTGCCGATCAAATGCGTGCACGCCCACGCCCACTCCTGCATTTCCCCCCAAACGGGGGCAAAATTTTTCCCTTAGTTTCATGAGAGGGGAAGGAAGGACATTTCCTTTTGCTGTTATTGTTTTGCTGTTTGCTTTTCCCCCTCATGTGTTCCTCCACATGAGGAGGGATGAAAAATGATTTTCCTAGTTTACCACTCAAGGTCTGACCATAACGCAATTTTGTGAATTTAGAGAGGATGTGCTTCATCAGTCCTGCAGGATTCCCAATATGTACTCTTCCAGATTGTAAAGAATTAATCAGACAGGTTTTCTGAGTTTAAAACAATGAACAAGATAAGTTTGTTGACCCTATTTCAAAAATTAAAAAGGTAAATTGCAACAAGCATTCAGATGTCACATGCACTAGAACAGATGATAGAATATGAGAATAGACTTAAAGATTTTTTACAGCTTGTGAGGAAACTAAACAATCAAAGAAACATACAGTTAACTGGGCTTTGGTTGGTCATGATGAGGTGATCCCACGTTACGGCTGGTTTGTTCAGCTGTCTCCCTGGGTGTAATTACATGAAGCAGATTTCCACATTTTTATCCTCAAAAGATCTCAGTTTGCAGATCTCTCTTCTCAGGATAGTTACTTTGCAAATCACTGTCTGTGCTTAACTATTTATGTGTAGATTGCAAAGAAATTAATCCGGCAGACTTTCTTGAGTTTAAAACAAAAAGGTGTTCATTTTTATTGAATGAACATTATTGAATTTATTGAATTAAAAACCCACCAAGGCAAAGGTAGAAACATATTTAAAAGGGTAAATCCATGCCTCTCAACCTTCACAAAACACCCACACACACACACACACAAGCATGCAAGATTACAAGTTATACTGTAGGTAGTTACTTTCTTAGTCCAAATTAAAGTTCAATGTTGAAAGATAAAAAAAAACATTGAGAGTACACTGTTAATGAGCCCTTGGCAGATTTTTCTCCACGGTGGTCTTGAAATTTTCGGGACTGAAGCCCATGTAACACTGCAATTGCCAGAGACAATTTCTTTTCAATGACTTTTGTATCTCAGGTTCTTTTCGATGATCTCTGTGTTGGATTTTTTAAATGTAAGAGATAGGAGAGAAGAGAAAGGAGCTCATTACTGCTTCATTGGCAGCTTTCCTAGATTACTGTGTGGAAATGATGTATTAAAGAGATTTCAAAAATGGTTACTTCAGTCACATGACTTCTCTCCCCATGATGATTTCAGAATGTATCTGTTTAGCTGATATCTGGACAGACCGTGGTTTTTGTTTCATGGCCGAGATGACCAAATTCTGCAATGGCCCAGCCGTTAACTCCTGAATATCTATTATTCATTTTGATGAGATAGGAAGAACCCTTTTCCATGTAGCTGGTGTCCTAGTAGACTTTCAGTCTCTACTACAGGGGTAGCATTGTAGAAATGCAAACGTGAGGCCCAGTGCCATTTTCAATAAATCCTTTAAAGAAGTTCTTGACATCAGCAGATGTGAAATTCCATGGAAGGATGTGATCGGTTGTCTGAGTTATAATTTACATTGGACCTTTCCAGAAACTGGTCAACTTGCAATACCAAACATCAGGTGATTTGTGGCAGTCATCTTATGTCAGTGTCTTTTCTTGCTTTTAAAAAGTTGTTTTTTAAACAGTTCAATAGTCGTTTGACCAGTTGATGTAATTACAGATTCATATCATTCATGCACAAGTCACATCATTAAGCAATAGGCAGAGAATTGACTATGCTCAACCAACCCATGGTTGGAAAACTCAGAACATAATATCTAACATTAGATGTGATTCCATGACTGGACAGCACTTATTGGACAATTCTGACTGTAATAAGAATTACACTAACAACCAATTATTTGTTGGACTCACAGTGTGGCTAAGCTATGCTTTGTTGAATCTGAGACTGACTGAGAATGTAGGTGTCATGTACACTCCCTGGAAACCATGCGTAGACCTGCACATTCCATGAGTGGAAGCCCTTGCAGTTGGCATAGTTTGTTGCTATGGAGATCTGAGCGCCACGTGAGTGCAGTCGATGCACCCTGCACCTGTGAGATCTGGACAAATCCCATTCCTGGCTTTCCTGAACTCAGTCAAAATGCACAAAGTTGTGGTGCCTTCGCCAAGATGGCGTAGTGATCTCCTGGATGAACTTGTGGGTGGTGGATTGCGAGGTCACACACAGGTCACCAGTGGAGCACTGGAAGGAGCCACTGACATAAACACTTGAGCACTGCATTCACTTTCATGGCCACTGGCAGTGGGAGTGACAATGCCCTGTGGCATCAAACTCAGTGTCAGATGGCACATTGATTGACCAGTTTCCTAAATATGCACAGTCTCTGGCGACACTGGATCTCAGTCATCTGCAAGAATAAGTGCCGTCTATAGACCCTGCATCTAGTGAGGGGCCTCTGAGCAATGGGTTTTCAGCTGCGCGCGCAGCGGATCCAGTCCCTCCTTCATCATGAGGGAGGTGCTCCTCCCATTGCCACAAGGCATACCGCTAAATCATTAGGCTCCATGATCCTGATGTTCCCCTCCTGCAGGATCAAAGAAAGACACTCCTGGGTTATCATATATGCCCTAAGAACCTCTCTTGGTTAAGTGTGAAGACCCTTTCAAACATCCCAGAGAGTGCTGGCCACCACTTGGATGGCGGGAGATTAGCGTGCTTCATGGCTGCCTGAAACCCCACCCACCGCCGCCCCACTCCACCTGACCGATTGGCAGCAGCTTTGCCCTTGGACTGCATTCTGTGCTCTCAGCTCAGGGGCAGGCATTCTCCTAACCCACACTGCAAGGCTGCACTGTTAGCTTGAACCATGGGGGAGTCTGGTCCAAACCGAGATGATGACATTGCAAGGAGCTGTGAGCACCTCCACCAGTGACTGCTCCATGGCCAGCTTTAGCAAGGGAATTGTACAACTTGCCCAGTTGTCCAATTGCTCTGCTGCCCTCTAAAACACACATTAATTTGCAGCCTGCACCCTAGGGGTGAAAAATTCTGGGGCATTTGGTGGCAATTTCATGCTTTTGAGTGGGCAGAAAAGCTTCAGAGGCCTGTTTCCAAACATGTCAATGGAGCTGCTGCTTGGCCTCAGCTGCAGAAGAATGCTCACTTTTGACAAATTTTTCCAAATGCGTGGCTGCTTTCCTCAAGCCCCCTTCCCCCCACCCCCCACCACCCCACCCCCCCCCCCCCACCCCCACCCTCCCCACTGTGTACTTCCTTCATTCTGAGCTGCCTCGCCACCCACCTCCACCCAGCCTCACCCGCAATGGAGACCTTGCCCTGGCACTACATTGAAATCCAACCGAGAAAAATTGACTTGCTGGGGCCCCCCTTTGAATGTGCAGCGCCTCTTCCATGATGTCCATCGGGCAATCCTCCTGAGCGCTACACAAGCTTGTGTGTGCTGACCTCTGAGTTCCACTCGAAGTTCAGCTCACCAGTTGCATGCCTTTTTAAAGACAGTCATAACTCATGCTGTTCTGAAGTCACACTGACGTGGGTGGTAAATTTGACATGGAGGATGATTATGGCGTGTGCGCAAATGCTTTACCTTAAGTTCCTGAGGTTGGATGGTGGGAAATACAGCCCACCACTGACAGGCAGAGCAGATGATTGTAAGCTGCTTCCACGATGACGTAAATTCTTGCCATCACCTGCCCAGCAGGCCAAGCCTCAGTATATCAACCTCATCTCACTGCATCACCATCAACTTTAGAGGAATTCTGCAAATTCCTGCTTCAGCTGGCTGAACCTACCTGAATTGTAGCTCCTCCATGAAGGAACACCCTGGACACTAACTTTCTGGATTCTGGTAATCACCTGAACCGATATCCATATCTGTGGTTCTTCTTTAAGTTAGTTATTTTTGTAAAAACTCCACTTTCCTATCTTCTTATTGTGTGCTTGCATGTGTATGAAGTTGTGCTCATTCCCCGTATTTAAATATGTGAATAAATTATATTTCTGATTTAACCCAAAAGAGAGTTTGATGTGAGTCACTTTAAAATTGAACTCACAAACAGAGGAAACATGCCAAAGCCTATTTCAAAAATTAAATCATCTCTGCTTACAGACAGATGGAGCGAAAATAAGGAGCTCAGTTTGCCTCTATCCCCTGTCCATAGTAGAAATTGGGGTCTCAAGCCTGAGGTTGAAGCCATTACAAACAAAATTTGATCAAAATTTGACCAAAGTCTAAATTTAAAAAGCAAACTGAATTTGATACAAAAAGGAACCAATTGGAAGCCAAGAGGAAGGTTCAGTGGCTGAGACAAACTTTAAAATTATTAAACTCCTGCAGTAAGTTCCCTTACCCTAACACTAGAGCAAAAATGGCAAATTTTGATCTGCAAATGTTGGCACAAAGAGACTTAACTAGGAAAACATTGACCCCCATAAACACCGAACAGTGACAGCTGTCGCTAGGGAAGTTCAATTAAAACTAACCAGTAAGATAAAAAAAATTACATTACTCCAGTTGCTGGTTGAGCATTTGGGCCTTAGTCCTCAACCAAAACAGGTAGACTAGGAGATGGACCATGAAGCCAATCAACTTCCCATAGACAAAATAGAGTTGGCAAAGCTTAAAATACAGCTAGACTTTCAGGAAAAAGAAAGAGAGAGAGGAAGGGAGGAACGGGCTTACCCCCTCCCAAACTTGGAAATGGAGTTACAGGCTCAGAGAGACAAGAGATCAGGCAGATGGAAGCTGCTAGGGAAAACCTCTCTGGACCTGATAAATGTCTAAATCTCCCTAACCCAGAACCTAACTTTAAAGTCCTTAAATGCTCTTGGTTCATCCCCAAGTTTGAAGAGAGTCAAATGTGGAATCCTTTCCCATTCATGTATCAGAAGGTAGCCGGACAGCTAAAATGGCCACCAGAAATGTGGACCTTTATAATACGATGTCAGTTGACAGGCAATGTAATTCTACACTGACTCCTAATTATGGACAGACCAAAGCTTAACGCTTATCAATTAGGCCCAGAGGCATATCCTCCATCAATTCTTGAATGCTCATAAGAAGCCTATGCAGGCCTATCTAGAATTCAAATGGCTAAAATAAATTGCATTCGACCAACGGGTCTGCTCCTTAAAACTACAGCGCGAGAATTAATATTACTAGAGGAATTTAAAAACTGCCTACCCTTAAACATCAAAATGCTCTTGGAGGGGCAGAAAGTCCTTACAGCCAGTCATGGCAGGTAACATTAACTCAGGCAGACCCTTTTCAAACCACCTCCAAAATCATTGGAAAAATAAGAAGGGAGAATTAGATCAGAAGGGGTTATACCCAGAAAGGAAGGTACAAATGAGGATGCATGAAATCCTCTCCAGACCCAAAAGAGAACACCCAAAGACTGGGGTGTTCCTGCTGTAACAAAATAGGAACTTCCAGACCTGCATACTAAAGGGAAGCCTGTGTCTTTTGACCTGCTCCACAAGAGTAGTCCCAAGTTGGATAGCCCAAAGGATGTGCAGTCAATCAGGCTGGTCCCTCACTGTAGAGGCTAACCCCTTGGAGGGAATGACCCTTGCCCTAAGTGTGGCTGAGTCAGACAAAATCGCTAAGAGCTATTAGAGTTTTGTCCTCCAGAATCAGTGACCCCGTACCCTTCCCAGAATACGAGCAGGTCCATTGTTCTGCTCCAGGGCACAGCGGCCACTTAATCCTTGATGTTGGAGGGAAACATAATCCGTCCCTGAATCCCTCCCTAAAGCTAAGGCACTGATGAGTGGAGTGGGCGGAGGATGCATGTCTGGCCCCCTCCATCAGGCCTACCTACAGTGCGACTGAGTCCTGGGCCCAGTGGTTGTAGGAATTGTCCTGAACTGCCAGTGGCAGGAATAGATATCCCACTTGGGAATGATTTGGCTGCAGTAAGGTGGTAGCATCCCCTGTAATTCTAGACCAGCTAAGTAAAAAAAGAGAAAGTGAACAGCTGCAGATTGAAGTTCCAGGGATTTTCCCTCGCTGTGTAGTGACCCAGTCCCAAGCTTGACAGACCAGCTTCATCGAGAGCAAACCGCTGCTCCAGCTGGATGAGCCGGAGGTCTGGTTAGTGGAGATCTTTTTCAAAAACCTGACTGAGCGGGCAGAGGTGCTCAGCTGAGCCTCCCAAATTGAAGTCCAGCCCCATCTGAAGAGTCAGCAGAGAACACATCCCGTTGATACTGCCTGCCCAATCAGATTGGCCAGCAGCTCTCTAGTCCCTGAAGCACCAGAAGCTGCAGTGTAGAAGCTGCAAGCAGTCCCTTGAATTTGAGCCCCAGGAGTCCAGAGCCAGGGAAGGGTGGGGATCTCAGGGTGGGAGGAGATGTGAGGTCAAGGAAAGTGGGCAGAGGTGGGAGTGGATGTTGGTAGAGAGGCTGGTGGAGGCCTGGAGGTGGTGAAGGAGAGCCTGTAGGCGCTGTTTCTTCTGGGGGGCGTGGGGTCACCCAATGTTTAGATCAAACCTTACATTTTTACTTAGTTAAAAAGTGGACCTTGCTGAACCGAAAGGATAGCGACCTCAGGTCACATGATTCACAAGTTGACTACAGTTTCTGGAAATTTCCAATAGCAGTTACAGGACCAAAGCTCAACCACATTCTTGAAGAATCTCACACCTCTCATTGTGAGGCACATTACAATCAACGAAACCAGGGACCAGCAGACGATATGGCTCCCCAGCCTGGTCCTATAGCAAAGGGAGAGCCATTGAAACTTTTTATACCAGCAGAGGCACAAAAAGCCACCATCTATCTCCTCAGGTGAATAATGGATTTTGAGCAGAGGCATAGAAACTGCTTGTTAGTCTGCAACTGACTCATTAATGGGCAATATCACGTGGCCAAAGCTCTGGCCTTTGGAAAGTTTTAACATTGCATTCTGAATAAAGTAGTTATTTCTGGTTCCAAATTACACTCCCTAGAATTGTTAATTTAATTTTGTTGTTCAGCTTTAGTTTTCATTAGGATTCTGCAAGTTTGAATTTTGCTTTAAAAAATTAGAAACTAAATGGAGAGGATGAGTTCACACTGAGGTTGGGGGGATGAGTACAGCACCGATCTCCGTCGCTCGCAATGACTTCTGCAACTGGCAGCAAACATGGCCTTCCATATCACATTTCTAGACTCACAACTCAGTCTGCTGTTTAAACTTCAGCCTGCAAACACCACAGCAAGACTCCAGGCATCAAGCCTAAATCCTCAAAATCTGTGTTCTTTGGAAGATTCCTGCCATTACCTCCGAAGGAGATTAAGTGTCTGTATACTGACCTCGTATTACTGCGTCACCATCAACTTTAAAATAATTCTGCAAACTCTTGCTTCAGCTAGCTACACCCGCTGGAACTTTAGTTCTTACATGAAGGAGTTTTCACTGGACTCTGACTTGCTGGACTCCAGTAATCACATGAACTGATTTTTTTAATACATTCATGGGATGTGGGCTTCGCTGGCATTTATGACCCATCCCCAGTTTCCCTTGATATCCATATCTGTGATTCTTCCTCTTTTAAGTTATTCATAGATGTAAAAGCTCCTCTTTCCTATCTTATTACTGAGTGGAATTTTCTGTGCCTGCTGGCGTCGAGCATGTTCGGCGGTGTGAGCAGACAATATGGCAAGACAACCAGAAATTGGCTGCACGACATCATGTTAGCAATTGTCCATTCAGCCCATCGATGGCAGACCGCATTTCCTGCTATCGGATGTCAGGAACCTCCTTGTAATACATCAGCATATCATTATAAGGTCAGCCCACCGATATCATCCCCCCTCCCGCTGGATCAGCCACATTGACATGATTGGAGTCGGGGCCTCTAGCTTATCTGCCTGCTCAAGCAACACAGAGGCCTGAAAGTGCCACCAAATGCTCCACAGTTTTTCTCCTCGGGCATAGACTGCAAACTAATGAGTGTTTTAGTTGACTGCAGAACAATTTGACAACTGGGCACATTGTATAATCTCCTTTCTAAAGCTGGCCATGGAGCAGACACTGGTGGAGGCGCTCACGGCCCCTTACAATGTTATCACCCTGGTTTGTGCACTCTCCTCTGAGTTCCCCTCAAAGTGCAGCCCGCTGTCGTGAAACACGTAAGCATGAGTGGCGATCCAGCGGGAGGGTGATGATTCCGGCGCGCTGGCCATACAATGATATGCTGATGTATTACAATGAGGTTCCCGATGTCCAACAGCGGGAAATGTGGCCTGTCATCAATGACCTGAGCAGACAATTGCTAACTGGCTTCACCTATGGTTCAAGCTAACAGTGCAGCCTTGCAGTGTGGGTTAGGAGAATGCCTGTGCCTGAGCTGAGAGCACAGCATGCAGTCCAGTGGGCAAAGCTGCTGCCAATCAGTCAGGTGGAGTGGGATGGAGGTGGATGGGGGTTTCGGGCAGCCATGCAGTGCACTAAACTCTGGCCATCCAAGTGGTGGCCAACACTCTCCGGGATTAATGTAGTGTAATGAGCCTTCAGACTTAACCAAGAGATGTTCTTAGTACACCCAAGCTGGTCCATGCATCTCTCTCTTTCATTCTGTGGGAGGAGTTCATCACGAGCATGGAGCCTGGTGAACTAGCTGTATGCCTCGTGGCGTACAGAGAGTAAAGACAACGGAGAAGAGAGTGACTGAAGCTCATGGCTGCACAAAGGGAGGAGCAGCACCCTCAGGAAGAAGGGGCGACTGGGACTCCCACACACACCACTGAAGAGCCACAGCAACACCCAGGACCTATAGGCGCCACCTTTCATTCCTGCAGATGACAGAGAACCAGTGTCGTTGAAGAATGTGTATGTCTAGTGCACTGGTCGGTCACATCTGCCACCTGCTGCAGGATTTGGCGCCACAGGGACATGGAGGGCATGCACTGCCAGTGGCCGTGAAAGTGACCATGGCGCTCAATTTCTATACCAGCGGCATCTTACAGGGTTCCACCTGTGACCTCTGTGGGTTATCACAAGCCTCCACCCACAAATGCATCCATGAGGTTACACCATCTTTGCGAGGGCACACAAATTTGTTCATTCCACCCGAGACCAGGAAAGCCAGGATGCAAGAACGCTGGGATTTGTGCATATCTCAGGTTTCCCATTGGTGCAGGGTGCCATCGACTGCACTCACATGGCACTCAGGTCTCATGGCAACAAGCGATCAACTATGTCAACCACAAGGGCTTCCATTCGCTGAATGTGCAGCTAGTGTGTGACCACCACAAACACATCCTGCAGGTCTGCGCATGGTTTACAGGGAGTGTGCACGACGCCTACATTCTCAGTCGGTCTCAGACCCCTGACGTCTTACAGGGTCCACAAAGGCTGCTGGGTTGGCTCCTCAGGAACAAGGGCTACCCACAGAGGCCATGACTGATGATATTAGGAGGCCCTCGGGAGGCCCTCATAGCTACTAGATTTGTGGGGGATGATGACAACATGCAGTGAGGAGACACCAGATATCCTCACATTGCATATGTGAACATTTGACTCCAGTCTGGCTTATGGCAGCGCACACCCTCTATGATAATTTTCCTATCATGGAGACGCAATGGAGGCCCTAATAGTCACTTGATTGCAGGAATTAGATGGTGACATGCAGTGAGGACACTCCCTAAATCTTCACATAGCCTCTGTGAATGTCTGATTCCTGTCTGGCTGAGGGCAGCTCGCTTGCGCTTTCTGATCAGGGTCATATCATAGAGACGCAGCCATGAAACTTTAAACGCACCTGATCCTTTGTCCAGCTTCAGTACCTGAGCCCTTCAGGAGCACAGTGTCACTGGTCACAGATGCTGAGGAGATGGGGGCCAGCCCCACCTTAAAGGTGCTGAGAGCACACAGAGAGAATGACGGAACTCTGTGACACCTGCCCACTACATTCTGGCAGCAATGACCAGCACCATCGAGGTGCAGGCATCAGTAATGTCTCCAGGGAGTGTGAGGCTGGACCATTACTGTGGTCTGAAGACTACACAGAGCACAGGTGAGAGGCCCTGGACTGAGACACCAGCCTTTATCTTGTACAGAAAGGTTTCACATCTGAATGACAAGAACACTGCTCATCAGAACAAGGAGCCATAGGCAGGGAGTCAATGTTGAGAGTTTATTTACAAAAGTGAACATTATGAATAAGTGATTAATAACCATGCTCAAGCTGTGCAACTACCTCCTCTTATCCTTTCTAACCCTTGGTGCTCCCCAACATCCACAGCAGAGGTGGAGACAGCCTGCTGACTGCTTCACCCTGTCTGTGATGACCTTGGTGGGCATCCTCTGGAGGGCCAAAATTTGGAGGCCCCCGGCCTGCTTTCAGGGTCCTGCTGTGTGGCAGGTGCGCCCTCCTTGGCCTGTGGAGCTGGAGCTGCTGGGGTCAAAGGAAGAGGGGATTTCAATGGGCCAGAGACTCCCGGAGTCACCTGAATAGATAGCCATGGAGTGATCCTGCTGATCCTCCTCCCTATGGGTGCCCAAGGACCCCCGGCTGATACCTTGAGGAGAAGGGAAAGCTGGAGCGAGATCCAGCTGCCCCGCACACACACTGTTGGAGGCCAATATATTGTCAGCAATGGAGTTAAGCCCGCAAAGTAGTGCAGGAGCGGTGTCCTGGACCAAAGTCTCCATAGTAGACTCCATCTTAACAGTGTTGGCCTTGGCGCGTTGGCATTCTGGCGCTATCACCTCAGCTTGAAGATGGACAGACTCTTCCATTGTGCCTTGCAATGTGAGGAGTGCAGCAGACATCCCTTCCTGATGTTCCCTAACTTGCCTTTGCAGCGCCAGCAACTGAGGCATGGCTGAGTCCAGAGGTTCATCATCTGACTCAAAATCAGCAAATTTCTGGCCTCCAGCAGTCGTCTGAGTGCCAGGAACCTGGGAAGTCCCTGCCCTCAACTGCTGTGGATCAGAAAGAACAAAGAACAAAGAAGAACAAAGAAAAGTACAGCACAGGAACAGGCCCTTCGGCCCTCCAAGCTTGCTCCGATCATATTGCCCGTCAACTAAAACGTTTTGCACTTCTGGCGTCCGTAACCCTTTATTCCCATCCTATTCATGTATTTGTCAAGCTGCCTCTTAAACACCACTATCGTACCTGCTTCCACCACCTCCTCTGGCAGCGAATTCCAGACACACACTAGCCTCTGCGTAAAAAACTTGCCCCGCACATCTCCTCTAAAGTTTTCACCTCTCACCTTAAACCTATGTCCCCTAATAATTGACTCTTCCACCCTGGGAAAAAGCTTCTGACTATCTACTCTGTCCATGCCGCTCATAATTTTGTAAACTTCTATCAAGTCATCCCTCAAACTCCGTCACTCTAGTGAGAACGATCCGAGTTTCTCCAACATCTCCACATAGCTAATAACCTCCAGACCAGGCAGCATCCTGGTAAACCTCCTCTGCACCCTCTCCAACGCCTCCATATCCTTCTGGTAATGTGGTGACCAGAATTGCACGCAATATTCCAAGTGTGGCCTAACCAAGGTTCTGTACAGCTGCAGCATGACTTCCCAGCTTTAATACTCAATACTCCTGCCAATGAAGGCAAGCATGCCATATGCCTTCCTGACTACCTTATCCACCTGTGATACCACTTTCAGTGACCTGTCGACCTATACACCCAGATCCCTCTGCCCATCGATGCACTTAAGGTATTTACTGTATAATTCCTGCCTGTATTCGACCTTCCAAAATTCATTACCTCGCATTTGTCTGGATTAAACTCCATCTGCCATTTCTCCACCCAAGTCTCCAACCGATCTATATCCGTTGTATCCTTTGACAATCCTCTTCACTATCTGCAACTCCTCCAACCTTAGTGTTGTCTGCAAACTTACTAATTAGCCCAGTTACATTTTCCTCCAAATCATTTACATATACTATAAACAGCAAAGGTCCGAGCACTGATCCCTGCGGAACACCACTAGTCACAGCTCTCCATTCAGAAAAGCACACTTCCACTGCCACCTTCTGTTTTCTATGACCAAGCCAATTCTGTATCCATCTTGCCAGTTCACCTTGATACCGTGTGAATTTAGCTTCTGTACCAGTCTACCATGAGGGACCTTGTCAAAAGCCTTGCTGAAATCCCTGTATATAACATCCACTACCCTTCCATTGTCGATCTTTGTCACTTCCTCGAAAAACTCAATTAAGTTAGTGAGACACGACCTCCCCTTCACAAAACCATGCTGCCTCTCACTAATACACCCATTTGCTTCCAAATGGTAGTAAATCCTGTCACAAAGAATCTTCTCCAATAATTTCCCTACCACTGTCGTAAGGCTCAATGGCCTATAATTTCCTGGATTATCCCTGCTTCCCTTCTTAAACAATGGAACAACATTGGCCATTCTCCAGTCTTCTGGGACCTCACCCGTAGCCAGTGAAGATACAAAGATTTCTGTCAAGGCCCCAGCAATCTCCTCCCTTGCCTCCCTCAGTACTCTGGGGGTAGATCCCATCTGGACCTGGAGACTTATCCACCTTAATATTCTTCAAGACGCCTAACACCTCCTCTTTTTTGATCTCAACATGATCCAGGCTATCTAAACACTCTTGCCTAGACAAATCAACCGCTAAGTCCTTCTCTTTGGTGAATACTGATGAGAAGTATTCATTTCGTATCTCTCCCATTTCTTCTGGCACCACGCACAGATTCCCACCTCTGTCCATGAGTGGGCCTACCCTTTCACAGGCTACTCTCCTGCTTTTTACATATATATATATAAGGCCTTGGGATTTTCCTTAACCCTGGTTGCCAGTGACTTTTCATGACCCCTTTTAGCCCTCCTGACTCCTTGCTTAAGTTTCTTCCTACTTGCTTTGTATTCTCCACGGGCTTCATCTGTTCACAGCCTTCTAGCCCTTATGAATGCTTCCCTTTTCTTTTTAACTAATTTCACAATATCCTTCATTATCCAAGGTTCCTGAAATTTGCCATGCTTATCCTTTATCCTAGCAGAACATGCCGGTCCTGAATTCTTATCAACTGATGTTTGAAAGCCCCCCCATATGTCAGTTGTTGATTTGCCCTCAAACATCCGCCTCCAGTCTAGATTCCTCAGTTCCTGCCTAATATTGTTATAATTAGCTTTCCCCCAATTAAGCAGCTTAACCCGAGGACTCCTGTTATGCTTATCCACCAGTACCTTGAAACTTACTAAATTATGGTCACTTTTCCTGAAATGCTCTCCTACCGAAACTTCGACCACTTGGCCGGGTTCATTCCCTAATACCAGGTCCAGTATTGCCCCTTCCCTAGTTGGACTATTTACATATTGTCTCAGGAAGCCCTCCTGGATGCATCTTACAAATTCTGCACCATCCAAACCCCTAGCACTAAGTGATTCCCAGTCAATATAGGGAAAGTTAAAATCACCCACCACAACAACCCTATTGCTTTTACATCTTTCCAAAATCTGCCTACATAACTGTTCCTTAATCTCCCGCCGGCAATTGTGAGGCCTATAGTAAACCTCCAACATTGTGACTGCACCCTTCCTATTCTGGAGCTCTACCCATATTGCCTCGCTGCATGAGCCCACCAAAGTGTCCTCCTGTCGTACAGCTGTGATATTCCCCTTAACCAGCAGTACAACTCCACACCTCTTCTACATCCCTCTCTATCCTGCCTGAAACATCTAAATCCTGGAACGTTTATCTGCCAATCCTGTCCATCCTTCAACCAAGTCTCTGTGATAGCAATAACATCATAGTCCCAAGTACTAAGCCAAGCTCTAAGCTCATCTGCCTTGCCTGTTATACTTCTCGCATTGAAACAAACGCATTTAAGACCTCCAGTCCTACTGTGTTCAGTAATTTCTCCCTGCCTGCCCTTCCTCTTAGTCCTACTGGCCATATGCACTGGTTCCCAGTCCTTTAATCCACCTGCTGACCTATTGCTTTGGTTCCCACCCCCCTGCCATACTAGTTTAAACCCTCCCGAGTGACACTAGCAAACCTCACAGCCAGGATTTTGGTGCCCTTCCAGGTTAGATGCAACCCGTCCTTCTTGGACAGGTCCCACCTGCCCCGGAAGAGATCCCAATGATCCAGATATTGGAAACCCTCCCTCCTACACCATCTGTTCATGCACGTGTTCAGCTGCACTATCTTCCTATTTCTAGCCTCACTGGCACGTGGCACAGCGAGTAATCCTGAGATTATTACCCTAGATGTCCTGTTTTTTAACTTTCTGCCTAATTCCCTGAACTCCCACTGCAGGACCTCATCACTCTTCCTGCCTATGTTGTTAGTACCAATGTGTACCACGACCTCTGGCTGTTCTCCCTCCCCCTTCAGAAAGTGTGATGTGCTCACCAGATTGTGATCCCAAGGCTACTCTAAAGCTAGGTCCCACTGAGGTGTGTGTCTCTTCATTGGTTGAGGGTGTAGTTGAGCACTGTGACAGATCTTCAAGGATGATGCCTTCAGATTCCTCTTCAGATGCTTCTTCGGGGCTTTATTGGAGGCCCTGTGTTATGGTCTCTGTCGGCTGTTTGGCAGATGTTCCTGCAAAAGCAAAGGGGGATAATTAGTGCATGGCAATGGCCTGTAAAACAGGACACGTCACTCACAGCATGGTTGTCTGATGGATGTTGAACTGCTGGATCCTCACTTGGTAGAGCAGCACCGACCTCACCATCAGCACAGGACTGGTCCAGATCCTCACTGGCCAGCTGGATGGCTCTGTTTCCAAAGTCCATGAGGACCTTGATTTCAGGCATTCCTCCACTGGTCTGTGACCTCTCCCTCTTGTTGTGTGCCAGCTTGTCCTGCATGAGTAGAGATGGAGAGAGTGTAAGCAGGACACCTGCCAGACCAGATAAGGGTGCCTGGCATGTGTGGGTGAATGGTCCCATGGATGGGATGAGGACAATGAAGGTGTCTGAGAGTGAATGGTGATGTCCCTTGAACTGGCAGTGAGTGAGGGCTCTATGGAGGTGTGATGGGTTTATGAGTGTTTGAGTTGAGAGTGATGAGAAGAGTGACTTACCCGGGCAGAGCAGAGGAGATCATTCATCATCTTGCGGCACTGGTGGCTGTCCTCTTTTGCTGGGCATTGGCACTGATCATCACTGCCACCACCTCCCAAGCCAGATTGGTGATGCTGCTGGCCCTCCTGTGGCCAGAGTGAGGGTAGAGGACATCATGGCAGGCCTCCATGGCATCGAAAAGGTGCTTGAGGGACATGTTACAAAGCCTGAGGTCTGTAGTCTTTTAGACTTTAGGGAATACCCAGCCTTCCATGCAGCATTCCTGGGCTGCAAGCACTGAGATATTTGCACGCGGCTGCACTTTAGACATGGTGCCCAGTGTGATAAAGCATTGCGGTGATGGCATGGTGGGAAAATGAAAGCCTGCTTGCTATCAAAACTTCCTGTTTCCTGGATTAAGATGATACGGCGTGAGAAGCTGCCATCGCCGACGATCGTTAGAGCATCGTTTTCCCCACCTGCTTGCGCACTTAGTGCAAATGTGGGATAATTCCACCTATTGTGTGCGTTTGTGTATGTGTGTGAAGTTGCAACCCCGGGTTTGAATGTGTGAATAAACTATATTTCTGATTGAACTCTATAGGCAGTTTGCTGAGAGTCACTTTAAAATTTGAGCTCACAAACACAGGGTTTAGGGAAACAAGCCACAAGCTATTTCAAAAATTAAAACACCCCTGCTTACGGACAGACAGCAAGAAAATGAAGGAGTTCAGTTTGCCTCTCTCCCCTATCTGTAACAGTATCATCCGCAAATATTGAAATTGTGCTCTGTACACCAAGGTCTAGGTCATTAATATATTTCAGGAAAAGCAACGGTCCCAAAACTGACCTCAGGGGAGTTGCACTACAAAGCTTTCCCCAATCTGAAAAACTTCCATTAACTTCTACCCTCAGTTTCCTGTCACTCAGCCAAGTTGCTACTATCCCTTTTTTCCATGAATTTTGACTTTGCTTACAAATCTATTGTGCAGCACTGTACCAAAGCCTTTTGCAAGTCCACATACACCACATCAACATCATTCCCCTCATCAACCCTCTCTATTAGCTCATCAAAAAACTCCAGCAAGTTAGTTAAGCAGGATTTGCCCTTAAAAAATCTCTGCTGTCTTTCCTGAATTAACCCGCATTTTCACAGATGACTATTAATTTCATCCCGAATTATTGGCCAGCATTTTCCAGCCCCTCCCACCAACAGGATCTTCCGGTGCTGCCAAAGTAAATGGACATTTGAATGGCTCGCCACATCGTCAATTCCACCCATTGTTTCTAGAAGCTACCCTACTGAAGAACAACATTAGCCTGTAGAAGTTTATCTTTACAACCCTTTTTTGAACAAGAGTGTAACATTTGAAATTCTCCAAACCTCAGTCATCATTCAATGTCAGGTCTACTGCTTCTGTTTCCCTGATAAATTCCAAAGCAAAATAATTATTTAATGTTTTTGCTATCTCTCTGTCATTACCTGTGACATTATCCTATCTATCTCTTAATAGTCCTATTCCCATCACAGCTTTCCTTTTTCTATTGATGTGTCTGTAAATTATTTAACTTTCTGTTTTATATTCCTTGATCATTTATATCTATAGTTCCTCTTTGACTTTTTAGATGTTTTTTTGTGTTTGACTTCTCTCCTCAGGTGGAACTTTCATTGTCCACTGGCATTCTGTGTTATGCGGCATGAGCGGACATATTGGCAAGGAGGCCAAAAATCGTTTCATGACGTTGTGAAACCAGTTTGTAATCATCGGCTCTGCCCATCAATGGTGGGCCACCTCTTCCACCACTGGACATTGGGAACTTCATTGTAATATGTCAGCATATTATTATAAGACCAGCTCACCTGAAAGACCCCCACACACTGGATCATCTGAGCACAAAAACATTCCGGTGCAGAACACGTCTTGACAAGTGTGATGTGCAGAAGTCGGGACTTACCGCCAGGGTCTTGCTCGCATCGTGGGCATCCGAGGAGCAGAAGATGCTGGAGCCCGACAGCAGTGGCACCCTGTCCATGGCATGCTGAGTGGATTCTCATGGGCATGGCTCTGCTGTGAAGCAGCTCACAGAAGGTGGAAAGTCACCATTGAGGGTCTGCTCACAATGGATGATAATCAAGGGGGTGGAGCAGAAGGTCCAGCTGTGACTGGGGGAGAAAGATGTACTGGGGTGGCGGGGGCGTGGGGGGGTTGGGGGGGTTAGGAGAGGAAGGTCTTGGATCAACTGGGAGAGGAAGAGGTATTGGGGGTTGAAGTTGGAAGCAGGGGAATGAAAGAGTCGGGGGTTAGGGTTGGGAGGGGGAACAAAGGTGTCGAGGGAGTGAGGTTGGAGGGGGGAGAGAGCACAAGGGAGGAGGGAGTACTGCGGAGAACGCGGCAACTGGGGAGGTAAATGTAAGGAAAGGAGGGGGAAGGAGTCTGGAGAGGGGAAGGAGTCCAGGGGAGAAAGGGTCTAGAGAGGGGACTGACTAAGGACGGAAGAAGAGGTAAGAATGGAGGGAGGAATCAGGAAGGAGGAAGGAGTAAGGCTGGAGGATGTGGTAGAAGGGATGGCGAGGCTGGTTGGTGAGGACTCGGAGGCAGACATGAACCCTGGGCATGGAAAGGATGAGGTCGGGAAGGACAATGTGGATGGGGGTAGGAGTTACTGGAGGGTGAGGAACATGCACACTCACCAGGACATCTATAAAAGAAAAGGTTTGTGGCTGGTAGGTCACGAAGGAGAGGTGGAAGATGATACCAGGAGGGTGGACAGTGATGGGAGAAAATAAATGGGTGGCTGGGGGAGGGGAAAGGTTGGGGGGACTCAAGCAAAACTGTAGCACTACCAAGCTGGCTAAGTCGAAAGTGAAACAAGAGTCATGGTGAGTGAGATCAGGTGCTGCATGGAAGTGTGGTCAGTGGGTGGGTGGAGATGCAGGTCAGCTCAGGTGGACAACTGAAAGCGAACCCCAGCAGGCTTAAACGAGGCTCTGAAAGGCCCTCCCATACACACACTCCTTCCTCAAGAATCACTAGTGGGCCAGCCGCGTGCAACTGAACTACTAGTGGTGGAGGTGGGGGAGGCTATCAATGAAGATGAAAGACACCATTATACATTATTCAATGGAAGTAAATATATTTTTAGATTGTAAAGAGACAAATTGTGTTCATTCGTGCATCCACCTGTGATCAGAATTTCTTCACTTTTGAATGCGTTAGACTTCTAGGTGCTGCCCTGACATCCACAGCAGGGGTCGAGACAGCCTGTGGAATGGCTGGTCATGTTGCCTCTGATGACTTCGGCATGGACCCTCTGGAGAGCCGAGGCCTTGATGGCCCTGGCTTGTTCTGGCTGTCCTCCTGTGGATCAGCTGCTCCCTCTGCAGTGACAGAGGATGAGGTTGAGGGGGGGTCACAGGCAAAGGAGTCTTGGGCGGAAAGGATAGACTGTGAAATTTCTGAGTGGATGACCCAGGGGTTTCCAGCTGCCGCTCCTCCTCCCTTTAGTTGTCCAAAGGCCCCGGACTGACTCCTTGAGGGGAAGGTGCACCTGGAGGGATAGCAAGATGCCATGTTTTCCCCTCACATCACCACTGCAGAAGCTCGCCCATGGCTACCACAATGGCATCTTTGCGTTCTGCTGGACCAGGGTCTCCATGGCATCTGCCATCCTTCCCATGGAGACCTCCATATGCACACATGTGGTCACCACTTCATCACAAAGCAGGCAGACACAATCCAACTCATGTGCCACTCTGTTGAGGGCTTCCAACAGCTCTGTGTGATGTTCCCCTGCCTTCTGCTAACTCTCCAGGATAAGTTTGAAGGCTGAACCTAGAGGTTCATCATCTGACTCCATCCTCACAGATGCCTCTTCCCCAGCAATCCTCTGAGTGCTGGGAAGCTTGGTTTAACCTGCCTCCTCCTGCTCCAGACAGGTGTCCATGTGGTGAACCTGAGCCTGTTCTAAATCTAGGTCCCACCGAGGAGTGTGTCTCTGTGCTCGTGCAGGGTGTGGGTAAGTGCTGTGACGGGTCTTCCGGGCTGCTTATTTCCAGCTCTTCAATGGAGGAGATGTCCTCTTGGCTGGAGGTGAGGATGTGAATGGAGCTGAGGCATTGGCTGATGAGGGTGTCAGTTGCTTGGCAGAGTTCCCTGTGAACCAAAGTAAAGATAATTGTGCATGACAGCAGAGTCAGAAGCAAGAGAGAGAGAGCACTCACAGTTGCATTGCCAGAGGGATGATGTGGTGCAGGATCCTCACAAGGGTGTTCGCCGCCGACCTCACCGTCATCACAGGCACGCCCACCAGTCAACACGATGGCATGCTGCTCAAAGTGAGTGAGGGGCTTAATGTGGGTCACTGCATGCCCAGTCTGGGACCTCTCCCTACTGATGTGAACAGGCTTTTCCTACATGAAAACATATGGAGAGAGTGTGAGCAGAAGACATAGCACTGCGTGGAATGTTTATGTGGTGAGCGGAGCCATGGACAGGATGAGGAAGCGAGTTAGAGAGGATTTGAGCCTGATGGAGATGTGAGGGTGTGTGTGAGAGTTAGTGGTGTTGTCACTTGAGGTGTGAGATCCCTGTGGGTGTGTGATGGGTTTGTGAGTGAGTGAGTTGAGAGTGATGAGAAGAGTGACTTACATTTATCCACTTTCCACACTGGGTGGCTGACTCTTTTGTAGGGCATTGGCACTGAGCACCGCTGCCAGCGCCTCCCATGCTGGATTGATGATGTTTCTTGCTGGTCTTCGCCCAGAGTGGGGTACAGAACTTTGCAGCAAGACTTCGTGTTGTCCAAAAAGCCCTTGAGGGACGTGTCCTTAAACTCTGGTGGGGGGGGTGGGGGAGGGGTGTGGTAGTGGGGGCTGCAGGCTTCTTGCCTTTCCAGCCATGTCCTCTGTGCAGCAGTCCAGGGCAGGAAACACTGAGAGGTGTGCGTGGCTGCACTTTAAACATAGTGCCTGGCATGAGGAAGCAAGATGGTGTAGCAGGTGAATGAGAGCCCACCCACCATCAAAATGGTGTGTTTCCCAGGAATGAATGAGTAGTGAGGCGGGATTGAAAAGCCAGCATTGTGGCTGACGGCAGAAACATTCTTTTTCCTGCCCGTTACCACACTTAGTGCAAAACTGAGATGATTCCGCCCCTAATTTCTTTATATTCTGTCTTATCATGCACTCATCTACTGTCTGTATCCTTAATGTTTGCCTCTTTCCTAACCCTCAAGTGTTCCATTATGTCTTTATTCATTAGTCCCACTACTGTTAATTTTGTTCCTCTGGTTTAATGGAACGTAATTTTTCTTCATTCTGTTGAACATTTTCAATGTTTCCCATTTTTGTTGTACACAGTTGTTTGTCAGCAGTGTTTCCCATTTTATTTTTCAATTTTGATTTTCAGCCCCTCAAAATCATTTTCACTAATGTAGTAACTTGAGCAGGATTTTGAGGTTGTCAGGTGGGCACGGTGGGCGGGCCTGGGAGCGGCCGGGAAACGGTCTGCCACCCACAATTGGCGCCCACCTGCGCTTTCTCCCTGGTGGGCCAATTAAGGCTCGTCACTAGTGGGAAGATCTGAGCGGGGGCAGGTGGCATCGGACCTGCTGGCCAGTTTAAAAATGGCCCAGGCAGCCCCTGGGAGGCTGCTATGGAAGAACGTCTCCTCTGCATCTTCAATATTCATAAGATGGAGTCGAGTGCGGCTGGGACTCGGCCCCCTGCTTTTCCGATGAACGCCTCACTGCCCTCCTGGAGGAGGTGGCTGCCAGGAGGGACACCACCCTTGTCCCCAGAGATGTGAGGAGGAGGCCACTGCACCTCACCAAGAGATGAGGCGGCAGCAATGATGAGCAACCATGATGTGGTGCGGCGCACATGGATGCAGTGCCGGAAGTGCTTCAATGACCTGCTGCGCTCAGGAAGGGTGAGTACTGTGTTGACATGGGTCAGTGTGCAGAAGTGTTAAGGTCTGGCCTTCCGCCCTTGGACCTCAAGGACACTAGAGTCTGAGTTCCAACTATCAATGACGCCAGAGTTGGCCGAGGGGACGAGCTCTGGCTGCTTTGGCTGAGTGCTTTCTGGCTCGAGACCCATGACTCAGATGTGCCCTGAAAAGTGTTTTTCAGCTGGGGTTGGCCAGGCTCAATGGTGCTGCAGATAGAGAGTGGAATAATCAATGCTCGTCTGTCCTTTCAGGAGAAGACAAGCCATGATCAAGCAGAGAGGGCATGTAAAGGCGGAGGCCCACCCAACCTGCACGTCCTCTGCCTTTTAGGTTCGCCAGCATGCAATTGCTCTGTGGACCCTGAAGGGCGACCCCTGACATCGGAGGACCACCGGGCTTCACTTGCACCTGTATCACACTTGCTCTCTGAAGCAGGCACCTGCACAGATACCAGCACCTTGATGGACATAGGATTGCCATGTAGTCTATCAGTGCACATTGGTGAGGGTACTTCACACTCACTTGAGGTGCAGGCGGAGGCAGAGAGTGCCCAGGGCACCGGCAGTTGGAGGACTGCTGGAGACCAGGATGATGCTCAGGCTGATGATGAGTCTCCAGAGATGTCCATTAGGCGGCAGATGCTGAATGTCCAGCAGGATGTGTGGGAGGATCTGGCGGAGATCCATGATCTCATGGTCTCTGTTGTGCAGGAGTCCATGTGGGGCATCAGCACTGCGCTGACCCTCATGGCTGAGGGCACTGGCTCCTCCATTGAGAGAGTGGCAACTCTCATGGGGAGGAAATTCCAGGAAGAGAATGAGTGGTTCCTGGGGTTGTGCTAGGACCTGCAAGCCCTCACACAGGCACTGAGCTCAGCATCAGTGTGGGAGATGGATGAGGCTCCCAGTATCCCAGCTAAGTGCCCATCCATTAATGGTGAGCAGGGAGATCCACAGCGACCTCATGGCGCAAGAGCTGCTTGTCATCTCTGCGGGCTCCTCTCAGGGTGCTCTGGGTGATGGCAGCAACTCCACCGCCCCTCTGCCAGTGATTGTGGCATCTGATGAGGCTGTGATGACTGGGGAGATGCCAGCCATGGCAATGGCTGCTCCCTCCCAGGCGGGGCCTTCACAGGCTCCACAGGCCAGAGGACGACCACCAAGGTCATTAAGACCAAGAAGATAGTAGAGTCAGCAGGCTGTCTCCAATGCCAGTGCCAGCGAGGGGGGAGCACCAAGACACAGCACCTGCAAACATAAGTTAAAGGCATCATGAGCACAAGAGGGACTGTTCATGGTGATTTTCTGTTCATTTATGTTTGGCTTATATTTACTGGTCTGGGAATGAAGACTAGAAAAGGTTATGTACATTTTTTTGGATTGTCAAAATGATATAAATTTTGTTTTTGCCATCATGGCCTGAGTATGCATCGTGTTTTTATTTTATTGGTGCAGGATACACCAGTATGTAATGCTGGATGTGAGTGGCTCTGAACTTTATTGCAAAGGCACTGAGTGGACTTTAGGTTCAAATGAAAGGGTCCTTTCAGACATCTTTGATGGAGGCAGCAGCCCTGGCATGTGGTTGAAGCGAATCTTTGGCAGCCTAGCTGAAGAAGCAGTGGATCAAAATGTCCCTGCCTCCCTGGAGGTTACCGAGGTCTGGCTCCATGCCCTCAGCATTCTCCTCACTGTGCTCCTCTTCAGACTCACTACCAGATTCATCCTCTGTGGTCTGTGCAGCTTTGTGATCCTCTTCCTCCAGTGGGTCCCCCCCTTGCCAGTGTCAGATTGTGGAGATTGCAGCATGCAACCACTATCAGTGACACCTGCTCCAGGGGGTATTGTAGTGCAACCCCTGAATGGTCCAGGCATTGGAAGTGCATCTTAAGAAAACCTATGGTCCTCTCTATCACTGCCATTGTGGAGGCATGACCTGTATTGTAACGCTTCTCTGTCTATGTTCTTGGGTGGTGGAGGGGCATCATGAGCCACCTCTTCAACGGATTGCCCTTGTCACCCAACAGCCATCCATCCAGTCGGGCTGGAGCACCAAACAGCCTCGGCACCTGGGAGTGTCTCAGGATGTAAGCACCATGGGAGCTGCCTGGGTACCTTGCACAGACTAGCAGAATCTGCATCCTGTGGTCACACACTATCTGCACGTTCATGGAGTGGAAGCCCTTCCTGTTGACGAAGGCATCTGGCTGACCCGCTGGTGCCTTGATGGCCACATGTGTGCAGTTGATGGCACCCTGGATGTGGGGGAACCCAGCAATCGCTACAAAGCCTCTGGTTTGCTCAGTCTGGCTGGCCTTTGTCCGTAGGGTAAAGATTAAAGGTCAGTACCTGCCTGAACAGAGCTTCTGTCACCAGTTTGACACAACTGTGAACAGCTGATTGGAACAGCTGATCCACACAGATCCCCACTGAGCTGTGGAAAGAGCCAGACACATAGAAGTTGAGGGCCACTGTGGCCTTCAGAGCCACCGGCATGGGGTATCCACCCACACAGTCGAAGCTGACCTCAGGCCCGATCATCTGGCAAATGGAAGTCACTGTCTCCCTTGAGAGGTGAAGTCTCCTTTGACATTGCACCTAGGACATATTGAGGCAGCTGCATCGCCACCTGTAAACTCTGGCAGCAGGATAGTGGCATCTTCTGCGGCCCCTTCCACCTTGGACTTCCTGCTGGCCCTGCACCCCTTGTGGCTGCGCCTCTCCTCCCACAGGTCCCTCCCCTGGAGGCTGCATTGGGACACCTGGCCTCCTTTCCCTTCTGCCCCTCTCTTCCTCCTCAGAGGAGATGCCTTCAGCGGAGACCACAATCCCCATTACCAGGGTAAGGGAAGGCTGCCTGATACCTGGAAGGGTCCACACGGTCTAAATCCTCCAGGGGTCTTGGAGACACCAAGGAGTCCTAAAATGAAGCCTATAAATGCTAAGAATTAAGCCCTGAGCAGAGCTGTCAAGTACCAATAGGTCACTAGCAGCAAACTACATACAAAATTCCCCACTACTGACACTGGCAATGCTGTTCACCTCCTTTATCCCACTTGTGGATGAGGTTTTTGATAATGCCGGCTGGCCGCCTGCCCATGTCGCTTGTGTGAAGAATGCGAAATTGCGCAGGTAATGAAAAATTGGGGTCAATTGGCTTTTTAATGGCCTTAAGTGGCCTCTTAATTAATGGTAGGTGCAGCTCCGACACCCGCTCGTGCCCACCGACCAAAGTATCGCACAGGATGCTCACCTGACATCATCGCGCATTATTTTACACCCAATCAGATCAGGCATGTGCCTGCCCATGGGTAAAATTCTGTCCCTGGTTTTCATCTCACTTATGTCCTTTATCTTCACTATTATCTCAATGCTCCCCTACCTTTACTCTCTTATTTATCCTGGTTCATTCCCCATTACTAGATCCAATGGCAAATCTTTCCTTGTTGGGCTTTTTACATATTGGTTTAGAAAGGAGTCCTGTACATGTGATAGGAAGTCCATTCCCTTATCCCCTTTACCTCCCTCTTCTGTCTCATCAATATCAGGGGAATTGAAATCCCCCATGATTATTATTCTATGTTTTTTACTCAATTCTTTTATCTGTCTGTATATTTCTTCCCCCGCATCCCTTCCACTACTAGCTGCTCTGTTGACTTCACCTATTATTGACCCTTTATTAACTTTTATTTTTGTCGCTATGGATTCTATTTTTTATCGTGCTTGCTAATAGCAGCATCCCCTTTTTTTCTGCTGCCATTATGTTATTCTTAATAAGTGCAGCTACTCCACCTCCTTGTTTTTCCTCTTTATCATTTCTAAATATGTTATACTGTGGAATGTTTAATTCCAAGTCCTGTATTTCTGTAGCCATGTCTTAGTAACCCCTACAATGCCTGGTTCCTCTCAATGCATGAGTGCCTCCAGCTTCCCTGTTTTATTACAGACATTGTATGCACTGTACAGATTTAACAGGATTTCCTCTCACTTAACTTTTAACCATCTTTCAGCCTCCTGTTCTCTCATTCTATTTATTCCCTTCCTATCAAAGTTCTCCTTTACTTGCTTTTTTCCTATGTTCTCCTGCCTTGTTTTGTTTATATTTAGGCTGTTTATGCATCTTGTAGCGCCCTCTCCACGTCTTACTAGTTTAGAGCCTTTGCCAGCTCCCTATTACTCTTTCCATTGGGACATGGCACCAACCCAATTCAGGTGGAGCCCATCCTATTGGTGCAGCTCTTTCCTGTCCCAGAATTGGTGCTAGTGTCCCATGAAAAGAAACCCCTCTTTTCTATACCAGCCCTGTAGCCGTGCTTTACTTCTCTTGGTCTTCCTGCTCCCACACCAATTTGCGTGTAGTTCAGGAAATAATCCAGAGATTATCTTTGAGTCCTTGCATTTAAATTTAGAGCCTAACTTTTTCAGCAGAGCCTCCTCCCTGTTGCTACCTGTCATTTTTTCTACCATGAAGCACCACCACTGGATTTACCCCCTCCCTTTCTTTCCAGCCTCCATGAGATACCCCTTATCCTGGCATCAGGTAACCAACACACCCTTTGGATTCTCATTCTTGGCTGCAGAAGTCACTATATATCACCCTAATTATTTCATTACCACCTTTCTATTCTGCTCCTCCAGCTCAATTCACCATCACCACCCCTGCCCCTACAGACTCCCCCCCATCCCCGAGCTATGGTGTCTTGATCTGCATTGTAACTGCGCTCCCCGCAGTCTTCCTCCTTGTTCTCACAGGCAGTGAGTACCTGTTGGAACAAGACCAGTGTTTATGGGATCTCGTTCTCAACATCTACTAAATCCCCGCTACCCATCTCCCTATTGGTCACACTTTCCTTTCCTGAACCTGTGCTTTCCCATAAAGTGCATACAGAATCAAACTGTCCAGAAACCCCTCCCATTATGTGTCAGAGTCTCTCCATCTCACAGTCCAGTACAATGATTCTGAGCTGGAGAGGTTTGAGACAGATACATCTTCTGAAACTGTTTTGTTGGGAGGGTCCTGCCATCCACAAACGCCCACATGCTGCAGTCCACAACCTGCTCTGCCATATCTTAGCCCAGCCTTATTTTATTTATTCAATAATGTCTCCATTCAATGATTATTTGTAATTATATCAATAGTTTAACTAAAGTTACACATTTAATGCAGTAGTTATACTTTCCTGGTTCTAGTTTAAAATACCGCCCTTGTTTAGAGGAACAAGAAATATTTAAACTCAGGAGCCAATCACCTGCCTGTTCACTTAATTAATAACTCTGAACTTCAGCTCGCAGGTCTCTCTGTTTCTCCCTCCCTCTTTCAGACAACTCCTTGTTCTGTTAAAGAACAGTATCTCTTCTCTCACTGTGCCAAATTCCCTCACTCATCAAATTCTTCCAGCTAAGTAAGTACTTTGTCAAAGAAGTACACAGTTGAGCTGGACTTTGTGCTACTTACCTCCAAACTTCAGTTAAACTTTAGTGGTGGGAAAGCTTTTAGAAACAATAATCTGGGACAAATTAATAGTCACTTGAACAAATGTAAATTTATTAAGGGAAGTCAGCATGGGTTTATTAAAGGCAAATCAAGTTAAACTAGCTTGAATGAATTTCTTGATGTGGTAACTGAGAGGCTGATGAGGTTAATGTAGTTGACGTCCTGTACCTAGGCTTCAAACAAGTATTTGAGTGCTTGTCAACAAATTTAATAACATAGACTTGGGCGTACAGGCCACAATTTCAAAACTTACAAACGTTTTCAAAGCTTGACAGTATTGCGAACTTTGAGGAGGATCGTGATAGACTTCAAGAGGACACAAAGAGATTGGTGGAATGTGTAGACAAGTGGCAGGTGAAATTTGATGCAAACAGATGTGAAGTGATGCATTTTGATAGGAAGAATGAGGAGAGACAGGATAAAAGATGGGTGTAATCCTAAAGGGCATTCAGGAAAAGAGAGACCTGGGAGGATATGTGGACAAATCATTGAAAGTGGCAGGGCAGGTTGAGAAAGTGGTTATAAAGGCATACAGGATCCTGGGCTTCACAAATAGGGCATAGAGTACAAAAGCAAGGAAGTTATATTAAACCTGTATAAAACTGGTTCAGCCTCAGCTGGAGTACAATGTCCAGTTCTGGGCACCGCACTTCAGGAAGGATGTAAATGCAGACATATGAAGTGTGTGCGGAAAGATTTAGAGAATGGTTCAAGCGATGGAGGGTTTAGTTATGTGGTTGGATTGGAGAAGCTGGAGTTGTTCTCCCTGAGGAAGTGAAGGTTGAGAGGAGATTTAACAGAGGGATTGAAAATCATGTGGGGTCTAGACAGAGTAGATAGGGAGAAACTATTCCCATTGGTGGAATAATTGAGAACCAGAGGGCATAGAATTGAGGAAACGGGCGAAAGAAGCAATGGAGACATGAGGAAAATCTTTTTTAAACAGCGAGTGGTTAGGATGTGGTAGGTACTGCCCGAGAGAGAGGTGGAGACAGGGTCAATCAAGTGTTTAGGATGTGGTAGGTACTGCCCGAGAGAGAGGTGGAGATGGTCAATCAAGTGGTTAGGATGTGGAATGCACTGTCTGAGACTGTGGTGGAGACAGGGTCAATCAAGTGGTTAGGATCTGGATTGCGCTGCCTGAGACTGAGGTGGAGGCAGGTTCAATCAAGTGGTTCGGATCTGGAAAGCCATGCCCGAGAGTGTGGTGGAGACAGGGTCAATTGAGTGGTTAGGATGTGGAAGGTACTGCCCAAGAGTGTGGTGGAGAGAGGGTCAATCAAGTGGTTAGGATGTGGAAGGTTCTGCCTGAGAGTGAGATGGAGACCAGGGTCAATCGAGTGATTAGGATGTGGAAGGTTCTGCCTGAGAGTGAGGTGGAGACAGGGTCAATCATGTCTTTGAAAAGGGGATTGGCATCACTAACGTATCCAGTGAGTGTGAAGCTGGTCCATTACATTGGTCTGAAGGCTGCACAAAACACAGGGAAGAGGCTCTGGACTCAGACACGTGCCTTTATCTTGTGCAGAAAGGTTTCACATCTGAGTGACACAAACACTGCTCATCAGAACAAGGAGCCATAGGCAGGGAGACATTTTTGAGAGTTTATTTACAACAGTGAACATTATGGACAAGTGATTAACACCCATGTCCAGGTTGTGCAATCACATCTTCTTAATCTTCCTAACCCTGCTGCTACGCCTTGGTGCTCCCCAGACATCCACAGCAGAGATGGAGGCAGCCTGCTGACTGTGACACCTGTCTGTGATAACCTTGGTGGGCGTCCTCTGGAGGGCCAAGACCTGGATGACCCCAACCTACTTTTGGGGTCCTGCTGTGTGGCAATGGCTCCCTCCTTGGCCTGTGGAGCTGGAGCTGCTGAGGTCAGAGGAAGAGGGGATTCAGGTGAACCAGACACTTCTGGAATCAGCTGGGAGGATGGCCCTGGGGTGTGTACCTGCTTATCCTCCTCCCTTTGGGTGACAAGGGCCCTGGCTGACTCCTTGAGTAGAAGGTGTAGCTGGTGAGATTGAGCTGCCCCGCACCTCTCTCGCGTACAAACTGTTAGAGGCTAACTATGGCATCGGCGATGGAGTTCAGCCCGCGCTGGTGGAGGATGTGGGTGAGCACTGGGAGGAGTCTTCAGGGAGGGTTTTAGCAGATTCCTCCTTTGAGCCTCCCTCAGGGTTTGATTGGAGGCCCTGGGTCGTGGACTCTCTTGGAAGTTTCCCAGATGTGCCTGCGAAAGCAAGGAGAGATAATTAGTACATGGCAGTACTACATGAAACAGGACACATCATTCACAGCATGGTTGTCTGATGGATGTTGCACTGCTGGATCCTCACTTGGTAGAGCAGCGTCGACCTTACTGTCAGCACAGGACTGGTCCAGATCCTCGCCAGCCAGCTGGGTGGCTCTGTTTTCAAAGTCCCTGAGCACTCCACCAGTCTGTGACGTCTCCCTCTTGTTGTGTGCGAGCTTGTCCTGCATGTATAGAGATGTAGAGAGTGTAAACAGAACGCCTGCCAGGCCAGATGATTAGTATGCCTGGCCTGTGTGGGTGGTGAGTGGTCCCATGGATGGGATAAGGACAATGACGGTGTGTGTGAGAGAGTGAATGGTAATGTCCCTTGAACTGGCAGTGAGTGAGGGCCCTGTGGATGTGTGATGAGTTTGTGAGTGTGTGAGTTGAGAGTGATGCGAATAGTGACTTACCCTGGCGGAATGCAGGAGATCATCCATCCTCTTGCGGCACTGGGTGGCTGTCCCCTTTTGAAGGGTATTGGCGCTGACCCCTGCTACCACCTCCCAAGCCAGATTAGTGAGATTGCTGCTCCTCCTGCAGCCAGAATGAGGGTAGAGGACATCCTGGTGGACCTCCACGGTGTCCAAAAGGCACTTAAGGGACACATCATTGAACCCGGGGGTCTGCAGTCTTCTTGCCTTTTGGGGCCATGTCTTCTTTGCAAAAGTCCTGGGCTGGAAGCAATGTTAGATATGCATGCAGCTGCACTTTAAATATGGTGCCTGGTGTGAGGAAGTGGTGTGGTGATGGTGTGGTGGGGGAATGTGAGCCCACCCGCCATGGGCATGGCGTGTTTGCTGGGAATGCATAACTAATGCAACGGGTTTGGGAAGATACGGTGTGAAAATCTTTCAATGCGACCGGCAAGTAAAATGTGGTTTACCTACCTCACTTAGTGCAAATCTGGGAAATCTGGGACTGTTCTGCCCAATGATTCTATGATTCAGTCTCCCTGACGATACAGCTGGACCGTTGCAATGGGCTGACTCTTGGCAGATGCAATTGAAAGCGAAGCATGAGATGATACATTTTGATGCTAACGAGGAGAGGCAAAATAAACTAAATTTAAACTGAAAATTATAATTTTAGAAGAGCTGCAGGAAATGAGACACAAGGGACACAAATCTTAGAAGGTCAACTTGAAAAGAATATTTCAACAGCGTACTGGATCCTCAGCTTAATAACAGAACTATAGAGTAGAAAAACAAGGGAGTATCTAAACCCTTATAAATCATTGGTCAATCTGGCACCACACAACAGGAATAATGTCAAGGTTTTATATATGATGCCAAGGAAATTTATTAGATTAGTACCAGAGATGAGGGATATGAAGAGACAGGCAAAACTGAGGTTGTTCTCTATAAGAGAGTGTGGTAATCTGATGTGAAATATACCATTAAGAAGAATATTATAATAGAAGATCACATGATCTTGTTATCCAATGACAGAGTAGCACGGGCTACCTTAGCAGTCTGTAGTCAGTCGTCAGTAGTTAATAATCTAGAGTATAGTCTGTAATGTAGAGACAGGGTTTGAGGTGTAAGCATACCAGTGTAGTTGCTGAGTTTCTTTGTAAATAAATAGAATATGTTCTACATAAGAACCGTCTGCTGATCTGCTCTGTCTATGGTACCAACTCGGTCATCCCAAAACAAGTGTGCAACCTGGATCCATTAGTACAACTAAACTAGTGACCAGGACCCAACAAACTGGCGATAAAAGCAAGAATAAGTGAGGAAGGAAATCAAGTGAACCGAAATCAGGCCGTACCTAGCACGATAACTCAAAGTAGAATTTCCGTCCTCATCATTGAAGCAGTCCCCTCGAAGCATGCCACAGTTTGGAAGAGTTGATCCTTTCAACCCAATGGTCTCATTATGTTGAATGCCTTGTGTTCCTTTACCAAGTTGATGACATTGCAGGGAGGAGAAGAGGAGAGTGATCCTCTTATCCACATGTGGGAGTAAAACTTATGGATTGATCGAAGTTTAATGACACCCAGTGCCCCAGCTTCGATGATTTAGCGAACCTTGTGAAGAATCATTACCAGTGCAAGCCCTCGGTAATGATGCAACAGTTCAAATTTAGCTCAAGGGCCAGGGTTTTATGGCCTCTCCCACCCAGCAGAATATTATGGTCCTGCTGAACTGAATGGAGATTGAAATGGCTCTCTGCATCCACCAGGAAGAGACATGCTGTGACAGGGCCATAAAATCCTGGCCAAGAAATAGAGCCCCAGGGGAGATAGTTGCTTGTTATGTGGCAAATCTAAATCAGTTAACAGAATATTGTGAGTTTGGTACATGTGTAAATGAAATGCTTAGAGATCGTTTGGTGTGTGGTATAAATGAAGATTCGATTCAGAAGAGATTACTGTCTGAATTCCGGATTTTCAGAAGGCACAGGAAATAGCACTGGCTATGGGAGGCACAGTGAGGGACTTGAAAGCCATTCAGGGAGCGCAAAATGGCGCCATCCTCCACTTTGGGCGGGGAGCCCCAGCCAAAAAGGGCGCAAAAATGTACAGCCCTGATGAGAAGCGGGAAGCAGCAACAGCTTACAGACAAACGAAAAGAAATGACTTTCCAGCAAAAACATGGAATAATGCTAACAGAGGTAGAAGCAGAAAACTTTGTAATGATTCAAAGTTTTAAAAAATTAAATGTTTTTACTGTCATCGAAATGGACATCTCATGAGATATTGCAAGGATAGACTCAGGTAGGCTTTCAATCAAAAGAAAAAAACCTTTTGAGACTCAGAACATAGAATAGCCTGAAGTAACAGTCAGATATTTATTCTTTGTATCATTTAAATGTAGGGAGATTAGAACCAACCTATGCAACAGTGGGCAGGATTTTCCACTCTGCGATTGGGGGGGGCGGGGCCCGCTCGCCAACAGGAAAATTACATGGGATGATGTCAGGAGGAACTCCTGACGTCATCCCGGTCCCTTTAAATTTTTAGGAAGGCGGGGGCACAGCGAAATCAGTTGTCCGCCCGCCGACCTGTCAATAGCCAATTGAGGCCATTGACAGGCTCATTAAGATAATTCAAGGTGGCGATAATTCAAGACCTGCCCGTCCAACCTTAAGGCTGGCAGGCAGGCCAGGAGCCCCAGCGGGCTTCTGACAATATATGAAACTTCATCCACTGGCGGGATGAGGTTTCATGTCTGTTTTTTAAACATTTAATAAATGTTATGTGATATTTATTAACATGTCCCATCTCGTGTGACATTGTCACATGAGGAGGACATGTTAATAATTTCAATATTTATCTATTTTTAGACTTTACTTACCAGTCACGAATCTACCTGAGACAGGACTTTGTCTCAGGGAGCAGTGCGCTCTTTCGTGCACATGCGTGATAGAGCGCACTTTGACAGATGGGGAATCCCTCCCCCCCCCCCCACCACCCCTGCACAGGGAGTGCATAGCGCTTCCCATCGGGCAGGCCGCTGGGCGGGCATAATTGGCCTGCCCGCTCAAAATGGGGGTGGGCCCCGTTCGGTGGTGGGGGTCATCCGTCAGCCCGCCGCCAAGCCAGTGGGGCCTGCATGCAATCCGAGGGCAAAATTCTGCCTTGTGAGGGCGAATAATGGATTTATCAGAATGGGGGTGGATAAAGGAGCTTCCTCTACGGTGAAAGGGGAACATACTTTGAAAAACCTGAATTATGGGAAATGTACATTAAATTTGGAAGATACAGATGCCAAACTGAAAACTTACACAGGAAAAGACATCAAAATCAAAGACATAAGCATGGTTACCTGGAAAAACTCAGCAGGTCTGGCAGCATCGGCGGAGAAGAAAAGAGTTGATGTTTCAAGTCCTCATGACCCTTCAACAGAACTAGGTGAATCCAAGGAAGGGGTGAAACATAAGCTGGTTTAAGGTGGGGTGGGGGGGAAGAAGTGGAGGGGGGTGGTGTGCTTTTGGCCCTACAACCACACAAGGTAATTCCAGGTAATTCTGTTTTTGTTTTGGATTTCCAGCATCCGCAGTTTTTTGTTTTTATTACATAAGCATGGTTACTGTGCAGTATGGAAATCAATAAGTGAAATTACCCTTGGAGATGGTATCAGGTGAGGGGCCAGTTCTCCTTGGACGAAACTGGCTGAAAGAAATTAAATTGGATTGGATTGAGAACTTCCAACTGAGAGCCAATGGGTTACCTGAGCTACTACAAAAATACGCCTTGGTCTTCCAAGATGAATTTGGGAAGATCCAAGGGCTATAAGCAAAAATTCATGTTGATCCAGACAATACTCCTCAATTTATGAAGGCAAGACCAGTACCTTATGTAATGCAGGAAAAGGTAGATGCCGAATTGGATAGATTAGAGAAACTGGGCAGTTCTCAGAATGGGCAGCACTAATAGTCCCCATACTTATCCCTGACTGGCTGGATTTGTGGAGAGACAAATTGACTGTTAATAAAGTGGCCAAGTTGGACAGACACCCTATACCAAAAATTGAAGACCTGTATGCTAAGCTGGCAGGTGGAACCACCTAAATGAAGCTTGATATGAGCCATGCTTATCAACAGTTGGAGTTAGAGAAGACTTCCCAGAAGTTAGTCACAATTAATACATGCAAAGGGTTATGCCAATATACCCATTTGCCTTTTGATGTATCCTCTGTGTGTGCCATATTCCAGGGGACAATGGAAAGTTTACTGCAGGGATTGCCTCATTCTGTAGTTTATTTAGATGATGTTCTGGTGACAGGACTCACTGAAAAGGAGCATTTGGCAAACTTGGAAGAAGTTTTGAAGTGTTTTTCATGGTGGGGAGTGTGTTTAAAGGAAGAAAAGTGCACATTTCAAGCAAAAGAGGTTGTCTATTTAGGTCACAGGGTATATGCACAGGGCCTTCACCTGATTGAAGAAAAAGTGAGAACCATTAGAGTGGCACCAGCACCAAGGAACACCTCCGAGCTCAAATCATTCTTGGCGTCATCAATTACTATGGGCACTTTTTGCCTAATTTGTCAACAGAACTGGCACCCTGTATTACCTACTCAAGAGAAACCAACGTTGGTCTTGGCAAACACCACAGAAAGAAGCTTTCACAAAAGTCAAACCAGTTGTTGCTCTCATCTACGCTGTTAGCACATTTTGACCAAAGAAAAGGGTTAGTTCTGACATGTGACACATCTCCTTCTGGAGTGGGAGCAGAGCTTTCCCATTGAATGGATGATGGCTTAGAATGACCTATCAGTTATGTATCAAGAATGCTCAACACAGCGGAAAAGAGATACTCACAGGCAGGACAAGAAGGCTTGTCAATCATCTTTGGTGTCAAGGCATTTTATTGGTATGTACACAGTCGTCATTTTACTATCGTCTTGAACCACAAGCCTTTGCTAGGATTGTTCAGCGAGGACAAGGCGATGCCACCCATAGCCTCAGCAACAATACAGAGCTGGGCATTGGACCTGGCAACATATGAGCATACTTCTCCACAGGACTGGAAATCAGATTGCAAATACTGATGCGCTTCGTCATTTGCCTTTGAAAGAAAATGATGAGAATGTTCCAGTTCCTCCAGAACTCGTTTTATTGTTGTACTTCTTAGATTCATCACCGGTATGTGCGAGACAGATCAGAGATTGGATAAGCTGAGACTCAGTCTTATCCAAAGTACGAGAACAAGTTCTTCACGGTTGGTCACAAGAACAGGAATCTGATGAAATTATCCTGTATTTTCACAGAAGATATGAAATAACCAGCCAGGTTGGTACCTTATTGTGGGGAGTTAGAGTGATTGTTCCTCCAAAAGGACGAAAACCTTTGTTAACTAAATTACATAGCGCACATCCAGGTATTTCCCAAATGAAGGCCATAGCATGCAGCTATCTATGGTGGCCTGGAATGGATGGAGAAATAAAGAGTTTAGTGAAAAGTCGTATGCAGTATCAGCAAGTGCAAAAGTTTCCTCTAATAGCTCCGTTACACCCGTGGGAGTGACCAGGAAGGCCATGGGTGTGATTACATATTGACTATGTGGGAACAATGTTTCTCCTTTTGTTGATGCTCACTCAAAATGGATGGACCTATATGAAGTAAAGTCACCAACATCTGCTACAATTAACAAGCTACGACGAAGTTTCGCTATCAACGGCTACTAGAAGCGGTCATATCAGATAACGGCACAGCGTGTACTAGTACTGATTTTCAACTGTTTATCAGCCTCAACAGTATTATTCATGCAAAATCTTCACCATATCACTCTTCTTCGAATGGACTGGCCGAGCGAGCAGTTCAAACATTCAAAAATGTTATGAAGAAATTAGCTGGAGACTCCATAGCGACCGAGTTAGCACATTTTCTTTTCCATTATAGAATCACCCCTCACACGATGACATGTGTCACATCTGCAGAATTGTTGATGAAATGCCAACTCAGAATAGATCGAGTTTAATTACAGAAAATTTAGGGGGGAGGTTGGAAAGGAGTCAGGGAAGTCAGAAAATTGTACATGACTGGCATTGTCATGACAGAAGGTTTACCATGGGAGACACGGTAAATGTGAAAAATTTTGGTGAAGGACTCAAGTAGTTATCAGGTGAAATAAGTGCAGTCACTGGGCCTCTTACCACATGAAAGTGGGAGACTGAATCATACGGAGACATACAGATCATATAAGGAGGAGTGAAACAAAGTAGCAGGAAATGATTCCTCCAGCGTTCACGACTGTGTCAACATCTCCTGTTGAAAGAATTCAACTGAGTACAGATGTGTCTGAAGAGTCAGCTGTACCTGCAAGAGTTGAGGAAACAGATCTGCAGGTGCCCACCGAAGAACCTGATGTTCAGACAACATTAGAAAAGGAGGTTCCTGACAAGGCATCTATGTAAGTTTTGTGATTCTCCTGTCCTTATAATTGTATGTGTTATTCTATCTATATAACCCTGCCTAATCAAAAAGGAAAATAAAATCCTAAAAGATGAAAAATATTTGAGTTCATTTTTAACAGATTTGTGATATTAGTTCCTGATTAATTTGGAAAAGGAACGAGTGATTTCATTACTTGGTTTTTGCCAGTTACTCATTCTTCATTGTTAATTATTCAAAGTGCTGTTTAGTCACTTAGTTATTTTGTGGTAATGTAACAAATGGTTTTCTCAGCTGACCCTAATTTACTTTCTCCTCTGCAATACTTCCAAATTCATCTTTCAGACATTAAAGCTTTAAAAATATAATGCTACAAATCAGTATTAGATGCGAGAATTAAAAATGGAGAACAACTTTGATTTTTTTAAACATTTTAATGTAATCTGCTTTAACAATTGCAAATTGTAATCACAAAATCTGTTCCCTTCTCTAAGAGTGCTGCCTCATTCATTAGCTAAGCTGAGTTAAATCCAGCTTCAATCAATGGAATTAATGGCAATGAATCAATTAGACAATAAACTGCATCTATAACTTAGAGGCGGCTTGGCCTAAATAGCCAAGTGGTTATGGTACTGGGTTTGTAACCCTAAGATCAAGAGTTCAAATCTCACAATGGCAAACTATGAAACAATGTAACTTCATCTGAAACAGATGGAAACGGCTTTGTACTCGAAAGAGCTATAACTTAGAGGCGGCTTGGCCTAAATAGCCAAGTGGTTATGGTACTGGGTTTGTAACCCCAAGGTCAAGAGTTCAAATCTCACAATGGCAAACTATGAAACAATGAATGTGTTTAGCTTGGCCTAAATAGCCAAGTGGTTATGTTACTGGGTTTGTAACCCCAAGATCAAGAGTTCAAATCTCACAATGGTAAACTATGAAACAATGTAACTTCATCTGAAACAGATGGAAACGTGTTTGTACTCGAAAGAGTTATAACTTAGAGGCTGAAGCAAAACATTAAGGTGCAGAATATAAATAATTTCATTGTTACAATGTTTTAAATTTCCCTTTTTAGATTAAAAAATGCATCATTGTGGCTTTAAAAAGTTTTATCTAAGCACCTAGATAATTAGTTATATCTAAACATTGTTCTCTTGTTACAGGTGGAATAGTTTCATAGGTGACCATGAGCTGCAAAAGTCCAAAATGTGCAGTATTGATTGGAAACTCTTAACTAATGGAATCTGCTCCATCAGTCAGCTGCAGCATAGGTCACAGATTGTAACTCTTTCAAGTACAAACCCGTTTCCATCTGTTTCAGATGAAGTTACATAGTTTGCCAATGTGAGTTTTGAACTCTTGATCTTGGGGTTACAAACCCAGTACCTATCAGACTGAGCCAAAAGAGTACTTTAATTGAATTTATGTAAGACTGGCCCAGAATACTCATTAAGCAAGGAGTTAATGATTAAAAAGAAGAATCATGATTTTTCTTTTTAAGAAAAATAAATAAAAACCATGGAGGGCCTTTTGGATATATAAACCAACTCTACTGGTTAAACCTAAGTTTTTTTTTATTCATTCACGGGATGTGGGCTTCGCTGGCTGGGCCAGCATTTATTGCCTATCCCTAATTGGCCTTGAGAAGATGATGGTGAACTGCCTTCTTGAATCACTGCAGTCCATGTGGTGTAGGTACACCCAAAGTGCTGTTAATCCCATCTATCTGCTGCCCTTGTCCTTCTAGATGGCAAGATTGTGGGTTTGAAAGGTGCTGTCCAAGGAGCCTTGGTGAGTTCCTGCAGTGCATCTTGTAGATGGTACACACTGCTGCTACTGTGCATTGGTGGTGGAGGGATTGAATGTTTGAGGATGGGATGCCAATCAAGTGGGTTGCTTTGTCCTGGACAGTATGAAACTTCTTGGGTGTTGTGGGAGCTGCACTCATCCAGGCAAGTGGGGAGTATTCCATCACACTCCTGACTTGTGCCTTGTAGATGGTGGACAGGTTTTGGGGGGTTAGGAGGTGATTTACTTGTCACAGGATTCCCAGCCTCTGACCTGCTCTTGTAGCTACAGTGTTTATATGGCTTGTCCAGTTCAGTTTCTGGTCAATGGTATACCCCCAGGACGTTGTTAGTGGGGATTCAGTGATGGTATTTCCATTGAATGTCAAGTGGCGATGGTTAGATTTTCTCTTGTTGGAGATGGTCATTGCCTGGCACTTGTGTGGCGTGAATGTTACTTGCCATTTGTCAGCCCAAGCCTGGATATTGTCCAGGCCTTGCTGCATTTGGACATGGACTGTTTCAGTATCTGAGGAGTCGCGAATGGTGCTGAACATTGTGAAATCATCAGCAAACATCCCACTTCTGACCTTATGAGAGAAGGAAGGTAGCTGAAGGTAGAGATGAAGTAGCTGAAGATGGTTGGGTTGAGGACACTACCCTGAGGAACTCCTGCAGTGATGTCCTGGAGCTGTTCAACAACCACAGCCATCTTTCTTTGTGCTAGGTCTGACTCCAACCAGTGGAGAGTTTTCTCCCTGATTCCCACTGACTTCAGTTTTGCTAGGGCTCCTTGATACCACACTAGATGCCAGTATTGTAACTGTACTTGAAAGCTTGGCTAGGGGTGTGGCATGTTCAGGAGCACAAGCTGGAATTGCCAGAATATTGTCAGGGCCTATAGCCTTTGAAGTGTCCAATTCCTTCAGCTGTTTCTTGATATCATGTGGAGTGAATTTAACTGGCTGAACACTGGCATCTGTGATGCTGGAGACTTCTGGAGGAGGCTGAGATGGATCATCCACTCGGCAATTCTGGCTGAAGATTATAGCACATGCTTCAGCCTTATGTTTTGCACTGATGTGCTGGGCTCCTCCATTATTGGGGATGGGGATATTTGTGAAGCCTCCTCCTCCAGTGAGTTGTTTAATTGTCCACCACCATTCATGACTGGATGTGGCAGGACTGCAGAGCTTAGATCTGATCCTTTTGTTTTGGGATTGCTTAGCTCTGTCTATCACTTACTGCTTATGCTGTTTGACATGCAAGTAGACCTGTGTTGTAGCTTCACCAGGTTGACACCTCATTTTTAGATATGCCTGCTACTGCTCCTGACATGCCCTCCTGCACTCTTCATTGAAACAGGGCTGATCCCCTGGCTTGATGGTAATGGTAGAGTGGGGGATATACTGGGCCACGAGGTTACAGATTGTGTCTGAGTACAATTCTGCTGCTGTTGATGGCCCACAGAGCTTCATGGATGCCCAGTGTTGAGTTGCCAGATCTGTTTGGAATCTATTCCATTTAGCACACAACACAATGAAGGGTATCCTCAATGTGAAGGCGGGATTTCATCTCCACATGGACTGTGCGATGGTCACTCCTACTGATACTGTCATGGATAGATGCATCTGTGGCAGGCAGGTTATTGAGGATGAGGTCAAGTGTGTCTTTCCCTCACCACCTGCTGTAGACCCAGTCTAGCAGCTGTGTCCTTTAGGACTTGGCAAAATTGGTCAGTAGTGGTGCTACCAAGCCAGTCTTGGTGATGGACATTGAAGTCCCTCACCCAGAGTACATTCTGCACCCTTGCTACCCTCAGTTCTTCCTTTAAGTGTGTTCAACATGGAGGAGCACTGATTCATCAGCTGAGGGAGGGTGGTATGTGGAAATCAGCAGGAGCTTTCCACACCTATGTTTGACCTGGTGCCATGAGACTTCATGGAGTCCGGAGCCGATGTTGAGGACTCCCAGGACAACTCCCTCCTGACTGTATATCACTGTGCCACCATTTGGTGATGCTGGTGCCTGGGACATCATCTGTAAGATATGATTCCATGAGTATGACTATGTCAGGCTGTTGCTTGGCTGGTCTGTGAGACAGCTCTCCCAATTTTAGTGTGTTAGTAAGGAGGACTTTGCAGGGTTGCCAGTTTGCCACTGTTGTTTCTGGTGCCTAGTTCGATGCCGGGTGGTCTGTCCATTCTTTTTTTTCGGCTTTGTAGTGGTTTGATGCAAATGAATGGCCTGAGAGGCCATTTAAGAGTCAACCACATTGTTGTGGATGTGAAGTCACATGTAGACCAGGCCAGGCCAGGTAAGGACGGCAGAATTCCTTCCCCTAAAGTGAACCTGATGGGTTTTTACAACAATCGACAATGGTTTCATGATTTCTTATTTGGTTTCTTCTGGGAAGATCACAAAATCACACCTGATATCCCCACAAAAAACCAGATCCAGGTTCCCAACCTAAAATCTAACTGAATGTCAGGACCACAATACTGGCAAAATTCAGCCCTGTTGTAACTCCATATTTTTATTGAATTCAAATTCTACCAACTACCATGGTGGGATTCAAACCTAGGACCCCAGAGCATTACCCTGGATCTTTCGATTACTAGTCCACTGACAATAGCACTACGTCATCGCCTCTTTGTTGATAAAATTTGTCAGGGGAGATTGATAGTTGTAGAAATGTGGAATACTGATGCTGAAACTCTGGGCTTTAATTGGCCTGCCCACGTAAAATGGCAGCACGCAGCCAATCGAGGACGGCAATCGGCTCTGTGCCCGCCCCCGCCTGCTCTTGCTCAGCCCGCCCGACATAGGTAAAATTCAGCCCAATGGCTAACAGGCAGCATGATTAACAACTTTAATTGCTTTTTTAATGGCCTTAATAGGCTGTTGACAGTTTGGTGGGTGCACACCCGCTGAACGAAATATCAAAATGAAATGTGATGACGTCAGGACGCATGCCCAATGTCATTGGGTCATTTTATGCATCGGCCTGTTGGGCCCGCCCCCGCACGCTGATGGCAATATTCTGCCCATCATCTCTGGGAAGCTGGCTCCCAGGAAAATCACCTGACTGTGGCTACACATTGTGCTATTGGCATGCTGCCTCCTGGAGTGAAATTGCCTGCACACCAACCTCCAAAGCTATCTCCAGCTCTCTGGGGAACATCCCCCGTTCAATGTTGACATATGAGAAGGATAAAAGTGTTTATATTATTAGGACAGATACCCCATTATTTTCTCCATTACCAATTTTTTGCTTATATTAAATCAGCAAAGCTCTTCACTTGCAACTTGTTTTTCAGTTCCCCTGTGCTGTGGGTGTTTAGTCCCCTACAGATTCAGTTTACTTCTTGAACAAACCTGCCTTTCTGTACATATCCTAGATCAACTCATCTGCACCTCGCATTACAGGATTCACATTCTCCTTTTCCACTCCTCCTTCAGGTAGGTTGATTTGAAATCAGTTTTTGGAGCTTTTATATTTCTGTACCAAGACTCTGGGAACTAGCCCAAATAATAATTTGGATGCAATTTTAATACAAGGAATGAACAGAATAAAATTGCTATGCAAGTCTTTACAAAAAGTCAAAAAATCGAACTTTAACAGCAAGGTCACTTTTTGAGACAAAAGGAAAAAGAATTGAACAAAGGGACAGGAGTAGGCCATTCAGCCCCTCAAAAATTCAATGAGATCATGAGATCGTTATCTTGACTCTTTCCATCAGCCCAGACTGCATACCTTGAACGCACTTGGCTACCAAAAATCTGTCACAGAGGTAAAATTATTAATTGAGTAAGATAGCACCTATTGCTTTTGGTGAGAGAGAGTTTCACACTTCTACCGCCCTTTGTGTGACTAAGCGTTTCCTAACTTCTCTCCTGAAAGACCTGGCTCTAATTTTAACGTGCAATCCTCTTTCTAAGAATCTCCCACCAGTAAGTACCCCAACTTTCATACTTATAAAAATCTCAATCAAATTACCCTCAAACCTTTTATGTCCCAGGAATATAAGATGAGTTCACATTAATGGGACTGAACTTCCTCGGTGTGACAAGCAGCATCGGATTGCCACTCCGTGCACAATTTCCTACCTTAATATTTTCAATCCTACCTTGCCTGGCCTTCCAACTCAGATTGGGTGAGATCCAGGCTGTACAGCACCTCCCTGGGGCCTAGCGTTGAAGTGCAGCTGAGTCCAAGGGAAGGAAGTTACGTCCCCTTTTTTAAAGCACGTGCTGCCATAAACCAGGTACGCTTGAAGGCCCAGTGAAATTCAAAGGCCCTTGACAGGCCAAGGATAAGCTAGATGTCTAAGGCAAGAGGATAGGAATTAGGGGGTTGAGGCGAGGTTCGGGGGGGTGGTGGGTGGAATCAAAGGTCGTGGAGGGTTTGAAAATTGGGCTGGGGGAAGGAACAAAGATCAGGAAGGTAACAGAGTGGTGGTCGAGGTCAGGGGGCTGGTTGGAGGTCAGGGGTGTTGGAGGTTGCGGGGGGTATCAAAGGTCAGAGGGGAGGTAGAATGTCAGGAGCGTTGGAGGTTGGGGGGTGTTACAGGCGGGGATGGTGGAGGTGGGGTGGTGGTCAAAAGTAGGAGGGGCCCGGTGGTTATAGATCAGCGGGGGGGGTTTGGAAGATGGATTGGGCCTCAGGGGGCGGTGGGGATGTGAGTCGGGCTTGACGGGTGGGGGGTGGGGTGGTAGTGGAGGAAGAGAACCCATGGTGGTGAGGGAGTCACCAGGTTGAGGAGCTCCTGCCAGGGATTGTAGTTTCCTGGGGGTGGGGCGAGTCCCATTTTGTGGGCAGTTGGTGGAGGTGGGGGGAGAATGGGGGTGGGGGGAGAACCCTGGCATTCAGTGGGTTGGTGGGGGTGCCAGTGTGATGCTAGGTAGGTAGAACGTATGTCCCAAAGACTGGTGGATCGTATCAAACAGCATGTCCCAGCAGCTGTTCACAATAAGCAGGGTACAAATCGTACCCAACCAGCCCGTGCTTGCAAAACTCAAAACACAGGGTGTAATTTTCCCAGATTTGCACAAAGTGCGTTAGTGGGCAGGTAAGATGGGGACCTACCTGCTGACGAAAATGACAGGTTTTCACGCCATATTGTCCTGAACCTGCCTCATTATTTATGCACTCCCGCGAAACACGGCTTTTCCATGGCCCGTGTATTTGCCCGTCCGCCATCACCCCGCTGTTGCATCACGTCAGCCGCCATCTTTAAACAGTAGCTGCCAGCAAATCGCTCATCACCACCGCTGCCCGGGAGACAAGGCCTGCAAAGGCAAAAGGATTGCAGCCTCCTCGCTTCAACGACGGGTCCCTCGAGCAACTGCTGGATTCCGTGAAGGCCACCAGGGTGTGCTCTACCCCTGCTCTGGCCGCGGGGGTCAGCGCCAACGCCCTGCAGAAGAGGATAGTCACCTAGCGCTACAAGAGGATGAATGATCTCCTCCAATCTGCCAGGGTGAGTCACTCTTCTCATCACTCTCAACTCACTCACTCACAAACCCATCACACACCCACAGGGCCCTCACTCACTGCCAGTTCAAGGGACATCACCATTCACTCTCTCGTACGCATCGTCATTGTCCTCATCCCATCCGTGGGACCACTCACCACCCACACAGGCCAGGCATACTTATCATCTGGCCTGACAAGCGTCCTGATACACTCTCCCCATCTCTATCCATACAGGACCAACTGGCTCACAACAAGAGGGAGAGGTCACAGACAAGTGAAGGGATGCTGGAGATCAGAGTTCTGACAGAATTCGAAAACAGAGCCATCCAGCTGGCCGGCGAGGATCTGGAATATTCCTGTGCTGATGGTGAGGTCGCCGCTGCTCTACCAAGTGATGATCCAGCAGTGCAACATCGATCAAGAAACCATGCTGTGAGTGATGTGTCCTCTTTCACAGGCCACTGCCATGCAGTAATTATCTCTCCTTGATTTCGCAGGCACATCTGGGAAACAGCTGACAGAGTCCATGTCCCAGAGCCTCTGCCTCGAAGAAAGCTCTGAAGATGAATCTGGAGGCACCCTCTCTGAAGTCCCGTCACAGCGCTCATTCACACCCTTCACCAGCGCAGACAGACACACCTCGGTGGGACCTAGCTTTAGAGTAGCCTTGGGATCACAACCTGGTGAGCACATCACACTGTCCGATCCATAGAAGGCGGCAGCAGGGACTTCCCAGGTGTCCAGGACTCGGAGGATGGCTGGAGGCCAATATGTTGCTGAGTCTGAGTCAGATGAGAGGCCTCTGGACTCCGTCATGTCACAGTTGTTGGAGCTGCAAAGGCAAGCTTGGGAACATCAGGAAGGGATGTCCGTTGCACTCCTCAGATTGCAAAGCATGATGGATGAGTCCATCTGTCTTCAGGCTGAGGTGATAGCACTGGCATGGCCAACACACCGAGGTCAACATGGGCAGGATGGCGGCGACCAAGGAGACCTCGGTCCAGGATGTCACTCCTGCACTGCTGCAGGCTGCCTCCACCTCTGCTGTGGATATCCGGAGGGCACTAAGACGTAGCGGCACAGCCTGGGCACAGGTGTTAATCACTTGTACACATTGTTCACAATTATCAATAAACTCCCAAGAATGTCTCACTGCCTGTGGTTCCTTGTTCTGATGAGCAGTGTTCTTGTCACTCAGATGTGAAACCTTTCTGCACAAGATAATGGCAGCTGTCTCAGCCCAGGGCCTTTTCCCTGTGCTTTGTGCAGCCTTCAGACCAAAGTGATGGCCCAGCCTCATACTCACTGGAAACATTACTGATGCCTGCACCATGGCGGTGCTGCATTGCTGCCAGAATGTAGTGGACAGGCATCACAGAGCTCTCTCATTCTCTCTGTGTGCTCTCAGTACCTTTTAAGGTGAGGCTGGCCCCCATCTCACCAGCATCTGTGACCAGTGATGCTGTGCGCCAGCTCCTGAAGGGCTGAGGTGCTGAAGACCGGACACAGCATCAGATGCGTCTAAAGTTTCATGGCAGTGTCTCGGAGATGGCCCTGATCACAGAGCGCAAGCGAGCTGCCCTCAGCCAGACAGGAGTCAGACATTCTCAGAGGCTATGTGTAGATCTATGGAATGTCCTCACTCCATGTTGTCATTATCCTCCTGCGAAGGAGCGACTATTAGGGCCTCCACTGCATCTCCATGACAGGAGCATTCTCACAGAGGGTATTGGCGCTGCCATAAGCCAGACTGGAGTCAAACATTCACAACTGTGATATGAGGATCTACAGGGACACCTCACTGCATGTCATCATCATCCTCCACAAATCTAGCAACAATGAGGGCCTCCCGAGCACACCTGCCTCGTCAGGCCATTGCAATGGCCTCATCGCCGTCATCATCGCCTTTGATGACCTCTTCACCCTCATCCCCAATGACATCCTCCCCATCAGATGAGACCTCCAGCTCCGGCATCTCCTCAGTCAGCTCCACTCCCCATTGCAGCGCCAGGTTGTAAAGGGTGCAGCAGACGATGATGATGTGTGACACCCTCTGCGGACTGTATTGCAGGGCTCCACCAGACTGGTCCAGGCACCGGAACCACATCTTCAGCATCCCGATGGTCTGCTGCACCAGGTTGGGAGCTGCTGCATGAGCCTCATTATAGCGTCGCTCTGCTGCAGTCTGAGGACTCTGCACAATGTCATCAGCCACGGCCTCTGTAGGTAGCCCTTGTCCCTGAGGAGACAATCGTTGCAGCCTCTGTAGACCCTGGAAGACATCAGGGATCTGTGATTGGTGAGAATGTAGGCGTTGCGCACACTCCCTGGAAACCGTGCGCATACCTGCAGGATGTGTTTCTGGTGGTTGCACACCAGCTGCGCATTCAGTGAGTGGAAGCCCTTGTGGTTGGTGAAGTCCATCGAGTCTAGCAATGGAGACCTGAGCGCCACATGAGTGCAGTCAATGTGCACCTGTGGGAATCCTGAGATCAGGGCGAATCCAATGCCCCTTGCATCCTGACTGTCCTAGTCCCAAGCGAAATGCACAAAGTTGTTGTCATGGAGAAGATGGCACCCAAGACCTCTTGGATGCATTTGTGGGTGGCAGATTGTGAAATCCCACAGAGGTCACCTGTGGGGCCCTGAAAGGAGCCACTGGTGTAGAAATTGAGCACCACATTCACTTTCACAGCCACTGGCAGTGGATGCCCTCCATGTCCCCTTGGCACCAAGTCCTGCAGTAAGTGGCAGATGTGAGCCACCAGGTCCCTAGACATGCGCAGTTGTCAGTGACACTGGTTCTCAGTCATCTGCAGGAATGTGGGTGTCGCTAGGCACCGACTAGCCACGGCTCACTGTCACTCCTGGGCAGTATGTGCGGGAGCCCCTGCTGCCCCTTCTTCCTGAGGTTGCTGCTCCTGCCTTTGTGCAGCCAGGAGCCTCAGTTGCTCTCTCCTCTGTCTTCTATGCTCTCTGTAGGCCATCAGGCATACAGCTAGGCCACCAGGATCCATGAACTTGTTCTGGTCCTCCTGCAGCATAAAAGAGACAGAGAGACGTGGTTATCATGGCTGTACTTAGCACCTTTCCTGGCCCCATGTGACTGACCCTTAACACTTCCCGTAGAGTGCTGGTCACTCCTCGGATGGCCAGATATGAGTGCGCTGCATGGCCGCCCTGTCAGCCTGCGACATGGGGGCCACTGGTCCAAACCAGGATGCTGAGATTGCAAGGGGCTGTGAGCGCCTCCAGCAGTGACTGCTACATGGCCACTGTTGGCGAGGAGATTGTACAACATGTGCAGACCAACTGCTCCGCGGCCCAGTAAAGTGGTTGCAGACTCGCAGCATGTGCTGGGGGGGGTACGAAGGCACAGTGGGTTCCCCTTTGCTTAGCAGTCGCTTCTGAGGCAGGCCAGCACTTGCCCCTGCCCCCTGGTGCCCCTGAGGCCTGTAAACAATGGGTGAGCTGTGGAAAACGCTGCTGCTCACTCACCTCAGTTCCCCAAAAGTGAAGCCGCCAAGTGCACATCGCCTGTGTGCTGTTGTGAAACACATGACGTGCTTTCCCGCTGATGTGGATGGACGATACGGTGGTGGTCCAAAAGCCTGGCAGGATGGCCTTTTAATTATATACTATTGTATTACAATTAGCTCCCCGCCATATGATGGCAGGAAACGCGGCCCACTGTTAGCGGGCTGAACAGAAGATCGCAACCTGCCTTTACACTGTCGCAAAGCAGGTCCCACCATATTTTCTGTGCATGCCATCTATCACACCCGCCAGCAGTGGGCACGGAGAATTCCATCTAGAGCGTCCAACATTAGGTGTGATTCCGCGATTGAAATAATATTTGCTAAATAATTCTCAGTGTGCTAAGAATTACACTGACAACTAATTTAAGATTATCAGTCAGGCTCACAATGTGGATCACTTGTGTATACTGGAAGCTACATATGTTAATACACGGGGCCTTGTTCTTTGCAGACAGAAAGAACATGTACACACATTGTGTCTGTTTCAGCTAAACAAAATAAGTGACAGCCACTTGCTGACTCATTCCTCAGGGCAATGCCTTGACCAATCAGGGTCAAGCTGCCAGCTTTAAATTTCAAACAATGTTTGGCAGTTAATTGTCAGTCACCATCAGTGGTGCATTCTCCACTTGTTTCCCCCTCCTACTGGTATTCTTGCGAGTGTCCTGATGAGTCCAAGATGAACCAGTTTAGACATGTCTCTTTTCTCAATAATAATATATATTGTTTTGAAAGCGCAGTGCCCAGGCTGCACTCCACATGTTGCCTAACCAAGGCATTTTATCGCTCCTGCCAAATTTCTCCTCTTTATATTTTTACCATCTAGATATGAAGACTAATCCTGTTGAATTATCTTTTGAATCTGATGACTATCTTTTAATAATATGTCTCCAGGATCTCAAAATCTGTTTGGATCTCCACTATTTCTAGCTTTTCATTTTTTAATAAATACTGCTATCCAGCCCTTTTTGGTCCCAATTAGAATAGCTCCCAGTAGCCTATGGTGAAATCCATTTGCCACTTGATCAATTGATGTGACTTTGCAATATTACGCTCTCATCTACACTACCAATAATTGCCTTATTCACAAACTGGAATATATGGCTCTCCGTTGTGTTATCTATGCCATTCATAAATATAGTGAGTGGTTGAGGTTAAACGCAGATCCTTCTTGGACATGACTAGTTACTTCATTCCAGTCCGAGTACATACCCAAGCATTCTAACTAATCTCCTAAGCAGGTGAATATTTTTCCTTTAAAACAATGAACTTTAAATTGGACTGGCATTCCTTTATGTGGAATCTTATTGAATGCAGTCTGGAAGTCCATATCGACATATCAATAGACATCCACCTGTCCGCTAGTTACTTTCTCGCAAAACACATTTAGTTTTGTAGGATGTGGCCTATCCTTTATAAAGCCATGTTGGCTCGTGCTAATCTGCTCAAAATTTTCTCGGTCACTCTGTCCTTAATTATAGGCTCCATTAACCCCCAACAATAGATGCTAAACTAACAGTTCTGAGATTTCCTGGTTGCCCTGCTCACTTGAGGTCAGTGGGACTACAGTTCAGGGCCAGGAAAGGGGGACATTTGTTGACAATGTCAGTGCTTGATATTGGGATCTTGGGGGTCTCAGAGACTGGAACCAGCATTCCAACAGCTCAAATACAAATCCAGAATACAAAGGACATGTGGTGGGAGGCTAGGGAGATCCAATAATATGCTGATCTTCATGATATGCAAAACTTCTTTGAAGCCACCAGAGTCATCAATAGACCAAGGTCAAATAGACAAAATCCCCTTCACTCACAGGATGTCAATACCCATCCATCAACGCTGGAAAGAACATTTCTGACAACTCCTCTTCCGTGAATCCACAATGGCTCCCCAGGCTGTCCCCTGTGGTAGAATCCATGGGTGAACCACCTTCGATGGGAGAGCTGCAACAAGCAATCAAACAGATGATAAACACCAAAGCCTGCGGCCCTGATGGTATTCCAGCCGAGGTGTTCAAAGCTGATGGGCTTTTGCTCACATCAAGATTCCGTTCACTCATCCTATGGATTTAGAGGGAAAAGAGCTCCCTCTGACTTCAGGAATGTGACAGTTGTTACTCTCTTCAGGAAGGGAGATAATCACGCTGTGGAAACAATCGAGGTATTTCTCACTTGTCCACAGCAGGGGAAATGCTGACACATATTCTCCAGAATGGCATACTTCCTGTGTCTGAGGAAATTCTCCCAGAGACACAGTGAGGCCTTAGACCTTCCAGAGGAAGAAAAATGTCAAGAACAACACCAGGGGCCTAATTTTACAGCCCCATTGCAGGGGAGCTGGGGGGGGTGCAGGTCTGTAAAATGTGCTGAGCGTTCAGAAGTCTATTGACTTTGGTGGGACTGTAAAATCCCGCCAGCTTAAAATTCCTCTCCAGGAACTCTTCAATGCGTATCTTGAGCTGACCAAAGCATTTGACTCAGTAAATCGTGAGGCTCTATGGATTGTGCTCCAGAGATCTGGATGTCCAGGAAACGTAATGATGAAGCAACTGCTTCATGATAATATTACTCCTTCACAATCTGGACTGGGTCAAGCAAGGTTGTGTGCTAGCCCTCATACTCCTTACAATCTACCTGACAGTGGCTATTTAACTTATCCAAGATCAACTGCCCTCTGGTGTGAGTATGAAATACCATCTGAATGGAAAACTCTTTAACCTCAGTTGCCTCCATGCCAAAACTAAACCGACCACCATAGACATGCATGATCTACAGTTTGCGAATGACTACAGCATCGATTCCCACTCTGCACCAGGTTTGCAATTCTGCATACAAGAAACTCAGCCTGTCCCTGAATGTTACCTAAACAAAACTTTTATATCAACCCACACCCTGGTCAGCCAAATATTCCATTTCTCATACATGTTGAAGGAGACACGCTGGAATATGTTGAACATTTCCCATACCTTGGTATCCACCTCTCAAAGGCCACCTTTGAGGAGATTCAACACCGGATCAGCTGTGCCAGCTCAGCCTTCTACAAACTATGGCAGCGAGTGTTTGACAACAAAAACCTCCACAAGTCAACAAAATCCTAGTGTACAGAGCAGTTGTTGTTACCGCCCTCCTGTACTGGAGTGAGACCTGGGGCGGAATTTTCACCTCAGCAGGTAGGTGTGTGCCCATCCCACTCGAGCGTGAAATGACACACGTTGACGTCAGGCAAGTGTCCTGATGTCAACGCAGAGTTGCATGATAGTTTGGTCAGCAGGCGCATGCATGGGAATTGACAATGTGCCCGCCGACATTAAAAGGCCTGTTAAGGCCATTAATGTTTCAATTAAGTTAAATTTTTCACAGCCCGTCCAACCTTAAGGTTGGTGGGCAGGAGAAAAGGCCAAGCGGCCTTTGCATTTTTTTGGAATCCTCATCCATAGGCAGGATGAGGTTTCCAACATTAAATAAAAATAAAATAATTAAAAAAGAATTTCACTTATAACATGTGATAGAGTCACATGAGGGGACATTTTTAATAACATTTTTCAAATCTTCACTTCTTTTAAACTCTTCATCTCTCTGAGACAGCTCTGTGCCTCAGGGAGATTTGCACGTGTGCACTCATGCACATATGTCAAGTTCGCGCTTGCACTCCCCACCCTGCCCGCACAGGCAGCACTGAGTGCTGCTGCTCATGTTTCATGCCTTAATTGGCCCCGCCAGTGTGAAATTGCGGTCTGGCTCCGATCGTGGGCAGCGGCTGGCTTCCCAACCGCCCCCGTCAAGCACATCCGACAAGGTCTAAATTCTGCCTCTGGACTGTGTATCACTGACATATAAGAGCACTAGAGAAATTCCATCAGCAATGCTGCATCCTCCAGATTCAATGGGAGGGCTGTCTGACAAATGCTAGTGTCCTTTTGAAGCCAGCTCCACAAACATTCAGGCAAAACTCCTCAAAATCTACTTCAATGGACTGGACACCATGTCCAGATTGCTGAAAACTGTCTACCCCACTGGGTCCTGTTCTCTCAACTCAAATGACCAACGGTCTAGTGGAGGACAAAGAAAACACTTCAGAGATACTCTAAAGCTCTCTTTGGAACGCGGCAACATTGACATTAATGACTGGGAGGAGTTGCTATCAATAGTTCAAAATGGCAACAACTTGTCCATCAAGCTGCATCACATTTCAAGTCCTAACATCTGAGGCACAGCGGCAGTAGAGAAGGGGAGATAAGGAAGAAAATCCTGTACTCCGGATCCCGCTCTATCCTGGGACATCCCGCCCCTGTGCTCAAAGACCTGCGGGTTGAGAATCGGCCTCTTCAGCCACGTGAAGACCCATCACGACCCTCAGTACATCTCATCCTCAAATCAAGGGACAGTGAATAATTAGTATGTAACCAACTGTTTCATGGCATAGCGTTTACTGTGCTGTTGGAACTGAGAAAATGTCATGTTACGTAAAAGCAAGATGAAACATGTGAGGTTTTGGATATTTGACAGTTTTACATATTTACCTGCAGGAGTCAGGCTCTTGATGTGAGTTTTCAGAAATTTTAAGCCCATTTTTATTTTTTTAATTACTCCAATCATTATATTTCATTTTTATTTTGCTGTTCTTTATTTTTTCTGCTTGTTCCAACTATATAACAGAACATGAGCTAAAGTTACATAACATTACATTAAGTCTGCTGTTCCACAGAATTAGCTAAATCAGTACCATCCATTACCGACCTAAAGACACTGCAAAGAAACAGGCCATTCAGCCCACCCTTCCTATATCAATGTCCTCACAAACCTCCTCCCATCCCTCTTTATCTTAATTCTTGTTGAATGTTAATGCAGTTAGTTATTCTAAAGGTAAATTTTAGCAAACATCCCAAATTTTTGCATCTGTGAATTAAATAATTGAGGTCTAATTTTATTAATTCATGCCATGTGTGAGCATTGGAGGCAAGGTCAGCATTTATTGTATCCATCCCAAGCCACCCTTGACAAGTAGGTGGTGAGTCACCTTCCTGACAACTGAGTGTTTTGCTCGGCCATTTCATAGGACTGTCACATTGAGTCAGCCACATTGCTGTGGGTCTGGACTCACATGCAGGCCAGACTGGGTAAGGACAGCAGATTTCCTTCCCTAAAAGGCATCAGTGAATAAGATGAGGTATAGACCATATTGTGAGGCAGTGCATATGGTCTGCGAAAGGAATGAGTTTGATTAGCTAAGTGGTCTTTGGTCATTCTTTATTTCCTTTTTTCATCTGTGATTACTTTGTTTATTCTGATGTTTCTCTTGATCTACAGTGGGTGATTCAGCTGTTTGATGGTTCCATTCCGATTTATAATTAAAGATAGCAGAATGCATTTTACGTTATTGGAAACTTCAGTCAGCTCACGACCGATTATCCCCATCCTCCCCTCTATTACCGCCATTCTGATCTTATAAGCGGTGTATACATCAATGCTAAATCCGCTTTGTAATAAGATACTCATTCGGGAAATTGTAATTTCCATAACTGTTAGCTTTGATTGCTCATAAATAATACATACATTAAAATTAATGACAAATCACAAATGGCATAAGGAAACATTGGAACATTTTTCACATTTTAGAATTAATTTAAATTCACTCAATGACATTTTCATCACCTCCTACTGATTCTTTCTTTAAAACATCACTAAAGAATATTTTCCACAGCCAGTACTGTACTGTACTGACATTTTAAAAAAATGTCTTTTTGTCACTTTTCAGAAACTTTAAGCCCATTTTCATTTTTTAATGATTCTGTTCACTCTATTTCTGTTTTTTTTTTGTTCTTCCTGTTTTTTTTTCTGTTTGTTTTAACTATGTAACAGAACTGGAGCTAAGCCACACCAAGGTACATAGGGGCAATTTCAACTTGCTGTGGTGGGCGGGTGTCAGTGCATGTGGGACGTTAAAAGGGCAAAAAATATCAGTGTTGCGAACCCAACAGGAACTTACTGACTTCCACATAACTTGAAGGTGCCTGTGATTAGCAGATAGCAGAGGGTAATTGATGAAATCTTTAACCCTGGATTCTGGCTTTAACTGTCAGTGCATGGGTTTCTCAGACTGTCTGAAACTCGCCAGACTGAACAAGGTAAGAGGAGAAAAGAGACCAGGGGCTGAGTAACTGACAGGCTGGAAGGTCTTTAACTGCTGAAGTCTGACAGCTGCTGCTTTGTCTAAGTGAATGGTATTTGCTCACAGGACCTGTTCTAGGAGCGTGCTTTCACACTCAAGTGATTTTCAAGGCTCTGGAGATAATTTTGGCAACCTTGGAGTTTTTTTGCTTTTGGTCTGCACTTCCCAGCTGTCAGCCTTCCCAGCAGTACAGGAGTAACTTATACAACTCTATTCTGCAGCTCAGGTGAGGAACTACACCAACAGCAGCAGGAGCAGCAGCAATCTTCCCATCAGCCACCAGCTGTTCCACAAGACACAGGGGTTTAGTACAGAGCTAGAGCCTCTCAGGATGTGAAAACCATTCTCCCCCTCCCCCCACCCCCATATAGGGGGGTCTACAGGCAGAGGGTCAGCTTTTTTCTAGACTTCAGTGAGTAGCTGTGCCTCAGGTGACAGGTCATTGTTAACACTTCCGGCCTGCTGGAACCAGACTTACAGCCAGGTGGAGCAGGTAGACACACACAGCCCATGACACTCAGGTCGCCACTGTTATGTTTTTCTTTTCAATGTAAATGTAACAGTCATATGACAAGCATTGGTGAGACAATAATATGGGACATTATTAGAAGGTAAGACTATATACATACAGTGTTAACTGGGAAACTGTGGATAGGACATCTGACCTTGACTGCTGCTGTAGACTAAGTACAGGCAATGGGACTACACATCACATCCTGTCTCAGTGCTGGTGATTGACAACAGTTTAAGGTTTGCATTAAGATTGTACGGCATATCACAACATCCCCCTCTTTTTGAAACTAGAGATTGAACCTTCGAGCAGAAAACTATTTACATGACAGCAAAAAAAAAATAACGTTGTGTCTGACACTATACAAAGCAATAAATTTCCAAGTCTCTGAGATGTATCAGTGATTTGCTTATCGATCCAGAACCTGGTTGGAGGCTGTTATATGTCTTCAGAATGCTGGTGAGGGATGTTATGTTTGTGTTGCATCTTAGACCATGTTCTATTTTCAAGTGTTTCTGGTTGTGCTATTGCTCTGATTTGGCATCTGTTTTTTTGTACTGACATGCTGCTTGGTGGTGATACTTGACACGATTGTGGTGCTGGGTGTATGCTGATGATTCCTGCTGGATTCCAGGTACCATCAGTTGGGTGTTGTACTCGAACTTTTTGCCCGACGGGGCATCTTTCATCTTCCCTCATTTTTCGATCAATGCATCACCAAGTGAGGATTGGGGACCTTTGACTGCACTTATCTGCCGAATAGTAAATGTACATTGGCTCTGCAGTATGACAAAGTTTTGAAGTTCAGAATGGGTATACATGTTTATTTTCAAAGACAGAAAATGCCGGAAAAACTCAGCAGGTCTGACAGCATCTGTGGAGAGAGAAAAACAAAGTTAACATTTCGAGTCCGTATGACCCTTCTTCAGAGCTGAAGAGAAGTGGAAATGTGATGCAATTTATACTGTTGGTATAAATTGGGTGGAGCAGGTGGAGCTGGATAGAAGGCTGGTGATAGATGGGGACAAAGGAGGGATTGACAAAGATGTCATGAACTAAAGGACAAAGGGGGTGTTAATGGTAGTGGTTAGTGCTAAAAAGGTGCTAATAGTGGCATAAAGGTAAGAAAGCAGAATGTGATAATAGCAGAACAAGGCTAGCATTGCTTGAAATAACACGGAACATGTAACAGATGGCCCTGTAGGGGATGGAGTGGGGGGAGGGGGCAGCGAGGAAAAAGGGATAGAAAATGGGATAAAAAAGGGGATAAAACTATGGATAAATGAATAAGAATAAAATAAGTGGATAAAAAATAAAAATGAATGTAGAAGAAAGGGGATTAAAAAGGGGGTGAGGATGGAGGAAAGAATTTATGATTTGAAGTTGTTAAACTCAATGTTAAGTTCGGAAGTCCTGCTCTTGGCTGAATCGTGACTTGCCACTGTTGTGGGTACATGCATTTCAATGAATGGAGCGGAAGGATGCTCACACTTGCATCACTTTCTGCTGGCTCAGTATCTGTGGGCATTTAACCTGGACAGTGGAAAAGGCTTCTGTTGGTACCAATATGCCAATACATTCTTTCATGCTGAGTGTCTGCTCACTTTGTGTATCGATGGTTTGGTCATCTTCATCATCTGATCTAACTTGGCTAGACGTCTCATAGATCTTGTCTGGACACTGTTAGGTACGTGTTCTTGGTTGGTTGTAATGCTGGACCTGTCGGGTCTCTAGTTGTGGCTTCTCATGATGTTGAACCACTTCTTCCAACCTTTGATTTCTGCATTGGTGCTTCCAATGTCCTCTGGTGCCCCATGCCTTGCAGACACCATTAAAAGCTGAGTAATGTCTAGGTGCCTGCATTGCTTACTCGGCTTGCTTGCATTGGCTATCGTGCTAATGGTGGATGAATTATATATAGCTTATAAACTCATTAGTATGACTTTGTAGCATAGAAGAACATAAGAAATAGGATCAGGAGTAGGCCATTTGGCCCCTCAAGCCTACGCCACCATTTAATAAGATCATAGCTGATCATCCCCAGGCCTCAACTCCTCTTTCGTGCCAGCTCCTCTTTCGTGCCAGCTCCTCTTAGCCCTCAACTCCCTGATATTTCAAAAATCTATCTACCTCTTTAAATACTTTGTGATCTAGTCTCCACACTCTCTGGAGTAGAGAATTCCAGACATTCACTACCCTCTGAGAGAAGAAATTCCTTCACATCTCAGTTTTAAATGAATGTCCCCTCATTCTGTAACTATGTCTCCTAGTTCGAGATCCCCCCACTAGTGGAAACATCTTCTCAACATCTACCCTGTCAAGCCCCCTCAGAATCTCATTCTTCTAAACTCTTATAAATAAAAGCCTAACCTGTTTGGCCGTTCTTGATAAGTCAACCTTTTCATCCAAGGAATCAGCCTAGTGAATCTCATTGAACTGCCTCCAATGCCAGTATATCCTTTCTTAAATACGGGGCCCAAAACTGTACACAGCACTCCAGGTGCGGCCTCACCAACACCCTATACAGTTGTAACAAGACTTCCCTATTTTTAAACTCCAACCCCCTTGCAATACAGGCCAAAATTCCATTTGCTTTCTTAATTACTTGCTGCGCCTGCGTGCTAACTTTTTGTGTTTCATGCACAAGAACTCCCAGATCCATCTGCACTGCACTTTTTTGTATTCTCTCTCCATTTAAACAATAGTCTGCTTTTTGATTCTTCCTACCAAAGTGCATGACCTCACACTTTCCTACATTAAACTCCATCTGCCAAGTTTTTGCCCACTCACTCAGCCTATCTATATCCCCTTGCAGAAACTTTATGTCTTCATCACAACATGCCCTCCCACCTATTTTTGTATCATCAGAAAATTTGAATACATTACACTCTGCCCCCTCCTCCAAGTCATTAATATAGATAGTAAATAATTGAGGCCCTAGGAATGATTCTTGTGGCACTCCACTAGTTATGTCTTTCCAACCTGAAAAAGACCCATTTATCCTGACTCACTGTATTCTGTGTGTTAACCAATCTTCAATCCATGCGAATACATTACCCCCAATACGGTGAGCTCCTATCTTGTGCAATAACCTTTTATGTGGCACCTTATCGAATGCCTTCTGGAAACCCAAATGCACTACATCTACCATTTCCCCTTTATCAACTCTGCTTGTTATATCCTAAGAACTCTAGCAAATTTGTCAAATGTGATTTTCTTTTCACAAAACCATATTGACTCTGTTTGATTGCATTAAGCTTTTCTAAATGTCCTGCTATTTCTTCCTTAATAATGGACTCTAGCATTTTCCCAATGACAAATGTTAGGCTAACTGGCCTTGAGTTTCCTGCTTTTTGTCTCCCTCCCTTCTTAAACAGGAGCATCACATTAGCGGTTTTCCAATCCGTTGGGACCCCCCTGGAATCCACTGAGTTCTGGAATATTTTGACTAATGGCTCCTCTATCTCTGCAGCCACTTCCTTTAAAACCCTTAGATCCAGGCCATCAGGTCCCGGTGACTTGTGTGCCTTTAGTCCCGTTAGTTTGTCAAATACTTTGTCCCTCATGATAGAGACTGTTACAAGATCTTTCCTCCCATTAGCTCCTTGCTTATCTGATACCTTTGCAATGTTTATAGTGTCCTCCACTATGAAGACCGTTGCAACATATTGGTTTAAATTATCTGCCATTTCCCTGTTCCGCATTATCAATTCTCCAGTCGCATCCTCCAAGGGTCCCAGACTTACATTAGCTACTCTCTTCATTTTAATATACCCGCAGTAACTCTTGCTGTTTGTTTTTATATTTCTTGCCAATTTACTTTCATAATTAATTTTCTCTCTCTTTATTAGCTGTTTAGTCATCCACTGCTGTTTCCTAAAAAAAAATTCCAATCTTCTGGCCTACCATTAGTTTTTGCTGATTTGTATGCTTTAGTTTTTGATTGGATACTGTTCTTGACTACCTTGGTTAACCATGGGTGGTTCATCCTTCTCATTGAGTCCTTTTTTTTCCGCGGAAAATTTTTTGCTGAGCATTATGAAATATCTGCTTAAATGTCTGCCACTGCTCATCCACTGAACTTCCCCTTAGTCTATTTTCCCAGCCCGCTTTAGACAACTCTTTCTTCATGCCTATGTAATTGCCCCTATTTAAGTTTGAGAACCAAGTTGTTCATCCTCAAACTGAAGTTGAAATTCTACCATGATCGTTACCCCAGAGAGGATCCTTAACTACAATATCCCTTATTAATCCTACCTCATTACACATTAGATCTAAAATGGCCTGTTCCTGGGTAGGTTTTGCAACATATTGCTCTAAGAAACAATCCCTGATGCACTCTACAAATCCGCCTTCCTTGTTACCCCTGACAATCTGATGCATCCAGTCAATATTCAGATTAAAATCACTCATGACAATTGTAGCCCCCTTCTTACAATTCAGTTCAATTATTTCCTGAGTTATACTTTGTCCTACAGTGAGGCAACACTTTGGGGACCTATGGATGACTCCCACCCATGACTTCTTCCCCTTGCTATTCTTCATTTTTATCCAAACTGATTCCACATCACGATCTATTGTACTTATATCACTTCTCACCACAGCTCGGCTACCTTCCTTTTTTTAACAAAGCTATCCCACCTCCTTTTCCTTTTTGCCTATTTTTCCAGAATGTTGAATACCCTTGAATATTGAGTTTCCAGGTCACCCTGCAATCACACCTCTGTAATAGCTATCAAGTCATATCCATTTATTTCTATCTGTGCCATCAACTCTTCTTTCTTGTTACAAATGCTGTGTGCATTCAGATAAAAAGCCTTAATGTTTGAATTTTTATCATTATTACTCATTCTGGTTCTAATTTCTGCTGCACTCTTCTGCTTATATTTTCTGCCCCTTCCTGTCAGACTTTGATTCTTGTTCAACTCTTCACTACCCTGCATCTCTGCTCTCTTTTTTATTTTTGATTTTTTAAACTCCCCTTCAATTGAACCCTCCCCTCCACTAATTAGTTTAAAGTCCTATCTACAATATATACAATTCACCAGGACACTGGTCCCAGCATGGTTCAAATGAAGCCTGTCCCAATGGAACAACTCTCTCCTTCCCCAGTGCTGGTGCCAGTGCCCCATGAATCAGAACCCATTTCTTCCACCCAATCTTTGAGCCACACATTTACCTCTCTAATCTTATTTACCCTACACCAATTTGCACATGGCTTTGTGGTTCTGCTTTTTAATTTAGCCCCTAGCTGCTCATAATCCCTCAGCAGAACCTCTTTCCTAGTCCTACCTATTTCGTTGGTACCTACGTGGACCACAACGACTGGATACTTCCCCTCCCACTCCAAGTTCCTCTCCAGCCCATAAGAGGTGTCCTTAACAAAAACAGAAAATGCTGGAAAAACTTAGCAAATCTAACAGCATCTGTGGAAAGAAAAGCAGAGTTAATGTTTCGAGTCCATACACCAGCTGCAACACATCGCCTGCCCAGCCATCTCTATTCTATGTGATTAATTAATTTGGATGTTAAATATTTTAAAAGTGAATTTCTTAACTGTACTTTTCAGCTGTAATAATGTCTCCTGATTTAAACTACTTGGCCAATCAAAAGAGACATGGAAGAGATACCTCAGCTCTCCTTGCTGTTTTAAACTGAACTCCCAGCTCTCTCCCCGCTGTTTTACATTGAACTCCCAGCTCCCTCCTTATTGTTTTACATTGAAACTCCCGGCTCTCTCCTCACAGTTTTACACTGAAACTCCCGACTGTCTCCTCACTGTTTTACATTGACACTCCTGGCTCTCTCCTCGCTATTTTACATTGAAACTCCCGGCCCTCTCCTCACAGTTTTACACTGAAACTCCCGACTGTCTCCTCACTGTTTTACATTGACACTCCTGGCTCTCTCCTCGCTATTTTACATTGAAACTCCCGGCCCTCTCCTCACTGTTTTACACTGAAACTCCCGGCTCTCTCCTCACTGTTTTACACTAAACCTCTCGCTCTCCTTGCAGTTTTAAACTGAGCTCCCTGCTCTTTTATCGCTGTTTTAAACTGAACCCTCAGCTCCCCCCTCGCTGTTTTAAACACTGAAACTCCCAGCTCTCTCCTCACTGATTTAAATACTGAAACTCCCAACTCTCTCCTCACTGTTTAAAACTGAACTCTCGACTCTCTCCTCACTATTTTCCTTCCTTAGTAGCCCTTCCACAGTGTAACCTTTGGATTGGTCCATGAAGTCGTTTTGGAATGCTTCGATTTGGGGAAATGCATTCCTGAGTTTGATTATTGTATCAGCCAGATCAGCTGTCATGAAGTCGCAATCACACCCCATGGCTCTGCATCTACTTATGAATTAGTCAATGGTCTCTATCAGTTGTATTCGGAAGTTCATATTCACTCATAATTGATCTTTGAGTGTTGATCATATATTATCGGGATATTTAAGGTCAACATCCAGCAGACCTGAAGTGTTCATTCTGCGGAGACCTTCAGTGTTGATAGCAATTTTAATCTTAATAGCTTGTTCATCTGGTCTGGAAATATTGAGGTCCAGAAAATATATTCTATGCAGTGTTGGAATAAAATCAACTCAGATAGGGGCTATGCTGCCTTCCAATTGAGTGTTGGAAATTTTGTGGTCATCCTGTGGCTTTTGTAGTATCTGTTGCACTATTCAAGCTTTTCACAACCCTGAGTTGCAGCACCTTATGTGATCACTGCCATAGCTGCATATAGATTATTGTTTGAGTGCAATAGTGTTGCTGCTGAGCTGTTTCAGCTTTTGCTGGGCTTGCTAATGCTCCACCCACAAAAGAGTGATTTTAGGTGTGCAAATGGAGTGCAAGCTTCACAGGGAAAAATTAAATAAAGGAAAATATTTCTAACAGGATTCTTCTGGCTGTTAGGAGCTGTTACTGGACAAACTCTCATTCCCTGGCTTAAAGCCCAGTGTCCAATTGACCCCACCCAGCCGCCCTCCCTCCACCACAACCCTACCCCCACAGCTGTCCGAAGGGATAGCAAGAAGCAGTAATGGATTTTTCTCTCTGTGGAGTTCTGCTGAAAGCTAAACCTTCCAGAGTCAGCATTTAATCTCTGTTCCAGCACAAACTTTGCCACCACCAGACTTATGCTAGGTAAGGTCTCCCAGATTTGAACAATCCTATCAGGGCCTGGTACATGCTGGCTACAAAGCGAGGCATGGTACCCTCGAGAAGGTACAGTTTGTAGAATTCCTACAGTGCTGCAAAATCACTTACACATGGTGGGTACTTGATGGTGCTTTCATTTCTCCACCAGTTCTTCTGTTATCTTTGAATGGTTAAGGATTATACTTCTTAGTCATATCTTCAAAAACCATGCTGCCACCATGTTATGTTATTATATTCAACTTAAACATACCAATCATATGACAAGGATTGTTGAAATAATAATGTGCATTCTTTATTTGGAAATAAGACTATATACATGAGGTATTAACTGGTAAACTGTGGTTAATTGGTACATCTGACCTCGGTTATTGCTGCTGTAGACTGAATACAAGTCATGGGACTACACGTCTCATCTTGTCTCAGTAGTAGTAATTGACAGCAATTTAAGATATGCTTCCTTAAAGGCACATGTACATCATATCACATCCTCAGCCCTAAATTTCTTTGCCTGTTACAATTAAGTGCATCTCCTAGGTGACAGAAGCCATGTTTGTCAGGGCTGCCACTTACGCCCACTTCACTACTGATGAATCCAGTCAGAATGAGAGGGCATGGGAATTTGGTGCCCTGGCTGGATTCCTACAAGTACAGGAAGCCTTGGATTACACACACGGGGTAACCAAGGCAACCAGATCACCCACCATTAAACATTCTCATCTTGAAATCAAAAGTTGAATGTCAAGGCAATGAATAAAATAATAAATAAATTATAGGCTTTGCCAAGAACAGCTCAGCCTAGACCTGAATGATACTAGTACCAACACTCTAAACTCTCTCCTTAGATTTAAAAATAGGCCTCAGCATGAAAGTTAAACATCAACATAAACAGTGTAGCTTTGGTACTATTAATGACTGTTAAATATAGAGTAAGTGAGGCAGAAGAGCTTATATACAGAGTAAGTAAAAGATTACATTGAGCCAAGATTGTTTGAAGCACATATGGAACTTGTTTGCACAAATTTAGCCTTTCTATTAGCAATTGGCATTTTGAGTTGACAATTCTGCTAATTAATCCTCTGAATCTCTCACTGTACAAAAACAGAGTGAGCAGTATAATTTTTCCCCAATTTTAACTCAGGACCTGTTTACGGACGGTGGCATGCAGGATGGCCATCTCCATGGGTGCCTCGATGTGGCAACTGGTCATTTTAACTCCTGATTTCAGGAAGGATGGCACAAACAGTATCAGGTGGCCTGCTGGATTCTCATAAACCATTTCTAGGCCTAGCATTTGAGAAAGATTTAAAATTGGAATGTGCGACTTTCAATTTTGGCCTCTGCAGCTCATTTGGAGAATTTTTTTTCAAGAAACCTGGTTTAATCTTCAGTGCCTGACAGGGAGAGTGAGAGAAAAAGAGATTGAGAGAGACAGAAAGAGAGAGCGAAAGAGAGATAGAGAGAGAGACAGAGCAAAAGAAGGTGAGAGAAAAAGAAAGTGACAGAGGAAGAGAGCGAGAGAGACAGAATGAGAGAAAAAGCGAGAGAGAGATAGTGAGAGAGAGAAAGAGAACGAGAGAGAGACAGAGGGAAAGAGTGAAAGAAAGAGAGAGACACAGAGAGGGAAAAAGAAAGAGAGGCAGACAGAGACAGATAAAGGAAGAGAGGGAGATTATAAGAAGATTTATTTGCAGGTGCCTCTCTGAATTTGAGCAAGTGACAGGATGAAAGGAAGTCTTCTTCCAAATATATTCTGGGGTGTTCCTATGATAACAATTGTCCATGCCTGAAGACAGGGTCAGTGCCATCAGCATCACCTTCAGACATGGCCATCATTTTAAAACATGTTTAATGATCTGACAAGATCAGTAAAGGTGATTACAACTCTTCATCTCTCCAATTCTTTCAGCAATACCTCTTCATACTCCTTTCATAGAATGACACAGCACAGAAGGAGGCCATTCAGCCTATTGTGCCAGCTCTCTGAAAGAGACTGTTTCTTCACACTTGCCCCACTACAGTTCTCCCCTCCAACATGCTCTACAACATATTATAAGGGTATACTGCACACCATTCCATCTCCTTATAATCACATTCATCTTATCCTTTCCTCTCCTCATTGCACCAACTATCATCTGTACAACTATTAACTCTATTCACTGTTCATTTCTCATCCAAATCACACACGTATTCCTACATCAGTCCCCCACTTCATTCCATCTTGCTGTGTCCCCACTACTCAATATATCATATACAAAACTCATATATCTCGAATTATCTTTCCAACAACCACTCAGTAACTCTCACCATCTCTTTCTTCAGAATAAAACAGAATAAAGGAGTAGAATAAGAGCAGGGGGAGACCCAGGCATCAGCAGTGTTAGCTAAGCAAGCACTATATCTACAGATCAATGATCCGGGCAGGACCATCAGCATCAGGGATTGCAAAGCTGCCAATTATGCAGTCCAGCTTCTCTGCATATTAACCATTCAAACACCTCAGTAATGATACAATTACTTCAAGGTGCATTTTTGGGTTTGGCACCTGTTAATGCCCAGCCCCTATTTGCCATCCTAATCCTTTCCTCTTTTCTCTAGTCTGTTATAACAATCAGCCTTCCCTACTCCATTGATCTCATTGCTAAAACAACCCCCTGATCAGTCTGTAAAATCACTCCTTTCAGCCCCTCCCTCATTAATCTCAGTAACTCCTGAGAGCTGGCAAACTCCCACATCACATCTTTAAACTTCCTATCCCATGGAAGTGTGGGTTAAATAGTCAGACACGGTGGTTTTGCATTTGGGGACTTACCGAGCTTGAGTGGGTAGCAGCAGGTAAAGGTGGAAGTGTCAATTCTGTGACTCAGGAGCCCCACTCTGACATGGCAGTATCTGCTGCAGAGGAAGACAGTGGGCTGAGAAAGAGCATGATTCACTGGCCTCAGTTTTCTCTGGGCCCTTTTTTCGGCCAGCTGAGTTTTTCATTTCTGCTCGCCTCTTCCAATACCCATTTACAAACAGTCAGTCTCCAGAGGTCATGGCCGTCAGTTGTCGCTGTCAATGTCTGCATTTTCATATCTCACTTGCAGGCATCCTGGTAACAGAAATTTGGCCACCCAGGAGGTTGTGACCCAATGGCCAAGTCACTGTACAGAAAGTCTTTGGTTTTACGGCTGTCATCCATCTGATGAATGCGGCCGAGCCAGCACAGGCATTGTTGGCTTAACAAAACGTATTTGCTGATGGAATTAACACACTTCAGGACCTCTGAATTGGTGAACTTGTCCTGACAAGAGATGCAGAGGATAAGCCTGAGACAGCTAAGGTGGAAACTGTTCAGCCTTCTCTCCTGCCTAGGTCTCACTACTGTAGAGGAGTGTGCTGAGGACACAGACTGGGTAGACTTGCAGTTTGGTGTTCTCAGTCAGGCTGTTGTTGTTTCACTCACTCTTACTCAGTTTGGGCATAACAGCTGCAGCTTCTAGATGTGGTGTTGATTTCAGCATCAGGTGACAGATTGTTGGTGACTGTGGAGCTATCGATATGTGAAGCTATCAACAACCTCCAGTGTCACATTGTCAATGCTGAGAGATGGCAGTATGGCAACATCCTGGACCATGACATTTGTCCTCCTGATGCTGATGGTCAAACCAAACTCTTTACAGGCATGAAGGGGTCTGTCCATTTGCTACAGGTGGTGTCCCTCAGTATGGAATGTAAGTGCAGCATCGTCGGTGTAGAGCAACTCTCTGATGAGGACTCGTCACACTTCTGTCTTAGATCTCAGGCGAGCAATGCTGAACAGTTTTCTGTTGTTCTGGTATGTAAGTAGACACCCTCTGGAGATGACCTGAAGGCTTGTGACAGCAAGAAAGATAAGAATATGCTAAAGAGTGTCGGTGCCTGAACACAACCTTGTTTGACAACACTGTGGATCTCAAAATGTTCTGATGTTGCCCCGTCATCGCTGACCTTGTTCTATGATAATATGATGCATGAGATCACATTGAGGAGCATTAGTGAGAAATTTAAATAGACGTCTCCGCTCACATGGTCCATTGCCTTGGTGAGATTAATGAGAATAATATATTGGGCTCTCCTTTGTTCTCGGTATTTCTCTTGCAGCTGCTGGACTGAGAAGATCATGTCAATTGGAGACCTTGCAGTTCTGAAACCACACCGGATTCAGGGTGGATGTGTTCAGCTGGGATCTACAGCCTGACAAAGGGCAAGCACTTTCCAACAATTCTCAGCAGGATGGCGCCTCAACAGTTGTTGCCATCACTGAGGTAGCCCCCATTCTTGTACAGGATCACAATCTTTGCATCACGGATACCCTGAGACACTGCCCCCTCCCTTTAGCAGAGGCAGAGAAGTTTGTGCAGATGCTGCAGGAGTGCTGCTTTCCTGTACTTGATGAGTTCAGGTGGTATAGTATCAGCACCTGGAGCTTTGCCCGTGGCAAGCAAGTCAAGATCTTCACTAAGTTCCTTTACTGCGGGTTCAATATGCACCTCTGTCATGATGGGCAGGCTTTCATGGAGTCTGGAGCTTCCTTGGTGACAGTCTTCTCCATGGATTAGAACTCGAGGCTAATCAAGAAGTGTTCAACTCAACTGTTTATTGCAGTTGGTGATGACCTCCCCTGCCTTTGTTTTTAATGGAGCTGTTTTCTTTGCTGGTGGACCTGGTGCCTTTTTCAATTCCTTCATTTCTGCCCCTGAAATTCCCTGTGATGAAGGAGATCTGGATATTCTGGCAAAGTTGTAACCAATAGTCATTAGCAGATCCCTAGGAATAGTTATGCTTCCATCTAACAATTGCATGTTAACCATTGTTGGACTTTACTTTGAGCGGCTGTTAGTGCTTTCAGAGCTTTCTTGCTCGGATCTCTCCTGTAATTAATGAGAGCAGACCGCTTGTCTTCAATGACAGGTTCCATCACAGTAAAGTTAGTCTTGAACCAGTCAGCATTTTCCCACTTTTGCTTTCCATTTGTTGAGAGTGTGGTACTATAGATGGTGTCTGGAGGTATATTCCATTTCACGTCTGCACTGTGTGTAGGAATGCCGGAGAGCACCTGTTCAATCGAGCCAAGGTTTTCATCTGGGTAGGCAGTATGGCTGACGGTGATATGAGGACAGCATTTCTGCTTTGAATGAAAAATCTTCAGGGGTGCACCCTCACCTTGGTGCACACCAGGGGGTGATCTGTATCACAATCAGCACTGTGGCAGCTTGGTGTTGAGAATGCTGTTCAGAGAGTCGCATCTGGTGATGATCAGATCCAGTTAGTACCAATGCCCTGACCTTGTATCTCTCCAGGACACTTTGCAGCATGGTTTGTGGTAGCAGCAAAGCTCAAATAGTCTCTGTCCATTCTCATTTACCTTTCCCAGGCCATGATGTCTGAGGCAGGAGGGCCACACCTCATGGTCCGCACCCACTCTAGTGTTGAAATCTCCCAGTAGGTAAAAATGTTCGGACTTAGGGATTCTGCTAATAACAGAGTCAAACTCGTCACAGAACTGGTCTTTCACCTCCGTAGTGGAGCACAGTGGTGGGTGTAGATACTCATGAGGTTAACTGGACCTGTTTGAGTTAAGATGCAGGTGGAGAGAAGACATTCTGAACCATTTTTGGGGGGGTTCTAAGATTCCGGGTAGTGAGTTCCTCACAGCGTAACCTACAACTTGCTCATGCATTTACTCTGAACTCTTCCCCTGCCAGATGAATGTGTAATATTTTTCTTTCAGTGATCCACTCTCAGCAAGCTAGTCTCCCGTAGGGAAGATATGTCAATCGACTGGCTGCAAGTTGTCTGTCAATCCAATGGTCCTGATGTTCGAACTTGCCAATCGAAGGGCTGGCATCTTCTTTATTTTTGTTTCCATGGAGTCCGCCAAGATGTTTTGTATGTTTGCCTGGTGTGATGGATTCTGTCCACTTGTTGAGCAGAAACTCTAAACTTCAAGCAGCCGTTGAAGTGGATGGGCTGTGGTGGGTCAGCACCTTAATGGTCGGGGGCTGCCTGACTTTGAGGTAGGTGTTGGCTAACAAGTGGGACATGATGGTCCCTCCCACTGTCAGAGGCAGCCCTTGGCATCTGTTCTCTATTGTAATGTTGGCTTGGTGTGTCACAGAAGGGGCTAGAGGCTTGTATGGATAAACAAACCATTTGTTGATAACTCATAACCATATATTTATCCAAGGTGCTGCTGTGCATTGGTGCTGTCTCCATGCTGGCTGCTTCCAGACTCTACGCCTAGCCTACCATCATGTGACTCTTGACATCACACTGTGGGCGGTATTGCTCTCCAGTCCCACATTAACCCATGCTCTGCCCAACACCCTTATACTACAATGGCATGCCACTATCTCTTAAAGGCAAATTACAACATCCCCCTTTCTTTTTTAAAAAAATCCCCACTTCGAATAAAGTATAATGATTTGCAATACAATCAGACTGTCTGGAGCTTGATATTCCTTCCAGATCTTGTTCTGTCACATTTGGAGGAATGGTAGTCTCAGTTGTTTTGTGTTGACTTTGTCAGTTTAGAGTTGAAATTGGGATATTCTGTGTCTCCAGTACTTGATTGTCTTCATTTGATTTGCTTTTTGCCCTCCTTCGAGCTGCATTTCTCTTCATCGACAACCTGTCTGTTTTGTTCAGACACCATTGGTTTGTCCCATTTCTTCCGAAGGGAATGTTCACTCGGTTCATTCCTATAGTGGACTCGGATTTTCTTTTTCCATGGAGTCCGCCAAGATCTTCCTGGACGTTGACATTTCAGAAATGGAACTTTCATTTCCCTCTTTGCACATAATTAGCCAAATATGTGTTTACTCTTTTATTTTCCAACCCTTTATTGAGCTTATGAATCTTTTAATTCAGCTCAGCAGCTACTCTGGTGAGTTCAGTTGTCTCTGTTTCAGAGTTATCTCTGAAATCCTTAGACATTTACCAACTTCACCTGGGCATTCGATTCCCTTCAGACTCTTTCTTCCATGGTCACTGATTGCTCCTTCAACTCTTTCAATTCACTTGTTAGATCCTCAATCTGTTTCTTAGAAATTCCCTTTTCTGCCTTTAAAGTCTGGATTTGCTTTTCCATAATGCACATCTCATTTTTCATGTTCTTCTTCAAGTGTTCTACTTCCTGTAAGTGACACTCCAATCTTCTCCTTTGTACTCATTTTCCATTAGCAAACTCAGCATTTGTCCCTGAAAGTTGTTCTCTACACTGAAGTTTATCTTTAGCAGAGCCTAATTCACATGTGCTATCCTTCAAACTCATATTCTTTAATTTTGCTGCTGCTAGTTGTTTTTGACATTCTCTCGATTTTCATTTCAGCCATGTCATTTTTCAATAATTCAATGGTTCTCAGTACATTTATATCCAATGCTTTTTCTTCTAGTTCCTTGCACTTGAGCGTCAGATTTACATTTTCCAATCCTATTTCTGTCTTTTCTTTCTCTATCTGTGGCAGAGCTTTGTCCTTGTCCTTCATTTTGGTTTCACTGTTAGCCAGGTCTGTCTCTGCTGAAGTTTTAACTTGTTTCAGTTCTGTAATTGTACAACTTGTGGCATCATTATTCGCTCACAGCTTGGAAAGCTTTATGGCTTCTCGTTTCAATTTCTCACTTTTCCATTCAGCTCGTTCTTCAGCTCTTCAGTCTCTTTCTTGTAACTCTTGGCTTCCTCCTGGAATGTAGAACATTGCTGAGTCTTCTCTGCCAACTGGTTCTTCAGTTCGTTCAGAGTGACATTAACTTCGTTTTGATTCTCTTCGTAATTTTCCAGAGGAACAAACTTTGACCTGAGGGATCCTTGTAAGATGTAATAGTTTTTCAGCAAGTTTTCCATTTCTTTGTGAAGCTTAATTGTTTCATTTTGCATTTTCTTGTAATTAAGCAGAGTCTCCTCCGGTTTCTTCTGCTGTTCTTCCATTCTGCTGCTTAAGACAGTCTCTATTTCTCCATGCTACTGAAGTGTTATGTAGTCCTTTATCATCTGATCTTGAAGGACAATAAGCTGTTCTTTCAACTGTTTATTTTCTTGTTGACCTCATGCCCCAACTCAATCTGCACTTCAGTGCATTACTTTGTTGCTACTGATAGCTTCAAAACTGCTTTTGCTGAATTAGTATTCAATATCTTTTTTAGCTCCTCATGTTTTTCCATGCCTACAGGTTAATTGTTCAAAGAGTCTTTCAGGGCTGTGACTTCTTTGCGTACCTTTTCAGCTGGCTGTTGTGCCTGGCTGTACAGCTGGTTGAATTTTTCCAACTTTCGCTTCGATTTGTCAACTGTGGAATTGAGGGTTAATTCCTCCTGATACTTTTGTGTTGTCTCTAAAATTTAAGATCTTGAACGGCTTGGTTCATTGAAAACTTCAGTTTATCATATGTTTTCAAAGGTATATGCTCAGCTTGAATCTCGAGCTTCAAATTGTCCAGTTCAACTTTGATAAAAATATTTTCTGATTTTATTTCTGCTTTTTCTTGCTCTGCTTGCCACCGGGCTTTTTCCTTGTTGTTCACTACCAACTGTTGGTACAGTTCTGGAGATATGTCAATGTCTTAGACAAGGAAATCACATGGGATTTCTATCTCGGGCTTTCCTGGGACTTCTGGAAAGTTATGTACCTCTTTAGTGGCCTTGTGTGGTTTGTTCAGGTATTGTCTCGCTTGGCCTGAGGTATCCTCACCCTTTTGGTGATTTAATGGGAGTGTTCCAGACCTTTTTTTTAAGGTCGGAGCTCTCCACAACTTGGAGTTTGAAATATTTGTCAAAAACTTTTAATATCTCACTAAGTGTGGCTGAGGATTCATCAATGCCTTATCTTAGAATTACTTCATCCACAAATGCACCAAACAAGTATAAAAACTCATTAACTTGTACCCTAATTTGATTTCTTGCTTAATCCTGATGTACTCTTGTAATCTTAAAATTTTCTTCTCAAGATTCCCAATCTTGGATCTCTTTTAGCCCTCACCTTTATCAAAATTCGTCTGGTAGCTTTAATTTTCTATCCATAGTCAATTTTTATAACAGGAGAGTGCCTCTTTAATTTCTTCTCTTCAAAATGGCTCCACAGCTGCCATTTTTTCCCTGTGTCCTTCCTGTACTTTGTCAGTTTCAGCAGGCTCCCATTTCAACTCTGCAGGAAATTTCCTCTCTGCAGGAAACATTTGAAACAAGTCGTTTAGATTAGCTACGCGCTTCTCCAAATCTGTGGCTCAAACGGAAGGTGATCTTTTAACTCTGCCACCCATTCTTAAAAACCTTTTTTCTCTTCAGTCCAGCTTGGACACCATGTGTTAAGATGCCGACTGGGTACCCACTGCTGCAGCTTTCTTACAGCTGTGCTCTGGATATTCTGATCCTGGTAGTTGCCTATTTTATAAGATAATCTCAGCTTTTTTCCTGTATTTTGCTCACTTCTTGAAATTTGGTTGGTCTCACAACCCTGCCATCACATAGGTTATTTTCATTTGTACAGTGGATTCTTTCTTTAGCCTTTTTATTCCCTTTGTTTTGAATTTTGCTCAGCCGTTTTTTGATCTACCTAGGTTCCTTGACTCTGCATTTGATCAGGTCTAGCAATGGAGCTCCACGTGTCCTGGTGTAGTCCTTCAGCCCCCATGCCTGTAATGGAGCTGTCTTTTAGGTGATCTCCAGCAATAGGATTTTCCACGCTCACCTGCATTGGCTATGTTCGGTGGCATGAGCGGACAATATGGCGCGATCAGTTTCATGAAGGCATGAAACTAGTTCTCGATCACTTGCTCAGCCCACCAATATCGGGCTGCGTTCTCTGCTGTTGGTCCTCAGGAACCTCATTGTAACATATCAGTAGATCATTATAAGGTCAGTCCGCCGGAATCATCAGCCCACCCTGGATCATCCGTCCACATCAGCAGAAAATCATGCTGAAGTGTTTCACAACTGCACATAAGTGACGTACACTGCTGGGCTGCATTTTCCTCGGGAATTCAAGGTTTGTTTGCCTACCTTGCTTCAGTCAGCATTCACAGTCATCAGTGTCAGGCTTTACAGACAGCACTACATCACTTTCAGTGGGGCTCACTGCAGGTCTCTACCTACCCATTGAAAAGCTGCAGAGCTAGCGCTTGCTTAGCGAAGGGGGAGAAGTGGCCTCAGGCAAGGGAAGAGGTTGCAGGACATTAGAACATATGAACATAAGAACATAAGAAATAGGAACAGGATCATGGCTGATCTTCTTGTGTTTTGATTTCCACATTGCCATCTACTCCTGATAACCTTTGGTTCCCTTGCTTAACAAGAATCTATCTCCGCCTTAAAAATATTCAATGACCCCACCTCCACTGCCTTCTGAGGCAGAGAGTTCCAAAGTTACACAATCTTTTGAGAGAAAAAAATTCTCCTCATCTCTGTCCTAAAAGGGTGACCCCTAATTTCAAAACAGTGACCCCTAGTTCTGGACACACCCACAAGAGGAAACATTCTTTCCATATCCACCTTGTCAAGGCCATTCAGGATCTTGTATACTTCAATCAAATCATCCCTCACTCTTCTAAACTCCAGTGGAAACAAGCCCAGTCTGTCCAACCTTTCCTCATAACAGAGCCCACTCATTCCCAGTATCAAGCTAATAAACCTCCTCTGAACCGCTTCCAACATATTTACAACCTTCCTTAAATAAGGAGACCAAAACTGCACACAGTATTTGAGACGTGGTCTCACTAATATCCTGTATAACTGAAGCATAACATCCTTACTTTTGTGTTCAATCCATCTCATCATAAAGAATAGCATTTTATTAGCCTTCTTAATTACTTGCTGTACCTGCATACTAACTTTTTGTGACTCATGTACTAGAACACCTTGATCCCTCTGCACCTCAGAATTATGCAGTTGTCTAGTTGTCTCATTTAAGTAGTAGTCTGCTTTTTTGTTCTTCCTGCCAAAGCAAACAATTTCACATTTTCTCACATTAAACTCCATTTGCCCACCCACTAAACATATCACTCACTCAATCTATCTGCAACCTCCTCATGTCCTCTTCACAACATACTTTCTTACCTATTGTTGTGCCGTCTGCAAATTTAGCTACCACATCTTTGCTCCCCTCATCTAAGCCATTGATGTAAATCATAAAAGGTTGCGGCCCCAGTATAGACCCATGAAGGACACCACTCATAACATTCTGAAAATAAGAAAAAGACACATTTATGCATACTCTCTGCTTTTTGCCAGCCAACGAATCTTCTATCTATGCTAATATGTTACCCACTACACCATGTGCTTTTATTTTCCATAATAATCTTTGATGTGGCACCTTATCAAATGCCTTCTGGAAATCCAAGTACAGCACGTCTACATGCTCCCCTTTATCCATTGTGCATGTTACTTCTTCAAAAAACTCCAATAAATTGTTTAAACATGATTTTCCTTTCACAAAGCCTTGCTGACTCTTTCCGATTGCCTTGAGCTCTTCTAAGTGCCCAGCTACAACCTCCTTAATGATTGATTCTAATAACTTCCCCAGGGCAGGCATCAAGCTAACTGGCCTATAGTTTCCTGTTTTCTGCCTCCCTCCCTTCTTGAATTGAGGGGTTATATTAGCTACTTTCCAATCTGATGGAACCTTTCCAGAATCTAGCAAATTTTGGAAAATTAACACCAGCGCTTCGACTACCTCATTAGCCACCTTTTTTAAGACCCTAGGATGTAATACATTGGAACCCGGAGACTTGCCAGCGCGCAGCTCCATCAGTTTGCTCATTACTGTTTCCCTAGTGATTTCAAATTCATCAAGTTCCTTTCTCCCATTAACCTCCTGATTTGCAGCTATTACTGGAATGTTTCTGGGTATCCTTTTACATCAGTTGCTGAAGGTAAGCATGCAGGTGCAGCAGGCAGTAAAGAAGGCAAATGGTATGTTGGCCTTCATAGCCAGAGGATTTGAGTACAGGAACAGGGATGTCTTGCTGCAATTGTACAGGGCCTGGTGAGACCACACCTGAAATATTGTGTGCAGTTTTGGTCTCCATATCTGAGGAAGGATGTACTTGCTATACAGGGAGTGCAGTGTAGGTTTACCTGACTGATTCCTGGGATGGCAGGACTGACATATGAGGAGAGATTGAGTCGATTAGGATTATATTCACTGGAGTTCAGAAGAATGAGGGGGGGCAGATCTCATAGAAAATTATAAAATTCTAACAGAACTAGACATGGTATACGCAGGAAGGATGTTCCCGTTGGTGGGGGAGTCCAGAACCAGGGGTCACATTCTGAGGATATGAGGTAGGCCATTTAAGACTGAGATGAGGAGAAATTTCTTCACCCAGAGAATGGTGAGCCTGTGGAATTTGTCACCACAGAAAGTAGTTGAGACCAAAACATTGTATGCTTTCAAGAACGAGTTAGAAATAGATCTTGGGGCGAAAGGGATCAAAGGATATGGGGAGAAAGTGGGAGCAGGCAATTGAGTTGGATGATCAGCCATGATCAAAATGAATGGCAGAGCAGGCTCGAAGGGCCAAATGGCCTACTCCTGCTCCTATTTTCTATGTTTCTATGTTTTTTGTATCTTCTATAGTGAACACAGGAGCAAAATATTTGTTAATTTCTTCCACCATTTCCTTATTATCTACTATTAACTCCTCACTGTCACTCTCCAAAGGACCAACACTCATTTTACTTACTCTTTTCCTTTTTAAATACTCTTGCTATCTGTTTCACATTTCTAGCCAGCTTCCTCTCATACTCTAATTTCTTTTTCCTGATTAACCATTTAGTCATCCTCTTCTGTTCTTTATATTCTGTCCAATCATCTGTCCTGCTACTCATTTTTGTGGAGTTTGTTCCTTAAATTTGGTGCTTTCCTTAACATCTGTAATTAACCACGGATAGTGGGACCTCCACTTAGAATTTTCTTTTATAGTAGGAATGTACTTATTCTGAATGTTCTGAAATATCCCCTTAAATCTTTGCCACTCCTTCTCTATTGATCTATCCTCTAGCCTAGTTTCCCAATTCACTTCAGCTAGCTCAGCTTTCATGCCCTTAGTTGCCCTATTTAAGTTTAAGATAGTAATCTTAGAACCATTCTTCTCCCTTTCAAACTCCCTTTCAATCATATTGTGGTTGGTGCTACCTAGGAATGCCTTTACTCTGAGGGCGTTAATTAATCCTGTCACATTGCACAATACAAAGTCTAATATAATCTGCACTCTGGTTGGTTCCAGAACATGCTGCTCTAAGAAACTATCTCAAAAGCATTCTAAGAATTCCTCGTTCAGGCTACAACTGCCAATCTGATTTTACCAGTTTATGTGTAGATTAAAATCACCCATGATTATTGCTGTCCCTTTATCACCAGCACACAATATTTCCTCTTGAATACTTTGTCCTACACTGTGGCTACTGTTAGGGGGCCTGTAGACCACTCGCATTAATGACCTTTTTCCCCTACTATTCCTCATCTCCACCAAAACCGATTCTACATCCTGATCTCCTGAACCGAGGTCATCTCTAACTATTGAGCCAATGCCCTCTTTGATTAACAGCGCTACCCCTCCACATTTACCTAGCTTCCTACTCTTCTTTAATGTCACGTAGCCTTCGATATTAAGGACTCAATTATTGTCGTCCTGCAGCCATGTCTGCATAATTGCTATCAGGTCATATTTATTTACTTCAATATGTGCTGCTATCAGTTCATTTACTTTGTTATGAATGCTATGCGCATTCAGATAGACAGACTTCAGTTTTTCTTTTTTGTTATCTTTGTAACATCTTGTCTTGACTGTTGATGTATTCTTAGGTTTTTTCTCTCTATCCCTTCCTGCCATTCTCCAAGCTTCATTTCTCATATTACTGTTCTGCTCTCCTGTCTTGACTCCATACCTTGAACTGCTATCTCTACGCAAGCTTGATCCCTCACCCCTCTTGTTTAGTTTAAAGCCCTCTCTACTTCCCTAGTTATGTGATTTGCGAGGACACTTGTCCTACATGGTTCCGGTGTAAACCGTCCCAATGGTACAGTCCCCACTTTCCCTAGTACTGATACCAGTGCCCCACAAACCAGAGCCCACTTCTCCTACACCAGTCTTTGAGCCATGCATTTGTCTCTCTAATCTTATTTGGCCTATGCCAATTTGCAAGTGGCTCAGGTAATAATCCAGAAATTATTACCTTTGATGTTCTTCTTCTTAATTTGGTATCTAGCTTCTTATTCTGACTTTGCAGAACCTCTTTCCTAGTCCTAGCTATGTTATTAGTACCTACATAGACCACGACAACTGGGTCCTCCATGAGGACGAGGGCTCTACTGGGGAAGGAGGGTATCCCAGGGTGTGTGTGGGGGCACATGTTGATCTGTGCAAGTGGCCTCAAGATGGTGAGGGCTGAGGAGGCAGTCTCCAGAGGAGATGAGGCCAGATGGACAAATGAGGGTATGTGTGTGAGAATGGGTGGTGATGCCCTTTGAGCTGGCAGAGAGTGAGTTGCCAGTGAATGTGTGATGGGCTGGAGCATGTGAGTTTAGACTGCTGAGATGGTTGCCTTACCCTGGCTGCACAGATGAGATCATTCATCCTCCATCTGCACTGGATGGCCAACCTCTTCTGTGCAGCATTGAAACTGATCACCACTGCCATCGCCTCCCAAGCTGGAGTGGTAATGTTGCTGCCCCTCCTACGGCCAGCCTGGGGATAGAGGACATCACAACGGTCTTCACAGTGTCCAAAAGGCATTTGAGGTCTGCAGTCTTCTTGCCTTTTGGGGCCACGTTTTCTTTACAGTCCTGGGCTACAAGTACTTAGCATGTTTGGACTTTAAATGTGAATCCTGGCATGATGAAGCGGTGAGGTGATGGTGTGGCAGGCATTTTGGAGCCTGCCTGCCATGAAAATGGCATGTTTCCCAGGAATGCATAAATAATGCGGCGAGTTTGGGACGATGTGGCGTGAAAACCCACCATCGCGGCCAACGAGTAAAATGACATTTTCTGGCCCACTTTTCATGTTTTGAGATTCTGAGTTCCTTCTCCAGCTTCTCTGGGATTTCAGGGGCCATCCTTCACTGCCACTATTTAGCCATTCACAGAGAGGTCTCGCGGATTGTATGGCTGAACATAAACTGTTCATTGATAACTCATAACTATATACATATCCAACATAGAGCCCTGCATAGGTGCTGTCTCCATGCTGGCTCCTTCCAGACTCTAGGGCTCAAGCCTGGGCAAAATTTATGGATACCCTAGGCTGTCCAAATGTCGGGCTCCCCCTCTCGGCCTCCCAACCTGAGTCCAAAGGAATGCAAAGCACTATGTTTGGCATTGGCTTGGTTATAGGAATTGCTGAAAAGGTAGACATCAGTCCACCTCTGGGCTCCACTCCAGATTTTCTGTCAGAGTTTACCCCATTAGCCTTCAACTCTCCCCAGGTATCTGCAATGCAGCAGAGCTATTCACCCATAGCTGGGAGTTTGGGTCATGAATGCCAGGGTGTGGCAACGTGCCTGTGGGCTTGCACACTGCATGCCTGGGGGCCAGACCTTCTCCAAGTTCCTCTGGAGCTTCGGCCTGGGCTGTAAGGGATCCAGTTTCCGTGTGTTACAATGAGGAAGCACAGCTGAGGTCTTGTTGATGGAGAGGCTGTGTACTGACGGAGAGATTTACACCCTTGACTCTCTTTCTCACATTGCTGTTAGACAGTGGGCTGAACATGAGAAGTACACTGGCGCAGAAAAGCGGAAAGCATGCTAACTCACTTCACCCACACACAAAGCACACCACACCAAGCTGTTGGATACAGTGCAAAAACAGAATTACCTGGAAAAACTCAGCAGGTCTGGCAGCATCAGCGGAGAAGAAAAGAATTGACGTTTCGAGTCCTCATGACCCTTCGACAGAACATGAGGACTCGAAACGTCAACTCTTTTCTTCTCCGCCGATGCTGCCAGACCTGCTGAGTTTTTCCAGGTAATTCTGTTTTTGTTTTGGATTTCCAGCATCCGCAGTTTTTTTGTTTTTATCTCTGTGTTGGATACAGTGTCCTTTCTACAAGTGTTCTTTTTTTTAGCTCTCGTTACCTCAAAGCCTTTTTTCATTTTCTTTCTCTTCTGATATTATTTTCTCACTATTGATTTCAGCTAAGCTTTCTGCCTCTATTCCCACAGTTTTACTCATCCTGCTTCCCACTTTAGTCTCAAACCAAGACTTTCTCCACTCCCCTACTACATTAGGGTTAAATTCATCCCACTGCTCTCTTATCTCCACAAGGACATCAGTGCCATTTCTCTCACACAATGTGGCCTCCCTTTGTTCCAGGATTCACTTCAGTGCCCCAACATCTTTAACCCTACTCTCCTACACCAATCCTCTATATTCACCTTTGCAACCTTCCTCTCCTTGATCTGCCCAAGCAGTGGTATGGAAAATTATCTGGAAATGACCACTCTTGAGGACTTGCTTATCAATCTGGTGTCTCACTCCTCAGATGCTTGCTGCAGAAATTCAAAGCTTCTCCCTGTCTATGAATGTGGTTCCAACATTAACCATGATTTCTGAGTTCATTAAATTCTACACAGACCCAACAAAGCAGAAAGAGAAAGCAATCAATCACTTTGGATTTGGGATTCCCACAAATGCAGAGCACCATTAATATCACATTCAGGTAGCTCCATCTGGAAAGCCCATTAACTTCAACAACAAGAATGATTCAAGTAACCTCATTCTTCAGCAGTAGCCATCACTTGTGTATTGTCAGGTAATCTAAGATAGGTGTATTGCTCAGTCAGAGCAATGTAACAGGATGGCTAATAGGAGATTAGGGATGCCTGCTTGAGTCTTAACTGGTAATACTTTTTGACAGCCTAGGAGAGAAATAGGGTCAACGAGCACTCCTAGGATTATAATGAAACAGTTGATCAGGATTCTTAAGTTGTTTTTCTGTGTGTCTACAGTCAGGGGAAATCAGTGAGGATTTCTAAATAGTTTGTTGCGTATTCTATAATTTGAGTCCTTACTGAGCCAATTCCCTTGCTCAGGATGAAGTTGCCCTTGAGAATAAGGACTTGGATCTCGATACCTTACTGCCAACAGCACCTACCATTAAGCAGGAAATTATCATTAACACCTTCCAAGAAAGGTGCCATACATGGCACAGTTAAACCCTTCAGGATCCCATGCATTATTCTCAGATAACAATTCTGCAAATCTGTAATCCCTGCTTGGGAGAGGAAAGTTATTCAGATAAATCATCACAAAATGCAGAGAATAGGACTCCTCCCTGGAAATAGCTGCAAAGGCACTGAATTACCAGTTGTGCATTTTTAGCTGCCGACTTGCCCCTTTATTATGACCAATGCTGCCACTTCTTATCACAATGGTGAGCCTTTGTCCTTAAAGCCCTTTTCCCTCATGCCCCTATCTCTTGCTCCTATGAGTTGTTACCTCAATGTCAGAACACTGTTACGTTTGTGGTTCGGACTGTAGCAATGGAGCCCAAGAAGATGGAAGTGGTATTCCAGCTGATGTTTTTGCAGGATCTACTTCCAATGCCATATCACTTGTGCAACCAAAGTATATTCATCAGGTACGAGGAGACCCCTGAAACACAGAAGGCTGCACTCTCTCTTTATTCTAAGACAGAAGATGATGTGCCTCCACTCTGCTTCAGTGGGTTCTGACATGGCTGATAAGTCAATTGCATGACCTGCAGGCTCTATCACATGAGGGGCAGATGGAGATTAAGGGTTGGTTTGATAGGTTGTTTGCTCTTTCTCCAATGCCTCAACTTCACCTCTGCAAGTTCCCAACAAAGTCTCTCAATGTGTTCAGTGCCTTTCCAGATGAGCCTGCTCCATTTTGGTTGGTCACAAGGCAGAGATTCCGATGAGTTGGTGGAGATGTTTGACCTCTTTGGTGATGCTTCCCTTTAAAGCCTTTCCAATGTCCTCCTGGGAGTCTCCTGCTGGGACTGAGTCTTGATTATAGAGGTTGTTTCAGGAACCTGGTATCAGGAGTACAAGCGACATGTCGTGCCCAGCTGCATTGATGCATTTGCATTATCACTACCAGACAGTGTGTAACCCGGAGAGGATGGATCCAGTGAGACCAGGAAATGTGTAACCTGGGGAGGATGTAGCCAGTGAGATCAGACAGTGTGTAACCCAGGGGAGATGGATACAGTGAGATCAGACACTGTGTAACCTAGGGAGGATGGATCCAGTGAGACCAGACAGTGTGTAACCCAGTGAGGATGGAGCCAGTGAAATCCTGGTGTGCATCCAAAATTAGATCTTGTAATTTGTTAAGTGAGCTCAGTTTCTGTCTCCAAACACACAGTCACCAGTGATATAGAGAATCAATATAGATTGAATGCTACTGTTCTAAAGAATGTGCAGGGACCTGGAAGTGCATGTGCAACGATCTCAATGTGTCCTGTGGCAAGACATATTGAGATAGTGGTTAGCAAATCTTGTGGCACCTTGGGCTTCATAAATAGAGGCATTGAGTACACAAGCTGGGAAGTTATGCTGAGCCTTTATAAAGCTCTGGCTAGGGCCCAACTAGAATATTGTGTCCAGTTCTGGTCACCACACATTCGGAAGGATGTGAGGGTCCTTGAGAGGGTGCAGGGCAGGTCAACCAGAATGGTTCCAGGATGGGGGGTTTTAGTTACAAAGTTAGGTTGGAGAAGTTGGGGTTGTTCTTCTTGCAGCAGAGGAGATTGAGGAGAGATTTGATAATGATGATCATGGCAGATTTGAATAAGGCGGACAATGAAAAACTGTTCCCATTAGCTGATAGTACAAGGTCTAGAGGACACATTTAAGATTTTGGGCAAGAGATGCAGGGGGAATGGGAGGAAGAACTGTTTACAGAGTGAGATGTAATGACCTGGACCTCACTGCCCACAAGAGTGGTGGAAGCAGAAACAATCAATAATTTCAACAGGAAATTGGATGGGCACTTGAAGGAATTAAAGCTGCTGGACTGCGAGGATCAAGTCGGGGAGTGGGACTGACTCTGCGGAGGCCGGCAGAGATTCAATGATCCGTAAATAACTCTATGACTGCATGATTCTAAGGATAAATTGTGCCATCTGGGACCATCCTTTGCAGCCCAGTAGTGCCAGCCATGAGTTCATTTAAGTTAATAAGTGTAGCCCAAAATATCTCAATTAATTCCTGAAAGCTAGGCTGTTCTTCAGGGCACCTAACTGAGCTGTGAATGACCCTTCAAATCACAACATATCCTCAGCACACCAAGAAGTCTCATGACTTCAGGCCAAACATGGACAAGGAAATATCCTGCTGACTACCACCTACTGCCCTCCCTCAACAGATGAATCAATACTCCTCAAAGGTTGTCCAATTTGAGAAAATAGTAATGATAGCATGGACACAGAATATACTCCAGTGACTCAGACATATCACTGCTGACTGAGCTGGCTAAATTCTGAAGGTTAGAGCTGTCAGGCTAGTCTTATGGCAGATGGTGAGGACACCAACATAACCTTGTCCTCACTAATCCATCTGTCACAGGTTCCTCTGTCCATCACACTGTTGGCAAAAGTGACACCTTGTGGACAGTCCTTGTAGAGGCCAAGTTTTATTTTCATACTGATTATTGTGGGACTCAAAATATGAAGATTCAATTGCAAGTATAGAGTGGAGATGACAAAGCATGAGTGTGATGTGGAATGGGTTCTAAGTTGGGAATTTGGTACAAGTAGGATATCTCTGGTAAGTTTGTCTCAAGCTATAATGCAGATTAACAGTCAGACTGACTTAGAATTTTGAAACTGCAAGCTACTCAAAACACTAGTTAACAGGAACTGACTGGCTGTGGTAGTTTATTTGTCAACCAATTGAAAGTTGTAGTTATCTGTCAACCAATTAAAAGTGGTTGTCTGTGTTATTTACTGTAGCAGGAAGCTGAATTAGCAGTTGCAATTGGAGTGAAAGTCACCAGACCTCTATAAAAGCAGACAAGTTTTGTAACCGCACACAGTGGGAGATAAAGTGGAGATTATAAGGACTGAGTGCAATGAAGAATGAATGGTAACTTGGGAATTTGGTGCAAAGCAGCTGCTTTTTATACCTTTTTTCAGCCTGAGTAGCTGGTGAGTGTTCAAAGGCATTAGTTAGATAATCAGACAGGTGATTGGTTGGTGAGTTTTAAGATTTTATCCCCCCAAATGGGAGCAGTAGTTTATATGTAGATTTGGTGTTGTATTAAATTTATACTTTAACTAGTTAAAGGTGGCAGCACAGGTGATGTGTTGCGGCTGTAGCATGTGGGTCAGGTGCTCATGAACACCAGCATGATCCTTAACAATCACATCTGCAGGTCTAAGAATGTTGGCCCTGGGTTGATGAGCTGGAGCCTGACCTTCAGACACTGCGATGCATTAGGGAGGGGAAAGTTATCTGGACACTTTGCTCCAGGAGGCAGTCTCATCTGTTGGGCCAGATACTTCAGATTTTGTCCATAGTCAGGGACAGGATGGTACAGCTATGAGTGAGGCAGGTATGGGGATCCAGAAGGTAGCATTGGAGGAACATCAGCCCTGCAATTGTCCAGCAGGGTTTGAGGTTCTGGCAGTGGGGGTGCAGGGTGGATAAGCAAACTGACCATGGCACCATGGTGCAGGGAGTCTTTCAAGTAGAGGGAGTTAAAAGGAATGTGGTTGTTGTAGGAGATAGTATAGTTACTCTACAGCCTGTCTACAGCTGACAGCATGAGTCTTGAAGGCTGTATTGCCTGCCCGGTCTCAGAGTTAAGGACATCTCCTCAGGCCTGGAGAGGATCTTGAAGTGGGAGGGGAAGGATCTAATTGTCACGGTGGATGTCAACAACATGAAAGGTAGGACTAGGATAGAGATTCTGATGAGGGAGTATGAGCAGCTAGGGGCTAAGTTTAAAAGCAGAACCACACAACCTGAGCCATGAGCAAATTGGCATATGATGAATAAGATCAGAGAGTTGAATGTGTGGTTCAAAGATTGGTTTGGATAAAATGGGTTTTGATTCATGGGACACTGGCAGCAGTGCTGGGAAAAGAGAATGTTATACCACTGGGAATCACAGAATCACAGAGTGCCGAAGAGGCCCTTCGGTCCATTGAGTCTGCCCCTGCATGTGAGAAACACCTGACTAGGATGTGAGGCAGCCCACCTCCTCCACCCTCCCAGGCAGCACATTCCAGACCGTCACCACACTCTGGGTAAAAAAGATTTTCCTCACATCCCTCCTGAACCTCCTGCCCCTCACCTTGAACTTGTGTCCCTTTGTGACTGACCCTTCAAATAAGGGGAACAGCTGCTCCCTATCAACCCTGTCCCTGCCCCTCAGATTTGTACACATCGATCAGGTCACCCCTCAGGTCTTCTCTGCTCGAATGAAAACAACCTAAGTCTTTCCAACCTTTCTTCATAACTTAAATGTTTCATCCTAGGCAACATCCTCGTGAACCTCCTCTGCACCCCTTCCAGTGCAATTACATCCTTCCTATAATGTGGCGACCAGAACTGCACACAGTACTCCAGTTGTGGCCTCACCAACGTTCTATACAACTCCAACATGACCTCCCTACTTTTGTAATCTATGCCTTGATTGATAAAGGCAAGTGTCCCATATGCCTTTTTCACCACCTTATTAACATGCCCCTCAGCCATCAGAGATATATAGACACACACACACACACACACACACACACACACACACACAGAGAGCAAGGTCCCTTTGTTCCTCAGAACTTCCTGGTGTCATGCCATTCATTGAATACTTCCTTGTCAAATTCCTCCTTCCAAAGTGTATCACCTCACACTTTTCAGGGTTAGATTCCATCTGCCACTTATCTGCCCATTTGACCATCCCGCCTATATCTTCCTGTAGGCCAAGACACTCAACCTCACTGTTAACCACCCGGCCAATCTTTGAGTCATCTGCAAACTTACTAATCCTACCCTTCACATAGTCACCTATGTTGTTTATATAAATGGCGAATGATAAGAGACCGAGCACAGATCCCTGTGGTATGCCACTGGACACTGGCTTCCAGTCACTAAAGCAGCCTTCTGTCATCACCCTCTATCTCCTACAACTAAGCCCATTTCGAATCCACCTTATCAAATTACCCTGTATACCATGTGCATTTGCCTTCTTTATAAGTCTCCCATGTGGGACGTTGTCAAAGGCTTTCCTGAAATCCATATAAACTATATCAACTGCACTACCCTCATCTACACACCTGGTCACCTCCTCAAAAAATTCAATCAAATTTATTAGGCATGACCTCCCTCTGACAAAGCCATGCTGACTATCCCTGATCAAACCTTGCCTCTCCAAGTGGCGATAGAATTTTCTCCAATAGTTTCCCTACCACTGACGTGAGACTCACCGGTCTGCAGTTCTCTGGCTTATCTCTACAACAACCGTTCTTAAATAGCGGAACCACATTAGCTGTTCTCTAGTCCTCTGGCACCTCCCCCATGGCCAGAGGGGATTAAAATTTGGGTCAGAGGCCCTGCGATCTCCTCCCTTGCCTCCCTCAGCAGTCTGGGACACATCATACAGACCTGGAGATTTGTCCACTTTTAAGCCTGCCAACACCTCCAATACCTTGTCACTCCCTATATCAATTTGCTCAAGAACCTCGCAGTCTCTTTCCCAGAATTCCATACTTTCTTCCTCATTCTCTCGTGTGAAGATGGATGTGAAGTATTCATTCAACACTCAACCAATGTCATCTGGCTCCACCCATAGATTCCCCCCTTGGTCCCTAATGGGCCCTACTCTTTCCCTGGTTATCCTCTTCCCATTGATATACTTATGGAATATCTTGGGATTTTTCCTACTTTTACCAGCCAGAGCTTTCTCATATCCCCTCTTTGCTCTCCGAATTGCTTTCTTAAGTTCCACCCTGCACTTTCTGTACTCCATTAATGCCTCCACTGATTTGCTCCCCTTGTACCTGCTATAAGCCTCTCTTTTCCTTCTCATCGTGCCCTGAATATCTCTGGTCATCCATGGTTCTCTGGGCTTGTTACTCCTTCCTACCATCCTAGAGGGAACATGTTGAACCAGTGCCCTTCCCATTTCCTTTTTGAATGCCCCCCACTGCGCTTCTGTAGATTTCCCCACAAGTAGCTGTTCCCAGTCTACCTTGGTCAGATCCTGCCTTATTTTACTAAAATCCACTCTCTCCCAATCCAAAACATTTTTTTGCTACTTGTCTATTTCTTTTGTCTATAAAAAGCTTAAATTGTACCATGTTGTGGTCGCTATCACTAAAACGCTCCCACAGCACCACCTCAACCACCTGTCCACCTTCATTCCCCAGAATTGGGTCCAGCACTGTGTCATCCTTTGTTGGACCCTCTACATATTGACCTAAAAAGTTCTCCTATACACGTTTCAAGAAATCCACTCCATCTAAGCCCTTAACAGTATGTCTATTCCAATTAATGTTGGGAATGTTGAAATCACCTGATATAATTACCCTACTGTTATTGTTTTTACACATCTCCACAAATTGTGCACATACTTGCTCCTCAATTTCCCACTGACTATCTGAGGGTCTATAATAAACACCTAACAATGTGGCCGCCCCTTTTTTATTCCTAAGCTCTACCCACAAAGCTTCATTCAATGCTCCCTCCAAGATATCATCTCTCCTTACTACAGTAGTGGACTCCTTAACTAATAATGCAATGCCTCCTTCTCTTTTACCCCCTCCCCTGAAGATTCTATATCCCGGAATGTTGAGCTGCCAATCCTGCGCCATCCTCAACCACGTCTCAGTGATGGTTACTGTATCACAATTCCACGTGTCAATCCTCACCCTTAACTCATCCGTTTTACCTGTAATACTCCTGGCATTAAAGTAGAGGCCATCCAGCCTTGCCTTACTCCCTTGAAACTTAATGCAGCTGTACTCCCTCTGACTTGATTGTTTTTCTGTATTATGACATGTCCCTATTCTGCTAATGTTCTGTGTCCCCTCCCCCTGCCGAATTAGTTTAAACTCCTCCCAACAGCACTAGCAAACCTGCCCTCAATGATTAGTCCCACTATGGTTCAGATGTAGACCTTCCCGCTTGTATAGGTCCCACCTTCCCCAGAAATGGTCCCAGTGATCCAGGAATCTAAAACTCTCCCTCCTGCACCAACTCTTAAACCACGTATTCATCTGTGCTATTCTCCTCTTTCTGTGCTCACTCGCACATGGTACTGGGAGTAATCCAGAGATTACAGCCCAAGAGGTCCTGCTTTTTAGTCTACTGCCAAACTCTCTGAATTCTTGATGCAAGACCTCATCCCTCTTTCTACCTATGTCATTGTTACCAACACGTACTATGACTTCTGCCTTATCACCCTCTCCCTTCAGGATGCCCTGCAGCCGTTCAGTGACATCCCAGACCCTGGCACCAAGGAGGCAACACACCACATCCTGGAGTCACGTTGATGGCCACAGTAGCACCTATCTGTTTCCCTGACTACAGAATCCCCTATTACTATTGCTCTTCCTCCCCTCCTGTACAGACAGGCTGCTTATGGTGCCAGAAACTTGGTTCTGTCTGCACTCCCTGGAGGAATTAACACCCTCATCAGCCTCCAAAATGGAACACAGATTTGCGAGCGGGACACCAGGAGACTCCTGAACTACCTGCCTGTTTCTCTTGGACTGCCTGGTGGTCACCCATTCCCTTCCTTCCTCAAGTCCCTTCAGCTGTGGTGTGACCACCTCTCTAAACATGCTATTCATGATGCTCTCAGACCCGCGGATGCTCCACAGTGTCCCCTGCCGCCGTTCCAGCTCTGAAACTCGAGCTTCCAGGAGCTGCAGCTGGACACACTTCCTGCACACATGCTGGTCACGGGCACTGGAAATGTTCCTGGCTTCCCACATGGAGCACACCACAGCTTGGAGCTTTCCTGCCATGACTTATCCCTTTAAATTAAGCCATTTAAATCAATTACTCTCAGGCCGTTCTTCCCTGATCCTCGTTACTGCAGAATATACAAACTATAAACCACAAAAAGACCTTAAACTATAAATGATGAAAGTAGTAAAGAGTTATCTGATGTTCACAGAATCTCACAGGGCAGAAGAGGCCCTTTGGCTCATCAAGTCTGCACCATGTGAGAAACGCCTGACCTACCTAATCTCATTTACCAGCACTTGGGCTATAGCCTTGAATGTTATGACATGTCATGGCCTTACCCACTACTTAATGCTTTCAAGAAGGAGTTAGATATAGCTCTTGGGACGAAAGGGATCAAAGGGTATGGGGAAAAAAGCAGGAGCAGGCTATTGAATTGGATGATCAGCCATGATCATAATGAACGGCGGAGCAGGCTCGAAGGGTCAAATGGCCTACTCCTGCTCCTTGTTTCTATGTTTCTACTTACCAGTCATTTGTCTCCCTTGTAGCCTCTACTGCTGCAGCAGGGAAAGAATACTCTCTGAAGATTTAAGAAGTTGGATAGCAAAGAAAAAATGCAAATAGCACCTCTTGCCCTCTGCACTGAATCCCCACTGTGCACCAAATTGCCAATACCCACACTCATTCTGGCTGTGTCCCACTCAGGATGAGGTCTCTTCCCTGCTTGTTTGCAAGGACACTGACCGTCACCTGAACCGTGCTGGGACCAGTGTTCTTGTAAGTTGTATAACTAGGGCAGAAAAGAGGTAGTTAAGCTATATAGTATGGAGGTTGGGGAGGGTTCACATGCGGAGGCTTGGAAGGTTGCACTGTAGCAATACAGGTAATGGGAACAATAGGGTGGCAGGAAGGGACAGGATGTACAAACATGACAGTGCACCAGCAAATAATGCTAGTGGGAAATATAGCTTTAAATGAAAGGGGAGGGGGGGGGTGTGGGGTGGGGCAGAGAGAGATTTATAAATCTAAAGATAAGGGCTGAGGCAATAGGAAAGTATATCAATGAAAGTAAAGACAAGCTGACTGGGACAGGAAGGGACAGAGAGTTTAATGGTAATAATGCATTAAAAGGTAAGGTCCATGCAGGGAATAGTGGTAGAAAATAAAATTGAAATCAAATTATCTGAATGTGTGGAGCATTCGCAATATGATAGATGAACTAATGGCAGAAAGAGAAATAAATGGTTTAGATCAAATCACCATTACAGAAACATGGTTACAGGGTGACCAATATTGGGAACTAAATATTCCAGTGCACATAACATTTTGAAAAGACAGGCAGAATGGAAAAGGAGGAGGGGTAGCTCTGATAATTAAGGATGAGATAAGTGTGGAAAGATTTTGGCTCCAAAAATGAGGGATTAGGATCAGGATGGGTGGAGATTATAACTATGAAGTGTCAGAAAAAGCTGGTGGGAGTAGTTTATTGACCTAAGGGTGGTTACATCATTAGGCAGGAACATAAGAATTGTGTTTGTAACAAAGCAATGTGATAGTTGTGGGAGACATTAATCTTCATTTAGTCTGGACCAATCAAATTAGCAAAAGTGGTCTGGAAGATAAATCTGAAGATAAGTTTTTTTGACAGTTTTCTAGAACAATTTGTAATGGAACCAACTAGGCATAAAGCTATTTATCTAGTTTGCGTAATGAGGCAGGGTTAATTGGTAATGCCATAGTAAAAGACTCACTGGGAAATAGTGATCATATTACAATTGAATTTCACATTGAATTTGAAAGCAACATGCTCCAATCACAAACAAAACCAATTACATATGTATGAGACGAGAGCTGGTTAAGTTTGTTTGGGTAAATAGACAGAAAGGTATGGCAGTGAGCAAACAGCAAAAGGTTTAAAGAGTCAATTCAAAATGTTCAACTTTTACAATCCCTGTAGAGATTGATAACTTTTTAAAAATAATGGAATGGCCACAACGCTAGCAGAAAGAAAACCACTGGAAAAGATTTTACTTTTTAAAACATTTACTATAACAAACCAAATCACTCAAAGATTAATTAACAGTAAAGGATATTTCAAATATAAATGTAAATATTGCTTTAAGTAGTCATTACACTAAAGATTGTCAAGATTCTGTAGTTACCAGCACTCATATTTCTTCCTTCACAAATATGGGACCAATGCAATCTCACAATTTGGCTTTCATTTTGTAGGATCTTTCATTTTCCATCCAATTATTTCAGCCATTGTGTTGCATTCACCAATAACCATATTCCATCTGAAGTCCTCAGACATGATTAATTCCAAAAAGGTGCACAACTACAAACTCTCTCACTTGGGTCACAATAATCCTGATGGCACAGAATCCCCAGAGACTCCCTTCTCCAACTGTTTAAACACTTGGGTGGGTTCTGGCGTTGCTGAAACAGCATCAGTGGACATTGTCCAATTCACAAACCCCCTCTCTTCCTGTCATCAGTCTTCTGTCCTTTCCAACTGTGTAACACATACAGTAGCACAGTCTCGGTTCTATCCTTAGAGGCCTACTTCAACACTAGAATATGTTTGAAGACAGGAAGATAGAAAGCTAAGACAGCCTTGTTTGTTTTCTCTCTGAACCAATTCCCAATGTTCTGGACTGTCAAAGAGAAAAATAGGCCAACCCCTCCCATTGCATTTACCCTATGCTTCTTAGTCCATTTATTGCCAGGGCAACCCCAGGTCACACAAGCATTCCTTGGAAACTAATGATGTCATGATCAGGAAACCAATTAAACCTCTTTAAAAATATTCCCCAGCCCACTTCGTTCTTAAACGAACACTACATAAAAAATACATCCTTTGAAAATCAAAAACTCAGCAAGGAAGGTCCATCTGTAGCTTACTAAAGAGGTTAAGGATAGTAGTAGATTAAAATAAGAGGTTTATAATGCTGCAAAGGTTAGTAGTTAGTTTGAGGACCGGGAATATTTTATAAACCAGCAAAGGGCTGCCAAAAAGTTGATAAAAAGGGAAAAATAGAATATGACAGTAAGCTAACCAGGAATATGAAATAGATTTTTTAACAGCTTTTACAAGCATATAAAAAGGAAGAGAGTAGCTAAAGTAAACATTGGTCCCTTAGAAGCAGAGACATGTGAAATTATCATGGGGAATGAGGAAATGGCAGGGACATTGAACAAATATTTTGGGTCTGTCTTCACAGTAGAAGACACCATTTGCATACCAGCAAAAAGGGTAACATAGGAGGGAATAGAGTGAGGAAGTGAAGGTAATTATTTTAACAGAGAAAAAGCACTGGAAAATCCAACAATCCCCATGACCTCATAGTCATAGACTCATAGGGGTCTACAGCACAGAAAAAGGCCCTTTGGCCCATCAAGTCTGCGCCGATCAAATAAGTACCTAACTATTCTAATCCTATTTTTCAGCACTCAGCCCATAGCCTTGTATGCCATGGCATTGCAAGTGCACATACAAATTCTCCTTAAATGTTATGATGGTTTCTGCCTCTACCACCCTTTCAGGCAGTGAGTTCCAGATTCCCACCACCCTCTGGGTGAAAATATTCTTCCTCACATCCCCTCTAAACCTCCTGCCCCTTACCTTAAATCTATGCCTCATGGTTATTGATTCCCTTCACCAAGGAGAAAAGACCTGATGGCCTAATCCCTACGGCCTAAAAGAGATAGCTACAGAGATAGTGGATGCTGTGGCTATGATCTTCAAAATTTCCCTTGGTTTTGGAATGGCCCTAGTAGATTGGAAGTTAGCAAATATAACACCGCTATTCAAAAAAGGAGGGAGAGAGAAAACAGGAACCCCAGCTATTTACAATCTATATAAATAACTTAGATGAAGGAATAAGAGTAAAGTATTTAGATTTGCTGATGTTACAGAAGTGGGAATGTAAGCTGTGAGGAGGACACAAAGTGGCTGCAAAGAGATATAGACAGGTTAAGTGAGTAGGCAACATGATGCAGATAAAGTTATAATGTGGAGAAGTGGGAGAAGTGTGAGATCATTCAATTTGGTTGTAAGAATAGAAAAGCAGATTTTTTTTAATCAGCATAAAACTTATAAATATTGATGTTCAGAAAGACTTGGATGTGCTTGTACATGGAACATGAAATGTTAGCATGCAGGCACAGCAAGCAAATGGCATGTTAGCCTTTATTGCCAGAGGATTGGATTACAAAAATAAAGACATCTTGCTACAATCGTACAGAGCTTTAGTGAGACCATGTCTGGAGTATTATGTACAATTTTGCTCTCCATATTCAAGGAAGGATATTCTTGCATCAGAGGCTGTACAGCGCAGGTTCACTGGAGTGGTCCCTGAGATATGAGGGTTGTCCTATGATGTGAGGCTGAGTAAGTTGGGTCTAAATTCTCCAAAGTTTAGAGAAATGAAAGGTGATCTTATTGAAACATTGAAGATTATGAAGAGGCTTAACAGGGTAGATGCTGAGAGGTTATTTCCCCTGGCTGGGGAATCTATACCAAGGGGTTGCATTTTCAGCATAAGAGGAATTTAGGACTGAGATAAGGAGAAATTACTTAAGTCAAAGGTTTGTGAATGTTTGGAACTCTCTACCCCAGAGGGTTGTGGATGTGCCATCATTGAATATTTTTAAGGCTGGGATAGACAGCATTTTGGTCTGTCAGGGAAGCGAGGGATATGGGGCATGGGTGGGGAAGTGAAGCCCAGCATCAGCCATGATCATATTGAATGGTGGAGCAGGCTCGATGGACTGAGTGGTCTACTCCTGCTTCTATTTCTAATGCTCTTACTACAGAAAATTACTTTGAAGGAAGATTGAAAGTTCAAATGAGAGAACCTGCCTAGAGTCAATGCTTGTTACCTTTATCCCATATAATCTCATCTGCGGGCAGGTTTTGGTTTTGCATTTTTTTGATCTGGTAGCTCTGTAATTCCTTGGTGGAGTTGGGGTGATTGGTGGGGTCAAATTAACCTAGAGGATTAAATGGGTTTGACTGTGTGGGGATTAAACCCCGAGGGAATGAGAGCACACCAGCTCCAAATCATCGCTTTCAAGGACATTATGCAGTGTGCTCCCAAGACCTTTGGGAGATACGGGTTGCCAACGAACATTTTTTATTGCTTAATTAGAGTGATATTGACAGATAAAAGTCAGTTGTACAGGTTTTCTGGGTGTCCTGTAATTTGCTAGTGCTAGTGCAAGAGAACACAGCAACAATTGTATTTCTAGCATACTCAATACTCACAGCTGATATCATACCTGCTCATGGAAAAGGGTCGTTCACAGTACATTTCTGACAGTTTACTTTCTACACTTTGGAGAATTGTTCTATCATATCAGGAATGGCAGTGATTTAACTGCCTTGGATTAGATCTCAGATGGGAGTCGAGAACTAGCAGCACCAACACCAACAGCCTTACCACTGACCGAGGGCTGTACAGGAAAGAGGGACAGTAGAGGTGGGAGCATCTCACCCAAGGCATTACCCAGTACAGAGTCTATATGCTGAGGCTGAGTTTCCTTGACATTCTAGGAAACCAGAGCTTTAGAGGGCTCAGGATGTCACGTTAGGTGAAATCAGATATCTGCAGCCTCCTAGAAGACCAGCTGCCTTGTGAACCTGGTGACCATGCACTACCAGTGACTGTCAAAGTTACCACAAACCTTGACTGTTGTGCCTCTAGATTCTTCCAGGCAGACATTTGCAGAATCACCCAGTCAGTGTCAGGTGACAGTGGGCTAGTTAGACTGTGGGCTATGTGAATGTTACCTGTGATGATGCCAGCCAGAATGAATGAGTGCTTGGGTTTGTGGTTCTGACTGGTTTCACATAGGAACAGGGGGTCACTGACTGCCCAACAAGAACAGTGGTGGCTTGAGAACATAGCTGATACTAATACGCCAAGTGACATCACAGCAGAAGGACTTATGTGGGGTGAATATATTGGTCAACTCTAATTCAATTTAAATTAGAAACTATTAAGTAAGATTAGATTAATTACTTACTACAAACACTAAAGCCAATTTGATAATTTGTCATAAACATAAAATCAGTTTTATTCAGGTTATAAAATCAGGAAATCATAGAATGGTTACTGAACAGAAGGAGGCTCTTCCACACATTGTTTCTGCGCCGGCTCTCCACTTGTCCCATTCCTCTGCCTTTTCCACAGAGCACTGCAATTTCTCTTCTCTTCAGATAATGATCCAATTCTCTTTTGGAAGCCACGATTGAACCTGCCTCCTCCACACTCTCAGGCAGTGCTTTACATATCCTAACCACTTGCTTTGTGAAAAAGTTTCTCCTCATGTTGCCATTGCTGCTTTTACCTATCCTTTTAAATCAGTGTTCTCTGCTTCTCGATCCTTTCACCAATGGGACAGTTTCTCCCTGTCCAGGCACCTCATGACCACCTCCATCAAATCTCCTCTCAACCTTCTCTTCTCCAGGGAGAAGAGCCCCAGCTTCTCCAATCTATCCACATACCTGAAGTTCCTCCTCCCTGGAACCATTCACGTGAATCTTTTCTGCAGCCTCTCTAATACCTTCACATCTTCTGAAAGAGTGGTGCCTAGAGCTGAATGCAATACTCCTGTTCAAGCTGAACCAGTGTTTTGTATAGGTTTAACATAACCTCCTTGCTCTTGTACTCCATGCCCCTTTTGATAAATCGCAGGATGCTGTATGCTTTCTTAACTGCTTTCTCAAACTGTCCTGCAACCATCGATGATTTATGCACATATGCACCCAGATTCTTCTGCTCCCGCACTCACTTTAGACTTGCAGCATTTATTTTATATTGTCTCTTTGTGCTCTTCCTACTAAAACGAATCGCTTCACACTTCTATGCATTACATTTCATTTGCCACTCGTCTGCCCATTCCACCAATCTGTCCATGTCATTTTAAAGTTCCATACTAACCTCCTCACAGTTCATAATAGTTTTGTATCATCGGCAAATTTTGAAGTTGTGCATTTTATGCACAAGTCTAGGTCATTAGTATATATCTGGAAGATGAAGGGTCTTAACACTGACCCCTGGGGAACTCCACTATAAACCTTCCTCCAGATCAAAAAACAACTGTTCACTGCAACTCTGTTTCCTGTCACTCAGCCAATTTCATATCCATGTTGCAACTGTCCTTTTTGTTCCATAAGCTCTAACTTTGCTTACAAGTTTGTTGTGTACACTTTATCAAATGCCTTTTGGAAGTCCATGTAAACTACATCAACAGCATTACCCTCATCAAAACACTCCAGCAAGTTAGTTAAACATGTTCTCAACAAAAAAACATGCTAGTTTTCCTTAATTAATCTATGTTTGGCCAAGTCACTAAGAAATTTGTCCTGAATTATCGTTTCTAGATTTCACCCCAGCATCGAGATTAAACTGTCTGGTCTGTAGTTGCTGGGTTTATCCTTAAACCTTTTTTTGTATAAGGGCGTAACATTCACAATTCTCAGTCCACTGACAGCATTCCTGAACCAAAGGAGGATTGGGAGATTATGGCCACTGTCCTAGAGTGTTGAAAGAGATAATGGACACATTGGTGATCATCTTTCAAAATTCTATAGATTCTGGAATGGTTCCTGCAGATTGGAAGATAGCAAATGTCACACCACTATTAAAGAAAGGAGGGAAAGAGGAAACAGGAAACTGCAGACCTGTTAGTCTGACATCAGTAATAGGGAAAATGCTAGATTAAATTATAAAAGATGTGATAACTGGTCACTTAGAAAATAATGGTAAGATTGGGCAGAGACAACATGGATTTATGAAAGGAAAATCATGTTTGACAAACCTGTTGGAATTTTTTTGAGGTTATTACTAGCAGGATAGTTAAGGCAGCACCAATGCATGTGGTGTATTTGGATTTTCAGAAAGCTTTCAATAAGGTCCCACACGAGAGGTTAGTATGCAAGATTAGAGCACATGGGATTGGGTATAATATACTGGCATGGATTGGTTTACAGCCAGAAAACAGAGAGTAGGAATAAATGGGTCATTCTTGGGTTGGAAGGCTGTGACTAGTGGGGTACCACAAGGATCAGCGCTTGGGCCCCAGCTTTTAACAATATATATCAATGATTTGGATCTGGGGACCAAATGTAATATTTCCAAGTTTGCTGATAACATAAAGCTTAGTGGGAATGTGAATATGGATGTGCATGCAAAGAGTCTTTTTTAAATTCATTCACAGGATGTGGGTGTCGTTGGCTAGGCCAGCATTTATTGCCCATCCGTAATTGCCTTTGAGAAGGTAGTTGTGAGCTGCCTCCTTGAACCACTGCAGTTCATGTGGTGTAGGTACAACCATAATGCTGTTAGGAAGGGAGTTCCAGGATTTTGACCCAGTGACAGTGAAGGAACGGCAATATATTTCCAAGTCAAGATGTTGAGTGGCTTGGAGGGGAACTTGCAGGTGGTGGTCCCTATCTATCTGCTGCCCTTGTCCTTCTAGATTGTAGTGGTTGTGGGTTTGGGAGGTGCTGTTGCAGGACCCTTCATGAGTTCCTGCAGTGCATCTTGTTGATGGTACACACTGCTGCCACTGTGCGTCAGTGGCGGAGGGAGTGAATGTTGGTGGCTGGGGTGCCAATCAAGTGGGCTGATTTGTCCTGAATGGTATCAAGCTTCTTGGGTGTTGTTGGAGCTGCACTCATCCAGGCAAGTGGGGAGCATTCCATCACACTCCTGACTTGAGCCTTGCAGATGGCGGACAGGCTTTGGGGAGTCAGATGGTGAGTTATTCATTGCAGGATTCCCAGCCTCTGACATGCTCTTGTAGCCATAGCATTTATATGGCTAGTCCAGTTCAGTCTCTGGTCAATGGTAACCCCTGGATGTTGATATTGGGGGATTCAGTGATGATAATGGCATTGAATATCAAGGGGTGATGGTTAGATTCTATCTTGTTGAAGATGGTCATTGCCTGACACTTGTGTGGTGTGAATGTTACTTGCCACTTGTCAGCCCAAGCCTGGATATTGCCCAGGTCTTGCTGCATTTAGATAAGGACTGCTTCAGTATCTAAGGAGTTGCAAATGGTGCTGATCATTGTGCAATGAACATCCCCACTTCTGACCTTATGATGGAAGGAAGGTCATTGATGAAGCAGCTGAAGATGGTTGGAATGTTTGGAAATGGTTGCCCTGAGGAACTCCTGCAGTGATGTCTTGGAACTGAGATGATTGACCTCCAACAACCACAACCATCTTTCCTTTGCACTAGGTATGACTCCAACCATTGGAGAGTTATTCCCCTGATTCCCATTGACTCCATTTTTGTTAGGGTTCCTTTATGCCACACTTGGTCAAATGCTGCCTTGATGTCAAGTGCGGTCACTCTCACCTCACCTCGGGAATTCAGCTCTTTTGTCCATGTCTGAACCAAGGCTGTAATGAGGTCAGGAGCTGAGCGGAACCCAAACTGGGCATCAGTGAGCAAGTTTTTGCTAAGAAAGTCCCACTCACTAGTGCTGTTGATAAACCGTTCCATCATTTTACTGATGATCGAGTGTAGACTCATGGGGTAATTGGCTGGGTTAGATTTGTCCTGCTTTTTATGTACAGGACATACCTGGGCAATTTTCCACATAGATATGTAGATGCCATTGTTAAAGCTTCACTGGAGCAGCTTGGCTAGAGGCGTGGCAAGTTCTGGAACACAAGTCTTCAGTACTATTGCCAGAGCACTGTCAGGGCTCATAGCCTTTGCAGTATCCAGTGCCTTCAGCTGTTTCTGGGTATCAGATGGAGTGAATTGAATTGGCTAAAGACTGGAATCTGTGATGCTGAGGATATCCGGAGGAAGCCAAGCTGGATTATCCACTCGGCACATTTGACTGAAGATTGTTGCAAATGCTTCAGCCTTATCTTTTGCACTGATGTGCTGGGCTCCTCCATCATTGAGGATGGGGATATTTGTAGAGCCTCCTCCTCCTCCTCCAGTGAGTTGTTGAATCCTCCACCATCATTCGTGACTGGATGTGGTAGGACTGCAGAGCTTAGATATGGCCCATTGGTTGTGGGATTGCTTAGCTCTGTCTATCACTTGCTGCTTATGCTGTTTGGCATGCAGGTAGTTTTTATATAGCTTTTGTTATAGCTTTATGATTTTTAGCTATGCCTGGTACTGCTTCTGGCATGCCCTCCTGCACTCTTCATTGAACCAGCGTTGACCCCCTGGCTTGATGGTAATGGTAGAGTGGGGTGTATGCCAGGCCATGAGGTTACAGATTTGTATTTGAATCCAATCTGCTGCTGCTGATGGCCCACAGTGCCTCAATAATGCCCAGTCTTGGGTTGCTAGATCTGTTCATTTAGTATGGTGGTAGTGCCACACAACATGATGAAGGGCATCCTCAATGTGAAGACTTGTCTCCACAAGGGTTGTGCGGTTGTCACTCTACCAAGAGTGTCATGGACAGATGCATCTCTGGCAGGCAGGTTGGTGAGAATGAGGTCAAGTATGTTCTTCCCTCTTGTTGGTTCCCTCACCACCTGCCGCAGACCCAGTCTAGCAGCTATGTTGTTTAGGACTCGGCCAGCTCGGTCAATAGTGGTGCTACCAAGCCACTTTGGTAGTGCACATTGAAGTCCCCCATCCAGAGAACATTCTGCGCCCCTACCACTCTCAGCACTTCCTCCAAGTGTTGTTCAACATGGAGGAGCACTGATTCATCAGCTGAGGGAGAGCAGTTTGTGGTAATCAGTAGGAGGTTTCCTTTCTCATGTTTGATCTTATGCCATGAGATTTCATGGGGTCTCAAGGTGATGTTGGGGACTCCCAGGGAACTCCTTCCTGACTGTATATCACTGTGCCGCCACCTCTACTGGGTCTGTCAAGCCAGTAGGACAGGACATACCCAGGGATGATGATGGCTGTCGTGTGCTGGACCCGAACGAGTGTAAAATGTCATGCGATTACGTCAGGCAAGTGCCTCTATGTCATCGCACACTTAAGCGATATTTTGGTCTGCAGGTGCGTGTGGGAGTCAGCAGCATGCCCGCCAACAATTAAGTGGCTTATTAATGCCCTTAATCAATTAATTGAGTCGAATTCTCGCTGCTTGTTGAACCATTCGGTTGGCGGATGGTTGAAAAGGCCAAGTGGCCTTTGGATTTTTGGTGACACCTCATCCACGGGCAGGTGATTAAAAAAAACTTTTAACACTCATTTTTAACATGTCCCTGCTGATGTGACAGAGTCACATGAGGGGACATGTTTTCATTATTTTTAATATCTTTATTTTTGTTGTTAAAAATCTTCAGCTCCCTGAGGCAGCTCTGTGTCTCACTTCTGCACTCGTGCTCCTCCCCTGTCTGTGTCTGATCGCAGTCAGCGGTTGGCTTTGCGTCTGCTCCCGAGTCCGCCCACCATGCCTGCCCAACTAAGGCAAAATCCTGCCCATTATCTGTAAGGTATGATTCCGTGAGGCTGACTATGTCAGGCTGTTGCTTGACTAGTCTGTGGGACAGCTCTCCCAATTTTGACACAAACCCCCAGATGTTAGTAAGAAGGACTTTGCAGTGTCGACAGGGCTGAGTTTGCCATTGTTGTCTCTGGTGCCTGGGTCAATGCTGGGTGGTCCATCCAGTTTAATTCATTATTGGCTTTCTAGTAGTTTTATACAATTGAGTTGCTTGCTAGATCTTTCCAGAGGGCATTGAAGAGTCAACCACATTGCTGTGGATCTGGAGTCGCATGTAGGCCAGACCAGGTAAGGGCTGTAATGTCCCTGAAGGACATTAGTGAACCAGGTGGCTTCTCACTGCAATTGGCAATGGTTTCATGGTCACCATTAGACTTTTAATCCCAGATTTTTATTGATTGAACCCGGATCCCCAGAGCACTACCCTGGCTCTCTGGATTACTAGTCCAGTGACAATATCAGATGCCACCAACTCCCCAAGTTCAAGGGGATTTAGTCACGCTAAGTGAGTGGGTAAGAACATAGTAGATTGACTATAAGGTGGAAAAATGTGAAGTTATCCAATTTGGTAGAAAAAACAGATATGCTGATTATTTCTTAAAGGGTGAGAGTTTGGGAAGTGTTGATGTCCAAAGGGACCTGGGTGTCCTTGATCATGAGCCACTGAAAGCTAACATACAGATGCTGCAGGCAATCAGGAAGGCAAATGGTAGGTGGGCCTTTATTACAAGGGTGCCTGAGCTGTTGTTCTATAGAATCTTGGTGAGACCGCACCTGGAGTATTATGTACAGTTTTGGTCTCCTTATATAAGGAAGGATATACTGGCCATAGATGGAGGGGAACGAAGGTTCACCAGACTAACTCCTGGGATGACAGGATTGTCCTATCAGAAGAGATTAAGGAGACTGCACCTGTATTCTCTAGAGTTTGGAAGAATGAGAGGTGACCTCACTGAAGTGTTCTTAGGGGTAGGTGCAGAAAGGATGTTTCCTTTGGCTTTGTGGGGTGGGGAGGATGGTGGGGGATGGTGGGTGATGGGGGCAGCCTAGAACCAGGGGACACATTCTCAGAATGTGAGGAAGGCCACTTAGGACTGAGATGAGGAGGAATTTCTTCACTCAGAAGGTGGTGAATCTTCGGAGTTCCTTACCCCACACGGCTGTGGAGGCTCAGCCATTGAGTACGTTCAAAGCTGAGGTTGATAGATTTCTAGATAAGTGACATCAAGAATATTTAAGCACTGAAGAGAGATGTCCCAGAGGGGTCAAGGACAGAATCTATATGATAGAGGTACCATTACATGACTGGGGATGTTCCATAGATCACCAACTACTGGCAAAGATAGAGGAGCAATATTGCAGGGAAATTACAGAGTGGTGTAAAAGCTATAAAGTGGTGATAATAAGAGATTTCAATTATCTTCCAATCCTCCTTAGATTTGGGGATGGTGCCAGAGGACTGGAGAATTGCAAATGTTACACCCTTATTCAAAGCAGGGCATAAAAATAAATTCAGCAACTACAGACCAGTCAGTTTAACCTTAGTGGTGGGGAAACTTCTGGAAATCATAATCTGGAATCAAATGTAAGTTAACTAAGGAAAGCCAACATAGATTTGTTAAAGGAAAAATGTGTTTAACTAACTTGAATTAATTTTTTGATGAAGTAACAGAGAATGGTTGATGTGGTATACATGGACATCCAAAAGACGTTTGATAAAGTATCACATTGCAGGCATGTTGGCAATGTAAAATCCCATGGAATGAAAAGGTCACTAGCAGCATGGATATGAAGTGTACTGAATGACAGGAAGCTAAGTATGGTGAATGATTGTTTCTGCCACTGAAGGAGGATATATAATGGGGTCCCCAAAGATTGGTGTGAGGACCACTGTTTTTCTTGATCCATGTTAATAACCTAGAGTTGAGGGCAATTTCAAAATTTGCAGATGACTCAAAACTTGGCAGTATTGTAAACTGTAAGGAGTATAGTGATAAACTTCCAGAGGACATAGACAGGCTGATGGAATAGGCAGAAAACATGTTGCAGAGAGGTTTGAAGAGCACTTTGGCAGGAAGAATGAGGAAAAGCAATATTAAATAAAGATTACAATGCTAAAAGGAGTGCAGGAGCCGAGTATATGTACACAGATCATTGAAAGTGACAGGGTATGTTCAGAACAGGGTTCTTAAGTGTCATGAAGAGATTAGTGTGTATAATGTTATTGAAAATTATTTTATTAAGTAGAGTTTAGTGGTGCCTGTGTCTGTGTCTGTGTCTTAATTGGATTAAAGCCAGCTGGTCTAGAGGCTTTGATGTATAGAAAGAAGTAGGTTTGAAATGGTAATTAGATAAACATGGGGAAGTTTAGAAACATGGGCATCAAGGGAGAAAAAATTTAAATAAAGCATTCAAAGACTGTGGGTGAAATCTTACACCTAGCTAGAAAACGTCAAGTAATGTATTTATTTTTTTCAGCTTACTAATAAAATTGGTGAAATCAAAGGATATTATTGTTTGAAGAGGTAACATTAAAAGCCTAGTGATACAATGGAAAATTTACATTCAAAGAGAAAGATAGATATAAAGGAGAAAGGAGATTGTGTGTAAGGTAGAGGCATTTTAAAATCCATCAAGTGTGAGAAGCCTCCACCCTGTAAACCTCAAGTCTGTCTGCAAGGCCCTAGAGCTGAAAGAAACTTATTTTGAATGTGACTGTCCAGGGTGTGCTCTGCCAGGTGTCTCTTTAAATCTATGAGATTTAAAGGGGGTGTAACTGAGAGTCAAAATAATTAAGGGATTTTTGTAGTTATTATAGTAGCAATTTACAATCTTTCTTGTATTAACAAATGGTTAATTTAGTCTTATATAAAAAAACCTGTTGAGACTTGGTAGTCTAATTATTACTGAATTCAAAGCCTGCATCTTGAAAGATACAAATTGCAAAAATGGGTTATGACAGCTATTTCAAGTTTCCCTCTGAGATTTGAACAGCTCAGCCTTTACCATTGGCTGTGTAATAATAATAAAGCATACAGAATCCAGTATAGAATAGAGGCATAGAGTAAAAAGCACGGAGGTTATGGTAAATCATTCTAAAACACTGCTTTGGACTCAGCTAGAATATTGTGCCCAGTCCTGAGCACCACGCTGTAGGAAGAACATTAGGCACTTTGGAGAGGAAAAGATTTACAAGAATGGTTCCAGTTACGTGGATAGATTGGAGCAGAGAAGGTTGAGAGGAGATTTGATTGCTGTGTTTACAATCATGAGGGGTTTGGACAGAGTAGATCGGGAGAAACTGTTCCCATTGGTGGAAGGATCAAGATCCAGAGGACACCTGTATAAGATATGTGACATAAGATGCAGTAGCAACATGAAGAAAAACATTTTTACACAGTGAGGGTTTTGGATCTGGAATGCACTGCCTGAGAGTGTGGTAGAGGCAGATTCAATTGTGGTTTTCAAAACAAAATTGGACTAAGACCTGAAGAGGAAATATTTTCAGGGCTATGGGGAATGGCCAAAGTTGTGAGATTAGCTGTAATGTTCTTTGACACAGCTGACACAGGCAAGATGGGATGAATGGTCTCCTGCTATGCTGTAACCATTCTATGGATTCTATCTGTACATCCCCAGATCACTTCAGAGCAACCATGAACCCTTTGAATATGCAGCAGGTGTGGTACCAGAAAAATATATTTCTGCAGGAGTGTGTCAGGTTCCCAGGGAGCTGGCATGATGTTGTCATCCTGCAGGAGTCAAAGCTCCCTGGCATCTTTGGACCTGGAAACAGAGTTAATGGGTAGGGATAGGCACATCAAACATGGCTGCTGACACCTGACAGAAACACCAACATTGATGCCTAATAGTCATAAAATGAGAGCCATCTGACTACCAGATGTGCCATTGAACAAGTTGTTGGTATGCTGAAGATGTGCTTTAGGTGTGTGGACAAGTTTGGAGGTGCCCTTCAGTATGTAGGAACCAGTGAATCTAGAATAGTTATTTTTTGTTGTAAACTGCACAACATTGCACAGCAGCAAAGAGGAAGAGGAAAATAGGGATGAGGAAGTTGAGGGTGACAATGCAGCACGAGCTGCTCACACTGCTGCCTGGAACAGTCTGGCTCATTTAGCCTCCACCAGTGAACTGATCTTGCAAGCACATGGAACAGCCCCCCTTCCCTCCATGGCCCCAATACTACTGATGTAAAGCAATCATGCAAATCGCAGCTTTCACACTTTGCTATTTGTCAATTCTTGTGTTCCTGCTCATCATTAAATAACCCCAATGACAACCTGAGGAAGAAAGATGGGGACATGCTGGTGCTGCAAAGGAATAAAACTGATGTGGTTTGAGTAAAAGACTAAACTTAACACAACATTCCTTATATATTCATGTTCTTGGAGAGAGCTGGCATGATTTCAATGGGCCTACTGTACTGTAACCTCTCCATGATTCTATGTGCATAACCTTCAGTTTCTGCATATTTTCATTCATCCTTTACTGACTGCTTCTCGATGATGTAATCACTGTGGCTTCAGCAAATAGAAACAGGCTGTTCCAATCCCTGCTCTGACTGGTTGAAAACCTCTGAGTTTCACATCACATGAGGGCTCCACTAAGGACCACTTTACGTGTATCTGAGCTGGGGGTGGGGGGGAACGGATGAAAAGTCAAGAGCTGAAACTCTGGGTGGAATTTTCCTGGATTTGCTCAGTGTGGTAGCAGGCTGGTAAAACTGCATCTCCATGACAGGAGCATTCACTCACAGGGTATGTGCTCTGCCATAAGCCAAACTGGAGTTAAACATTCACAGATGTGCTGTGAGGATCTATGGGGTCACTTCACTGCATGTCATCATCATCCTCCATAAATCTAGCAGCTATGGGTGTCTCCCAAGTGAGCGGGCCTCCTCTGGCCAGTGCAAGAACCTCATCCCCATCATCATCACCACTGAGGACCCCCTCACCCTCATCCCCGTTGATGTCCTCCTCATTGGAGGAGACCTTCAGCTCCTACATCTCCTCCTCAGCCAGCTCCTGTCCCCTTTGCAGTGCCAGGTTGTAAAGGGCGCAGCAGTCGGACTGTATTGTAGGACTCCACCAGACCGGTCCAAGTACCGGAACCTCATCTACAGCATGGAGAAGATGGCATCCGTGACCTCATGGATGCATTTGGGGGTGACGGATGTGAAAACCCACAGAGGTCACCTGTGGAGCCCTGAAAGGAGCCACTGGCATAGAAATTGAGCACCGCGTTCACTTTCACAGCCACTGGCAGTGGATGCCCTCCATGTCCCCTTGGCATCAAGTCCTGCAGTAAGTGGCAGATGTGAATGACCAGGTCCCTAGTCTTGCGAGTTGTCGGCGATACTGGTTCTCAGTCATCTGCAGGAATGACAGGCAGCACCGACAGACCCTGGGTGTTGCTAGGTGCACACCAGCCACGGCTCACTGTCACTCCTGGGCAGTGTGTGCGGGAGCCCCTGCTGCCCCTTCTTCCTGAGGTTGCTGCTTCTGCCTTTGAGCAGCCAGGAGGCCCAGTCGCTCTCTCCTCAGTCTTCTTCACTCTCTGTAGGCCGTCAGGCTTACAGCTAGGCCACCAGGATCCTGATGTGGTCCTCCTGCAGCATGAAAGATAGAGAGACGTGGTTATCATGGCTGTACTTTGCACCTTTCCTGGCCCTGTGTGACTGACCCTTAACACTTCCCGGAGAGTGCTGGTCACCCCTTGGATGGCTATAGGGATGAGTGTGCTGCATGGCTGCCCTGTCAGCCTGTGACATGGTCCAAACTAGGATCCTGAGATTGCAAAGGGCTGTGAGCGCCTCCAGCAGTGACTGCTACATGGCCAGTGTTGGCGAGGAGATTGTACAATGTATGCAGACCAACTGCTCTGCGGCCCAGTAAAGTGGTTGCAGACTCACAGCCTATGTTGGCGGCGTAGGAGGGCAGGGTGGGGGAGGGGTGCATTATGGAGCGCTTGGTGGCCCTTTGGCACCTCCGCATTGATTGCATGTGTGGGCAGGCTAGGAGCCCAACCCCAATCATATCACAGTGGCTGTGCCCGATCTGTCTCAGTTGCAGAGGCATGGTCAGTTTATATAGGTGTTTCTAATGCATGGCCGCTTCCCTCGCTTACCCTGCCCCCCACCTGTGTGCAGGATCCAACTCAAGGGCAGCATTTACCCCTTCCCCCCAACCCCAACAACAGCAAGTCACTTCCGAGGTTGGGCAGCAGTTGCCCTCGGATACCCCCCTCGACAACAGTTGCCTCTGAGTCAAGGCAGCACTTCACCCTGACCCACTGGCACCCCTGAAGCCTGCAAAGCAGCAGGTGACCCTGGTGAGCTGTGGAGAACGCTGCTGCTCACTCACCTCAGTTCCCCCAAAGTGAAGAAGCCAAGTGCACATCACCTGTGTGCTCTTGTGAAACACATCTCCATGCTTTCCCGACGACGTGGATGGACAATCCAGCGGGGGTCCAAGAGCCTGGTAGGATGGCCTTTTAATTATATGCTGATGTATTACAATGAGCTCTCCGCTGATCAATGGTGGGAAACGCGGCCCGCCGTTGGTGAGCTGAGCAGACGATTGCGACCTGCCTTTAGCCATCATGAAACTGATCCCGCCATATTGTCTGCGCATGCTACCTATCACACTCACTGCCAGCGGGCACAGAAAATTCAGCCCTCTGTTTTGTTTCCAAAAGTATTCCCTCACCTATTTAATATTGCCAGATTTTCCCATTTGCATGAGCATTGACTATACTTCCAGCTTCGCTATGAGATGCCTAATTCCACCACCCAAACTCCCCAACTCACGGCATGTCCTTCTGCTAGTATCGGGGTCTTGGAAGAGAACTAAAGACATGAGAAGAAATTAGAAATACGAAGTGAGTGTTTTGATTAATTGCTTTTCAAAAGGAGCTTGGTCTTTATCTGATGTCACAGTTTCTGACTCCTGGTAACAGCTGCCATTCCTTGTCAGATGTGATACAATGAGGTGGCAGTGAGTCACACACAAACACAAAGAGCTAAATGAATGGGCCAGATCATCACCCAACAATCTGGACTGCAATCAACAACAGACTATAACTCTAACCTCCTGCTGTAGCCATGTTTGCATGTGTCAGTGTGCAGAAGTGTTAAGGTGTGGCCGTTCCCCCCGTGGACCTCAGGGGTGTTAGAGTCTGAGTGCCAACTATCAATGACACCGGAGCTGACCAAGGGGGTGAACCCTGGCTGCTTGGACTGAGTGCCTTGCGGCTCGAGGACCATGACTCGGATGGGCCCTGTGAGGTGTTCCTCTGGTGGGGTTGGCCAGGCTGCAATGGCGCTACAGGTAGAGAGTGGACCAATAATGCTCCTCTGTTGCTTCAGGAGAAGATAAGCCATGACCAAGCAGAGAGGGCACATACAGGCAGAGGCCCACCCAACCTCCTGCTGATCAGCAGGTTTGAGCAGGATGCCATGGAGCTGGAGAGCCGGCATGCCCCGCATGCAACTGGGGATGGAGAGGCGGGTGCCAGATGAAGGTAAGAGTGCAGTGCACAGAGGTGAGAGTTTCGGACTGTGCAACCATTCTACTGTAGTCTCATTGATGGGAGCCTCGAACCTGGAGTCCCCATTGCTCATTGAAAGACGACGGCACCATGAAGCAGATCTCCATTGTCTCACCAGGGTGCCTAGCATGCACAGTGACAGTGTGGTGACTTTAACTAATGACATGTCCTTGTTCTCCCTTAGATTCGCCAGCACTCATTCGCTCTGTGGACCCCGAAGGGCCACCCCTGACACAGAGGACCACAGGGCTTCAGTTGCACCTGCGTCACACCCACTCTCTGAGCCAGGCACCAGCGCAGATACCAGCACCGCAGATACCAGCACCTCGGTGGGCATTAGAGTGGGTTTAGTATCTCGATGCACATTGGTGAGGGCACTTCACACTCGCTTGAGGTGCAGATGGAGGCAGAGAATGTCCGGGGCGCCAGCAGTCGGAGGACTGCTGGAGACCAGGATGATGCTCAGTCGAAGGCTGATAATGACTCTCTGGACCATTAGGCAGCAGATGCTGGATGTCCAGTGAGATGTGCAGGAGGATCTGGCAGAGATCCATGAGGGTCTGCGTGCCATGGTCTCTCTTATGGAGGAGTCCATGTGGAGCTTGAGCACTGCGTTGACCCTCATGGCCGAGCGCACTGCCTCCTCCATTGAGAGAGTGGCGACTATCATGGAGAGGCAGCTCCAGGGACAGAATCAGGGGTTCCTGGGATTACGCTAAGACCTGCAAGCCCTCACACAGGCACTGAGCTGAGGTGGTGAGTGTTGGTGTAGGCGATGGATGAGGCACCCAGTATCCCAGCTTGGTGCCCATCCATCAATGGTGTGCAGGGAGGTCCAGGGTGACCTCAAATTGGCACACAAGCTGCTTGTCATCTCTGCAGGCTCCTCTCAGGGTGCTGTGGATGAGGGCAGCAGCTCCTTCACCCCGCTGCCAGTGACCGTGGCATCTGATGAGGCTGCGATGACTGGGGAGATGCCAGCCATGACACTGGCCGCTCCCTCCCAGGTGGGGCCAGCGCAGGCTCCATGAGCCAGATGATGACTGGCAAGGTCATGAAGGCCAACAAGGCAGCAGAGTGAGCAGGCTGTCTCCAATGCTGGTGCCAGTGATGGGGGGACACCAAGACATAGCACCCGCAAGCCTAAGTTTCAGGCACCATGTGCACAGGAGGGACTGGTCACAGGTGATTTTATGTTCATTTATATTTACTTTATGTATAGTGGTCTGGGAATGAAGACCAGAGAAGTTTATGTAAATAGTTTGGAATTATCAAAATAAGATAAGTTTTGCTTTTGTCATGGCCTGAGTATTCTTCACCTTTTTATTTTATCGGTGCAGTGTCATGACACAGCAGATGGTAAATGCTGAGCTGTTCATATCCCAGAGGAAAACTTGAAATAACTGTTACAACTAATTTTCAACTTGTATAAATTTTGAGATGCGTGCCTTGAATTCAGTAGTAACATGACCGCCAAGTTTTTTTTACAATACTAGATTAAACATTTATTAATAAGAGAAATGATTTTAAATACATATATAGATCTATAAATTACTACTATGATAACTTCTAAATCCCCTAATCAATCTAACTCCAAGTTACACCTTCATTAAGGCAACAGTAAGCGACATAGATTTTAAAAGACCCAGGCAAAGAAACATGATATCCTGAACAAGTGGAATTCAAAGTGAATTCTCTTCACTTCAGTCCCCGGAGATAGCAGCTTGAGGCATAGATGCTGACAGCTTTTTCACACTTGTAAGATCTTAAAATGTTGATCCTTACACACAGCCTTTGCACCTTTATACATTTTTTCCCCTTTGAATGCAAATCCCCATTGTTTCACTATGTCTCTGGACTTTATCTCCCTGATAATAAATCCTCTCATAGCACTGAGTTTTACAAGTATTCTTTGGGAAAAATATGCACACTGCTTCTAAGTGACACATTTCACTCCCTCTTTTGAAAACAATCTAGTCTGATTGATTTAAAAATGTAAATGTTCCCTTGATACCTATGTTTCTAAACTTCCCCATATTTCCCCTTACATAACTAACATTTCAAACCTAACTCCTCCCCTTACATCAAAGCTCCCAGACAAGCTGCCTCTAATTCAATTAAGTCTTACACACACACACAGACACAAATAGACACAGAGACACATCCCACTATTAATCTACTATATCCCACTATAAATTCCAATAACTTATGAGAAATATTATATCTTCCTGACATGCAGGGAATGCCAGTATGTAATGCCGGCTGTAAGTAGCTCTGAATTTTATTGCACAGGCACGGAATGTTCTTTGTGTTCAAATGAAATGGTCCTTTCAGGCATCTGGGATGGAGGTGGCAGCCCTGGCATGTGTTTGAAGCTGATCTTTGATAGGCTAGCTGAAGGGGTTTGATGGCCACATGTGTGCAGTCGATTGCATGCTGGATGCGGGGGAACTCAGCAATCGTTGCAAAGCCTCTGGCTTGCTCAAACTGGCCGGTCTTGTCCATACAGTAAGGAATAAAGGTTAGTACCCACCTGAACAGAGCTCCTGTCACCAGCTTGACGAAGCTGTGGACAGCTGATTGGAAGACTCCACACAGATCCCCACTGACTCCTGGAAAGAGCTGGAGGCATAGAAGTTGAGGGCTTCTGTGACCTTCAGAGCCACTGGCTTGGGGTGACAACCCACACAGGCTCGATCATCTGGTAAATGGAGGTCATGGTCTTCCTTGAGAGACTGAGCCTCCTTCGGCATTGCACCACAGACAAATTGAGGTAGCTGCATCGCTGCCTCTAAACCCTGGCAGCAGGATAGTGACATCTTCTGCGGCTCCTTCTGCCTTGTACTTCCTGCTGGCCCTGTCCCCTTTGTGCCTGCCCCTGCCCTCCCACAGGAAGCTGCATAGGGACACCTGGCCTCCTGTCCTTTCTGCCCCTCTCTTCCTCCTCAGAGGAGATGCCACCAGCAGAGATCACAATCCCCATTACCAGGGTAAGGGAAGGCTGTCTGATACCTGGAAGGGTCCACATGGTCTGAGTCCTCCGAGGGCCTGGCAGACACCAATGAGTCCTGACATGAAGCCTAGAAATGCTAAGAATGAAGCCCTGAACAGAGATGAAGCTGCCAAGTATCAATAAGCAAACAGCAGCAAACTATCTCCAAAACTCCTCACTACTGACACTGGCAATGCTGCTGACCCTTTTTATCCCGCCCGTGGATGAGGTTTGTGAAAATGTCAGCTGGTTGCCTGCCTGTTTTGCCCATGCGACGAGCTGGAAATCACACGGGTGAGGAAAAATGTCATTCAGTTGGACTCTTAAGGTCCTTAAGTGGCTGCTTAATTAATGGCGGAGTGCTGCTCTGGCACCCACACATGTCCGACAAGCAAAATCTTGCACAAGTGCGCGGTGACGTCGGGATACTCATCAGATGTCATCGCGCACTATTTTATTCCCAATCAGACCTCTCCCATAGGACAAAAGTCTCTGCCCATAGTATTTACGAAGAATTTTCTTTCCTAATTTAGCATAATACTTAACGCGAATGTTACAAATTTTTGTGTATTTCCCATCCTCACCTTTCACTGAAATCATCTTCCATTTACCCACTTTGTTAATCTTCCATTTTTCAAGAACAAACAGTAATCAATGTCAGTACATTCATCTTGGAGTCAAAAATAGAAAACCTGCTTTTTTTCTTTAATTGAAAATCTGCTGACAAAGTCACATTCTGAGAAATTGCTTTACTTGTTTCATTTGTGGATGATTCTCCCATTTTTCTTTGGAAGAAAATTTCATCCTTTAATTTTTCCAATAATAAGTTTATTATTTAAAATAAGTAGAAGCTTAGTGTTATTGATAATTGATATATGAAATAAGAACATAGAACCATAGAACCATAGAACACTACAGCACAGAAAACAGGCCATTCAGCCCTTCTAGTCTGTGCCGAAATATTATTCTGCTAATCCCATTGACCTGCACGCAGTCCATAACCCTCCAGACCTCTCCATCCAGGGGAACTTACTGCACATTGGTCCGGCTCTGTCACTCAATTAGAGCTTTACATCAAATCCAATTTCCTGACCTGCCCCACATCTTACAACTCAAAAATCCATCAATCTCAGTCGTGGACATACTCAAAGACTAAGCATTCACATCCCTCTGGGATGGAGAATTCCAAAACTTCACAGCCAACTGAGTGAAGAAATTCCTCCTCAGCTCTGACCCCTTATTGCTGAGACTGTGATCCCTAGGTGTAAACTCCCCAATCTGGGGAAACAGCCTCTCTGCATTACCTTGTCAATCGTGCTAATAATTTTGTACATTTCAATGAGATTGTCTCTTTTTCGTCAGAAAATGGAGGTCTATTCTAATCAACCTCTCCTTATGGGAAACCCTCTCATCCCAGGACACAGCCTAGTGAACATAGGCTGAACCCAGTGAACTCAACCTAGTGCAACTAGATCTTTCCTGAGATATAGAGACCAAGACTATACACAGAACTTCAGGGGTGGGTTCACCAAAGCTCCTTATAATTGCAGCATAACACGAGGAACTTCAGTAATGTGGATATATTGGAGAAACTGGAGTTACTTCTCCTTAGAGAAGGGTCAGAGGAGATTTGATAGAGGTATTCAAAACCATGAGGGTTCTGGACAGAGTAAATAATGAAAAACTATACTCATTGGTGGAAGGACCGTGACCCAGAGGACATGAGTTTGAGGTGATTGGCAAAAAAAAACAACACTGACATGAGGAGCAGCTTTTTTAAGTAATGAGTTGTTAGGATTGGGAATGTGCTGCCTCAGAGGGTGGTGGAGGCAGATTCAATTAGGGCTTTCAGAAGGGAATTGGATAAATACCTGGGCCTGAATTTTGCGCTCGTTGGGTGCGCGTGATCAGTGGGCCCGAAAGCGGATGTGAAATGCACTTCGGCCTGCGATTGGATCCAGACCGTGATCTTATGCTGGCTGGCTAAATAATGACTGGCCAATTAATGACCAGCCAGTGTGAAACGCGCCCTGAGAAAGGCTCAGCACCTCCGGAGGGGGTGGGAAGAGGGTGGGCACTAATGTCACCGCAGATGCTGGTGAGTACTCCCATTGAGCTCCCTGAAGGCAGACAGATGCTTCAGGGAGCTGCAGACCTCCAAATAATAAAAGAAAGCACAAAAATGCTGCACAAAATGTCCATGCAGCACAATCAAATGCCTGAAAGCAGACTTCATAAAAAAAACAGTCCCCAGATATTTCTTTTTATTTTAAACACTAATGGTGATTTCATCCCAACCTTGGATGAGGTTTCATCAAAAATATAAAGCCCGCCTGGCCAATTGGCCTGTCCGCCAACCATAAGAAAAACAAAATTACCTGGAAAAACTCAGCAGGTCTGGCAGCATCGGCGGAGAAGAAAAGAGTTGACGTTTCGAGTCCTCATGACCCTTCGACAGAACTTGAGTTCGAGTCCAAGAAAGAGTTGAAATATATATGATCATATATAAATACCTGGGCCTGAATTTTGTGCTCGTTGGGTGCGCGTGATCAGTGGGCCCGAAAGCGGATGTGAAATGCACTTCGGCCTGCGATTGGATCCAGACCGTGATCTTATGCTGGTCATATATATTTCAACTCTTTCTTGGACTCGAACTCAAGTTCTGTCGAAGGGTCATGAGGACTCGAAACGTCAACTCTTTTCTTCTCCGCCGATGCTGCCAGACCTGCTGAGTTTTCCAGGTAATTTTGTTTTTGTTTTGGATTTCCAGCATCCGCAGTTTTTTTGTTTTTATCGCCAATCATAAGGTTGGATGGGCCACGAAAAATCGCTGACAATTGGCCATTAATGGGCTTAATTGCCCTCTTAATTGTCAGCATTCTTCCAACTTTTGTGCACGCCCACTGAGTGAAATCTCATGAGTGCGTGATGACTCGGGACGCTCTCCTGACGACATCTTGTGTGATTGCACACCAATTTGGGTCGGGTGCACACTCACCCATAGGTCGTAAAATTCTGGCCCTGAACAGGAAACATTTGCAGGGCTACAGGGAGATGATGGTGATTGGGACTAGCTGAGTTTATGATGCCGAGAGCTGTCACAGACATAGTGGTCTGAGGAACATCCTTCTGCACTGTAATCATTCTATGATTTTATAACATCTTTTACTCTTGTAATAAAGGCTACCTACTGTTTTTGTTCCTATTTGCTTGCTGTATCTGCCTGTTAACTTTCTGTGATTTGTGCACAGGGGCACCCAGGTCCCCCTGAAAGCCAACATTCCCTAGTCTCTCACCTTCAAAACAAATTTTCAGTTTTTCCACTCCTTTTTCCAAAGTGGATTATCTCACATTTTCGCCACAATATGTTCCATCTGCCATCTACATCACTTTGCTACCTCTTTCCACTCTCCTTACAGTTTTTTTCCACACCTTCCTTTGTATTATCAGCAATTTCTGATACATTACATTTGGGGTGAAATTTTACATTTGCCATTTGCACTGCTCCTGCATAAAACCAGGTGCCGGGTCAGGTCCTGAACATCATCTTTACACCTGATTGCAATAACACGGAAGACAGGTGGGGTACAAATTCAGAAGCCAGCCCGCCTTCTGATAAAGGACAAGAGAGGAGGCGATGGCGTAGTGGCATTGACGTTGGACTAGTAATCCAGAGACCCAGGGTAATGCTCTGGATGACCATTGTTGATTGTCTGAAAAACCCACCTGGTTCACTAATGTCCTTTGGGGAAGGAAATCTGTCGCCCTTACCTGGCCTGGCCTAGATGTTACTCCAGACCCACAGCAATGTCATTGACTCTTAAATGGCCTCTGAAATGGCCTAGCTTGCTGCTCAATTATATCAAATCGCTAAAAGCCTAAAAGGAATTGAACCAGATGGACCACCCAGCATCGACCTAGGCACCGAAAACGACAGTGGCAAACTCAGCACTGCTGACCCTGCAAAGTCTTCCTTACTAACATCTGGGGGCAGGTGCTAAAATTGGGAGAGCTGTCTCACAGACTAGACAAGCAACAGACTGACATAGTCATCCTCATGGAATCATACCTTACAGATAATGTGCCAGACTCCACCATCACCGGCAGGACAAACACATCAAAGGTGGCAGGACACAGTTGGGAGGGAGTTGCCCTGGGAGTTCTCAACATCGACTCCAGACCCCATGAAGTCTCATGGCATCAGGTCAAACATGGGCAAGGAAACGTCCTGTCACATACCACCTCCTCCCCCTCAGCTGAAGAATCAGTGCTGCTCTATTTTGAACATTACTTGGAGGACACACTGAGTTTGGCAAAGGTGCAGAATGTACTCTGGGTGTGGAGCTTCAATGTCCATCACCAAGAGTGGCTCGGTTGTACTACTATTGACCGAGCTGGCTGAGTCCAAAAGGACATAGCTGCTAGGCTGGGTCTGCGGCAGGTTGTGAGGGAACCAACAAGAGGGAAAAACATACTTGACTTCATCCTCACCAACCTGCCTGCCACAGATGCATCTGTCCATGACAGTATCGGTAGAAGTGGCCACCGCACAGTCCTTGTGAAGTTAAAGTCCCATCTTCACACTGAGCTTGCCCTCCATCGTGTTGTGTGGCACTACCGCCGTGCTAAATGGGATAGATTTCAAACATAATAAAATTATGGGTTAGCTCATAATCGTCTGCCGTTACCAAAACTTCCCTGGTCTTATGAATTTTCTGGTGTTATAGGTGGAATCATAACCCCTAGGGGACACTATTTTTGAATTTATCCAACATCTCCTCCCTAAGGTTACAGAAGTTCTGCTCCCCCTTCATTGACATACACAATCTATCGAACACCATCTCCTTTTCCCTGGCAAATTCTACAGAGGTCTGGCCCAGTCTCTTTCGCAAATTTCTAAATTTCTGCTGTAGGATTCTGGTACAACTTCTTAAGCATCCAGGATAATACTCTTTACTTCCTCATGGCTGCATGAGTACGCTGCTGAAAGAGATGAACACACTTCCAAAGCCTTCCCTGCCAAAATATTTAGTAGAAGCACAGCCCGATGTTTCTTCAGCCAATTCAGATTTGTGGCAATTTTCTCAAAGGATATGAAGTACATCTCCACTCCCTCCTCACTAAATTTAGGTACTGAGCGAAAATTCTTCCCCAAATCAAAATCAAAATCAAAATCTTTGAGTCAGCTTCACTTCCCTTTGTCAACTCAAGTTCACATAATCGGAACTCATGCTCCATTTTTCATCAACCATCGCTTTCCCTTTCCTCTCTTTCCATATGTTTTCCTCATCTCTTACCTCTGTTGCTAAGTTCAAACTTTCTAAGTCAATCTTTCAGCAAGATATGTTTTAAAGAAATGTTTTAACCCCTCGAGTGCTGTGGCCCTCAAGAACCAACACAAGACAAGTTTTCTCATAAGCTTAAAAGAAGGAAGAATAAATCTTTATTTCTCAACACCTGAATGTAATTGCAACTGCACCCACACACACACAACACAAAACAGACAAAGAAAAGAAAAGGTGATTACAAAAGAAGTAGCATGTACTTAAGTTGTTAGAAAAGTCCAAAAAGTCACTATTACTCTTGAGTGTTTTGAGATGAAAGCTGAAAACATTGATGGCCGAGTGACTCTCTTTTGGTTCACTGAGAAAATGGAGATTGGAATTTTCTGGTGACAAATTCCGAGTAGCCTATTCCTTGCAAGAGTAGGTTTCTGGCTACGCTCCAATTGAGATGAAGTTGAACTCCCTGCAGTGAAAATCTGGCTTGGTTCTTCTACTTGGTAGGTAAATGGCTTGTCTCACTTCTCTGCTTGTTAGCGGATTCTAGGAAGGGCTCTTCCTTTTCTGGGTGCGATCTCTTCCCTCTGTGGCCTCCTTGTCTTCTAGGCTGACTGACATTGAGCTGCTTTCAAAATGTCTTAATAAATGTTTCATTTAAAAAATGATTTCTGTCAGGTGACCACAGTATCTGTGTTCCCATTGGCTGCACAATTAGTTCCTGATGACATTAGCATTGATACTCAATGGGATTTGAATTTCAGCCATTTGCACCCTGTTGTGAAAGAATGTTCTTTCCACACACTCATTGTGTGGAATTTCATTCTGCAAATCCAGCCTTGACCAAACCTGACCAATTTTGACCAGACAAGCAGGCTAATGTCCAGCGTTGACCATACCAAGCCAGCTTTGACCAGACAAGCAGGCTAATGTCCAGCCTTCACGATACCAGGCCAGTCTTGACCAGACAAGCAGGCTAATGTCCAGCCTTGACCATACCAGGCCAGCCTTGACCAGACCAGGCCAGTCTTTATCAGACAAGCAGACAAATGTCAAGACCTGACCAGACCAGGCCAGTCTTGTCCAGGCAAGCAGATTAATGCCCAGCCTTCCCCAGACCAGACCAGGCCAGTCCTGACCAGGCAAGCAGGCTAATGTCCAGTCTTGACCAGATCAGACCAGTCCTGACCAGGCAAGCAGGTTAATGTCCAGCCTTGACCAAACCTGACCAGTCCTGACCAGGCAAGCAGGCTAATGTCCAGCCTTGACCATACCAGGCCAGTCTTGACCAGACAAGCAGGCTAATGTCCAGCCTTGACCAGACCAGGCCAGTTTTAACCAGATAAGAAGGCTAACTTCCAGCCTTGGGCAGTATCATGTATATTTTGCAGACACAGAGGCAGGAGAAGTCACCTGATTTCCCGACTCCATCTTGTTTCAAAGCCCATTTTCAATTCTGTTTTTAAAAGTAATTTGAACCATGGGCCATGAATGAACCCCATTTATCCATCACCTCTGTGTTCACTGAGCTCTTGGCTCCTGGTTAAATAACACTTCAATTTTAATACGATCATCCTTGTTCTTAAATCTATCCCTTGGCACATCCGTTCCCTTCTCTGTAAATACCCCCAGCCCTAATAACCTCCATAGTACCTGCTCTCCTCGAATTAGGAGCCATCCCTGAATTTCCCTTGAACTGAATGTCTTGTGAGGCCATTTCAGAGTCAACCACATTGCTGTGGGTCTGGAGCCACATGTAGGCCAGACTGGGTAAGGATGGCAGATTTCCTTCCCCAGATGGGTTTTTACAACAATCATTATAATTTCTGCTTTCAATCCCAGATTTTCATTAACTAAATTCAAAGTCCATCAGCTGCCAAGGTGGGATTTGAACACCTTCTCCCAGAGCATTAGGTTGGGTCTCTGGATTACTAGTCCATTGACATTACCACTATCTCTGCAAGGCCCTCTATCAAGGCCATGAGCTCAGGAATTCTAGCCCGAACATGTTTACCTTTTTTCCTTCTTTAAGGCACTCCTTAAAATCCCCCTTTTCCCTAATGCCTTCTTTTGTAGCTTGATGGCAGTTTTGTTTTGAAAATGCTGCATTGAAGTTCCTTGTGATATTTAATATATTAAAGGCACCATAGATAGTGCAAGTGAATGTTGTTGTAATGTTTTGCTGCTATTCCTGAACTAGCCATACTGTCTAGTTTGGCTGCAGTGGTTTGAAATTTGATAGCGTGAAAGGATATTAAACCCTTTACTTACAGTAACCTTATATCATCAAATCAATCCTGACCAATCAGCAATAAATGGTCAATGTGACAGGTAGGACTCAAACTGCAAAGGTCTCGGTAGAAACTATACTCTCAACAAAAAGGAATTTGAAGCTCCAAAATGAATGGATCCAATCACTGTTAATCACAAATGTAAACACTTAGTCAGAATAAAATCAGATGAAGAATTATGTTCCTCTCAAAGCTGCTGTGGTGTTAAATGATACCTGAAAGAATTTAGGTGTCACAGGGGAATTACATACTCAGATTGAATCTGGCCAGCAAAAGTTTTTTGCTTTTATCGTCGTGTTTTCAATGTTCATTATCTCTCTCTATCTCTTTTTAAATTAGGCAGCGGAATGATCAGAGTGAAGAACAACATTAATTAAACCTTAGAAATTATTCCATTGGGTTATAAATCAAACAAACTCACAACAAAGCAGAAGTAACAAAAAATAAATAATCTGCTTTAAAATTATATCCATGGTCCCTCTATGTTCAGGGAGCATAAAATATAACAAGCATTCTGATGAGAGTTTAGGACCTGAAACGTTAACTCTGTTTTTCTCTCTCCACAGATGCTGCCAGGCCTGCTGAGTTTTTCCAGCATTTTCTGTTTTTATTTCAGATTTCCAGCATCCGCAGTATTTTGCTTTTGGATAAATGTATTGATGTGCACATTATACCAGATTATGCCTCCCAGAGGGAAGAAGTCAAAGTTGACCTTAGCCACAAATTCTGAAAAACAGACTAATCTGGCAGGTTAGCAAGTGCTTGTTTATTTTTGAAAATTAATAAATGAAGAAAGTATGCTAGATGACAGCTTTCTATTTCACCAACAGAACTAATGCTACTGAAGAGCCTCTGTTCAGGTATCATGTATAATTGCAATGTATACTACAGTGACCTTCTCCTTACATGAAGGATGCTACAGTTTATCCAAGGATTCCCTGTTTTCAGTGAATTCTTTCTGAGCTGTTTCTGCTTTATATTCTTTCGCATTCCCTTATCAGTAAACAGGGATGAAAGGCATTCAACTTCCATAATTCCACAGAGCACATTACGTAGGACAGAAGCAAAGTAAAACTTCAAATGCAAAGTTTCACTTGTTACATAGGAAAGTTAAGTCAGTTGAACATTTGCATGGCTGACCTGGAGGGTGAGAATGAATATTTTTTGCTATCACACATTATGTAGAAGATTGGCTGATGTGTTAAAGTTTTGTGTTGCATAAGGTCTCAAAAACCTGATAGATACTTAACTTTGAAAACAAAATCTACTAACAATCCTATCCCAATAGAACTGTGAGCTCTGGTTGGACATATTCTTGGATGTGCTATTTGATGACATGGCATTGAATCATGTGACACAGATCATGTAACACTCAATCATATGATATTTTTTCATGTGATGTTTGCCCAGTGTTTGCAACTGTTATTACATTTCACCTCATTGATATCTCAGAGTAATCAGGCTCACCAAGGCTCCTTCGACAGCACCTTCTAAGCCCATGACCACTACTATCTAGAAGGACAGGGGCAGCAGATACATGGGAACACCACCACCTGGAAGTTCCCCTCCAAGCCACGCATCATCCTGACTTGGAAATATATTGCCGTTCTTTCATTGTCCCTGGGTCAAAATCCTGGAACTGCCTCCCTAACAGCATTGTGGGTGTAATTACACCATATGGATTGCAGCAGTTCAAGAAGGCAGCTCCCCACGATCTTCTCAAGGGCAACTAGGGATGGGCAATGAAATCCACATCCCATGAACGAATATAAATAAATAAATAAAATACCTGTCCTTTGCTTTGTGAAATATAAAGATTTCAAAGGATAAATCACAAGAAGGTAAAATCGAAGGCAAAACACAAAAGAACAGAAGATTGTAAGATATATTAAGCTTAAAAATAAATGTATCCTGTTATGTTTCATCAGTATCGAACGAATTCAGAAACACCAAGTAAATTCTATTGATTCAATAAAACCATCGATATAAGCAATTACTTAACTCAAGATTCTAAGCAATTTCATGACTTTTACAGTACACAGAAACTTATAAAATTAATAAATAAAACCAAAACCAAACCTAGCTCAATTAACCATCATACCCCACTTCAGGGAGGTGAGGCTTGGCCCTGAGCGAGAAGCAAATTAATCTGCCCGACTCCAATAGCGAAGCAAAATGAACCAATTTTATTTAAAAGCAGGTGATGCTATCAGCACTCACTGTTATGAAGGGGTAAATCAGACAGCAATGGCTAGTCTCCACAAACTTGCAAATAAACATGGAAGTCAAGATATTAAAAACAAAAAAACTGCGGATGCTGGAAATCCAAAACAAAAACAAAAACAGAATTACCTGGAAAAACTCAGCAGGTCTGGCAGCATCGGCGGAGAAGAAAAGAGTTGACGTTTCGAGTCCTCATGACCCCATTTTTCCGCCATTTCCGCCAACTCCAGCATGATGCCACCACCAAACACATCTTCCCTTCACCCCCCCTATCGACATTCCGTAGGGATCGCTCCCTCCGGGACACCCTGGTCCACTCCTCCATCACCCCCTACTCCTCAACCCCCTCCTATGGCACCACCCCATGCCCACGCAAAAGATGCAACACCTGCCCCTTTACTTCCTCTCTCCTCACCGTCCAAGGACCCAAACACTCCTTTCAAGTGAAGCAGCATTTCACTTGCATTTCCCCCAACTTAGTCTACTGCATTCGTTGCTCCCAATGTGGTCTCCTCTACATTGGAGAGACCAAATGTAAACTGGGCGACCGCTTTGCAGAACACCTGCGGTCTGTCTGCAAGAATGACCCAAACCTCCCTGTCGCTTGCCATTTTAACACTCCACCCTGCTCTCTTGCCCACATGTCTGTCCTTGGCTTGCTGCATTGTTCCAGTGAAGCCCAATGCAAACTGGAGGAACAACACGTCATCTTCCGACTAGGCACTTTACAGCCTTCTGGACTGAATATTGAATTCAACAACTTTAGGTCGTGATCTCCCTCCCCCATCCCCACCCCCTTTCTGTTTCCCCCTTCCTTTTTTTTTCCTCCAATAAATTATAAAGTTTTTCCTTTTCTCACCTATTTCCATTATTTTTTAAAACAAAAATTTTTTTTTTAATTTTTAAAAAAAAATTTTTAAAAATCTTTTATGCTCTCCCCACCCCCACTAGAGCTATAACTTGAGTGCCCTACCATCCATTCTTAATTAGCACATTCGTTTAGATAATATCACCAACTTTAACTTTAACCCCTATGTGTTCTTTTGTACTATTGTTGTTGACATCTTTTGATGATCTGCTTCTATCACTGCTTGTTTGTCCCTACAACCACACCCACCCCCCTCCACCTCTCTCTCTCTCTCCGCCCCCCACACACACACCTTAAACCAGCTTATATTTCAACTCTTTCTTGGACTCGAACTCAAGTTCTGTCGAAGGGTCATGAGGACTCGAAACATCAACTCTTTTCTTCTCCGCTGATGCTGCCAGACCTGCTGAGTTTTTCCAGGTAATTCTGTTTTTGTTTTTGTTGTGAAGTCAAGATATTGCCTGTATGATTTGACCTGATCCTCCAGCATCTTCTGTACACTGGAATCTTGCAGACAGACCCGAAATTGAAATACAAGGAACAGTGTGAATTTATTCACTCGGTACATATCCACTCAATATGCCAGTAAATATAGCGTTCATTCTTTTAAATGCAAGTGAACTTATTTCAGTCTTATAAATCTTAATTACTGCCAAACAACCTCTCTGAAATTAACTTTTAGAAATGTGCCTTCTCAATTCTTTGAGGTTTTAATTAATGTTAGAGATTTGAAAAGTCAAACAAATGAATTTTTTTAACACTTCTTATCTCTTTCATCTCTCTCTTAACCTTGCCTCCTTTATTTCACTTTCTGTACATTAATTAGCATTGAACTAACAATCTAATTCAGACTTCTGGCACAGGCCCAGTGAGGGGAAATTATACCCAAAGACAGAAGAGTTTTCAACTGGTGGTAAATAGAAATGCCATTCTTCCCAAACAAAACCTGCCTCGAACTCACCCACTTCAACATTTAAAGGATAGGACAGTGGAAGGGTTACTCACCAAGGCTCTTCAATAGCACCTTCCAAATCCACAGTCACTACCATCTAAAAGGACAAGGGCAGCAGGGAGATGGGGATACCACCATCTGGAAGTTTTCCTCCAAGTCAGTCACCATCTTGACTTGGAAATATATTACTGTTCCTTTGCTGGGTCCAATTCATGGAACTCCCTTCCTAACAGCACTGTGGATGTAACTACACCACATGGACTGCAGTAGTTCAAGAAGGCAGCTCCCCACGATCTTCTCAAGGGCAATTAGGGATGGGCAATAAATGCTGGCCCAGCCAGAGAAGACCACATGCTGTGAACAAAATAAAAAAACAAAAACTAAATGTTTTAATGAGGCTGCCTCAGGTTTTATCTCCATATTAAATTTAACCTGACTGGACAAATTTCCTGAGCCTTGGGAAAGCCAGCAACTAAAGGGAAGTGAATACAGAAGTACGGGGAGAGTTAAGTGCCTCTGCAGCACTATTGAACACAAGGACACAATAATTAGGAGAAAGAGCAGGCCAGTTAACTGCCCTCTGGTGCATCCTCCATGGAAACACCTCTACCAATCAGATCCCACTTGCCAACAAATCAGCATTCTCTTCTCATGCAGTATAAATTGTTGTTCCCTTTACAATTGGTATTCTTGCAAGTCTGTCCTGATGAGTTCAAGATGAAAATCTTTGACAGCATGTCTCTTTTTTTTTAGCAGTTATAAGTTTGTTTTTCCCAGTGGGTATCCTAGTTATGAGTATGGAGATCCATTGCTGACTTATTGGTGGAATTTAATGCCCTCCTTCAAGGTGAGTTTGATGGTGGGAGGCATTTAATCAGACAGGAGGATGGCAGGTAGCGACCCCACCATCCTCCTAACTCTGCCCTGGTTAAGTCCAGGGCTATAAGCCCTTTCTGCCTTGCCAACAGTTGAAGCCCTTAAGTGGGCAGTTAATGCCTATTTAAGGGCCTTATCTGGCTATCACTGGTATTCATCTGGGTGACAGGCTATGTGGGAAGCCCGAAAGGCGAACCCTGGTGGGCCTGCTTGAAGGGTCTAGAGGGGTTGGGGGTGTCCTTCATTCAAAGGCACTCAATGACTTATTAAGGGACCTGGTATTGTGGAGCGAGTTGGTAATGAGAGCCTCCCTCCTGCTCTTTCTGCTGATCCCCACTCCCCATTACACACAACCGCCATCTCACCATCACTCACCTTTGCCCTCGGTGATTCTGGGTCTTGGGTGGGTGCACTACCGGCAGCAGCCACCACCACCCCAGTGGCACTGCTGAGCTCTGCCAGCCTCTTATTGGCCAACGGCTTTATGGGGGCAGGATTTCTGTCCCAGAGACCTTGTTCCCGGGAAAGGCCCATTGCTGCCCAGTTAAGTGCCTGATTGGCGCTTAATTTGACAGGCCTTTAAGTCATAATGCTCATTCGGAGACCCAGTGCAGATATGATGGGTTGAATAGCCTCCTTCTGCACTGTAATAATTTTGTGATTCTATGAAAAGGAGATGATGCAGGGCTTTTGCTTGCTCTCCAGCTGGCGTGTGAGCTCAGTCATTTGCATTAAATACTGCCCATACACTAGCCTTTAACAAATAAACATTTGTTGGCTCTATCACTGTCTATTGGGTCTCGTAATATCTTAATTTAGGGATAGGGAGCAGGAGGTAGAGTACTAGAATTTATCTATATTCAGTATAAACTCTAACGCTGGGGAATGGCTGAGACATGTTGGAATTGTGAGTCAGAGCAGCTGAGGTATGCAGGAATGAGGTTTCAAAACGTTGGATATAAAGTCCTTTTTTTCTCAACTGCTAGCAACAGTACCTGAGGGATCAACTCTCGGTTCTGGGAGACACCTGGGCCTGGATTTTCAGCCGTGAGTTGAATGAGAATTTCTAGACATTTTCTGGCTCTGTGAACCTGACCTGGGGTTGGCGGGGGTTCATGTGAGGTGAAATGGGAGTCAGGCCCACCGCTCACTGAATGAGTGTGGAGGCTGAAGACCTGCCTCTGTGCTCTGGCACCTTATCTAAGTTTGAAAAAAATGCAATTAAACAAAAATCAGCCTTCCAGCCTTCACCCCCCACCCCCCCCCCCCCCTTCTCTTGGCAAGTCCTCATGACAGTTTTGACAAGTCTCTTTGACAGATCCCTTTGACCGATGCCTTTGACAGGTCTCTTTGACATGTGCTCCTGACCATTTTAACACTTTATTTTGACAAGTCTTTTGACAGTTCCAATGAACTTGACAGTAATGAATTTATGCATGTTTCATGCATGCTTACGGCCACTTTTAACAATTCCAAAGGGCATCTGATCTCCACCAAGTGTCTCCTGGGTCCAGGTCCAAAGGGGTACCTGCTATCTAAAACCATCCACAAAGTTCAGAGCAGCTCTTACCTGGTCAGATCTGCACACTCTGGGTTTCACACTACAGGGATGTGAACATCAGGTTTGAGTGAAGGCAACTGATGATATAAATGGCTAGCTGCCTCTGTGAACTGCACATGTGCAAATCCCAGCTCACCGCCCATTCCTGCCGCTGTGAAAATAGCAAGTGTCATGTTTGGGATGACTTGGGGTTTTTGGCCACTTCCACCATTTTGCCAGGATGGAAAGACTGTCCCTCATGGTGAAAATCTAGGCCTGGGACAATTTGAGAGGGATGGCAACTCTAGTGGAAGGATCAAATTGTCAACTTGGGGGGAAATGGAGATATCAGAAGCATTAAGTTTATCTAAAAACTGCATCACCAACATGCTGCCTGTATTTATTTCAAGCAGGAATTCTTGAACTGAATATTATTCAATCTCTGCTGAATTGCAAACTCACAGGGCTGGATTTTTTGGATGGTGTGGCTTCCTGCCCTGCCACCACCGAGTCGCTGGGAACGCATTCTGTTGATCACAGCATCCTCGCAGCTGGAGACGGGACTAAAGGCCCTCTCTCGAGTGGAAGTCCTGCCTCAGGTTGACTGGCAGCTCTACCATCCCAGCAGCGCCAGAGGCACCTGTGGCCAGGGCTGGGGCTACAAACAGCCCCCAGATTGTAAACCCTGGAGTCCATGATCAGGTAAGTGCAGGGGTCTCAAGGCAGGGAGTCCTGACGTCAGTGCGGAGTGGGGTCCTGATGGGGAGGCCAGGAGGAGAGGGCAGTTGGAGAGGGAGCAGCTGCAGGAGACACACCTTGGGCTGGCCGCCTAAAGAGGAAAGGAGGCCTTGAGGGAGGCACACCCACCCTTCCTACCCGAGGCCCAAGCAAAACCTGCTGGGCTTCCCCCCGAACCTGAACTCCTCCTGCCAGCCTCAAAACTGAGGCCAGGTGTGAAATAGTCCAGGCCTCAACTGGAGTGGCTAGGCCACCCTAGGCCTCAAGCACCCCACATATGATTACAGACAGGTTGGGGTGGATTGGAGGGTGCTGGGAGTGCCAGTTTGAATGGGTCCATCTGCCTGCAAACCAGCCGGCTGGGGACCATAACATTTCCCCACTCAAACTCAAATTGAAAAGAAAATTCGGTCCCAAAGTTTATTTTGTGCTTTTTAAAATTCTCCAGTGAGCTAATTTTTATTGTGTCTGTTAATATGCATCACTCAAGTAGAACTTTAATTTCCTGCTTTGTCTATGTGTAATGCTCAGTTCATATCACTTACTTTGAATTTGTACAACTTGAACAACTTTACAGATCTACTCTCCAGCATTGTAATTTTTCACTTCCACACTCTGCAGTGGCTCCGTTCATCAACAACACAGCACCAACAGTCATCAGATTCCCAATAGTGAGGTGACCAGCAGGAGGCAGACTCCAGCCAGGGGCATGGCACCTGTACAAACTGCACATTCATGGAATGTTTGTCCCGGGAAACCTATCATCCACACCAGTGAATTCCAGACAATTCAGGAAGTTTGGCAGAACCAGTTCTCCACCACATCATCCTGTCACAAATGAATTCAATATTCCTGAGTCTGGAAATCAAGTCAAAATGCATCCATAATAATTAAAACAACTTGCACTCTCTAGCATTCCTTACACTCTTGGAGAAACATCTCAAAACACCTTATAATAAAGAGGAAACTGGGCATCAACCATAGACAAAGTGGGAGGAGAATGGAAACGTTCACTATGGAATCAAAGACAGGGTCAAATTGAAGAGTTTCAGGAGGATACAGGAACTATCTGCTAACTTCCCTCAGTCTGCTCAGTCTCATTGTTTTATATTATACACAGTGCACATTCTGGCAGTAATTTTGTTCTTGTGCAGATGAGTGTCAAACACTTTTTCCCAGTGTCTTGCACTACGCACGCTCAGAATAACATGGTGTGACCTGTTATGCGAGCCCCCTCACGCACTAATTAAAGGGATCGTACTGGATTTACAGGGGAGTTGATAGTTTACTATTTCAGATGAATGGTTGCTGCTATGGTGAGGTGACACCAAACAGCAGGAAAAACTGAAGAAAATGAAGGAGTAGGGCACTGAACCCATGACCTTACCCAGTGAATATCTTCAGGGAATGCTTCTCCGATGTTCACTTAATTGAGTAGAAAAGTATTACTTTTCAAAGGACAGTCACCAAGGGCAAATGGGCAATGAGACAGGATCAATTAATGACCACATAGGCCAAAATTTTTCATTTGGTGTACAGGGGGTGGGCCTGACACGCTGGAATGTAAAATGACATGCGATGACATCGGGCTTGATGTCATCGCGCTGTTTTGCGATGTTTCGTTCGGCGGCGCATGTGCTGGAGTCGGCTGCGTACCTGCCGATAATTGATAGGCCTATTAAGGCCATTAAACACATAATTAACATGAATTTTAATGCTGCCCATCCAACCTAATGGCCTTTACGTTTTTTAGAAAACCTCATCCACAAGTGGGATGAGGTTTCCTGAAGCCATTGCAAATGAAATAAAAACTTTTTTTGAAAAATAAAAACATGTCCCATCTCATGTGATGCAGGGAGATTGAAGTGCTCTTTCGTGAGCATGCGTCAAAGAGCGCTGGACCCGACTCTCCCTCTTCCCCCCACCTGCACAGGTAGCACTACTGCTTGCATATTAATTTTAGTGGGCCTTAATTGGCCCACCTGCGTAAAATGGCAATGTGGAGCTGTTTGTGGGCGGCGGTCGGGTTCCCGACCGCCCCTGCCCGCTCCCGCCGAGCCCACCCGACGCGGAAAAAATTCAAGCCATAGTCAAGTTGTCCCTGGGTAGCAGTGATCACATGAATTTCACATTCAGTTTGAAGGAGAGAGGAATGGATCTAAGACTAATGTTTTAAACTTAAGTAAGGGCATTTATGAGGGCACGAAGACAGAGCTGGCTAAAATGAACTGGGAAATTAGTTTAAGGGATAGGTTAGTGGAGGTATTTCAGAGTACTCAGAAAATATATGTTCCAGCTGACAAAAAAAGATTCTAAGGGAAAGACACGCCATCTGTGTCTAACTAAGGAAGTTAAAGATAGTATCAAGTTAAAAGAAAATGTATATAAAGATGAGTGGCAGGTTAGAACATAGGACAGAATATAAAGAATAGCTAAGAATGGCTATAAGATTAATATGCAGGAAGAAATTAGAGTATGAGAGAAGTTAGCTGGAAATTTAAAAAAACTTATAGTAAGAATTTCTACTGGCATTTAAAAAGGAATAGATTAAGTAAAGTGAGTGTTGGTCCTCTAGAGAATGATTCTGGCTAATTAATTATGGAAAATAAGGAAATGGAAGATGAATTGAACAGATATTTTGTGTCTGTATTCACTGTGAGGATACAAATAACATCCCAATAATAATTATGAATCAGGAGGTGAAAGGGAGGGAGGAATTTAAAACAATTACAATCACCAGGGAAAGAGAACTGAAAATTATCTGAACTAAAAGCTGACAAGTGCCCAGGTCCTGGTGGGCTCCATTCTAGCATCGTAAAAGATGTTGTTTGCTGAGATAGTAAATGCATTAGCTTTAATTTTCCAAAATTCCCTAGGCCCTGCAAAGGTCCCATTGGATTGGAAAACAGTGAATGTGACTCCTCTATTCAAGGCAGGCGGTGGGGGTGGCGGGTGTGGGAGGTAGGGGGGAGACTGAAAGCTGGCAACTACAGGCCAATTAGCTTGACATCTGTCATAGGGAAATTGCTGCAATCTACTATTAAGGAGGTTATAGTGGGGCACTTATAAAATCTCAATGTAATCAGGCAGAGTCAACATGGTTTTGTGAAAGGGAAATGATGTTTGACTAAATTATTGGAGTTCTTTGAAAAAGTAACAAGCAATATGCATAAAGGGGAACCTATGGATGTGCTGTGCTTAGATTTCTAGAAGGATTTGACAAGGCGCCACATCAACAATCACTACATAAAATAAAATCTCATGGTGTAGGGGGCAACATTTAACATGGACAGATAATAGTTAGTGTAGTGATTGTAGGTATAACCTTTCCTAAATCCATTAGGGGTCACATGATTATACTGATGAATGAGCCTTAAGTGTGGGTAACCTTGGGGGCAGGGTTATCTAGTCGTGGGCCTAGTTCGAGCATGTAGCTTCTAAACAAGCTCTGTGATAAAGTTATCTGTTTAAAGTAGAAACCTGTCCGGTACATCAAGTCATTACATTGGGCGATGATGATGGGATAGCACCTTGCGAATGTGAGTACATCAGTCCTTAAGGAAAGAGAGAAAACTATACTCACCAGTCATGCCACTCCTCAGCAGAACCCACCTTTATGACTCGTCCATGGAAGATTGGAGCCAGTACACAGCGCACCTAGGTTTTTACTTTGTGGCAAATGAAATAACAGCGGAGGACAAATAGAAAGCAATTCTTCTAAGCGTCTGCGGGAGCGAGAAACATAACCTCATCTGTAGCTTGATGGCCCCGAACGTGCCCAATTCTAAATCCTTTAACGAAATTCTGGACCTTTTCAGCCAAAGCCTGGGTTTAAGTTTAACTCCAGAGTAAGGGCCTCAGGAGGATCCATTGCAACATATATAGCAATATTGAAGAAGTTGACTGAGCATTGGAACTTCAGAGGTACACTCAATGAAATGTTGAGGGAAGGTTTGCTTTGTGGTGTCCATGACAACACTATTCAGCACCAAGCGTTAACTTCAGAAGTTAACATTAATTTGAAGCATGCCATGGAAATAGCGCTAGCAATGGAGAGTGCTGGGAGGGACCCACAGGTTTTACAGAGTATGTAACATTCAGCTGCTCTTCAATTGAGGTAGGAACCTACCACTGGGCGTGGCGCTAAAACCAGAGAGACTGCAGCGAAGCGGGAGACAGTCTCTACTGCTCGAGAAATCTAAAGATATAGTGGAAGCATCTCAGCAGCGATTCAGAAATCAATCTGTTACAATCATGTACTGGAAACCTGCAGATGTAAAGCCAGTACTGCCACGAGAAAGGCAGTTTCAGTGCTTGTAATAAAGCAATTCAAGGCAAAACTGAGACAGCCAATCAGACAGTAGAGCAAGATGATTGAAGTGCACAATATAACTGAACCAGAAGCTGCTGATACTGATATCTATTCCCTATATAATATCAAAGCAGTAAAAACTGAACCAATCACCATTACTCTTCAAGCGAATGGGAAGCCTATAGTCATAGAGGTAGACACAGGAGCATCAATCTGTCTAAAACACATTTAAATATCTAAATGAAGGTACCCAGTCACTGAATCTGGATCAAACCACAGCTCAACTGAAGACATACACTAGAGAATCAATACAGATAAAAGGCATTGCCTCTGTACCTGTCTCCTACAGGTAACAGACAGCCCAGTTTCCAGTGACCATTGTGACAGGTGAAGGACCTAGTCTTCTGGGCCATGGTTGTTTACGGAAAATTATGCTCAAATGATCAGAAATCTTTCAAGTGAAAACAGGAAGTGTTCCTGAATTGATAAGGGAATACAACAGCGTATTTCAGAATGAGTTAGGGGAATTGAAGGACCTTTGCATGGTGCAAGGGTCCCTCAGGTCAGAGTTGGTTCCTCTGGAAAATCATAAAGAGAAACAAACTGAGTTTAGTGCCCTTCTGAACAAACTGAAGAAACAGTTGGCAGAGAAGACTCAACAATTTTCAATGTTCCAGGAGGAAGCTAAGAGATACAAGAAAGTGACTGAAGAACTGAAGAAACAGCTGAATGAAACAAAAGAGGCATTAGAAGGGGAAGCTGTAGAACTTTCCAAGATGCGAGTGGATAATGAAGCCACGGGCAGCTCAACTACTGAACTGTACCAAGTTTAGATTTCGCAAGAGATAAATGTGGCCAACTGTGAAATCAAAATGAAGAATGAGACAAAACTCTGTGACAAAGCAAAGAATAAAAGTCAGAAATTGAATCAAGATGTTCATAGCAAAGCTTCAAGTTTTATTGTGGGAGATACAGTTTGCGCACAGAATTTTGTAAATGGACCTAATTGGGTTCCTGGTATAATTTCTCTGAAACTGGGCCTTTGTCAGTCCAAATGGAAGTGCAAGGCCGGATTTTTCGAAAACATGTGGATTATCTAAGAGTAGAGAGGCATTCCAACAACCAACTATTCCACCTATAAGTGATGTTGAGCCTTTAATCCCTGAGGCGCCACGTCAACCTAGAATAGACATACCTGATCCCTCTGTCGAATTATTTAATCCTGAACTGCCACTGTCTAAGAATGTCCCTGATGTTGCAGTTCCTGATCATATTGATCCAGTGGGAGAATCTCAAGTGGTGGAGCTACGCCGCTTTAACTGAATGAGAAAACCATCTCAGAGTCACGACCTGTCTATATATGTATATATTGTGAATTAAAATACTCTTTGTAAATAAGAAATGTAAAAAAAACTGAAGGGGGAGGAAATCTAGTAATTGTGGGTAAAACCTTTCCTGCTGCCTTTAGCTGTCACATGATTATACTGATGAATGAGCCCTAAATGCGGGTAATCTTGGGGGCAGAGTTTTCTAGTCGTGGACCTAGTTCAAGCATGTAGTTTCTAAACAAGCTCTGTAATAAAGTTATCTGTTTCAAGTATGGTACCTCAAGTTCATTACAACTAGCTAAAAGGAAACATAGCGTGAGCATAAATGGGTAATTTTCAGGTTGACAAGATGTGATGAGTGCAGTACCACAGGGATCAGTGCTGTGCCATCAACTATTTACAAGTTATATCAATGACTTGGATGAAGGAACTGAATGTAGGGTTGCTAAGTTTGCTTATGGCACAAAGGTATGTAGGAAAGTAAATTATGAAGAGGACATAAGTAATCTGCAGGGGGTTATAGATAAACTAAGTGAGTTCGGAATATCTGGCAGATGAAGTTTAATGTTGCAATAAGTGATTAGGAAGGTAAATGGAATGTATTTTCATTGCAAGGGGAGTTGAACACAAAACTAGGGATGAAGCACAGAAAATGTTGGAAAAACTCAACAGTTCTGGCAGCATCTGTGGAGAGAGACACAGAGTTGACGTTTCGAGTCTGTATGACTCTTCTTCAGAGCTACAGAGAAGTAGAAATTTGATTAAATTTATACTGTTTAGGAGGGGATAGAGCAGGTGAAGCTGGAGAGAAGGCCAGGTGGGGACAAAGGAGAGATTGACAAAGATGTCATGAACATTAGGACAAAGGGAGTGTTAATGGTAGTGTAAGGGCTAAAAAAGGTGCTGATAGTGGCAAAGGTAATAAAGCAGAATGTGATAATAGCAGAACAAGGGTAAGCATTATGAATATTGGTGGACAGTCACCTTAACATGGTTCATCTCCAATAATTCCCTTCCCTTCCTTGACCTCTCTGTCTCCATTTCAGGTGATAGACCGTCCGCCAATATTCATTACAAGCCCACTGACTCCCATAGTTACCTCGACTACAGCTCCTCACACCCCGATTCCTGTAAGGACTCCATCCCAATTCCCTCAGATCCTTTGCCTCCATTGCATCTGTTCCAATGATGCCTCTTTCCAAAACTGTGCTTCTGACATGTCATATTTCTTAACCGAGGTTTCCCACCCACTATGGTTGACGGGGCCCTCAAATGTGTCCGGCCCATCTCCCGTGCCTCTGCCCTCACACCTTTCTCTCCCTCCCAGAACCATGATAGGGTCCTCGTCATCCTCACTTTTCACCCCACCAGCCTCCGCATTCAAAGGATCATCCTCCGCCATTTCTGCCAACTCCGGCATGATGCCACCACCAAACACATCTTCCCTTCACCTCCCCCGGTGGCATTCCATAAGGACTATTCACTCCGGGAAACCCTGGTCCACTCCTCCATCACCCCCAGCACCTCATCCCCCTCCCACAGCACCATCCTGTGCAATTGCAGAAGGTGCAACACCTGCCCCTTTACTTCCCCTCTCCTCACTGTCCAAGGGCCCAAACACTCCTTCGCGTGAAGCAGCATTTCACTTGCACTTCCCTCAATTTAGTCTACTGCATTCACTGCTCCCAATGCGGTTTCCTCTACATTGGAGAGACCGAACGAAGACTGTGTGACCGCTTTGTGCAACACGTTTGGTCTGTCTGCAAGCATTTTTATCCCCTCTTTTTTATCCCATTTCCAATCCTTTTCTCCCCCAGCACTGCCTCTCCCCCCAACCCACGCCCATTAGTACCATCTGTTACTTGTTCATGTTGTTCTTTCCAGAGTGCTTACCCTTGTTCTGCTATTATCACATTCTGCGTTCTTACCTTTGCCACTATCAGCACCTTTTTTAGCCCTTATCACTACCATTAACACTTCCTTTGTCCTTTTGTTCCCTTTTTCCCCACCTATCTTTGACCTTCTATCCTGCTTTACCTTCTCCACTCCTCTTAAAAAATATAAATTCCATCACTTTTTACTTCTCTTTAGCTCTGAAGAAGAGTCATACGGACTTGAAACATCAACTCTGTTTCTCTCTCCACAGATGCTGTCAGAACTGCTGAGTTTTTCCAGCATTTTCTGTGTTTGTTTCAGATTTCCAGCACCTGCAGTATTTTGCTTTTACAAAAGTAGGCATGTTTTGCTACGATTGGTGAGACCACATCTGGAGTACTGTGTACAGTTCAGGTCTCCTTATTTAAGAAAGGATACAAATGCATTAGAAGCAGTTTAGAGAAGGTTCACTTGACTGATACCTGGGATGGGGAGGTGGTTATCTTGTGAGGAAAGGTTGAACAAGTTAAGCCTTTACTCATTGAAGTTTAGAAGAATCAGAGGTGATCTTATTGAAACATATAAGATCCTGAGGGAGCTTGGCAGGTGTCAGTGAACGTGTGATGGGCTTGAGTGTGTGAGTTTAGAGCGATGAGATGGTTGCCTTATCCTGGTGGCACGGATGAGATCATTCATCCTCTTTCTGCACTGGATGGCCAACCTCTTCTGTGCAGCACTGGCACTAACCACCTCTGCCACCGCCTACCAAGCCAGAGTGGGAATGTAACTGCCCCTCCTGTGACCAGAATGGGTGTAGAGGACATCACGGGAGGCCTCCATGACAGCCAAAAGGCATTTCAGTGACACGTCACTAAATCTGGGAGCTGCAGTCTTTTGCCTTTTTTGGACATCTGCCCTGCAGTAGTCATGGGCTGGAAGCACTGAGATGTGTGTATGTGGCTGGACTTTAATATGATACCCCATGTGTTGAAGCCACAAGATGACAGTGTGGTGGGCGAATGAGAGCCCGCCCGCCATCGAAACAACATGTTTCCCGGGAATGCATAACTAATGCAATGGGTTTGGGATGATACAGTGTGACAACCTGCCATTGTGACCGGTGGGTAAATTGTTGTTTTACCCGCCCGCCACGGCACTTTGTACAAATCTACCCAAAGATGCTGAAATGACGACATGAGGAATCCATGTGACACAATCTTTGTTGTATCAGATATTTAAAGTGTCTTTTATAGTTTCTACAGAATATAATTTCCTGTTAATTCAAGTTTAATTCAATGATTTTGTTGATTTTGATATTGTTACGGTATTAAAACTTGAAAACCTGTCCATTGGTTTCTTCTGTTGTGGCTATTTCTTTTTTGTTTTGATCTCCATGGGATTGTAACATTTAATCCTGAAAGACCATGTGATCACAGTATTGTAGGTGTTTATAGAAGTCAGAATAAGTGACAACACATCTTCGGGAAGACTGAGTTTCTTGTCCTTCACTGGCTGAGGGACACTGACATTCTCAAGAGCTGAAATGAAAGATAGACATGGGGCAGGATTTTCAGGTCATTGGGTGGACATGATGGTCGGGCCTGGTGAGTGGGGCTGGTGGGTGGGCCTGGTGGTCGAGCCTGGTGGGCGGACCTGGTGGGAGGGCCTGGTGGGCGGGCCTGATGGGTGGGCCTGGTGGGCGGACATGGTGGGCGGACATGGTGGGCGGTGCTGGCGGGCAGACCTGGTGGGTGGGCCTGGTGTGTGGACCTGGTAGGCAGGCCTGGTGGGCAGGCCTGGCGGGCGGACATGGTGGGCAGGCCTGGTGTGTGGACCTGGTGGGCGGGCCTGGTGGGCAGGCCTGGTGGGCGGGCCTGGTGGGCGGGCCTGGTTGTGGCTGGGAAACAGTCTGCCGCCTGCAATCAGCCCCCGAGTGCGATTTCACACTGGTAGGCCAATTAACAGCCAGCCAATGTGAAACGTGCGCTGAAAGGCTCAGCAGTGCCGGGGTTGGGGCGGGAGGAGGGCAAGTGCTGAAGAGTCTGCAGGAGAAGGGGAGGACGCAATGAAAGCTCCCTGAGGCAACTCTCAAAAATAAAGATTTGGGAATTCTGAAAAAAATGTCCCCACAAAGGACTCACTCATATTCGTGATAAAAATCATGTCAAAACATCTTTAATTTTTTAAAATTAATGTCGGAAAACTCATCCTGCCCGTGGATGAGATCTCCTCAAAAATGCAAAGGCCTCCTGACCAATTTGCCCGCTTGCCAACCGTAAGCTTGGATAGACAGCGAAAAATCTCTCTTAATTAATGGCCTCGTTAGGCATCTTAATTGTCGGCAGGCACGCTGCCAAATTTCGTGCATGCCCGCTGACCGAAATATCGTGCCATCGCTCGATGACGTCAACACGCTCGTCCGACATCATCGTGCATATGGACTAGTTTGTAATGTGAGGGAGAGCAGACAGTGAGAGATTGGTGCTGAAAGTATCTGCAGCTTATCATGCACAGAGTGTGGGGAGAGGTCAGAAGAGTCAAAGCAGATGAAGTGTAAAACAATTCCGTGTGGCATCTCAGCCAGGCTTGTCAGTGGCCACGGTCTCTGCTCTGCCCCTTTTCATTATTGTGAGGATGCTATCTTCAAAGAGCAGAGTGTGTGTCGACCTTCCTCTGGTGGCAGCCTATTGGCTGCTGGTGTGTGCCATCTACTCCAGTAAGAAAGAAGAAGTGTTGGAAAGGGATTTGTGAGATGTTTGAAGAATGTGGCTGTAATAATGGAATAGCTGACAGTGTATGTGAATTGTAGTTAAGTGAGAGTTGTGACTGAGCTGATTGTGTGAGCATGAGGAAGAGAATTTTTGGTGAAGTCTGGTGTAATGATTACAGGGCATTGCATTGTAGTGGGAGAGGGCAGAGTGTTCTCATTATTGAGGCTATGAATTCTGCAGCTAAAGTAAGGAAATAGTTTAACAGTCTTCTGACTTTGACAACTGTCATTGTATCATTAGGGTGGCACAGTGGTGCAATGGTTAGTACTGCTACCTCACAGCTCCAAGGACCCAGGTTCAATCCTGACCAGTCTGTCTGGAGTTTGCATGTTCTCCCTGTGTCTGTGTAGGTTTCCATTGGGTGCTCTGGTTTCCTCCCACTGTCAAAGGTGTTCTGGTTAGGTGGGTTGGCTACAGCAAATTGTCCCAAGTGTGTGCCCTTTGATGGGCTGGTGTCCTGGATGTATGTGGTCTTGCACCTATTGCCTGATGGGATAGGCTGTGACCCTGAAGTGGTTCTGGAAAAGTGAGTGAGACATATCATTGACTCTTCTTTTGGTAGTACAGAACTTGAGTATTGCTGAAAAAAGAACCATTGTTGAAGCTTTTCATCTTGCACTCATCAGGACAATTCTCAAGAATACCAATGTAAAAGAAACAACAATTTATACTTTATAAGAAGAGAGTGCTGAATGATTGGCTAGTGGATTCTGATTGGCAGAGGCATTGCCATGGAGAATGCACCAGCTAACTGATGACTGACAGCTTAATTGCAAAGCTTTGTGTAAATTCAAATCAGGCAGGGTGACTGACTACTAATCAGAATCCATTGCCAAACAATCGGCACTCTTACCTCAGGAAGCATAAATTGTTGTCCCCTTTACATTTGGTATTCTTGCAAATTGTTCTGATGAGTGCAAGATGAAAAGTTTTGACAACGTGTGTCTTTTTCAGCAATACTCTTCTTTCTTCCTTATTGCAACCATGTTCTGGAGTACTGCTCCCGACATTGACGTCCTGAGTGATCTCCTCCCACCACGTCTTCATCAGATTTCTAGAGGGGTTCCTTTCCCTTAAAAGAAAAAGAATGTCCCTCTTGCTTTCCACTGCCTGCACTAAGATCTTGAGTGTCGTGTCAGATAATCGCAATGCCCATTCTCTTCTTCCTGCAGCTGTTTGCTCCAGATGTTTCAGTACTGGTTTTACAGCCAGAATGTACCTTCATTTTAAAAGTGTTGACTGCCTTTATGTATTATCCTGCAGCCCCACAATCCCCTCCCCCACCACACCAGACATCTATGCAGCCAATGAATTTGAAATTATGTTATAATCTCTATTGGAATAGCCAGTGGTGTTAAATCATTCAATGTTATTATAACCCTCTGGCTGAAAATGAATCTTCAAACTGCTCTTCATTATTCTAATGATAATTCTGATTCTGTTCCTTATCACCAATTTTTTTTATCAGTCTAACAAGTCGTTCACTATCTACTTTCTCAAACATTTCAAAATTTACAACACCTTGAAGGGATTTCTCCTGAGCCTTTCCTATTCCAGTGAGCAACGTCCCTTTTATTTTTGCTTTCCTTATTATATTAGTGGGTACGTGGGCAGTAATGAGTGTTATATGTCTTATTTAGGCTAACATTCTTGTTAATGTTGTGTACTCTTCCCAGGGGGACTCTGATATCACACCTATGATAGGCTGCCCAGAATTACATGCAATATTAGAACTGTGACTAATTAGTGTCTCATTCAAATCCAACATCACCTTTATGCCTGAGAAAAACAATGAAAAGTTGTGTCCTGACATATTTTTCAAAATTGGGGTTGACCGTACAAAGAAAAATCAAATCAACATTTTATGGTTGAAATGTTTGCTTTGCAGGGAGCAAGATTACCTTGGTAAACTGTCAGTACTGGAAATGGTGTGGTTCTGGCTGAAGGGGGATTTTGTTTTGTTGAAGGAATGATCCTTCTTACATGAAATTTGAGGAAGCTCTAACTATAATTGCAATAACCAGCAGAATTAATTGCTTGAACCTATGGAGCAGCAGTATCAGACTCATTTTTAGGGTAGTCCTGATGTAATGCCTGGTACTTGGTGCATGCCACACTTAAGTGTACGTTAGCAATAAAAACAAACTATATTAGTACATACATTTAGCTTGTGTTACTGCAATGGCTCCTTTCTGATAGGTGGAGATCATTCTCTGTATTGTTCCTAGTACTGGAACATCTCTGTTCTCAATGACCAGGAGTGGATGAAGTATTTAAAGTGCCATCTGAATAGTGTATCCAAATGTTTCATCACTATTTTCTTTGATTTAAGTTGTACTGTTTTTGGCTGTGTTCTTGGTCAGCCTGCTGGCTTTGTTAATCGCTGCTCTGTAGTGGTGATTATGTTTAACATTAGGTTTAACAAGGTCCCTGGGGTGGGGGCAGGGGGACGGATGATGTTCCCGAGATACATCAGGTGCTAAAGAGCCTTTGAGGTGGTCAAGATGGCATCTGGACCTAAAACAACAGTTTAAAGTCACGTTTAGCGCAAGATGTCAGCTTTGTAAGGGAGATGAAGCTCGCACGAAGAATACCCAGCCAGAAGATCATGCAGGACAAGCTTGCCACTTAATTTGCCTGTTAGTGTCCAGTTTGGTAACTAGTGCATGTCATTACACACTTTCCTAACAGCACTCAGCTGTATAGGAGTAGGCTCGCCATGGTTGAGGATTTTAAGCACTATTTCAAGGTAAATCACCTTGTATTGTTCACCCACAGCTGGAGGTTAGAAGAGAATTTTGAAATACATTAGTAGACATCTGCAACATTTTATCAAGTCTTCAAAAATAATCTATGAACATTTATTCCAGAAAGTATCTGAGGATAACACCTAAACATAGTAAGCGCTGTGCAACTTTACCTTAATGGACACCTTTTCAGAGTCACCAGGAAAAAGGCAATGTTTTATCATCAGCATTTCATTAGGGATCCTCTTGGTCTGCAGGAGGAATGGGAGGATGACATGAAGTCAGGCAGCTGCGGCCAGAGAAAGGGACCTCGTCCATCAGGACCCCACGGACCTGATCTGAGGACCTGTGCAGCCTCTCCCTTGGTTCCTAATCCATAGGGGAGGTGGTGGCATAGTGGTAATGTCACTGGGCTAGTAATCTAGAGGCCCAGGCTAATGTTCTGGGACATGGGTTCAAATCCCACCATGGCAGCTGATGGAATCTAAAGTCAATTAATAGAATCTGGAATTGAAAGCTAGTCTCAGTAATGGTGACTATGACGTTGATTGTTGTAAAAACCCCTCTGGTTCACTAATGTCCTTTAGGGAAGGTAATCTGCTGGCCTACATGTGACTCTAGACCCACAGCAATGTGGTTGATTCTTAATTGCCCTCTGAAATGACCTAGCAAGCTGCTCAGTTCAACGGTAATTGGGCCTTGCTAGCGATGCCCACATCCCATGAAAGAATTCCTGCTATGTGATAGCCAGAGCACTGCACACCTTCAGTAGAAGTACATAGATGGAGCACACACACACTGCCACACAAAAATGACATGTAATCAGTGCTTGAGTGCTAAACCTGCAGGTGTCCCTGGTTTAGCAGCTGCAGGCAAATTCATCTTATGGCAATCAGTAAATGCCAAAATTGAGTGCTGAAATCAGACTTTCAAACTGGCCTATGTTATTAATGCAGCATCCATTTCACCAAAATAACCTCAATCAAATTTGAGGTTCATCCTGAGCTATTTCAACACTGTTCATGGAGCAAACATCATATCCATTTTTTCTTTAAAAATGATAGGACTTTATACTTTATATCTGCATTAAATTTCATTTGCCATTCATTGACAGACCTTGTCCCACTCATGTACTGCAATTGCTGAACTGTCTCTTTCTGTTCCACTGTTCTTTCTGGTTTGATAATTAACTGGAAAGGTGACCATCTTACATTGAGTTTCTAAATCCTGTTGGTTTATATAGGTTAGAAACAGAAGCGGTCCCAGTGCAGAGACTTGAAACATCCCAATCCTCCCCACTTTGATGTAAGTCCTTTAAAGGGCCAGATTTTGTAGTGCCAGTAGCAACAATGTGTTCAGTGTTTGCTGCGACTGGAAGTCAGGGTGCGCACATTATAACAAGGGAATGTGAAGGTGGCAATGGGCCAACTAACATTACTTCCCCAGGTTTGCCACTTCAAAGAGCAAGTATGAAAATGGCAAATTTGGGCTAATTGCTCACTACTTCCCAATAAATAACTCTAAAATGTTAGCCCTGTGCTTCTAAGGGTAAGAGGCCTTCTCTCAATTTGCAAATACTGAATGAGGAGCCTCACATCAGAAAGGATCTTAAAAGAGTCTGATAAACCTTGTTCAAAAGTCAAATCTATGACAAGCATGATTTGGTAGACTTTTTAAATGTCATTTTTTAAAATGATTTTTCTGATCAGAATTATGGCATTTTTTAAACAAATATTTACATTTTTAATCTCCAAAAGATAGGTTTAAATATGTAATTTTGTTAAATTAATCATGTCCACTACATCTGATTTTCCATTGCCTCCTTGTTGCAGCTTTATGCAGTGATTGGAAGCCAGGTGCAACACTGTGTGCAGTTTACACTGGGCTACATGGTGCCACTGGGACTTGCTGCAACCCATACCAGGAGGGAACTCTGCAGCAAATGGATGTCAATGTAAGTAATTGTGGGATGATCCATTTTGAACATAAACAGGAAAGAACAGAGGACTTTCTAAATGGTCAAAAGCTGGGAACAGCGCAGGCTCAAAGAGACCTGGGAGTCCAGATAGACAGGTCAATAAAAATGCCATGAACAGGAACATAATATAATCAAATAGGCTAATGGAATGCTGGCAGGCTAGAGGACTATATCGAGAACTAAAGGACTATATCGAAGACTATATGGAGGACTAGAGGACTATATAGAGGGGCATGGAGGACTATATAAAGGACTAGAGGACTATATGGAGGACTACAGGACTATATAGAGGGGACTGGAGAACTATATAAAGGACTAGAGGACTATATGGAGAACTAGAGGAATATATAAAGGACTAGAGGACTATATAAAGGACTGGAGGACTATATAGATGACTGGAGAATTATATAGAGGACTAGAGGATTATATAAAGGACTATAGTACTATGTAGAGGACCAGAGGACTATATAGAGTACCAGAGGACTATATAAAGGACTAGAAGCACAAGAAGACTACACAAAGGACTAGAGGAACATATAGAGGAATATATAGAGGACTATGTAGCGGGCAAGAGGACTATATCTAGAGCACTAAAATACAAGTGTGTAGAGTTCATGCTTCAGTGATACAAATGTCTGGTTTAGACTGCTTCCTGTGAGCAGTTCTGGCCACTACACCTTAGAAGTGATTTTGGCCTTGGAGAGATTGTATAGCAGGTTTACCAGAGTGATATCTGAATCCTAAGAGAACAGATTGCACAAAAAGGGCTGTTTCTCTGGAATTTAATAGATTAATGGATAAATTGATTGAAGTTTTCAAGACATTAATGGGAACAGTTTGGGTAGGGAGGGAGAAACCTTTTCAGCTAGGTGGGGAATCTAGGACCAGGGGCATAGTCTAAAAATTAGAACCAGTCCTTTCAGGGGTGAAATTAAGAAATACATCTGCACACTGTGGGGGATGAAGATCCTGCGTATCTCCTTTCAGAAAATATATAAAGAAATGCTCATTGCTATCTCTAAAAAATTCACACTGGATAAAGGCCTAATATGGCTGAATCTATAACTGTCTATAACCCCTTGAACCAAAGGAGCTGCCTGGCAGTATTGGGGGAAATTGCACATTGTTAGCCCTGGGGAGCCACTAACGACCCCATGCGGGCTGCACAGATCAAATTCAAAGAGGGCTGTACAAAGGCCATCTGCATTTCATAACTCTGGCTAGCCAACAGGAACCTGCTCATCTGCTAAGACAAGTGACCCCACAACCTTACTTTCAATTCTTAATGATTGAGGCATTTAACAATCTCAGGGACTCAGACAAGGAATATACCTCCTTTGTCAAAGACAGTGTGGCAAGGTGGGAGTCATGTGACATGGGCCACTGGTTGTGGAACCAGTAATATTGCCTTGCTGCAAAGTCTCAGTCTGCTTTCTTGCCATCTAACTAGCAGCATCACAGACAAGGAACTCTGCCCAGGTTAGAAACCTGGCCCCATCTACACTGTTTCTGCTGTAAATTCTGTTCCATCGTCTACAAGGCTGATTCATCTCTGCATGCTTATCTCATTGTGTGAAGACACCACCACTGGTAAGTCAAATTACCCCCCATGGCATTGGTTTTCAGCCGACCAACCTCTGTGAAGGAATACCTCATTGGACTTTGATTCTGGAACCGCATGAAACACTGGCCAGGATTTCCCAGTCCCAACAGAGAGGGGAAGCGGGGCGTAGGGGCAGGATGGTGACAATATGGCTGGAGCTGAAAAATTGGTTTGCCACCACCAGTGTGAAATGACAACAGGAACACATGCTCCTGTCCATCATGGCGGGTCACCATTCCCACAGAGGCCAGAATAAAGCCAATTTCCAACCAATTAATGAGATGCAGATAAAGGCCTGACCAGAATTATCCTCTACTGTCTAATAATCCACGCTGCCAGGGGGATATCAAGCTGGTCCAGAACATGTCCAGACCAAAGTGGCATGTACATGGCAGGACTTGCCTGAAGAAGGCCTGGAACAGCCACGGAGAGTGCAAGATGGAGGTCTCCAGCGACCGTGGGCCCTGGAACACCACGTGCAGCAGTGGGTGGGTGGAGCATCAACCAGATGGATTACTCACTGCAGGAGGTGGATCTTCGAGCTGCTGGTGGATGGCTGCAGGAGGTACTGCTAGGTGGGAAAGCCTGAGCTGGGTGGGGGGTGGAATTAGATAAGTAGAAGAAGAACGAAAATGTGGAGCAGGTGTGGAAGCCTAGTGGGGGGTAGGGGGGGAATGTTGGGGATAGTAGGGGAAAGAAAAAAAGAGAGAGATGCTGCGGGAGTCATGGATTGGGTGAGCCAGTATGGAACACGAGGGTGAGAAGGGCCGTGGTGGAGAGTGGGTGGGGGCGGGGGGTGTGCAGGTGTGAACGGGCATGAGGGGTGTGCTTGTGTGAACGGGTATGGGGGGGTGGGAGAGGGGACAGGGGTTCAGAGGGAGGTATCCATGGTGTCAACTGATAAATCCTGGGGGGCGTACTGAGGGAATTGGTGATAGGGAGGGATGGTGAGGGTTAGAGGCGGGCAGTGAGAACTGGTAGGGTGGCAGAGTGAGGTTTAAAGGGGGCAGTGGGAGCCAGGAGAGTAGGAGGGTGAGGGTCCTGCGATATCTGGTGAAGGGGCACTGAGTGCTGTTGGAGTGGACAGAGAAGAAAAACTGGATTCTGGGGATTGGCAGGATGAAGGCCTAGGGGGACGTTTGTGGCTGTATTTATTGTCATGGGGGTGGGCTCCTCAGGAAGGTAGGAGGCAGAATCATTCACCTGCGTGAGATGGAGGGTGATGGGGGAGGGTTCTAGGAACATAGTGGGGAGGTCTAAGGTCTACCCCTGTGGGGATGGGTAGAGGGTGTGGGTCATAGGGACAGGTTGGAAAGTGCTGGACTGCACATTAAAAGTCACACGCACCATGACCGCTTGCAACTATGCAGAGCCTCGTGGTGGAGATCTTGAGATGCTGCATGGGAGTTGGGTCATTGGGATGGGGGAGGCGGTGGTGTGCGGATATACAGGTCAGTTCAACTGGAGGGGAAGCCCAGCATGTAGTACTCACAATGCTAGGGGATTGGGACAGATGGGAGTGTGAAGGGAAAGGGCTCAGTGTGCATGGGAAACTCTTGTACATGGCTCACAAGGCCCTGGCAAAGACCTTTGCCTCCCTGCACATGCCTAATTCCGGGGCACACAGGCCCAGCTTGGGGTATCCCTCGGAAGATGGTGGGGGGTTTAAGGAGGTGCACAGACTGAAGGACGATCACAAATAAACAACATCAGACATGATTAAATTGTGATAAGTTTAACAATCATAGTGTACTTATGCAACCATATGTGAAATCAAAACTTCTTAACTTCCCCTCCAGTTGAACTGACCTGTATCTCTGCCCACCGCCGCCTCCCCCATCCCAATGACCCAACTCCCATGCAGCATCTCAAGATCTCCACCACGAGGCTCTGCATAGTTGCAAGCGGTCATGGTGCGTGTGACTTTTAATGTGCAGTCCAGCACTTTCCAAGGCACTCCCCCGATATCCACAGCAGGGGCGGAGGCAGCCTGCTGTCCAGTTGGCTATGTTGCCTTGGATGACCTTGGCGGCCGTCCTCTGGAGACCCGAGGCCTGGAGGGCCCTGGCTTACTTTGGCTGTCCTGCTGTGGGGCAGCTGCTCTGTCTGTAGTCACAGAGGATGAAGCTGAAGGGGCCACGGGCAAGGAGGATTCGGAGGGGCCGGACACCCTCTGGGTCCTGAGTGGAGGTTCCGGGGTGTCCAACAGCTGCTTCTCCTCCCTTTGGGTGCCTGAGGGCCCCTGTCTAACTCCTTGAGGAGAAGGAGCACTTGGAGGGAGGTCAAGGTGCCCCATCCCCCTCTCCCAAAGCTACTGCAGAAGTTCACCCAGAGATATAATAACTCCTAAAATTCCTAATTAACCTGACTGTCAGTTACAGCCCCTTCAAGGTAATGGTCCAAACATAGATTTTAGGTTTTAAACAGATCCAGCAAATTAACACAATACCCTGGACAGTGGAATTCCAGATTACTTTTCTCCAGTTTCAGTTTTGATTGACAGCAGACTTCTGCACAAATACTGGAGGCTTCATTAATGGGGAGGTGATGGCATAGTGGTATCTAATAATCCAGGGGCCCAGGGTAATGCTCTGGGGACCGGAGTTTGAATCCCACCATGGCAGATGGAATTTAAATTCAATAAAAATCTGGACTTAAAAGTCTAATGGTGACCATGAAACCATTGTTGTTTAAAAAAAAATCTGGTTCATTAATGTCCTGTAGGGAAGGAAATCTGCTGTCCTTACCTGGTCTGGCCGACATGTGACTCCAGACCCTCAGCAATGTGGTTGACTCTTAACTGCCTTCTGAAATGGCCTAGCAAGCCACTCAGTTCAAGGGCAATTAGGAATGAGCAACAAATGTTGGACTTGCCAGTGACGCCCACATCCCAACAAAGGTTAATAAAAAAAACATAAAATTAGCAGCAAATTATGGTCACAATGATACACTTGCTATTAAGGTTTTAAGCCTTTCAAATTCTCATCTTTTCTGTTGATTCTTTATGGTCCTCGAATATAATGAGGCCTTCATTTCTTTTCCCTGCCTCCAATTTAGCATCATCTAATGGTTTGCAGCAATACCTAGCTAAATGACTTGATTCCATTCAGGTATCACATTTAATCTTCTTTAAAAAAGGGATTGGACTGACGATTTATTTTGCCAGACTTCCATGATTGTTGATGTGTCTGTTCACTCTGGAGCTGTTGAGACCTGTGGCCTGTGACCCACTGATATGCCTGGTGGCAGTCTCCATCCCAAGTGTTATTTTAAGAGTTCTAATAGATGTTTCCTTCAAACCAAAATGATTTATAAGTGATTCATTGAAAACCCACCAAAGTTACATGTTCCCGAGTTACCTGTGTTCCGCCAAAAGATTGAGGAATATTTTCATCATTCATTTGCTTTTTCTGGTTAAAGTTGAACTGTTCCATAAAAGCCTTCAGGCTCGATTGCTCTTGGATCATTTGGAGCAACTGCTCATTTGATTTGACTTTAGGTTGGATAGGAACAATCAAATCCTTAATCAATGTGTATGTTGTAGGTTAACAGATAGGAAACAAAACTGCTATCATTTTTCACCTATTGCAAATTAATTTATCTAAAATAAATGTTACCTCTTTCTGCATACACCGTCTTACTTGTCCCATTCAATGTTCTCCAATCTCTCTAACTAATGTCAACAGGATGAAAGTAATTTCATTGACAATGTAGCCATTAACTAAGTAAGAAAGTTATTGGCCCATGATTTGAATAACATGAAGCTAATAACACTTACCTTTATAGATGCATGAATGCTATTACAACTTTAAAAGACATAGCAGCTTTATGGGTAAATGGCAAAATCCAAAATTTGCTGTCTGAGATGTGATGCTACCCACTTAACTTCAAAAAAGCCACATTTGCTGATTTCTTCACCAGCTCAGATCAATCATCAAAGTGATAAGCTGGCTAAATATAGAAAGTTCAGAGGGTAAGTGGAAAGGAAATATGAGAAGCAAAGAGAGAGTATGAGAAGAGTCTGGCAGCTAACATAAAACATAATAGCACAAAAGTCTCTATAGGAATATAAATAGTCAAAGGGTAGCAACAGGGAGGCCAATTTGGGTCCAAAAATGGGATCTATGCATGATGGCAGAAAGCACAGCTGAGGAACTAATACTTTGCATCTGTCTTTACCATGGAAGAAGATGTTGCCAAGTTCATAGTGTAAGAGGGGGTAGTTGAGATACTGGATGGTCTAGAAATTGAGTTAAGGAAAGGCTGTCTGTACTTAAAGTTACTAAGCTACCAGGACCAGATGGGGTGCCTCTGGGGATACTGTGAGAAGTAAGGCTGCAAACTGCCGAGGAGCTGGCCATAATCTTCCAATTTTCCTTATTTACAGGAAAATTCCTTATTACAAACGTTATACACTTGTTACGAGAAAGGTTCTGCATAAACCCAGCAACTACAAGTCAGTCAGTTTAACCTTAGTGGTGGGAAAGCTTTTAAAGATGATAATCCAGGACAAAATAAATAGTTACTTGACAAAGATGGATTAGCTAGGAAAAGCCAACATGGATTTCTTAAGGGCAAATCACGTTTAACTAACTTGATTGAGTTTTTTGATGAGGCAACAGAGATTGTTAATTTATAACATAATAGGCTTACCAGCAAAGGTGAAGCCCATGTAATAAAAGGTACAGTGGCAACATGGATATGAAATTGGCTAAGTGACAGGAAAAGAGTGTAGTGATGAATGGTTATTTTTCGGACTGAAGGTAGGTTTATAATGGTGTTCCCAGCGGTTGGAACTAGGGCTACTTACATTTGAGTGTGCAAGGCACAATTTCAAAATATAATGATGACACAAAACTTGGAAGTATTGAGAACCTCTCCATCCTCAATAATGATGGAGCCCAGTGCATCAACGAAAGAGAAAAGGCTGAAACATTTGTAATCAGTTTCGGTGGAAGTATTGAGTGGATGATCCATCTCGGTCCTCTCGGAAGGTCCCCAGCAGCGCAGATTCCAGTCTTTACTTAATTCAGTCCATTCCACATTATATCAAGAAATGCCTGTGTGCATGATAGAATTTGCTTGAGTTTTTTGGTTAATCACACCCCGTTCTGATTATCAGAATTTAAATTTATATCAGAACAACAGAAGTAGAAACTATATAGCAGATATATTGGCTACATCCCACATCAGGTGTCAGGATCGGGCACTGGCCAGAACAATGGAAATACCCAGGCAGTATCACTGAACTAGTTGAGATTATCCAGGTCACCCCGTTCCTTCCACAATATTAATTGCTTAACAGCTAAACCATCAGGACGACCATTATGTCAATCTGGAGATTGGACGAGAAGAAGCTCACTTCAATATACATTCTGGGTATCATGTGATATAACTCACAAAGAAAGGGTACATAATGTATCAGAGATCAGCTCCTGTAAGGTGAGAACTCACAACGCAGCAGGGGGGACAGCATGTATGGAAGTTAAATTTGATCACTTTGGGTCTGCAAGAAACCAGGATTGATTATATAACTGGAATAGTTATTATATTATTGGTGTCTGAGTAACAAACTCGAACCTGAATCAGGTGGAATTATTTAACTGTGTTAAAAAGATTGCCTAACAGTGCAAAGGCTATGGTCTCTGACAACATCTAAGCACTACTATCGAAGACTTACACTCCCTAGCCAAGCTATTCTGCTATTCCAGTACAACTACAACACTGGCATCTACCCGACAATGTGGAAAATTGCCCAGGAATATCCTGTACACAAAGAGTGGGACAAATCCAATCCAGCTAATTACCGCCCCATCTGTCTACTCTTGGTCATCAGTAAAGTAATAGATGGTGTCATCAAGCAGCACTTCCTTAGAAATAACTTGCTCGCAAACACCCAGTTTGGGCTCAACTCCTGACCTCATTACAATCTTGGTTCAAACATGGACAAAAGAGCGGAATTCTTGCGGTGAGGTGAGAGTGATTGCCCTCGACATCAAGGCTGCATTTGATGGAGTATGGCATCAAGGAGCCCTAACAAAACTGGAGTCAATAGGAATCAGGGGAAGACTTTCCACTGGTTGGAGTCATACCTAGCACAAAGGAAGTTGGTTGTGGTTGTTGGAGGTCAATCAACTCAACTCTAGGACATCACTGCAGGAGTTCCTAAGGATAGTGTCCTCGGCCCAACCATCTTCAGCTGCTTCATCAATGACCTTCCTTCCATTATAAGGTCAGAAGTGAGGATGTTCGCTGATGATTGCACAATTCTCAGCACTATTCATGACTCCTCAGATACTGAAGCAGTCCATGCCCAAATGCAGCAAGACCTGGACAATACCCAGGCTTGGGCTGACAAGTGGCAAGTAACATTCATGCCACACAAGTGCTAGGCAAGAGAGAATCTAACCATTACCCCTTGACATTCAATGGCATTAGCATCACTGAACCCCCACTATCAACACCCTGGGGTTACCATTAAGCAGAAACTGAACTGGACTAGCCATGTAAATACTGTGGCTACAAGAGCAGGTCAGAGGCTAGGGATCCTGTGGGAAGTAACTCACCTCCTGACTCCCCAAAGCCTGTCCACCATCTACAAGGCACAAGTCAGGAGGGTGATGGAATACTCCCCACTTGCCTGGATGAGTGCAACTCCCACAACTCTCAAGAAGCTTGACACCATCCAGGACAAAGCAGCCCCACTTGATTGGCACCACATCCACAAACATTCACTCCCTTCACCACCGACATACAGTAGCAGCCGTGTGTACCATCTACAAGGTACACTGCAGGAATTTACCAAGGCTCTTTCGACAGCACCTTCCAAACCCACGACCACTACCATCTAGAAGGTCAAGGACAGCAGATAGATGGGAACACCACCACCTGGAAGTTCCCCTCCAAGTCACTCACAATTCTGACTTGGAAATATATCGCCGTTCCTTCACTGTTGCTAGGTCAAAATCTGGAACTCCCTTCCTAACAGCACTGTGGGTGTACCTACACCACATGGACTGCAGCTGTTCAAGAAGGCAGCTCACTGCCACCTTCTTAAGGACAATTAGGGATGGGCAATAAATGCTGGCCCAGCCAGCAAAGCCCGCACCCCAGGAATGAATAAAAAAAAAATTCACTCCTACCACCACCGACACACAGTAGCAGCAGTGTGCACCATCTACAAGATGCAATGCAGGAATTCACTAAGGATCCTTCCACAGCACCTCCCAAGCCCACGACTGCTACCACCTAGAAGGACAAGGGCAGCAGGCACATGGGAACACCACCACCTGCAAGATTGTATCCAAACTACACACCATCCACTTTGTCTCACTCCCCTATGCTTTTCCTCCATAGGTTCCTCCTGCAAAGGTTTCCCATCAATTTTCTCATTTGGAGGGCTGATACAGACATAATGGGCTGAATGGCCTCCTGTTGTGCTATAATGATTCTGTGATTCTCTGAATTATTGATCCAATTCCAAGTTATCATTAAGTTCGACCATCCTAAAGGCTGTGCATTCCCAGTCATAACAACTAACCAATGAAATGACACAATACTGCACCTGGGCCCTACCCTGTTTAATTTCCTTGCTTTAATTTTAACTCTCAGGAATGGGTGGGCTTTGCGCCAGATTAGGATTTAAAATTATAAAAATTTCAAACCTGACCACACCCCCTCTTCCGTTTTAAGGGAGGCAAATCTAGGCCTGGAACCAACCTCTCCTTGGAGGTAGGCCAGCATAAAAGTTTTTAATGATGTTGTTTTTCCCTATTTTCACATGTCTTTTTTTTCCTATTTCAGCTGAGTTTCCCAAGCCTCAGAAACCCCAGCAGATAACTAAGGAGTGAAGGGCAGGTCCCTCAGATCAGTGCACATTGCAGAAGTATCTCATTCAGGCCTGAAACCCCCCAAAAAACTTAACTGCTTCTAATCCCACATCCCTGATCTCCCCGTACAATCCCCATCCCCATCATTCTCACTCTCCTCCTCTTCGTGTTCTGTTCCCCCCCATTACAATCTACACCAACTGAATGAGATCCTATCTCCTGACCGCAATCTCTCCACCCAACATGAGCCTCACTGAGCACGACCTTCCCCCTCCCCCCTTCCCCCTGTCTCTCCCTCCATCCCTGATCACTCCTCCTGGCTGTCAATCTGACTGGCTGGAAGACGGAACATGTAGTAAATACTTCCTGCAATTAATTTTGGTAAGAGCATCAGATCATCAAGAATTCCTCCGTGCCCTTACACCCCTTTCCACCTCCCCATCCACACCAGTGTCTTTTATTTATGAAGCAATGGATCCCATAAGCTTTTTTTTAACAACATTCTTAGTTTGTCCTGTCACCTTCAACTATTTGTGACTGATAACTCCCAGAGTTTTCTGCTCCTGTACTTTATCAAAATAGCACCATTTAGTTTATAGAGAAAATCACTCTAGATTCAGTGAAGGTCAAACATGTCTATTGCATCTCGTGGTTCAATGGTAGTGCAAAAGGATTTGTTGTTCTTTCCATTACTTTTATCACGGCTTTAGCCACTCTATCAATTGATGAAATATTCATCTCCTTATGTCAACCTTTTGATCATCGCAACAAATGTCAATGCCTGATGAAAAGCTAATTCAAATCTGTTTACTGAGAACAGCAGCAGAATTCTTAAATGATTTCAAGACCACATTGGAGAATACTTAGAAGAATGTGAAAGAAATACAAGGTTGACATTATGCCAGTGACAAATAAGAGTGGAGCTATTTTTCTGACTTTGTGGATCTTTCTTACTTGGTTCTGTCCTTCGTGAGTCTGGGAACAGTCTTATTGGATCGGATTGGCACCCGAGGCTGGGTTTTGGGCAGATATAAGTGAGATTGAAAAGCACTAATTTTCCTGAATACAGTGTGTCCGACAGGTTGATGTGATTGTCTAGTGAAAAGAGTCAACAAGCTTTCTGCTTTTATGTGCTAGTTTGCTTCCCATTTTCAGCCCACACTGCAGGCTAGCAGCAATTGAAAAAGAGAGCCAAATATGTAAGTCTCAGCCTGTTAGTACACAGCCTCTCCATTGGCAAGTCCTCAGCTGTGCCTCCTCATGGTGACAAACAAAAACTCGATCACACGCATCCCAGGCTAAAGTTCAGAGGAAGTTTGGCCCCCAGACATGCAGTGTACATGGCCACCAGCATGTAAACGTACCCTGACACACATGAACAAACTCCCAGCTAAGGGCGAATAGCTCCTGTTAGGTATTAGAAATGATCATACTTTTGACTCAAAATGCTGCAGCATCATCAAGTACATTTCTTGTATCTCTCCAGGTGGCTGGCAGACTGATAGACTGATACATTGTTATTTGGCACATGATCTGGCAGTGATTATGGAACCTCAGGATATATTCACATAACAATTAGTTCCTAGCTCTTTATGAATGATATAACAATTTTTTAAAGTATATAATGCCTGTATATCAATATAACTTCCCAATCATTAACTTCATTTTTCTAAACTAAAGAAGATTAACAATTGACTTTTATAACAAACTGAACAATTTAAAAGTCTTTCATAGCTTGTTTTGTTTTCTAAAAATATTATTCACGGTATTGATTAGGTGGTAGTACGTTGTGCCTCCATCTTCTAGATTTGTCATGCATCGCTCTCAGTAATGAGTTGGTACATTGCACAGGCAATGCTTTGTGTGTGTTGTTTCTGGTGTTGTAGGAGTTGTGCTTGATGTTGCTGATGTTATGTTACTTGCTGGTGATGTTATTGATCTTTCAACACTTGTTAGTGATGTTGTCTCACTGGTTAGTGACGCTGTCTCACTGGTTAGTGATGTTGTCTCACTGATTAGTGACGTCTCACTGGTTAGTGACATTGTCTCACTGGTTAGTGATGTTGTCTCGCTGGCTAGTGATGTCGTCTCACTGGTTAGTTATATTGTCCCACTGTTTAGTGATGTTGTCTCGCTGGTTAGTGATGTTGTCTCACTGGTTAGTGACGTTGTCTTGCTGATTAGTGATGTTGCCTCACTAGTTAGTGATGTCTTGCGGGTTAGTGATGTTGTCTCTCTGGTTAGTGATGTTGTCTCGCGGGTTAGTGGTGCTGCTGCCGTTCTTGATCTTTTTAGCTTTTCCGGCTCAGGTGTTAGTCGAATATGGACTCTGTTCCTCATTTGCTTACCTGTTTCAGTCTCAATGATGTATGACATTGGAGTCTCAGCTTCACCAACAACTTTTGCTGGTTTCCAGGTTTTAATGATTGGATCCTTTATGTGTATAATTTGACCTTTCAGCAGCTCAGGCAGGGGTTTAACATGCTTGTTAAAGTGTTTACCTCCTTCTACTTGTGCAGTAGTGAGCTGTTGTCTTACTTCCTCCTGGTCACTTGAAGGATGTATCTTGCTTGGCAGAGTTGGCTTATATTTTCTTGCATTCAACAGCTCTGCAGGTGATATCACTCAGCTTTGAGAGGAGCAGATTGGCATGACAGTAAGGCAAGGCTTGGGTCTCCCTTTGTCTCTTGGCATTTTGTGAGGGTTCTCTTGACCATCTGGACATGACTTTCTATAAACCCATATTCCAAGAATACAAGAAATAGGAACATGAATAGACCACTTGGCACATCGAGTCAGCTCCACCATTCAATATCATCATGGCTGACCTTGGGCTTCAACTCCACTTCCCTGCCCACTCCCCATATCCCTTAATTCCTTGAGAGACCAAAAATCTGACTATCTCAGCCTTAAATGTATTCAACAATGGGGCATCCACAAACCTCTGGGTTAGAGAATTCCAAAGATTCACAAAACACTTTGGGTGAAGAAATTTCTCCTCATCTCAGTCCTAAATGATCAGCCCCTTATCCTAAGGCTGTGCCCCTGTGTTTTAGATTTCCTGACCACAGGAAATCTCTCAGCATTGACCATATCAATCCCTTCAGGACCTTGTACGTTTCAATGAGATCGCCACTCATTCTTCTAAGCTCCAGGGAATATTAACCCAATTAACTCAGTGTCTCATCATAGGGACCAATCTAGTGAACCTTCGATGTAACGCCTTTGATACAAGTATATCTTTTCTTAAGTGTGGAGAACAAACTGCACACAATACTCCAGATGTGGTCCCATCACAGCCCTGTGCAACTCTAGCAAGACTTCTTTGTTCCTGTACTCCAATCCCCTTGCAATAAATGCCTACATGCCATCCACCTTCCTAATTGCTTTCTGTACCTTCATTGCTAACTACCTGCGTTTCTTATATGTCAGGTGGTGGAGATGCCGTTGGGGGGCTCCCTATGTGGGAGCCCCACCTTACCATTGGAGCCCTGGGGTGGAGGGTGTTGCACGCAGCAGTCCCTTACAATCGTAGGATGTGTTTGCTCACAGGCTCCCAGGAAACCTGCATTTTTTACAACCTTATGGAGTCCATGTTTCACGTGTATGTTGCTTGCACTAGGCTGCACTCCCTCTTCAGTTACCTGAACAACCTTTTACTTCTGCTTTGTTTGCACTTCAGCCCCACACTCCTGATCTACGGGCACCCGGTGCGGAGGGGGGAGGGGGGATGGGAGTGAGGAGGATCTCGTCGTGAACCTGTTCCTGGGCCTGGCCAATTTGGCCATTAACAGGTCCAGGCAGTGGGCGATCAAGGGGATCGTCCGACCCGACTGTCTGCCCCTCTTCTGCGTCTATATTCACGGCTGGGTGTCCCTGGAGAGGGAGCAGGCGGTGTCTGCTAGCACCGTCGAGGCCTCTCGTGCCCGGTGGGCATCACGGGGACTGGGGTGTTTTATTGACACCTCGAATCATACTTTGATTTGATGTTGTAAGTTTCCTTTAAGATGAGTTTTTTCCTTTCACAGAATCTCTTTAAGGGGCTGCTTCTTACTTTGTCCCTCATTTTCTTTAATTTAGTTTATTTGATTACTCAAAAGAGTAAATGGATAAATGTGAGACAAGTGTTTTGGTAGAGTTTTATGCAATAAAAAATAAAACTCTGTTTGAAAAAGACATTCTTTGTCTCAGTCTTTATTGACAAACAGCTTAACAGTGGTGGCATAGGATGGTTGCTGCCTGTAAGTAAAAGATCGGAAATTAAACTTCCTTCAGGCAAAAGACTGTATTTGGAGTTAGCCTTGAGAAGGGTGGTTTGGACTCACTTTGGAGAATGGCTGAATCAAAATGTGGAGTGTCGGGACATGATTACCCACCGATGTTTTCTGAGAGTGAACCATATGACCAATGGAAGAATAAAGCAACCATGTGGACATGGGTTACGTCCTTGCCAAAGAAAAAACACGGAATGGCCTTGGCACTTTTGTTACCCTACAAAAATAAAATAAGATGCAAAGTATTTTTAGAGTTGGAGCCTGAGTATTTGAACATGAACGATGGTTTCGAAACATTATTAGATTTTATGGATAAGATCTACCAGAAGGATGACTTATTAGCTGCTTACGAAGTGTGGTCAGATTTTGACAAATTTAGAAAGTTGGAAGAAAGTTCCATCGAAGATCACAAAATGGAATTCAGTCGACTATATGAGATTGCAAAAGTTCCATCTAGAAATTCCCCAATCAGTGCAGGCGTTCAAGTTACTAGACTGTGCCAGAGTATCGGATATGGACAGGCTTCTAATTCTGACAGGAGTTAAATTTGCAGAAAGACACACTCTGCTAGAACAGATCTCAGAGCTCTAAAAAAAATTCCTCAGAAACCATTCCTTTGTGGCAGTGTCCATGGCACAAATGGGTCATTCGACAATAAGACAGAAAATGTTAACGGGATGGTGAGATCATTTAGAAACAGGACACAGGCATCAGTACGAAAAGAGATTTTTAACTAGAAAGAATGAGGACAGAAGAACCTTTGACTATAATGGCAGGAGAAAAGAATTGGAGAATTACAATAAAAGGATGAATCCCAGAAATGCCCAGGGTGTGGTCAATCGGTGTTTTAGATGTGATTCAAAATACCATTATGCAATGTGTTGTCCTAAACGATATAATAAGGTGTTTTCGAAATTAAACATGAGTCAGAAGACTCAGAGGAAGATGGGGATATTGACCAAAGAGAGGGCATTGTTTAATTAAAATAAGTTTCAGCCCAGTGATGAATGTCTTCAACTGTGCGGTGATAGATAGTGGATGTATGTCCACAGTTTGTGGAATAGACTGTAAAATGCTACCTGGACTCCTTAAATGACAAGGACTAGAATGAGGTTAAAGAATGAGAGTCCCACCAGTATTAGATTTGAAGATGATAATACCCTAAACTCTTTAAAAAGGGTAGTGATTCCCTGTAAGATAGCTGGAGTCAATCATTTCCTCAGCACGAATGTAGTGTCTAGTGAAATACTGTTACCAGCAGGCCAGTGATGAAGAAAGCGCAAATGAAGCTGGACATGGAAAATGACAAGGCCATTGTATTTGGAAAGCACATGGCTTTACAATTTACACAATCTGGAGACTACTGTATTCCTTTAATCAAACCTAACTTTTCTACTACGGAAATTAAACAGGCGTTATTAGTATCAGAGGATAGGAATTTGGAAGACAAAAATCAAATTGTGTTAAAATTGCATCGGCAGTTTGCTCACCTTCGCAAAGATTAAAAATTTTGCTAAGGGGCGCAGGAATAAGAGATGGAGGGTACACTAAACTTATAGAGGAGATAAGTGATAGATGTGATATATGTAAGAAATGCACCGCCACGGCTGATAGTGAGTCTACCATTAGCGAGGGATTTCAATGAAGTTGTGGCAATGGATTTAAAGGGATAAAGAAAAGAACGTTTTTATTTTACGTTTCGTAGATTTGGCCACAAGGTTTAGCCAGTCAACAATCATACAACATGGAGAAAAGAAAATAATTGTGGAGCAGATAATAGAAAAGTGGATCAGGACTGGATTGGGGCCACCAGCAAAATTCCTCACTGAGAATGGTGGGAATTTGTTAACCATGGGTTGAATTTTTTTGTCCTGCAGGCAGGCGCACGCTTGACCGAACGGGAGTAAAATAGTGCTCATTGGCGTCGGCTGAGACTCCTGACGTCATCGCGCACTGTCACAATCTTTCAGTCGGGGGCACAGTGGCTGCTGGAGCAGTGTCTGCCATTAATTAACAGGCCATTTAGGGCACTTAAAAAACCAACTGACTGTAATTTTTCGTTGCCCGTGCAATTTTCTGCTCGTCGCACGGGCAAAATGGGCAGGCGGGCAGCTGACATTTCCTCAAACCTCCTCCAAGGGCGGGATAAAAAGGGTCAGCAGCATTGCCAGTATGAGTAGTGGGGATTTTGGAGATAGTTTGTTGCTGGTGACTTATTGGCACTTGGCAGCTTCGTCTCTGTTCGGGCTTCGTTCTTAGCATTTCCAGGCCTCATTTCAGGAGTCATTGCTGCCTGCCAGGAGGATTCTGACCATGTGAACCCTTCCAGGTATCAGACAGCCTTCTCATACCCTGGTTTCTTTTTTTTATTCAATCATGGGATGTGGGCTTCGCTGGCTGGGCCAGCATTTATTGCCCATTCCTAATTGCCCTAGAGAAGGTGGTGGTGAGCTGCTGTCTTGAACTGCTGCAGTCCATGTGGTGTAGGTACACCCACAGTGCTGTCAGGAACGGAGTCCCAGGATTTTGACCCAGCGACAGTGAAGGAATGGGGATTATATTTCCAAGTCAGGATAGTGAGTGGCTTGGAGGGGAACTTCCAGGTGGTGGTGTTCCCATCTATCTGCTACCCTTGTCCTTCTAGGTGGTAGTGGCCATGGGTTTGGAAGGTGCTTTTTAAGGAGCTTCGGTGAATTCCTGCAGTGCATCTCGTAGATGGTACACACTGCTGCTACAGTGCGTCGGTGGTGGAGGGAGTGAATGTTTGTGGATGTGGTACCAATCAGGTGGGCTGCTTTGTCCTGTACGGTGTCAAGCTTCTTGAGTGTTGTGGGTGCTGCACTCATCCAGGCAAGTGGGGAGTATTCCATCACACTCCTAACTTGTGCCTTGTAGGTGGTGGACAGGCTTCGGGGAGTCAGGAGATGAGCTACTCTTTGCACTGTTCCTAGTCTCTGACCTGCTCTTGTAGCACAGTATTTATATGGCTAGCCCAGTTCAGTTTCTGGTCAATTGTAACCCCCAGGATGTTGATAGTGGGAGATTCAGTGATGGTAAAGTCATTGAATGCCAAGGGATGATGGTTAGATTCTCTCTTGTTGGAGATGGTCATTGCCTGACACTTATGTTGTGTGAATGTTACTTGCCACTTGTTAGCCCAAGCCTGGATATTGTCCAGGTCTTGTTGTATTTGGACATGGACTGCTTCAGTATCTGAGGAGTCGTGAATTGTGCTGAACATTGTGCAATCATCAGCGAACATCCCCACTTCTGACCTTATGATGGAAGGGAGCACATTGAAGAAGCAGCTGAAGATGGTTGGGCTGAGGACACTACCCTGAGGAACTCCTGCAGTGATGTCCTGGAACTGAGGTGATTGACCTCCAACAACCACAACCACCTTCCATGGTGCTCGGTATGACTCCAACCAGCAGAGAGTTTCCCCGCTGATTCCCATTGACTCCAGTTTTGCTAGGGCTCCTTGATGCAGCAGTCAGTCAAATGCTGTCTTGATGTCAATGGCAGTCACTTTCACCTCACCTCGGGAGATCAGCTCTTTTGTTCATGTTTTAACCAAGGCTCTACTGAGGTCAGGAGCTGAGTGGCCTTGGCAGAGCCCAAACTGGGCATCAATGAGCAGGTTATTGCTATGCAAGTACCGCTTGATAACACTGTTGATGACCCATTCCGTTACCTTACCTTGAGAGTAGACTGATAGGGTGGTAATACTGGGTTGGATTTGTCCTACTCCTTGTGTGCAGGACATGCCTGAGCAATTTTCCACATTGCTGGGTAGATGCCAGTGTTATAACTGCACTGGAACAGCTTGGCTAGGGGCGCAGCAAGTTCTGGAGCACAAGTCTTCAGTACTGTCGCTGGAATATTGTCAGGGCCCATAGCCTTTGCAGTATCCAGTACCTTCAGCCGTTTCTTGATATCAAAGTGGAGTGAATCGAATTGGCTGAAGATAGGTATCTGTGATGCTGTGGACCTTCAGAGGAGGCCGAGATGGATCATCCACTTAGCACTTCTGGCTTAAGATTGTAGCAAATTCTTCAGCCTTATCTTTTGCACTGATGTGCTGGTCTCCTCCATCTTTGATAATGGGGATAGTTGTGGAGCCTTCTCCTCCAGTGAGTTGTTTAATTGTCCACCAACATTCATGGCTGGATGTGGCAGGACTGCAGAACTTAGATCTGGTCCGTTGGTTTTAGGATCACTTAGCTCTGGCAATCACTTGCTGCTTATGCTGTTTGGCAAGAGCCCTGTTTTATAGATTCACCTTGACACTTCATTTTTAGGTATGCCTGGTGCTGCTCCTGGCATGCCCTCCTGCACTCTTCATTGAACCAGCGTTGATCCCCTGGCTTGATGGTGATGGTAGTGTGGGGGATATGCTGGGCCATGAGGTTACAGATTGTGTTCGAGTACAATTCTGCTGCTGCTGATGACTCACAGTGCCTCATGGATGCCCAGACTTGAGTTCCTAGGTCTATTCAAAATCTATCCCATTTAGTACAGTGGTAATGATTCAGGGCCTTGTCAATGTGAAGGAGGGCTTCGTCTCCACAATGACTGTGCGGTGGTCACTCCTATCGGTACTGACAAGGACAGATGCTTCAGTGGCAGGCAGATTGGTGAGGATGAGCCAAGTATGTTTTTCCCTCTTGTTGGTTCTCTCACTACTTGCCACAGACCCAGTCTAGCAGCTTTGTCCTTTAGGGCTCAGCCATCTCAGTCACTGGCAGAGGGGCGAAGGAGCTGCTGCCATCATCCAGAGCACCCAGAGAGGAGCCTGCAGAGACGACAGGCAGCTCGTGCGCAAACGTGAGGTTGCTCTGGACCTCTTTGCTCACCACTGTTGGATGGGCACCTAGCTGGGATACTGGGTGCCTCATCCATCTTCCATACTAACACGGACCATCTGAGGTCATTGCCTGTGTGAGGGCTTGCAGGTCCGAGCGCAACCCCAGGAACACTTGCTTCTGTCCCTGGTGCTGCCTCTCCATGAGAGTCGCCACTCTCTCAATGGAGGAGATATTTTGTTCAATCATGCTGGTTAATGCAGTGCTCCCGCTCCACATGGACTCCTCCAGAACAGAGACCATAGCACGCAGACCCTCATGGATCTCTGCCAGATCCTCCCGCACATCTCACTGGACATCCAGCATCTGCTGCCTAATGGAGGACTGCAGAGGCTCATCATCTGCCTTCGACTGAACATCGTCCTGGTCCCCAGCAGTCCTCCGACTGCCAACCCCCTGGGCACTCTCTGCCTCCGTCTGCACTTCAAGCGAGTGTGAAGTACCTTCACCAATATGCACTGAGATACTAGCTACCACTCTAATGCCCACCGATGTGCTGGTATCTGCGCTGGTGCCTGCTTCAGAGAGTGGGTGTGACGCAGGTGCAAATGACGCTTGATGGTCCTGACGGGTAGTCATTCAAGATCTGCAGCTGGGATGCCTGCTGGTGAACCTAAAAGTGAAAACAAGGACATGTCATTAGTTAAAGTCACCACACTGTCACTGTGCATGCCAGACACCCTGGTGAGACAATGGAGATCTGCATCATGGTGCCATCATCTTCCAATGATCAATGGGGACTGCAGGTTTGAGGCTCCCATCAATGAAGAGACTACACTAGAATGGTTGCACAATCTGAAAGTCTCACCTCTGTGCACTGCTCTCTTACCTTCTTCCAGCAGCCCCGCCTCTCCATGCCCAGTTGTACAGGGAGCTCTCCAGCTCCAGGGAATCTTGCTCAAAACAGGAGAACAGCAGCAGGTTGGGTGTGCCTCCGCCTATACATGCCCTCTCTGCTTGGCTATGGCTCACCTTCTCCTGAAAGGACAGAGGAGCATACACCATAGACCATAAAATGTAGGAACAGAAGTAGGCCATTCAGCTCATTCAGCCTGATTAGTCCACTCTCTACCTGCTGCACCATTGCTGCTTGGCCAGCCCCACCTGAGGGGCAACTTGCAGGGCACATCCAAGTTGTGGCCTTCGAGCTGCAAGGCACTCAGACTGAGCAGCCAAGGCTCACTCCCTTGGCCAGCTCTGGCATCATAGACAGTTGGCACTCAGACTCTAGTACCTCTAAGGCCCATGGGGGGAACGGCCACATCTTAATACTTCTACACACTGATCCATGCCAACATGGTACTCACCCTTTCTGAGCACAGCAAGTCATTGACACACTTCCGGCACTGCACCGATGTGTGCTGCACCACATCATGGCTGCTGACCATTGCTGCCACCTCCTGCTGTGCCCTCTTGTTGAGGTGCGGTGGCCTCCTCCTCCCATCTCTGGGAACAAGGGTGTCCCTCCTGGCAGCCACCTCCTCCAGGAGGACAGCGAGGCACTCATCTGAAAAGCAGGGGGCTGAGTGTACCCGACCTGCCGTCCCGCTTGACATTTGCTGCCGCAATTGAGTATATCATCTGGGCGGCAGCCAGACGTCCTTCCCTGGCAACCTTTCTGGGCCCTGCCTGGGCCTTCTTTATACCAGCTGCTGGGTCGCCATTCGACCCGGTGGCAATCAGGACCCCGCCCCTGCTCAGTCCTTCCCGGCCAGTGACGAGCCGCGTTTCACACTGGGCGGGCCTTAATTGGCCAGTGTGAAATTGTAGTCAGGGCCCAATTTCAGGTGGCAGTCGGTTTCATGGCCGCTCCTGGACCTGCCTGCCCAACGAGAGCAAAATGTAACTGCATGAGGTTTGGGATATGTGTGAAAACATTAATACAGTCATTATGAATACATCAGCTGAAAGCCCTTTCAGTGACCGAGTGTGTGAAAGGAATCACGTGGTGATTGATGAGGTGCTATGTAAAATATTGGCAGATAGACCAAGCTGTAAATTAACATCAGCTCTAACATGGGCTGTCCATGTCAAGAATTCACTCCAGATGGTTCGGGGCTACAGCTCATATCAGTTGGTTTTGGGTGGAAACCCAAAAATTCCTTCAGTCCCAATTGATTATCTCCCATGCTACATGTGGGTAGAAGAGTGTTCATTAAAGCTGAAGTTTCAGAAAGAACTCGGCGAGCTCTAAGACACAATGTACGATCATCGGAAACTATTTTCAATCAGGGAAACATGGTACACTATAAGAGAGAAGGACTTAATAAGTAGAAAGGCCCGGGAAAGATTACAGGTAAAGATGGTAAAACAGTCATTTTACAACATGGGAGCCAAACTACTTGGGTACACTCAGCGAGGTTAGTTGGCATGGACTACAAATTTGCGGGTTTGGAAAGCGTAAGAAGGGATGAGAAACCATGTACTTCTCATACCTATGCATTACTTGATTGTGAGGACCAGGTAGCTGAAGTTGACAGTGTATCTGAAGATGGAGACAGTAATTTGGACGAAGAAGATGAGATGATTTGCCCCAGAGGACAACTGCCAAAAGCTGGCACTAAAGTTACATACTTACCAAAAGGAACCAGTCAATGGGGGGATGGGGCGATTGTAGGTGGAACAGGGAAGGCCACTGGAAATATAAAAACTGGTTAAATGTATGAGATAAAGAACAGGAGGTTAGGCCTATGGATTGGGAACATGAAATACAAAAATGGAAAGCATGGAAATGCAGTATCAGTTCAGGCAGTGGGCCTGGGAGTGAACATGCCTCTAGGAAGAGATCGCAAACTGTTGAAAGAACATTTATAAATGGGGGAGTGAGATCAAACAGTAACAGTCTGAAGCTTGATAGAGGGCAGGTTAGAGGGCATAGCTTAAGAGGATCGAGCAATATGGCACAGACTGGTAATGCTACAAGGAGCAGAAGCCCATGTGATTGAGAAGTGTTAGTAGCTTCAAACAAATTAGAGGGTAAATTAGTAAAGGATGTCAAACAGCAAGAACTACATAGTTGGAAAGAATTTGGGGTATACACAGGTGCCAGATAGAACAACCAGTTCTGTCTCATAGCTGGAAATGAACGGAAAAGGTGCTTTCTGATAGGACTCATAAAGCTAAAGCCAGGCTTGAGGCAGGAGGGTTTGAAGAAAAATTGGGTGACTAGGATATAAGAACAGATTCAAATATGGCAGGGCAAGTTATTCTGAAGATCTTTTTTTAGCTCTATTAGCTACAAAAGCTTGGAAATGTAAGCCCATTGATATTAAAGCTGCTTTTTTGCAGAGACACCAACTTCAAAGGGAAGTTTTTCCCCATCCACCAAAAGAGATGCCAAACGCAGAAGGGACAATCTGGAAGATAAATAAATGCATATACGATTAAAATGATGCCTCCAGAACTTGGTAGTTTTCAGTGAGGTCAGTTTTGTTAAAGTTGGGTTGTCTTCAGCTGGAAGCTGACCTGGCAATGTTCTATTGGCACCATGGAGGGAAACTTGCAAGCATCTTTATGATGCATGTAGCTGGTTTTTTGTGGGGTGGTAGTAGTGAATTTGAAACGGTTGTCATTAATGGGCTCAGAACGGAATTTAAAATTGGAAATCAGGCTTCACAGAATCACAGGATTATTACAGTGTAGAAGGAGGCCATTTGGCCCATTGCGTTTGCACCGACTCCCTGAGCATTTTAACTTAATGCCAATCTCTTGCTTTTTCCCTGTAACCCTGCACATTGTTTTTATTTAAATGATCATCCAATGCTCTCTTGAATGCCTCAATTGAACCTGCCTCCACCACACTTCCAGACAGTGCATTTCAAACCCTAACCACTCGCAGGGTGAAAAAGCTTTTTCTCACCTCATGTTTGCTTGTTTTGCAAAATGCTTTAAAATTGTGCCCCTGGTTCTCAATCTGTTTACAAGCGGGAACAGCTTCTCCCTCTCTGCTCTGTCCAGACCCCTCATGATTTTGAAAACTTCTATCAAGTCTCCTCTTAGCCTTCTCCTCTCCAAAGAAAACAGCCCCAACTTCTCCAACCTTTCCTCATAACTGAAGTGTCTCATCCTTGGAACCATTCTCTTAAACCTCTTCTATACTCTCTCCAGTACATTCACATCCTTCCTATAATGCAGTGCCCAGAACTGTACACAATACTCCAGCTGAAGTCTAACCAGTCTCTTATATAATACATCATTACCTCCCTGCTCTTGTACTCTATGCCCCTATTAATGAAGCCTATAATACTGTATGCTTTAGAAACAGCTCTCTCTACCTTTCCTGCCACCTTTAATAACTTAGGTACATATACACCGAGGTCTTTCTGCTCCTGCACAACCGTTAGAATAGTATCCTTTATTTTATACTGTCTCTCCATGTTCTTTGTACCAAAATGCATAATCTCACACTTCTCCGCATTGAACTTCATCTGCCACCTATCTGCCCACTCCAATGTGTCAATGCCCTCTTGAAGTTCTACACTGTCCTCCTCACACATTTACAATTCTCCCAAGCTTTGTGTCATCCGTAAATTTTGAAATTGTCCCCTGAACACCAAGATCTAGATCATTTATATATCAGGAAAAGCAAGAGCTCCAATACCTGCCCCTTGGGGAACTCCGTTACAAACCTTCCTCCAGTCCAATAAGTACCCATTAACCATTACTCTCTGTGTCTTATCCCTCAGCCATATTTGTTTCCACATTGCTACTATCCCTTTTATTCCATGATCAATAATTTTCCTCACAAGTCTGTTATGTGGCACTATATCGAAAGCCTTTTGGAAGTCCATATGCACCACATCAACAGCCTTGCCCACATCAACCATCTCTGTTATCTCTTCAAAAAACTCCAGCAAGTTAGTTAGACACAATTTTCCTTGACTAAATACATGCTGACTATTGTGGTATATTTGACAAATGGACCACAGGAGGCTCAGGTACAAGTCATAATCATTTATTTGAGCAATTGCAAGGAGAGAACCTCTCAAGGCAGCTTGAGATAGCATTCTGCCAAACTACAAGTATGCAGTTTATTTTATACACTACTGATCATGTACAAGAACAATGTTCGAATTCCAATCTTGTCAGCATACAGGTTACATCATACATGCTCTTTCACGCCAGTAGAGACCTCTCCCCCTATCTAGGCTGGGGCCATCTATCCTTTCCTTATCTGTTGAAGAGCGCATTTAATCTATGTTGTTGTCATCCTCTGACCCCATTCCAGCTCCCAAGGCCTTTCTGTTGTTTGCAGGCCCTAAGGCTGTGCAAGGTTCATCTGGTAACCTTTAACTGTTAATGTGCTTGGTAGCACTGGTTGCCTGGAGATTTTAAGTAATTCATTCCCTTTCAATAAATTCTTACTGTATTTCCCCTAACAGTCCCCACTTTGGCCCTTGGTCTAGCCCAAGGTAGCCAACTACAGTGATACTGTCCATCCCCTTATGTACCGCCACTCATTGCGACTGGCCAGGTGTCCAGCTTTGGCACGTAAAACGGTATTGGTCAGATCACTTGTATCACCTGGCCCTTCAACTCAGGCCTCTGACTTGCTAAACGTCTTCTCCACCTGTTAAATATCCCCCAGCGCCACGCTTTTGCCACCTTCAGGTACAATGAATCAAGTATGTTAAGTACATAACTAATATCAGCTGAATCACAACCAGGGCATGGGAGATAATCTGAATCCATGGGTGTATTTTTAAGTTTCAGCCCCAATTGTACAGATCCTCCCACCATGTGGAGGAATCTATTTGCTCAATATCCTCTTTTAAGGCTCTAACTTGTTGCTGCCATGTATAGTAAATTCTATATATCTGTTGAGCCTGTCTCTGAATTGCGGTTAGATGCTCTGGTCATAAGGGAATTTCAAGGGAGAACTGGTTGAAATATGAGGGATAAGAGACCTGAATAGTAGCCTCTCCGCTCTTGTATATTTCGACCAGTTGCACCTTCCCTGCCCTTACCAGCACTTGCGGGTGTAGACACACTGAATGATTGTGGATGGGGCACATCCGGTTGCTCCCGTACAGGATCTTTTGCTGCCAAATGGTGATGCAATATCTCCTATTCCTCATATATGCAACGAGTCAGTTCTTTTGCAGCCCATATAGTTTCCATTGTACAATTGGCTGCTACTTAAAATCCGCACCTTGCTTCTTCCATCTCATAGGTTGGATGTGTGCATATTACTGCGGTGGCCTCTATACTACACCCTTCTATGTCTACTGCATATGGTGGAATGTCATGGTACCTAATATAGTAATCCCCCCGTATCACCCCAATATTTTCTACTCTACATAATGTTCTGCCAGGTGGTGACATAGGTATGACAGGTATTACTAAGACAATGCCTATTAGTGTATTATTATTCACTTTACATTCAACCTTCATTCTATTTACACATGTTAAACCTCTGAGCTGATAACCAGTCAAATCATGATCCTTATGTCGTGAAAGATTAAATAAATGTTCATTAGTTACCCATAAAGTAACTGCCCCTTCATTAATCTGTCTTAAATTCACTCAGGCTTGCTCCAGTGCCCAAGATTCAAAGGTGCTGCAAACGTCATTTCTGCTCACTTCGTCTGAAATATTTTTCCCTATCCCGATCAGTTTATTGATAGTCCCCACATGACCTTAAAGCACGGTAGTCAGGTCTTAAATTAACTGTGTCATGTCCTGGTCTGTATTTAATTGGGTGTTGTGAATTCCCTAGCCCCGTTCTAAAATTTCCTTCAGCTTGGAGTTCAAGGTCCGGACCTTCTGGTCAACAGTTGCCAGGTCAATAGAATTAACCACTGGTATCCCTGTACATGTCATATCCCTGACACTTCCGCGCCCGATCTGAAGCAAACCCTTGCTACAATTCAAAATCACTTGTTCTCCTACTGTTACATTTAGCATTCCCCATTATGTCACATTCGGCACTGTCCGTGCTGTACCAAAGTCCCTCCTGCGGTGCGGGATGAGCCGTGATGATCTGCATCATTGTTGCCAGTATCACCATGCCCATGAGCATTGACATTGTGATTAACATTCTGTGAACTTAAGCAGATAACCGTCCCAGTCGTCACCAGTCAGTTGTTGAGGTTAATTCTGCGGATAGAATCAGTTAATAATAAAACGCTTCAATTGTGACCAGTTCTTCCAGTGCCCCTTTCCCATAAAGTTCACACATGCATATGTATTGCTGGTCATGATTACCTCATATGGTCCCACAGACTTGGGTGCAAACCCCATTCGTTCTGGGTTTATCTCAACCATCATCTTGGTCCCCACCTGGGGGGTCTGTTGTTGCCTTCCGAATTTACCTGTTTCCATGTCCTTAATCTTCTGTTGGTCCCTGATGTCCTTCCTTAACTCATGCAATTTCTTACTCTTTCCCTCACATAATCTCGCAACCTTCCTTCTAGTGGTCTACATCTCCCCCTCCTACTATGATTCCTTCGGGTAACTGCATTGCTCTCCTTGTCATTAGTTCAAATGATTGTTCTGCTTGGGGTAGCCCTAAGACACGTCAGAATATTAGGCAACACTGTTGCCCAGCTGTTCCGTGTGTTTTGAATTGCTTTTGCTCTTGATGTTTTTTTTTCAAGTTCAGTTCATCCTTTCCACCATCCCAAAGCTCTTTGGGTGGTAGGGAATATGGAATTTCTGTTTAATCCCCATAAATTTACACATTTCTTTAATAACTTTTCCTGTGAAATGAGTTCCCTGATCTGAATCTATCTGGGTAGGCACCCTCCACTCCTTCCAGTCTACTATCTCCTGCTGCTGTCCCGCGTCGGACCTCAATTCCTTAAGCTGTCTGCACAACTCTACAATGCACCTTCTTATCTTATCTTTCAATGGCTCAGTATCTTCACTTCCAGTGATGGTTCTCTCTGGGAGCCGCTTAACTCTGCCTGTCATCAGGGTATCAATCCTGTGCTCTTACTTTTTGTAGCTCGCAGGTGCATTAATATAGTCAGTAATACATCAATTTAGCCTTTTTCCAGCTTTCCATTTCCCTGTTTCCAACTTGTGGTAAATTGTTGTTAAGTATTATTTCTCCTTACCCTTCAATTGCCTCAACAATAGATTCCACATAGTTTTACACTCAAGCTTTTTTTTTCCTGACCATGATCATCCTAAAATTCTCTTGAGGTCAGTTTCTCTATTGTCTTGATTGTTTAAAATGCTTCCTTACTCTTTAGACCATATTAACTATTTCACGTTAATGGGGATCTCTGTCTCTAGATCTTTGCTTATCTCCCCCTGTGCTGTTCCAATGTCTCAGTTGATGGCCAGATTATCAAATTCAGTTCCCTTAATGCAGTTTATGTATTATGTCCTCTTTCCCTAACTCATTCTCCTACTTTCCTCATACCATTTTACACATGCAAACAGCTACCATCTTATTTTGTTCAGGTTGCCTGGAGAGACTTTACAGTTCAATAAAGCATTTTCATAACAGTTTTAAAACCAAAATCAGGCATTGACATGTTTTGCTTCCTTTTCATCTTCTCAAAAAACATCTTATTGTCTCAAAAGTAACCTAATATTTTTTGGAATTATCCCAGATTCACTAACTCGGCCAAAAATTGGATTTCTGCCAAACTTTGTCAAGGTCTTGAGCTTAACTTAATATTTTGGGAACAGACCTAAAAATACAAAAGCTTGCAGCATTTGAATTAGTGCCAATTGTTGTCAAAAAACCATTTAAAGTGAAAATTCCCTTTTGAGAACTTCATCAAGAACCAAACCTCAAATTTTTAAACTTTGTAAGAACTGTAATTTACACTATCAAAATTAAAACAACCTCTTTCTCATGTGTATTGATTTGTATCCAGATTAAAGGTCCCATATGTTTATCGACACATTCTTTATCTTGGATAGCATCCCAATTATTCAATAGTAACTTTCTAAATTACACTGCACTTTACATCTCAAGATTGTCCCAAATTCAAGTAACAATGCTGTTGGGATGCAGATTTCCTTTCATATTTAATTCATCTCTTCAAAAGGAACCCCTTTTTATCCATTGGAATCACCTGGGTCATGTGCTTATGTCTTTTGGCTTTCCTAGAATCCTTTTCAATTTCACGTATATTTTCCTCAGAATTTTAGAATACCAACTCGTATGAGCTAATGTAACTCGTATTTATCAATCCCAATCAGCTTGGAAGCTGGTGATACTAGTCTGCAAAGGGGTGGTACAAAAGTTGGTTCATCTGTTTTAGCTTTACAATACCTTCAAATTGTGATTTTTGCCCAAAATCTCAACTCAAACCTTATACTCAAATCTTTAGAATGTGTGAGTACACTTTTCCTTTAACCTAACATGGTGTTTTTGAATCTAAAGTGCTGAACTACACACACAAATGACAATTCAGGGAAGAAAACACATTAAAGCTCACATACAAATGCTTCCTTGCACACAAACACATATATAAAGTAATGTATTTATGTTCCTATAACATTGAACTTAATGACTTAAAACTCTCATACTCTAAACGTAACTTTAAGTAGCAGTGGGAGGAATAAAGGGATCTTGGGGGCTCTACCTATAGGGACTGCTCCTGCCTGTCACTGTTCACTAACACCCCTAGCAGTACCCCCCTTCCCTCTCTTTCTTTCTCTCTCTCTTCAGCACAAACAGCTCTTGTAACTTAGTTCAATTCATTTTTTAAGTTACAGAAAACTCAGCAGGTGACCTTTCAAATCTTCCTTCCAATTGTCTTGATTAAATTTGACTGTTGTTCCGCTATGAATCTCATGATGGAGTTCACGGCTCCCCAGTCGAGTTCCATAGCACTTTCCTGTTTTCCTGATGGCCTTCTTTTCTTATATCCCCATCTGTCTCTGCACAGTTACTTCACGCGGCTCTGACAGCTTAGTTACTAGCGGTACTTACAATCTACTTATTTGCCCAGGGGCCTGGCCTCCCTGCACGGCTTTGGCTATGGTTGTATTTCAAACTGTAACCTGCCAGCACAGCTCCACCTGCTATCTTCGATAGCGGTCCAGCCTCCCTGCACGGCTTTGGCACCGCTAGCCCGCCAGTGCAGCTCCGCCTCCTATTCCAGCGCCTCCCGTCCTGACTGGCAAATAAAATATACTCGCCCATTTTGCAGAGCCATTCGAAGGATCCAATCCAAGTATCCAGCTGACTACGCCAAATTGTTGTGGTATCTTTGACAAACAGGCCACAGGAAGCTCAGGTACCAGTCACGATAGTTTATTCAAGCAATTGCAAGGAGAGAACCATCTCAAGGCAGCTTGAGATAGCACTCTGCCAAACTACAAGCATACAGCTTATTTTATAGACTACTGATTACGTACAAGAACAATGTTCAAATTCCAGTCTTGTCAGCATACAGGTTACATCATACATGCTCTTTCACGCTGGCAGAGACCTCTCCCCCTATCTATGCTGGGGCCATCTATCCTTTCCTTATCTGTTGAAGAGCGCACTTAATCTATGTTGCTGTCATCCTCTGACCCCAGTCCGGCTCCCAAGGCCTTTCTGCTGTTTGTAGGCCCTAAGGTTCATCTGGTAACCTTTAATGTTAATGTACTTGGTAGCACTGGTTGCCCTTTCAATGAATTCTTATTGTATTTCCCCTAACACTGACTCTCCCGAATCAAACCATAATTTTCCATGTGGTTGTTAATTCTATCCTGAATAATTGTTCCTAGAAGATCTCCCACCACCGGAGTTAAACTGACTGGTCTATAATTTTTTGAACATGGGAATAATGTTTGCAATTCTCCAGTCCTCTGGCACCTCCCCAGAAACCAGGGAACATTGAAAGATGATGGACAGTGCCTCTGCAATTTCCACTCTCAGTTCCTTCCATATTCTTGGATGCATCTCATCCGGTCCTGCTGCATTATCAACTTTAACTACTGACAGCTTATCTAATAGCTCTTCCTTATCAATTTTGAACCCTTCTAGTGACTGAGTTTCCTCCTCTGTCACCATGGCCTGGGCAGCATCTGCCTCGTAGGTAAAGACAGATGAAAAATATTCATTTAAAACTTCAGCCATGCCTCTTGCCTCCATGTGTCAGTCTCCTTTTTAGCCCCTAATTGGCTCTAATCCTCCTTTTACCATCTTTTACTATTTATGTGCTTATAGAATACTTTGGGATTTCCTTTTATGTTAGCTGCCAGTCTTTTTTCATAATCCCTCTTTGCTTCTTGCATTTGCTTTTACATATCCCTTCTGAACCTTCTGTATTCAGCTTGGTTCTCAATTGTATTTGCTGCCTCACACCTGTCGTAAGCACACTTTTTCTTCTTTAACTTAATTTCTATCTCCTTTGTCATCCAGGGAGCTCTGGGTCTGTTTGTCGTACCCGTTCCTTTTGAGGTGATATACCTTGACTGTACCCAAACCAACATCTCTTTGAAGATAGCCCATTGTTCAGCTTCTGTTTTTCCCGCCAGTCTGTCTGGCCCAGCTCCATTCTTGACCCACTGAGGTCCGCTCTCTGCCAGTTGATTATTCTTCCTCTGGACTGACAAATGTCATTTTCCACCTTCATCCTAAACCTTATGATACAATGATCACTGTCCCCTAAATGTTCCCCCATTGTCACTTGATTTACTTGGCTCACCTCATTCCCAAGGCTTTTGGTTTACTTAAATACATTGGAGTGGAAATCAGGCAGACTGTCCTTTTACATCAGCAATCCTAATTAGAGAACATCAACACAAAAACAAAAATAAAAATACCTGGAAAAACTTAGCAGGTCTGACAGAATCTGCGGAGATGAACACAGTTAACGTTTCGAGTCCATATGACTCTTCAATAGAACTAAGGAAAAATAGAAGAGAGCTGAAATATAAGCTGGTTTTAGAGGGGGGGTGGAACAGGTAGAGCTGGATAGAGGGCCGGTGATAGGTGGAGATTGCCAAAAGATGTCATAGACAAAAGGACAAAGACGTGTTGACAGTGGTGATATTAGCTAAGAACTGAGCTAATAGGTGACATTAAGGGTAGAAAGCAGGACGAGCAAGGTACAGATAGCCCTAGTGGGGGTGGGTTTGGGGAAAGGGATCAAAATAGGCTAAAAGGTAGACATAAAACAGTGGATGGAAATACATTTAAAGATAATGGAAATAGGTGGGAAAAGAAAAATCTATATAAATTATTGGAAAAAAGGGGGATCGTAAAGGGGGTGGGGGTGGAGGAGAGAGTTCATGATCTAAAATTGTTGAACTCACTATTCAGTCTGGAAGGCTGTAAAGTGCCTAGTCGGAAGATGAGGTGCTGTTCCTCTAGTTTGCATTGCAAACATTGCAGCAGGCCAAGGATGGACACGTGGGCATGAGAGCAGGGTGGTGTGAAATGGCAAGCGACAGAGGTCTGGGTCATGCTTGCAGACAGACCTATTTTGATCCCTTTCCCCCACCCCACTCACACTAGGGCTATCTGTACCTTGCTCGTCCTGCTTTCTACTCTTAATGTCACCTATTAGTTCATTTCTTAGCTAATATCACCACCGTCAACACGTCTTTGTCCTTTTGTCTATGACATCTTTTGGCAATCTCCACCTATCACCAGCCCTCTATCCAGCTCTACCTGTTCCACCACCGCCCCCCCCACCTCTTAAACCAGCTTATATTTCAGCTCTCTTCTATTTTTCCTTAGTTCTGTTGAAGAGTCATACGGACTTGAAACGTTAACTGTGTTCCTCTCCGCAGATTCTGTCAGACCTGAGTTTTTCCAGGTATTTTTATTTTTGTTTTGGATTTCCAGCATCTGCAGTTTTTTTGCTTTTATCTTAGAGAACGTCAATCCCATCGCAATTAGTTGTGGTAGGGCCTCCCAGCAAGATACAGTGGCTTCTGAAATGGTAAAAGAGGAACTCGAGACTAATTGAGCAACTGAATTGGCTAGGCAAACAAACAAGGCTGGACATCAGTTTTGACGTCCTGGAATTGATCACTAAAATAAATTATCCCAAGGCTGAAGGAATCATTATGGAAAAAAAACATTAACTCAATTAAAAATGGGGCAGTGTGTTTTGAAATTCCCATCTTTGGATGAAGTTAGAAAAATGAAACTGATTTTGTTCAGCGATGTGTCTTATACAATTCTGTGATGGATTTTCGAGTGCAGGAGGATTTATAATATGGGGGATAAAGGTTATTCCCTTATATATTAAGGTAAATCCCTTATATGATAAGGTAAATGTTTCCCCTTTGGCATGGGAATCTAAAAAGATACAAAGAGTTGTAAGATGTAGTTTGGCAGCGGAGACTCTCCCCCTTGTTGAGGTGGTAGATACGGCATCCTTTATATCAAAGATACTGGCAGAAGTTTTAAATGGAAAAGGGTATTCAGGAATGGTATCTATAAAATGTCTTATTGATAATAAGTCACTTTGAGAAAATGTTCACTCTACAAAGTGCCTTTAATGAGAAGAAATTGTGAATTGACATTGTAAGCCTTAAACAGATGCTTGAGAATAAGGAGGTTGCCAAGATCAAATGGATTGATAGCAACTACTAATTATCTGGATGATTCATCAAAAGAGAAGCGAGCTCCAAGGAGCAACTAGATATCCTCAAAGAGTTTTGTCGTTTCCTTTAAGAAAATAAAAAAAAGGAATACTCCTTTTATTCTGGACATATCGATATATATGTTCTCTTTAGTTCATTTTTTTAAGGAGGGGGATTAAGGAGAATTTATTGATTGGAAAATTATATATTGATTTTCATTATTATTATAATTTTTTGTGATTATATAAACTTAAGGGTTACTTTCTTTTTAAATAGAGGGGTATCTGTTGGGGAAGGAAACAGTTCAAGGAGTTCATTTGCTAATTATTAGTTAAAATTCTACTCATTTGGTTGTATAAAAGAGATAACAGGTGAGACAAGTGTTTTGGTAGAGTTTTATGCACTAAAAAGTAAAACTCTGTTTGAAGAAGCTTGCCTTGGCCTCAGTCTTTATTGCCAAACAGCTATTGGAGCTTAATATAGAATGTACAGTTAACATCTTTCCCTTTGTGTGTCTCTCTGATTTGGGTTGTTTGTAGCTGTCGACTCTCAGTTCCCCGGTATGTTGGTAGCATGAGGTTGCTGAGTTTCAGTGTGCCTTTCCTTGGGTAACTAATTTCCTTCAAATTTTCCAGAAAGATCTTCTGGTGTAGTCAGAGCTGAATGATGTTATTCTGTGCACTGGTATCAAGCTTCAGTTTCAGATTTATGGTTGTGGGCTTATTTGTCACTCTCTGCCTGATGTGCATGGTTGTGTGAATTTCTTTGGTCTGGGAACTATCTCATTTGCTTGTATGTTCCCAAAACTCTTGTGTCCTCAACCTCTCGCCATCTCCCAGGTTATGGATGTTTTGGTTTCTTTTCCTTCCCATTCACTCTGTTGCTCTGTCTCTAATAACTCCTTTACCATCTTCTTTCTTTGTTCTGCCCATCTGTTCCCAATGGTTGGGCTTTCCACAAGCTCTACAGTTTGATCCATATGGGGTACACTTCCTTCTGTCTGTGAACTCATGTGGTCGTTCACAACTCCTGCATATCTTTCTCTCTCTCTGGTCTGCATTCTTTTGTTGCTGTTTCACTGCATCTACCCTGCCACCTTTCTCTTTACCCAGCTGAAAACTAGCCATTTGAGTAGTAAGCATCTTCATCTATCTGTCTACTCGCTCTGACAGTGCCTACAGCCTGCAATATTTTGAGCTTGTCCTTTCCAATCAATTATTTTTGTACTTCAGGGTGCACAGTGGCCTAAATGAGCTGATCCAGCAGCCTTTCATCTATGTCCTTGAATTTACATTTCCTGGAATCGCTTTTCAGCTGCACTATGAAATTGTCAACAGGCTCACCTGATTCCTGCCTCAGGCTTTGAAATTCATATTGGTAGATCACTGAATCACAGTGCAGAATAGGTCCTTCAGCCCATCGAGTCTGCACCGACACGTGAGAAACACCTGACCTACCTACCTAATCCCATTTACCAGCACTTGGCCCATAGCCTTCAATGTTATGACGTGCCAAGTGCTCATCCAGGTACTTTTTAAAGGATGTGAGGCAACCTGCCTTCACCACCCTCCCAGGCAGTGCATTCCAGACCATCACCACCCTCTGGGTATAAAAGTTTTACCTCATATCCCCCCTAAACCTCCTGCCCCTCCCCTTGTGACTGACCCTTCAACTAAGGAGAACAGCTGCTCCCTATCCACCCTATCCATGCCCCTCATAATCTTATACACCTTGATGAGGTCACCCCTCAGTCTTCTCTGCTCCAATGAAAACAACCCAAGTCTATCCAACCTCTCTACATAACTTAAATATTTCACCCCAGGCAACATCCTGGTGAATCTCCTCTGGTCCCCCTCCGGTGCAATCACATCCTTCCTATAATGTGGTGACCAGAACTGCACACAGAACTCCAGCTGTGGCCTCACCAAGGTTCTATACAACTCCAACATGATCTCCTTATTTTGTAATCTATGCCTTGATTGATAAAGGCAAGTGTCCCATATGCCTTTTTGACCACTCCACTAACATGCCTCTCCACATTCAGAGATCTATGGACACACACGCCAAGGTCCCTTTGTTCCTCAGAACTTCCTAGTGTCATGCCTTTCTTGTCAAATTACTCCTCCCAAAGTGTATCACCTCATACTTTTCATGGTTCAATTCCATCTGCCACTTAGCTGCCCATTTGACCATCCCATCTATATCTTCCTGTAGCCCAAGACACTCAATCTTGCTGTTAACCACTGGCCAATCTTTGGGTCATCTGCAAACTTACTAATCCTACCCGCCACATAGTCATCTATGTCATTTATGTAAATGACAAATAATAGGGGACCGAGCACAGATACCTGTGGTATGCCACTGGACACTGGCTTCCAGTCACTAAAGCTTTCTTCTGTCATCACCCTCTGCCTCCTACAACTAAGCCAATTTTGAATTAACCTTATCAAATTACCCTATATCCCATGTGCCTTTGCCTTCTTTATAAGTCTCCCAGGTGGGACCTTGCCAAAGGCTTTCCTTAAATCCATATAAACTACACCAACTCATCTACACACCTGGTCACCTCCTCAAAAAATTCAATCAAATTTGTTAGGCATGACCTTCCTCTGATAAAGCCAGGCTGACTATCCCTGATCAAACCTTGCCTCTCCAAGTGGCGAGAGAATTTTCTCCAATAGTTTCCCTACTACTGACGTGAGACTCACTGGCCTGTAGTCCCCTGGCTTATCTCTACACCCCTTCTTAAATAGTGGAACCACATTAGCTATTCTCCAATCCTCTGGCACCTCCTCCGTGGCCAGAGAGGAATTAAAAAATTGGGTCAGAACCCCTGCGATCTCCTCCCTTGCCTCCCTCAGCAGTTTGGGATACAAATCATCCGGACCTGGAGGTTTGTTCACCTTTAAGCCTGATCCATGATTTAAATTTGACTGGAAACGTGTGCTGAATTTTTCAAAACTTTTGTCAGCGTTTTGTGCAGCTTCTGCCTATTAAACAAATTTAATCTTCTCTCCTCCTGCCCACAAAAGGATGTAGCTGACTTTTTCTCCTTTTCTAGTGCCTTTTGGAAAGCTACTGAATGTCAGTTTACAATAATGTTTGAATTACTGAAAAACCGACATGAAATTATCAGCCTCCCAATTCATCATGGGCTGGAGCTGTGTGTTTATTGCTATGACAACCATTTTGTTTTTGCACAATTCACTCAGCTTTTCTTTCTCTTCATGGTACTAATTTAGGTTTTTTTTTAAAAAAAATCTAATTCTGCTTTAAATTAATTTAAAACATTTGTGCTTTTACTCACAAACAACCTGCTGCCACCATGTTATGTCTTCTGATTCCCATAAGTTAGAAATAATCACACTGATAACTCAAATTGCTGGATCTTCATTGAATATATTTCTTGCATCTCTCCATGCAGTTGGTGGACTGATGGAGTGATACATTGTTACCCGGCCCATGATTGCAACAGTGAATGTGGCAACTCTGGACCCCCAACAACGCGGGGGGGACGACGGGGGGGCGACCCCCAACGACGCGGGGACGACGGGGCGGGCGACCCATTCTGTGAAACAGTGATCACTGGGCATTTCTCAGTGAAACAGTGATGACTGTGTGACTCTCAGTGAAACAGTGATGACTGGGTGACTCTCAATGTTACTGGGATGACAGTGTGACTGTCAATGATACAGTGATGACAGGGCGACTGTCAGTGGTACAGTGATGACAGGGCGACTGTCAGTGGTACAGTGATGACAGGGCGACTGTCAGTTGTACAGTGATGACAGGGCGACTGTCAGTGGTACAGTGATGACTGGGCGACTGTCAGTGGTACAGTGATGACTGGGCGACTGTCAGTAGTACAGTGACGACTGGGCGACTCTCTGCAGTACAGGGACGACTGGGCGATTCTCTGCGGTACAGCGACGACTGGGCGACTGCGGTACAGCGACGACTGGGCGACTCTCTGCGGTACAGCGACGACTGGGCGACTCTCTGCGGTACAGCGATGACTGGGCATTTCCCTGCGATACAGCGACGACTGGGCGTTTCCCTGCGATACAGCGACGACTGGGCAACAGGAAAAAAGTGCAAAGAAAATTACAGCACAAGAACAATTCTTTGGCCCTCCGAGCCTGTGCCGATCATATTGCCCGTCATACTAAAACATTTTGCACTTCCGGGGTCCGTATCCCTCTTTTCCCATCCTATTCATGTATTTGTCAAGCTGCCTCTTAAACACCACTATCGTACCTGCTTCCACCACCTCCTCTGGCAGCAAATTCCAGACACTCACTGCCCTCTGCATAAAAAAAACACTTGCCCTGCACATCTCCTCTAAAGTTTTCTCCTCTCACCTTAAACCTATATCCCCTCGTAATTGACTCTTCCACCCTGGGAAAAAGCTCCTGACTATCTACTCTGTCCATGCCACTCATAATTTTGTAAAATTCTATTAATGTCGCCCCTCTATTTCCGTCTCTCTAGTGAGAACAATCCGAGTTTCTCCAACCTCTCCTCATAGCTAATAACCTCCAGACCAGGCAGCATCCTGGTAAACCTCCTGTGCACCCTCTCCAACGCCTCCATATCCTTCTGGTAATGTCGTGACCAGAATTGCACACATTATTCCAAGTGTGGCCTAATCAAGGTTCTATACAGCTGCAGCATGACTTCCCAGCTTTTATACTCAATACCCCTGCCAATGAAGGCAAGCATGCCAAGTGCCTTCCTGACTACCTTATCCACCTGCGTTGCCACTTTCAGTGACCTGTGGACCTGTACACCCTGATCCCTCTGCCTGTCGATGCACTTAAGGGTTCTGCCATTTACTTTATAATTCCTGCCTGTATTAGACCTTCCAAAATGCATTTGTTCGGATTAAACTCCATCTGCCATTTCTCCGCCTAAGTCTCCAACCGATCTATATCCGTTGATTCCTTTGACAATCCTCTTCATTATCTGCAACTCCTCCAACCTTAGTATCATCTGCAAACTTCCTAATTAGCCCAGTTACATTTTCCTCCAAATCGTTTATGTATACTACAAACAGCAAAGGTCCCAGCAAAGATCCCTGCGGAACACCATTCAGTAAAGCACACTTCCACTGCTACCCTCTGTCTTCTATGACCAAGCCAATTCTGTAGCCATCTTGCCAACTCACCTCTGATCCATGTGTCTTTACCTTCTGTACCAGTCTGCCATGAGGGACCTTGTCAAAGGCCTTACTGAAATCTATGTAGATAACATTCACTGCCCTTCCATCGTCGATCATCTTTGTCACTTCCTCAAAAAACTCGATCAATTTAGTGAGACACAACCTCCCCTTCACAAAACCATGCTGCTTCCAAATTGTAGTAAATCCTGTCATGACTCTCAGTGATACAGTGATGACTGGGTGACTATCGGAGATAAAGCGATGACTGTGCAACTCTCAGTGATACAGGAATGACTGGGTGACTCAGAATTACAGAGATGACTGGGAACATTCAGTGATACAGTAATGATAGGGCGATTCTCAGTGATACAGTGCTGACTGGGCGATTCTCAGTGATACAGTGCTGACTGGACGACTCTCAGGTATACAGAGATGACTGGGCTACTCTCAGGGATACAATTTAGTGCACTGCTCTGCAGGTACTTGCCCCTAACCTTCATCGTTATTAAGACTAATTAATTGAAAAAAAGGAAGTAATCCAGAAACTGCTTGAGAAGAATCATCAACTCTACAGGTTTTACCCCAGCAAGTAATCCTCATTAGTCTAATGAAACATCTGCAGTACTGTCCAATACAAGCCCAGAGAGATGCAAGACACTTTGCTGAAAAAGCAGATGATCTTCAATCATGTGGTGGCCAAAAAGATTTGAAAAAGTACTATGATATTCCAAATCTGTCTATGGGCCACAGATTACCGCTATCTCACCAATCCTCAGAGTCAACGGTTCAACACTGCTCACTGGAAACACCCAAATTCTAGGAAGATGGGCAGACTACTTTTAAGCAAATCCTCAATTGACCTTCACCCATCAGTGACGAAGCAATCACCAGGCTGCCATTAACTGCTCTCTTGATGACTCTCACTTGCTGTTAGAAATGTAAAACCCATTCAAACTCCTGTCTAGCAGTCTCGGACAAAATGGAAAGAATGGACTGCCAGAGCTGACAACCAAAGGGAAGAAATCTATCTTGCTGAAGCTGGAGCTAGGAGCTTCAGGCAAGGACCTTCTGCAGCCAAAGTAAACAGTCTTCACATGCCAACACAAACAGGTTCCAGTTTCAGCAATCTGTTATTCTTCCAAACTTCTTGCTTTCTTCTTGTCTTTTTCACATCAGATATTTATGGGACAAAATTACAGTTACATTTCCGATGTGGATGTTTTGGCAACAGCAAAGCAATTCTCCAGAAAAGCTCACAGACGTTTATAGCACAGCACATCATGTCCATGCCGGTCAACAAAGATCTGACCACACTAATCCCATTTTCCAGCGTTTGGCCCATAGCCCTGGAGGCTCTGGCAATGCAAGTGAATATCTAAAAACTTCTTAAATGTTATGAGAATTTCTAACTCAACCATGCTTCCAGTCAGTGAGTTCCAGAATCCCACCGCCCTCTGGGTGAAAACATTTCTCCTCAAACCCCTTAGCCTTCTTCTATCTCTTACCTTAAATCTCTGCCCCTTGATTATTGACCCCTCTACTAATGGCAAAACTGCCTTCCTATCCACCCTACCTATGCCCCTCATAATCTTATACACGTCTATCAGGTCATCTCTCAACCTTCGCTGCCTATCCAATCTTTCCTCATAGCTCAGACCCTCCAGCCCAGGCAGCATCCTGGTAAATCCCCTTTGCACCCTTTCCAGTGCAATCACATCCTTCCTATAATGCGGTGACCAGAACTGCATGCAGTACTCCAGCTGTTGCCTAACCAGCGTTTTATATAGCTCCAACATAACCTCCCTGCTCTTGTATTTTATGCCTCAGCTAATAAAGGTAAGTATCCCATATGCCTTCTTAACCACCTTATCTACCTGTTCTGCTACCTTCAGGGACCTGTGGATATGCACACCAAGGTCCCTCTGATCTTCAGTACTACCAGGATCCTACCATTCATAATGTAATCACTTGCCTTGTTAGCCCTCCCCAAGTGCATTACCCCTCACTTTTCCAGTTTGAATTCCATTTGCCACTGCTCTGCCCACCTGACCAGTCCATTGATATCCTTCTGCATTTTACAGCTATCCTCCTCACTATTTACCATCCTAACAATTTTTGTGCCATCTGCAAACTTCTTGATCTTACCCCCTACATTTAAGTCCAAATCATTTATATACACCACAAACAGCAAGGGCCCCAACACTGAGCCCTGAAGAACCCCACTGGAAACAGACTTGTAGTCACAGAACCATCCCTCTACCATCACCCTCTGCTTCCTGCCTCTCAGCCAATTTTGGATCCAACATGCCACTTTGCCTTGAATCCAATGGGCTCTTACTTTCTTGACCAGCCTTGCTTAAGCCCATCAAATGCATTACCCTCATCAATACGCCTGGTTATCTCCTCAAAAAATTCAATCAAATTTGTTTAACACGACCTTCCCTTAACAAACCCATGCTGACTATCCCTGATTAATCTATCTCTCCAAGTGCAGATATATCCTGTCCCTCAGAATTATTTCTAGTAACTTCCCCACCACTGAGGTTAGACTGACTGACCTGTAATTTTCTGGTCTATCCCTTCCTCCCTTTTTTAACAATGGGACAACGTTAGCAGTCCTCCAGTCCTCTGGCACCTCACCTGTGGCCAGAGAGGATTTCATAATTACTGCCAGGGCCCCTGATATCTCTTCCCTTGCCCCCCCAATAGCTTGGGATGGATCACATCGGGGCCTGGGGATTTATCTACTTTTAAGGCCACTAAACCAGCTAGTACCTCCGCTCTCTCCATTTTAATTTCCTCTAATATTCCACAGTCCTCCACCCTGATTTCTACACCTGTGTCATCCTTTTCCATTGTGAAGACTGACGCAAAGTATTCATTGAGAACTGTACGCAAGTCTTCTGGGTCCACACACAGATTACCTCTATGGTCCCTAATTGGCCCTATTCTGTCCCTAGTTACTGTCTTGCACTTTTTGTATTTTAAAAAACCCTTTGGGTTTTCCTTTTATTCTACGCACCAATGTTCACTCATGCACTCTCTTAGCTTTCTTATTTTCCTTTTTAAGTTCCTCCCTGCATTTTTATAATCCTCGCGGGGCTCTGATGTATTGAGGCCTTGGTATCTGCCATAAGCTTCTCTTTTTTTTCTTAATCCTAACCTTTATATCCTTCAACATCCAGGGTTCTCTGGACTTGGTCCCCACCTTTATCTTTACCTGAACATAAACTCTCTCTCTACTCTCGCTATTTCCTCCTTGAATGCCTCCCACTGCTCTGACACAGTTTTATCTCCAAGTAGCTGCTCCCAGTCCACTTGGGCCAAATTGTATCTCATCTTAGTAAAATTAGCCTTTCCCCAGTTTAGAACTTTTATTTTTGGCCAATGTGTGGCTGGAAAGATGGTGCAGGAGGGAGGCTTTAGATTCCTGGGGCATTGGGACTGTTTCTGGGGGAGGTGGGACCTGTACAAGTTGGATGGGTTACATCTGAACAGGAACGAGACCAACATCCTTGCGGGGAGGTTTGCCAATGCTGTTGGAGCTGATTTAAATTAAACTGGCAGGGGGATGAGATCCTAAAAAGTAGCTCAGAGGGGAGAGAAGCTGAGATGGAATTAGAAGTTAAAATACTAGTAAGTGAGTCTGGAAGACAGACTCCTGGCCTAACATTGAGCTTTTCCATAACTATCCTAAATCTAACTGAGTTAGGTCACTATCTCCATAAGGCTCCCCTCCACTGATACATCTTCCACCTGCCCAGGCTCAATTCTGAATATTAGGTACAGGACTGCCCCCTCCCTTGTTGGGCTGTCTATGAACTGGCTAAAAAGGTTCTCCTGGATGCAACCTAAGAATTTTGCTCCCTCCCTCCCTTGCACACTAAAACTATCCCAGTTAATATCTGGGTAGTTAAAATCCCCTGCTATTCCTACTATTACTGCCTTATTATTCTTACACTTCTCTGAAATCTGATTACATATTTGATTCTCTATCTCTCCCTGACTGTTGGGGGGCCTATAGTACACACCCAACAGCGTGTTTGCCCCTTTTTGTGTTTGTTACTTCTTTCCACCCTTATGGCTTCATTTGATGACCCTTCCAAGATATCATCCCTCCTCACTGCTATAATTGAATCCTTGATCAATATTGCGACCCACCCCCCCTTCCTCTTCTATCCCCCTCTCTATCTCGTCTGAATACCCTATAACCAGGAATGTTGAGCTGCCAATCCTGCCCTCCTTTTAGCCAGGTCTTGATCATAGCTATGATATCATATTCCCACGTGTCTATCTGTGCCTTTAGCTTGTCTGTTTTATTCCTCAGGCATTAAAATAAATTCCATTTAGCCTTGTTAAGCACACTTCTTTCTTATCCAGCCTATGGGGAGAATTTTCCTCATGCCGGGCAGGCCATGAGGGAGTGGGCATGGACGGGCGTGGACCCAATTTTATGTGGGCGGGCCAATTAAGGTCTGCCCAGCGTAGTTCACAACTCTTAAGGATAGCGGGAGTGGGTGGGCAGCGGCGGCGGGCGTGCACAGACCATCGGGTCCAATAGCGACCTGGCGGCCTGTTTGAATGAAGGCCTGGCAGCCTTTGCAAAGCTGCTCACAATGGCCAGGAGAAGAGCACATCAGAGGGGCAAAGTTCATCACGCAAGTCCGGAGGGTTGGCCATCGGGGCAGGCCAGGCCAGAGGGTAGGTAGCAGGGCAGTATGTCCCTTGTTTCTCTGAAGAATGCCTAGCTCCCCTCCTGGGGAAGGTGGCAGCGCGGTGGGAGGTCCTTCTTCCGAGGGACGGGAGGTGGAGGCCCCCCCCCACCTGACCAAATGTCTGTGGGAGGAGGTGGCTGAGGGTGTGAGCTCCTATGATGTGGTGCAGCAAACATGGCCCCAGTGCTGCAAAAGATTCAACAACCTCCTGTGCTCAGGAAGGGTGAGTACCATGTTGCCTCAGGTCACTTAATGCAGCAGTTACCCTTCCCCTTCGGCAACCCCGCCCCCCCTCTCCGCACCCCAAGAAACTCTGAGGACAGTAGCGGCATTGAATCCCTCACAGCATGTATCCCTCTCTGGGTGTGACAGCAGAGATTGCCCATGCCCAGTTCACCCTGAGAGGGTTGAACTAGGATGTTCTGCATCCGCAGCATGTGTGACACTGACACCCAGAGTATAGAATGGGGGTGAAGGTCAAGGGTCTGCACCTAGGCAGAGTGCTGGAACTGGGAAGCATCTCAAAGTCAGGGTGCTAACATGCTGGGTGGGGAGCTTCCTGTTGGCAGGGCACCAATCCATCTGCTGGCCTTTGCGTTCCACATGCTTGTGCCTCCTTGCTGTGCCTTGTGGTGCCACATGTGAAGGAGGCAGCATTTGGCCAATGTGGGCAGGGGGGGAGGGTGTGGGGGGTGGTGAGCCCTGGCTTGTTTGGGTGAGTGTGCGGCAGTTGCAGGGTGACGAAGAGCTGGAGTCCTACAATGTCCCTCTCTAGCTGGGTTGGCAGGGATGCAATGGGAATTCCGGGGCAAGCTGGACTAATCAATGCTCCTCTCTCCTTTTCAGGAAAAGACTGTGCACAATGCATCAGAATGAATGCAGACTGGCGGAGGGCAGGCCCGGTTGGCCATTCTTACGGCTTTCGAGCAGCAGGCCATGGATCTGGAGAGGCGCTATGCCCCCAGGTCCACCAGTGGTGGTGAGGCTGGGGTGCCACGGGGAGTTATGTTTGGCGAGCAGTCAGGTGTGTCACAGAAGCCATGGCACTGCTGAATGCTCCCTGATTGGAGTTAGCAACATGGGTTGACCATTGATGATGGAAGGATGAGCGCATAATAATCCAGGGGAGCAGCATGCAAGCTGACATTTTCTGCACTGAAAATAATCAAATGCCCTTTTTCTTCCTTTCAGCATCACTGGAGCAGGGCCAGGAGAAGGAGACAGAAGGCCCACCTCTCACCCTTGAAGCCCCCGAGCAAATCCACTCACCAGCATCACACCATCTCTGCCAGGCAGGCACCAGCGCAGATACTAGCACCCCATTGGGGATTAGATATTCAGCTAGTGTCCCGGGGCATGGTGGTGAGGGCACTTCACACTCACTTGCAGTGTGGGCGGAGACAGAGTGTGCCCAGTGTGCCGGCAGACGGAGGACTACTGGGGACAAGGCACATGTTCAGTTGGTGGCTGATGATGTGACTCTGGAGTTGTCTGTGAGGCAGCAGACGCTGGAAGTGCAACAGGGTATTAGGGAGGATCTGGTGGAGGTACATGAGGCTATGTGTGGCATGGTGCCCATGCTGGAGGAGTCCACGCGGAGCATCACCGATGCATTGAGCCTCATGGCTGAGCGCCATGCTACCTCCATGGAGAGAATGTTGACTTTCATGGAGAGGCTCCTCCAGGAGAATTATCAGGCCCCCTGGGGTTGCGTTCAGACCTGCAAGTCCTCACAGTGGCATTGGCCACAGCTAGTCAGTGCCAGGGTGGGAGATGGTCTGGGCACCAAGTATCCCAGCTCAGTGCCCATCCATCTATGGGAGGTCTGAAGCGACCTCACATCAGCTGAGCAGCTGCCTGTCGGCTCTGCCAGCTCCTCTCAGGGCACTATGGATAAGGGCAGTAGCTCCTCCACCCCTCTGCCAGTGATCGTTGCATCCGATGAGGCTGCGACAACTGGGGAGATGCCAGCTGTGGAACTGGCTGCTCCCTCCCAGGCGGAGCCATCACATGCTCCAAGGGCCAGAGGACGTGCGCCAAGGTCATCGAGGCCAACAGGACGGCACTGTCTCAGGTGCCAGTGCTAGCAAGGGGACAGCACTTAGATGTAGCACCCGTCAGCGTAAATTTAAGGCATCTTTGGCACAGCACAGGTTTCTCACTGGTGCTTTTATGTTGACCCATAGTAGTTTCTGGGAGACTTGGTGTGATGTCCAAAACCTTTTTATTTTTTGGGTTATGAAGTTACATTTATTCTCTCAATATGTTGCCATGCCTCAGGGTGATTCCTTACTTCTGCAAGTGGACAGGAAGCCATGATGTTATGAGTGAGCTGTTTGACATTGACCTTTTTTGACAAGGGCCTTAGTTAATGTTATTATCCAGGCTGATTTAGCACTCAGGTATCGAATATGGAGCCTGCAGCCCTGGCGTGTGTTGAAGGTCCATCTGTGGTAAGCTAGCTGAAGGTTCTTTGGATTAATACCCGGGTGTCCCTGCCTCCTTGGAGTATAACTGCGTCAGTGTCTACCCCCTCAGTGTTCTCCTGTGCGTGCTCATCGTCAAACTCACTGCCGGGCTCATCGTGTGCATCTGGAGCAACTGGGTCTATGTCTTCCTCATCCACTGTGACCCACAGAGATCACCCACCGAGACCTGGAAGGAGCCGGAGGCATAGAAGTTGAGGGCAGCTACGACATTTAGAGCCACTGGCATGGGGTGTCCACCCACACAGTTAGCGGAGATCTCAGCCCAATCATCTGACAAATGGAGGCGACTGTCTCCCTTGAGAGACGGAACCTCCTTCAGCACTGGACCTCAGGCATATTGAGGTAGCTGCTTTGCCACCTGTATACCCTGGCAGCAGGGTATTGTCACATTCTGCGGCCCCTTCTGCCTTGCACTCCCTCTTGGCCCTGCATCTCTTCTGCCCGTTCCTCTCCTCTCAAAGCTGACTCCCCTGGAGGCTGAATGTAGACTCCTGGCCTCCTCTGCCTTTTGGCCCTCCCTTCCTCCTCAGAGGAGGTGCCTCCAGTGGAAAGCACATCTCCCATTCCCAGGCTAAGGAAAGGCTTCCTGAAAGCTACAGGACACAGAAATCATCTTTACTGTAAAGTCCTGACCAAAGCTTTTACCCCTGTCCTAGCAGCTGGAATGAGTTTTGAAGTTTTCCCGCTCACTCAGGCAAGTAAAAGTTACTTTCACACTTAAATACCTCAAACATCACATTCGCGACCCCACACACCCCTCTTATCCCAACCGTGGATGAGGTTTATACAAATGTCTCCTACCCGCCTGCCCGTGCAACATCCTGAAGATCGCACAGGCTGTGAAAAATTGAGATCAATTGTTGCCTCAAGGGCCTTAACTGGCCCATTAATTAATGGCCGACACGCCTCCAAACTCATAGCCCGCCTGCCTTCTGAAATATCACAATGGCACACAGTGACGGTGGGATGCACGTCCGATGTCACCGCACTTTATTTTACACATCGGTGTGCAGGGCCCGCCCTCACATGCCAACGGGAAAATTCTGCCCTATGTTTCCTCTGCCTTCCAGTCTGACTTACTAGTGACTTAACTTCTAATTCCATCTCAGCTTCTCTCCCCTCTGAACTACTTTTTAGGATCTCATCCCCCTGCCAATTTAGTTTAAATCTGCTCCAACAGCATTGACAAACCTCCTTGCGAGGATTTTGGTCCCGTTCCTGTTCAGATGTAGCCCATCCAACTTGTACAGGTCCCACCTCCCCCAGAAACAGTCTCAATGCCCCAGGAATCTAAAGCCTCCCTCCTGCACCATCTCTCCAGCACACATTCATCTGCTTTATCCTTCTGTTCCTATACTCACTGCTGAGTGGCATAGGGAGTAATTCGGGTATTACTACTTTGAAGTTCTGTTTTTCAATTTCCTACCTAACTCCATAAAGTCTGCTTGCAGGACCTCATTTCTCTTTCTTCCTATGTCATTGGTCCCACCTGGACCATGACCTCTGGCTGTTCACCCTCCCCCTTCAGAAAGTCCTGCAGCCTTGACCCTGGCACCCGGGAAGCAACATACCATCCTAGAGTCATGTCTACGACCACAGAAGCACCTGACTACTCCCCTCACTAACAAAATCTCTACCACTATTGCCATTTTACACTTCTTCCTCCCACCCTGAGCAGCCGGACCACCCACAGTGCCAGGGCCTTGGCTCTAGTTAGCCTCCTCAGAGGAACCGTCATTCTCACCATTTTCCAAGGCCGAAAAATACTTTGCGAGTGAGATGCACTCGGAGGATTCCCTCACTACCTGCCTGGTCCCCTTCTTCTGTCTGGCAGTCACCCATTCCCACTCCGCTTGCACTTCCTTAAGCTGCGGGGTGACCACATCCTGGAACGTGCTATCCATGGACCTCTCAGCCTCGTGAATGCACCAACTGCTCCCAGCTGCTGCTCAAACCCCAAAACTCGGAGTTCCAGTTGCTCCAGGAGGAGATGCCTCCTCCACACATGGTCATCCAGACCACCAGGAATGTCTAGGATTTCCCACATAGCGCAGGATGTGCAAAACATGGGACTGAGCTCACCAGACATATCTTATCAAAATAGAATATGGACCCTTGCTTTTATTTAACCCTTACTCCTACTTGAGCATAGACTAGATGCTAGATCCTTTAGGTGCTGCTGACTGCCTGTCCCAGGAGCCTCCTCTCACACTCTCCTCCACTTGCAGGGCCACTGACTAACAATCAAAATTCTTTACCTGCCACTAACGGATAGAAGGAAGATGGGATTTTGTCTCCTGTGACACTCTGATAAAAGGTCACTGACCAGTGAAATTGGCCCCGATATTGACAGGGGCGCATTTTCCAAATGGGAGTTTGGACCATCAGTAAGGAAATCCAGAACTCCCCACACCCTGTGAAATTTTAACTTTATGGCATACCTTCTTTTTGAAGGGGAGAGGTGGACGAACTCCCTGGAGTCTGATCCTAGTGAGGTGTGGTAGGGTTGTGGGGGGTGGGGTAGTGGTCTCTCTAATGCTGGAGGGTGGTAGATCTCATGGTGGGGGAGGGGGGTAGGGGCACGGAGGAGATGTGAAGTGTTGTCAGGAATTCAGGTAATTTTGGGAGGGTGGAGGGAAGCATTCCTGCTCCTCTTGGTCCACAAACAGTACGATAATAGTGCCGTCCTCACCTCCCTGCACCTGTGGGTTTATTGAGTCTCTGAAAACCCACCTGGCCAAGATTAAAACCTAAAACAGGCTAAATATGAGCCTCTTAGCCTCATTATGATATTTAAATAGTTAAGCCACCTCCTGGGAACACTAAACCCAGAACTGGGCGAATTGGTATTCGCTTTAAGATCTTAAAAATTTTTGGATCTCACCCAACCCCAACACACTCATTTTGGTAACTTATAATATCCACCATAAAACTCTAACTCTGTCTCCACAGATACTTCCTGACCTGCTGGGAATTTCCGGCATATTCTGTCTATGTTTCAGATTTCCAGCATCTACAGGATTTTATCTTTGGACTCCTTTTGTTGTGTCAACATTAAAACTGATGTGATCATTCTAGATTTGATTCAGTTTACTAGATTTGAGGACATCTGTGGCTTATTCTCAATATCAAACACCACAACAATAGTTTGTATTTACATAGCACCTGTAATATATTAAAACATCCCAAGGTGCTTATCACAGGAGGGGTAGAAAGGAAAATATTACATGAGCCACCTGAGGCATATCAGAGGAGCATGGTTACCTCGGAGGGTGGTGGGGCTGGAGGAGATTACAGAGATAGGCAGAGGCAAGACCATGGAGGGATTTGAAAACAAAGATGGGAATTTTAAAATCAAGGGTTTAGTTAACCAGGAACCAAGGTAGGTCAGTGAGTGCAGGGGTGATGGGGGACCGGGACAAGTCAGGACAGGGGCAACAGAGTAAAATGAGGGAGTCCAGCCAGGAATGCTTTGAGTCGGGTCCACAGCTAACAAAAGCGTGAACGAGGGTTCCAGCAGCCGATGAGCTGAGACAGGGTGACGTCGAGCGATGTTAGGGAGGTGGAACTAGTCTTTGTGATGGTGGGCATTTGTGGCTAGAAGCTCATCTTGGGTTCATACATGACAAGGCTGTGAACAGACTAGTTTAACCTCAGCCTGCTGCCAGGGCGAGGAATCGAGTCAGTAGCTAAGGAATAGAGTTTGGAGCAGGGACTGAAAGCGATGGCTTCATGTTTCCCAATGTTTAATTAAAGGAAATTTCTGCTCACACAGTAGAGGATGTCGGAGAAGCAGTCTGATAATTTAGTAACTGGATAGTTGAGAGAGGTTGTGGTGAGGTAGAGCTGCATGTCATCAGCACTCATGTGAAAACTGTTTTCTGATGCTGTTGCTGAAGGCCATCTTGTGGAGAGAACAAACGTTTGATCATTGGGGGCCACCAGAGTTAATGGTGTGGGAGCAGGAAGAGAAGCCACTGCACTGATTCTCTGACTAGGATTAGATGGATAAGAGTGGAACTGGGTGAAAGCCGCCCCACTCAGCTGGACAGCTGTGCAGCGGTTATAAGGAGATTGGTTTGAAATAAAAAAATTAGATGTGAACAACCACCACAACTTGGCAATTTCACAGTTCATGTTATCGTGGGAACTGCTTTAAAATGATGCTAAAATATGATTTATTTGAATATTTCAACTCTTGAGCTAATCATTATAAAACTCTGATTCAAATGTACTCAACTAGTACAATAATTATCCACGCCCTCAAAAAATCAATCTTCCTCGATCTGCCGTTCTTCTGTCATGCTGTCATTAAAACCTCATTATTGATCAACACTGAAGAAGTGGATCAAGAAAAATTATGAACCAACTGCTTAATAGGCTGTTTTCTCTCCCATAAACCCCACTTTACACTGCTAAGGTTGAAATTTCCAGTGAAAATGTGAAAGAGCTGACATTCTTGTCATTGGCTAAATAAGACTTGAGTCTGGATGCTATCAGTAGAGAATCAGTTCTACATGGTATGTGCATGAGAGAGGCTCCAACCTTGTGCTCCACCTGATAATTCAGTAACAGTCGAGTTCAGAGGCATGTGTGAAAACACGAACTTCATGGTCATGAGTACTGCAGCTGAAAATCTTGTGAAAGGAATCATACAGTGATCAGTGAAATGACACAAAACAATTTAGTTGATCAGCCAGACTGCATGAACCACCCATGCCTGGATGCTTGGTAACTAGCAAAGAATTCATTTCTGATGGCTGAAGAGCGAAATCCCTATCAATCGGGGGAGAATTTTCTCCCTGTCAGGTGGGCTGGTCAGGAGTGGGCATGGAGCCAATTGTTGCCTACAATCAGCTCCGTGCCACCATCTTACACGGGCAGCCCAATTAAGGCCAGCAGGACGTGCGCCCAGTAGCGCTGAGCGTTACCTGTGTGGGCGGGGGGGAGGAGGGAGAGTCGGGGCCTGTGCTCTTTCATGCATGCATGCGAATAAGTGCAGAAATCTCTCTGAGGCATAGAGCTGCTCCACGGAGATTAAGTTCAGAATGAAAGTTTTCAATAAAGAAAGTTAAAAATTATTTACATATGTCCCCTCATGTGACAGTGGGCAGTTAAAAGTCAATCACATTGCTGTGGGTCTGAAGTCACATGTAGGTGAGACGAAGACGGCAGATTTCCTTCCCTGAAGGACATTAGTGAACCAGATAGGTTATTCCAGCAATGATAACTTCATGGTCACCATCACTGAAGCAAGCTTTATATTCCAGATTCATTAAACGAATTCAAATTCCACCAGCTGCTGCAGTAGGAATTGAATACATTTTCGCAAAGCATTAGATGACTGCTAGTCGAGTGGTATTACCACTATGCCACCATCTGACCACGTGTGAAAGATCCCAAACTGACTTCTCTGCTGTGTGATAGTCCTCTTGCTCTAGAAGGTATGATAATCAGTTTAATTTTTTTCCCTGCACATGTGAATGCTTTATAGGACAGACAGGGAGACAGGTTTTTATCAAGGCTTTAACTGAAAAATTTCGGACTGAGCAATTAATTGAAGGAAAGGAGGCAGCTTGAACGTCAAATGTTCAGCTCTTTTGTGATAGATCAGCAGTTTGATAGTGTTAATGTGAGTGATCATGACTCACATACCATTGATATCACATCCAGCAGACAATTCCTCAGCATGGGTACTTGGGCAACATGTGTTCCAGAGAGGTCTAATGAATGGAGGGATGTGACAATTGTGGGATGTGCAAGAGAAGCTACTGACAAGTTTAAATATCAGTTGAATGTTCAAGATTAGGGCCATGAGGCAAGGCCCATGGACTGTCAGGAGTGGGTGAGAGAGTGAAGAGTGCAAGTGCTGATAGTGGGTCAGGAAGTGACTCTTGTGCCAGAAAACAAACATGTCCCAGGGAAAGAGCCTCAGGTATTATGAGAGTGAGATATTGCAGTAGCCCAGTAAGACATAAAAGTGTAAGTAGAAGCTGAAACTTGAATAGATTAGACAATGAAGTAAAGGCCGCAGGACAGTCTCAGAATGGAACTAGAAGCAGAGGTCCTCATGATCAAGGAATGAATGTTCTGAAGCTGCTGTAAATACATGTTAAATACGAACAAGACTCACCATGGAAACTTAAGTCATGTCATTTCAAACACACAACGGACATTATGGGGCAAATGGCTTCATTCTGTGCCTTAAATAACAACATAAGAAATAGGAGCAGGAATAGGCCATTCGGCCCATCAAGCCTTCCCCACCATTCAATAAGATCATGACTGATCTGCCCCAGGCCTCAACTCCTCTTTCATGCCAGCTCCTCATAGTCCTCAATCCCCAATATTTCAAAAGTCCACCTACCTCCTCTTTAAATATTTTCAGTGATCTAGCCTCTGAAACTCTCTGGAGTAGAGAATTCCAAACATTCATTACCATCTGAGAGAAGAAATCCCTTCGCATCACAGTTTTAAATGAGTGCCCCCTTATTCTGCAACTATGTCCCCCAGTTCGAGATTCTCCCATTAGTGGAAACATCATCTCAACATCTACCCTGTCAAGCCCCCTCAGAATCTTATACATTTCAATAAGATCACCCCTCATTCTTCTAAACTCTAATGAATAAAGGCCTAACCTGTTTAGCCATTCTTGATAAGTCAACCCCTTCATTGCAGGAATCAGCCTAGTGAATCTCTTTTGAACTGCCTCCAATGCCAGTATATCCTTTCTTAAATACGGGGACCAAAACTGTGTACTCCAGGTGCGGCCTCACCAACACCCTATACAGTTGTAACAAGACTTCCCTATTGTTAAACTCCAACCCCCTAGCAATACAGGCCAAAACTCCATTTGCCTTCTTAATTACTTGCTGCGCCTGCATGCTAATTTTTTGTGTTTCATGCACAAGAACACCCAGATCCCTCTGTGCTGCATTGTTTTGGAGTCTCTCTCCATTTAAATAATAGTCTGCATTTTGATTCTTCCTACCAAAATGCATGACCTCACACTTTCCTATGTCAAGCTTCATCTGCCAAGTTTTTGCCCATTCACTCAACCTGTTTATATCCCCTTGCAGAAACCTTATGCCCTCATCACAACATGCCCTCCCACCTATTTTTGTATCATCAGCAAATTTGGATACATTACACTCTGCCCCCTCCTCTAAATCATTAATATAGATAGTAAGTAATTGATCCTTGTGATACTCCACCAGCTACATCTTTCCAACCTGAAAAAGACCCTTTAAGCCCAACTCTCTGTCTTCTATGTGTTAACCAATCCTCAATCTATGCTAATAATTTACCCCCAATACCATGAGCTCCTATCTTGTGCAATAATCTTTTATGTAGTGCCTCATTGAATGCTTTCTGGAAATCCAAATACACTACATCTACCAGTTCCCCTTTATTTACTCTGCTTGTTATATCCTCAAAGAACTCTAGCAAATTTGTCAAACGTGATTTCCCTTTCACAAAACCATGGTGACTCTGTTTGATTGCATTAAGCTTTTCTAAATGTCCTGCTATTCCTTCCTTAATAATGGACTCTAGCGTCTTCCCAATGACAGATTTAGGCTGACTGGCCTTTTTGTCTCCCTCCCATCTTGAACGGGTGATCACATTAGCAGTTTTCCAATTCGCTGGGAATCTCCCAGAATCCAGTGAGTCCCGGAATATTTCGACCAATGCCTCCACTATCTCTGCTGCCACTTCCTTTGAAACCCTTGGATGCAGGGCATTAGGTCCTGGTGACTTGTCTGCTTTAGTCCCATTAGTTTCTCAAATACTTTGTCCCTCATGATAGAAACTGTTACAAGACCTTTCCTCCCATTAGCTCCTTGCTCATCTGATACCTTTGCGATGTTTATAATGTCCTCCACTTTGAAGACCGATGCAAAATATTGGTTTAAATTATATACCATTTCCCTGTTCCCCGTTATCAATTCTCCAATCGCATCCTCCAAGAGTTCCACACTCACTTTAGCCACCTTCTTGCTTTTTATATGCCCATAGAAGCTCTTGCTGTTTGTTTTTATATTTCCTGCCAATTTACTTTCATAACCAATTTTCTCCCTCTTTATTAGCTGTTTCATCATCCGCTGCTGGTTCCTAAAAATTCCCAATCCTCTGGCTTACCACTAGTTTTTGTCGCTTTGTATGCCTTAGTTTTTGACTGGATACTCTCCTTGACCACCTTTGTTAACCACGCGTTCATCCTTCTCATCGAGTCCTTCTTTTTGACCGGGTTAGATTTTTGCTGAGCGTTATGAAATATCTGCTTAAATGTCTGCAACTGCTCACCACTGACCTTCCCTTTAGTCTATTTTCTCAGCCTTCTTCAGACAAATCTTTCTTGATTCCTCTGTAATTATCCTTATTTAAGTTGAGGACTCTAGTTTGAGACCCAAGTTGCTTACCCTCAAACTGAATTTGAAATTCTACCATGCTGTGATCGTTACCCCATAGAGGATCCTTAACTACCATATCTCTTATCAACCCCATCTCATTATACATTACTAGATCTGTTCCTGGGTAAGTTTTGCAACATATTGCTCTAAGAACCAACCCTGATGCACTCTACAAATTCGCCTTCCATGTTACCCTTGCCAATCTGATGTGTCCAGTCAATATGCAGATTAAAATCACCCAAGACAATTGTAGCGGCCTTCTTACATGCGTCAATTATTTCCCAATTTATACTTTGTCCTGCAGTGAGGCAACTCTTCGGGGGCCTATAGACAACTCCCACCTGTGACTTCTCTCTACCTTTCTATTTTAATCTATTTATAATGTGATAATGGGTAATTAATACCAAACAAATTCCTTGACATTGAAATTTGACTATGAAGTCAAGGGGGTCCCATCCCTTCAGTTATTAATTCCTGTTGGAGATTTTTAAAATGTAACAATATAACATATATATTTAATTTTACTTTGCATCTCTTTTCTTTCTCTTTCTATCTCTTTATCAAATCCATTTCCCTCTCTTTATTTCTGTTTCTCTACCTGATTTGACATTGGATTCAATCAGTTTAACTTACACATCCTCCTGCATGGCTCCTTTTTAATTTCACAATCCTTCAGTCTGATTGGTTAAGAAGATATTCAGTTCTTTGCTCTGCCACTCTGTCCCAGGTGCCCTGCTCCTTGACATTAGCTCACACTTTCAGCAATTGGCCAAGGAAAAAAATTTAAAAACCTAAAGATTCGAGGTGAAATCATGAATAAGATGCTAAGCCTGTTTCATTGTAACTACAATGGGATTGCTATGAAGGACAAGGGGGAGGTGGAAGGGCATTAAGTTAAAGTGTCTTTTAATTTTTTTATTCAGTTTGCAAACATTCTCTTGCAATCAATAATATCTGCTGGCAAAGAGGTCATAGAGGAAAAGAAACTTAGGTAGTCCTTTCTCTTCAAAGGTCCCCCAGTACCTATTTTCAAATATATAATTGTGAAAGTATTCACTATCAATTTAAAAGGAAATTTTGGCCTTGATATTAATCCCCACCCCCACAAAACATGAGCCCAGCCTGCTGCATCCTGGCTCCAGTTTTATGGTGGTGTTGATCGAAGTGGTTGAGTGTCTCACTATGGAGAGGTTATTGACATGTTTAATTAGGGCTCTATAATGCAATTCCCAGCCTGAAATGAATTTAACTGCAACACAGGTTTCCCAAAAGCTGGATAGTGAAACAGAGATTCCTCACCACTTTATCATAGTGGTTAAAGGTCAGGAAGCCGGTGTGTATAAAGCTGCAGTAGAACATCTAGTAATGACTCATTAAAGCTAGGCACAGTTTTTTTTCTCGTTTAAGTCATCAGTACATTGACCTTGCAGCGCCCAATCTGCAAAGCTCCAAAACTTCTCCATTTCATCTCTCATCTTGACCTTTTAGTGATCATGGGAAGATCATGATTGGTGGATTTGCATCATTCCCACTCACGTGTAGTGGAGCGATGAAGCTTAGAACTAGAATCTGACATCCCTTTTCACATCACTTATTCCCATCCAGCTTGTGCTGTTGAGCGTTTGTTACCTGCCCTCCATCATTATTTGATCTCTGTGTTACAATTGGGTCTTTAAATTTCCTAGTTTCATTTTCTCCACTGAGTTAAAATGGCTTGTTTAAGCTGTCTGAGTTGCAAAGTGGGTCCATTCAGTTTAGTAAGCCTTTTAACTTTGGATTGGCTTGGGAGTCCACTTAGATATGTCAGAGAAGCCATTCTGTTACTGGGTAAATGATCCTCTTTATTCTTTATTTGCTGATTCCTATGTTTTTATTCTGGTAATACAAGCTGTGATAGGTAATTCATTGAAAGGTGCATTTTGTTTTGATTTGTTTCTGCAAGCGGCATTCTCCATTATTCGAGGGCTGCCAGACTGTAGTTTATGCCATGATTTCATTACAGGGCAGGGCTAGGAGATAGATCCCAATTCTGCTTCAGCTGGAACTGGGATCAAAGCCCACGCTGCTGTCATTTTTCTGAACCACACGCCTGCCATCTAGCCAACTGAGCTAACCATTCCACATCATTTATTTTTATTTGCTGTAAAATTGGCAATATAACAATATGATTGTTAATAATTAAGTCACAATGAGTGCAAAGCACGATTTCCCATTTTGCACTTGGTGATTCTTCATTAAGATTGTTGACAGATGAAATGCCATTTTTACCTTACCAGCTGAAGTATTTATAACATGAGAGAGTAAAGAATGATTGAGAAAAGCAGGTACCAGGTCCATTTCCTCTAAAACAAAAACACAAATACCTGGAAAAACTCAGCAGGTCTGGCAGCATCTGCGGAGAGGAGCACAGTTAACGATTCAAGTCCGAATGACCCTTCAACAGAACTAAGTGAAAATAGAAGAGAGGTGAAATATAAGCTGGTTTAAGGGGGGGTGGGACAAGTAGAGCTGGATAGAGGGCCAGTGATAGGTGGAGATAACCAAAAGATGTCACAGACAAAAGGACAAAGAGGTGTTGAAGGTGGTGATATTATCTAAAGGAATCTGCTAATTAAGGGTAGAAAGCAGGACAAGCAAAGTACAGATAGCCCTAGTGGGGGTGAGGTGGGGTGAAGGAATTGAAAAAGGCTAAAAGGTAGAGATAAAACAATGGATAGAAATACATTTAAAAATAATGAAAATAGGTGGGAAAAGAAAAATCTATATAAATTATTGGAAAAAACAAAAAGGAAGGGGAAAATCGGAAAGAGGGTGGGGATGGAGGAGAGAGTTCATGATCAAAAATTGTTGAACTCAATATTCAGTCCAGAAGGCTGTAAAGTGCCTAGTCAGAAAATGAGGTGCTGTTCCTCCAGTTTGCGTTGAGCTTCACTGGAACAATGCAGCAAGCCAAGGACAGACATGTAGGCATGAGAGCGGGTGGAGTGTTGAAATGGCAAGTGACAGGGAGGTCTGGGTAATGCTTGCAGACAGACCGAAGGTGTTCTGCAAAGCGGTCACCCAGTCTGCGTTTGGTCTCTCCAATGTAGAGAAGACTGCATTGGGAGCAACGAATGCAGTAGACTAAGTTGAGGGAAGTGCAAGTGAAATGCTTCTTCACTTGAAATAAGTGTTTGGGCCCTTGGACGGTGAGGAGAGGGGAAGTGACGGGGCAGGTGTTGCATCTTCTGCGGTTGCATAGGAAGGTGTTGTGGGAGGGGGTTGAGATGTAGGGGGTGATGGAGGAGTGGACCAGGGTGTCCTGGAGGGAACGGTCCCTGCGGAATGCCGCCGGGGCGGTGAAGGGAAGATGTGTTTGGCAGTGGCATCATGCTGGAGTTGGCGGAAATGGTAGAGGATGATCCTTTGAATGCGGAGGCTGGTGGGGTGATAAGTGAGGACAAGGGGGACCCTATCATGTTTCTGGGAGGGAGAAGAAGATGTGAGGGCGGATGCGTGGGAAATGGGCTGGACACAGTTGAGGACCGTGGGTGGAAAACCTCGGTTAAGGAAGAAGGAGGACATGTCAGAGGAACTGTTTTTGAAAGCGGCATCATCAGAGCAGATGCGAGCAGGCGAAGGAACTGAGAGAATGGGATGGAGTTCTTACAGGAAGCGGGATGTGAGGAGCTGTAGTCGAGGTAGCTGTGGGAGTCTGTAGGCTTGTAATGAATATTGCTGGACAGTCTATCATCAGAAAATGAGACAGAGAGGTCAAGGAAGGGAAAGGAAGTGTCAGAGATGGACCATGTGAAAATGATGGAGGGGTGGAAATTGGAAGCAAAATTAATCATTTTTTCCAGGTCCAGACGAGAGCATGTAGCAGCACCGAAGTAATCATCAATGTACTGGCAAAAGAGTTGTGGGAGGGGGCCTGAGTAGTACTGGAACAAGGAATATTCCACATACCCCATAAAGAGACAGGCATAGCTGGGGCCCATGCGGGTACCCATAACCACATCTTTTATTTGGAGGAAGTCAGAGGCGATTAAGGAGAAATTGTTCAGTGTGAGAACAAGTTCAGCCAACTTACCCCACGTGGATTTCAACTGAAGTTCCATCCCTCATGTTTCGAACCCACCCAGGATTATAGGTATCTCCGGGACATACAAAGCTCCTCGGACTGCTGTTCTCATCGCATTCTGAGATCCACACTCAGTGCCATGCACTGCCATATGAACACACTCAACCTCTCCCTCCAGCAGCACCGCTGCACCCTTTCTCAAAGCTGCGCATGCCCCCAGTTTCATTTTATTCTTCGTCTCATCCGACGCCTCAACAAGAAACTGTCTCTTACTTTCAGGCTAAGGAATGCAAGGTCCAACAACTCATCGACACCAACACCCACCCAGGACCCTCAACCCCTGCCTGTCCCTCTGTCCCCATCCTTTCTTCCAATCCCAGCCCCGGCCGTGTATTCACCATACCCCCTGACCTTCCCCTCTCCGACGCTGAACGTTCAGTGCTCAGCAAAGGACTTAGTTTCATACCCTTACGCCCTCATCTCAATGAATTTTGGGCTCGGCATGATGCTGAACTCTTCTTCCGCCGTCTTCGTCTCCGTGCTCACTTCTTTGGGCAGGAGTCCTCTCCCCATTCAACGGATCTTTTTACCCACCTCCAATATTCTCCCTCCACCTGGACCCCTCCCTCTGGATTCTTACCTTCTCTTGATCTTTTCATTGACAACTGTCAGCGTGACATTAGTCATCTCAATTTCTCTGCTCCTCTCACCCATTCTAACCTCTCTGAACTTGCTGCACTCCGTTCTCTCAGGTCCAACCCTGACATTGTCATCAAACCCACTGTCAAGGGTAGTGCTGTTGTCTGGTGCACTGACCTCTACCTCGCAGAGGCTGAGCGTGAACTCGCAGACACTTCCTCCTACCTCTCCGTGGACCATGACCCCACCACTGAACATCAAGCCATTGTTTTCAGGACTGTTACTGACCTCATCGCCTCTAGAGATCTTCCTTCCACAGCTTCCAACCTGATAGTCTCTCAACCTCGGCGGCCCACTTCTAACTCCTACCCAAAATCCACAAACAGGACTGTCCCGGCAGACTGATCGTGTCAACCTGTTCCTGCCCCACGGAACTCATTTCTTGCTAGCTTGACTCCATTGTCTCTCCCCTTGTCCAGTCCCTTCCCATGTACATCCGTGATTCCTCTGACACCCTATATCATATCAACAATTTCCAGTTCCCTGGCCCTAACCGCCTCCTCTTCACCATGGACGTCCAATCCCTCTACACCTCCATCCCCAACCAGGATGGTCTCATTGTTCTCTGTTTCTCCTCGAACAGATGCCCGAACAATCCCCATCCACCATTACTCTCCTCCGTCTGACTGAACTTGTTCTCACACTGAACAATTTCTCTTTAAACCCCTCTCACTCCCTCCAAATAAAAGGTGTGGCTATGGGTATCCGCATGGGCCCCAACTATGCCTGCCTCTTTATGGGGTATGTGGAACATTCCTTGTTCCAGACCTACTCCGGCTCCCTCCCACAACTCTTTCTCCGGTACATTGATGATTACTTCGGTGCTGCTTCATGCTCTCGTCTAGACCTGGAAAAAATTAATTTTGCTTCCAATTTCCACCCCTCCATCATTTTCACATGGTCCATCTCTGACACTTCCCTTCCCTTCCTTGACTTCTCTGTCTCAATCTCTGGTGATAGACTGTCCACTAATATCCATTACAAGCCTACAGACTCCCACAGCTACCTCGACTACAGCTCCTCACACACCACTGCCTGTAAGGACTCCATCCCATTCTCTCAGTTACTTCACCTCCGTCGCACCTGTTCTGATGATGCCACTTTCAAAAACAGTTCCTCTGACATGTCCTCCTTCTTCCTTAACCGAGGTTTTCCACCCACGGACGTTGACAGGGCCCTCAACCATGTCCGGCCCATTTCCTGCACATCCGCCCTCACACCTTCTTCTCCCTCCCAGAAACATGATAGGGTCCCCCTTGTCCTCACTTATCACCCCACCAGCTTCCGCATTCAAAGGATCATCCTCCGCCATTTCCACCAACTCCAGCATGATGCCACCGCCAAACACATCTTCCCTTCACACCCCTGTCGGCATTCCGTAGGGACCGTTCCTTCCAGGACACCCTGGTCCACTCCTCCATCACCCCCTACACCTCAACCCCCTCCCACAGCACCTTCCCATGCAACCGCAGAAGATGCAACACCTGCCCCGTCACTTCCCCTCTCCTCACCATCCAAGGGCCCAAACACTTATTTCAAGTGAAGCAGCATTTCACTTGCACTTCCCCTAATTTAGCCTACTTCATTCGTTGCTCCCAATGCGGTCTCCTCTACATTGGAGAGACGAAATGCAGACTGGGTGACCGCTTTGCAGAACACCTTCGGTCTGTCTGCAAGCATTACCCAGACCTCCCTGTCGCTTGCCATTTCAACACTCCACCCTGCTCTCATGCCCACATGTCTGTCCTTGGCTTGCTGCATTGTTCCAGTGAAGCTCAATGCAAACTGGAGGAACAGCACCTCATCTTCCAACTAGGCACTTTACAGCCTTCTGGACTGAATATTGAGTTCAACAATTTTAGATCATGAACTCTTTCCACCATCCCCACCCCCTTTCCGACTTTCCCCCTCCTTTTTGATTTATTCAATAATTTATATAGATTTTTCTTTTCCCACCTATTTCCATTATTTTTAAATGTATTTCCATCCATTGTTTTATCTCTACCTTTTAGCCTTTTTCGATTCCTTCCCCCCACCCCAGCCCCACTAGGGCTATCTGTACATTGCTCGCCCTGCTTTCTACCTTTAATTAGCACATTCCTTAGATAATATCACGACCTTCAACACTGCTTTGTCTTTTGTCTGTGACATTTTTTGGTTATCTCCACCTACCACTGGCCCTCTATCCAGCTCTTCTAGTCTCAATACCCCCCTGCCTTAAATCAGCTTATATTTCACCCCTTTTCTATTTTTCCTTAGTTCTGTTGAAGAGTCACGCGGACTCGAAATGTTAATTTTGTTCCTCTCCACAGGTGCTGCCAGACCTGCTGAGTTTTTCCAGGTCTTTTTGTATTTGTTTTGGATTTCCAGCATCAAAAGTTTTTTGCTTTTACCATTCCCTCTAAAGACCATTTATAATTTGCTCAATTGTAGCCTTGAACCACACTCTTCAAACTGATGAAGAAGGTAAGAAAGCATTGGTTAAACTGAAGGAAGATAAGAACTTACTTGTAAAAAAGCCAAGAATATCCCTTACAACCTGCCACATTTCAATCTGCTCAGCTAGTTTCCATTGGGGAAGCATTAACATTCTGATTAGGCTACAAAAATAAGGAGAAGATGCAAGTGAGATTGTTGTTTAAATACAACACTGCTGCTTCTATCAAATAAACATGAAAATAAACAATATAGTGGCACAGAGACTGTAACCTGATCAGCGTAGATGCTGGGGACATTGACACTGTGCTTGTTGTAATCTCTGAAGAGGATTTTTGTATACTGAGTTTTAAAGGGACCATTGGATGCCACACAAAAGAAAGACCCAAAACTTCCCACATTTTGCTTTTGAGCATTCGGCGGGATTTGGAGCAATCCTTTTTGCTCCTCAAAATAACTGCAGTGCCATTGCTGGCCCACCGTCACACTCCCTTGCTGATCGTCTCCCTCTCTGTGTGGCCTTGCCTCTGGGCCTCGGCACTGGAATGGCTTGGTTACACACAGGCACCTGAATGGCTGGGGCAGCTTGACTGAAATATAACAAAGAAGCCTGAAAACGAATGTCATCTGTTCAGGACTTTCTGCACTGGTGCACCATCACTGCCAGAATTAAACCCAGTTTGTGTCATGAATGAATTACAGGTGCAAATTCAACTTGAAGGGCATGACATTGTCGTCATTATTGAGACATGGCTACAAGATGGTCAAGACTAGAGGCTCAATATCCCAGATTATAGGAGTGTAGGAAAAAAATGAAATATGGTAGAGAGGGGGAGGAGTAACCTTTATGATTAGGGATGAGATCACTTCAATGATAAAAGAGAAAATAAGAGAAGTAAGCACACAATGGATACTTTGTGTATAAAATGAAGAAATAGAGGTTTTAAGGCTGTAGCAGGGGCTGTTTATAGGCCCCCTGCTAACAGCTGTGAAATGGTAGATTGTGTAAATGTTGAGGGTAGGCAGGTATATAGCAAGGGCAGAGTGGTTTTAATGGGGGATTGTAACTTTCATGTAGATTGGGATAAACAGACTAGCAGCTGTCAGAGCATAATGAATTTCTTGGGTGTGTTTGAAATAGTTTTCTGCAACAATGGGCTGAATTTTGCCCCCTATCAGGGGCGAAGTTGAATGGTGGGTGCGCATAGGTGCGCCTCCGCTCGATGCCCCCAATCAGGGGCGCGGTGCCATTTTACGTGGGCAGTGGGGGAATCCCAAAATAGAGAGTGCGCTCTTTCATGCATGCGCACGAAAGAGCTCACTCATCTCCCCAAGGCTAAGTGCAGCCTCAGGGAGATCGGCAGTAAATGTAAAATACTTTAAAATAGAAAAATAAAACTTCTCTAACATGTCCCCTCATGTGACAATGTCACATGAGTTGGCTCATGTCCATAACTTTTACAAAAACTTTAATTAAATTTTTAAAAACCTACATGAAACCTCATCCTGCCCGCTGGATGAGGTTTCAGGCTTTTTCTAATTCGTGCCAGGGCTCCAACCTTAAGGTTGGACGGGCAGGTCCTTGAATTACTTAAATGACTCTGTCAATGGCCTCAATTGCTCATTGACAGGTCGGCGGGCGCGCAGCTGATTTTGCTGCACGCCCACCTACTGGAAAATTTAAATGGAGCGCGGTGACGTCAGGACAATTTTCAAAAAAATTGAAAAACATAAACTAAGCAAGAGAGTTCCATCTGTGGTTTACTCAGGAAGTTAAAGATAGTATTAGATTAAAATAAAATGCTATAATGTTGCAAAGATTGGTGGCAAGATTGCGAGTGTTTTAAAACCAGCAAATGAAGGGCCATCAAAAAGTTGATAGAAAGTGAAAAAAGTGAACTAGCCAGGAAAATGAAAACACATCATAAGAGCTTTGACAAGTACATTAAAATGGAAGAGAGTAGTTAAAGTAAGTGTTAGTCCCTCAAAAACAGAAAGGAGAAATGATTATGGCGAATGAGGAAATGGCAGAGACATTGAACAAATCCTTTGTGTCTGTCTTCACAGTAGAAGACACAAGGTGCATACCAGAAATAAAGGGTAATCTAGGGGCCAATAAGAGTGAGGTAATTAATCTCACACTGGAGAACACTAAGGAACTAAAATCCGACAAATCCCCAGGGCCTGATGGCTTACACCCTAGGGTTCTAAAAGAGATAGCTGCAGAGATACTAGATGCACTAGCTATGATTTTCCAAAATTCCCTAGATTGTAGATCAGTTCCAACAGATTGGAAGTTAGCAAATGGGTGGTAAATAGTGAGGAGGTAGCAGTAAACTGCAGGAGGATATCAATGGACTGGTCAGGTGGGCAGAGCAGTGGCAAGTGGAATTCAACCTGGAAAAGTGTGAGGTAATGCCCTTGGCGAGGGCTAACAAGGCAAGGGGTTACACTATGAATGGTAGGACTCTGGAAAGTACTGAAGATCAGAGGGACTTTGCTGTGCATATCCACAGATCTCTGAAGGTAGCAGGGATGGTAGATAAGGTGGTTAAGAAAGCATATGGGAAACTTGCTTCTATTAGCTGAGGCATAGAATACAAGAGCAGGGAGGTTATGATGGAGATGTATAAAACACTGGTTAGGCCACAACTGGAGTACTGTGTGCAGTTCTGGTCACCACATTATAGGAAGGATATGATTGCACTGGGGAGGGTGAAGAGGGGATTTACCAGGATGCTGCCTGGGCTGCAGGGTCTGAGCTATGAGGAAAGATTGGATAGGCTGGGGTTGTTTTCCTTGGACCAGCGAAGTTTGAGAGGGGACCTGATAGAGGTGTATAAGATTATGAGGGACATAGATAGGGTTGATAGGAAGGCACTTTTTTCCATTAGTGGAGGGGTCAATAATCAGGGGGCATAGATTTAAGGTAAGAGGTAGAAGGCTAAGAGGGAAGTTGAGGAGAATTTTTTTCACCCAGAGGGTGGTGGGATTCTGGAACTCACTGACTGAAAGCGTGGTTGAGTCAGAAACTCTTGTAACAGTTAAGAAGTATTTAGATATTCACTTGTGTTGCCATAGCCTTCAGGGCTATGGGCCAAGCGCTGGAAAATGGGATTAGCGTGGTCAGACCTTTGCTGACCGCCAATGAGCCTATGAGCAGAATCTTCTGTCTGGTGGGCGGGCAGAGTGGGAGCGTGTGTGGTTGTGGACAAAATCACCGCCCGCGATTGTGTCTGTGCCGCCATTTTACATGCGTGGGCTGATCAAGGCCCGTCCAGCATGAATCGTGGCTCCCAAGGACAGCAGGAGTGGGCGGGCGGCGGCGGGACTGCAATAACTACCGGGTCCAATGGCGACCTGATGGCCTGTTTTAAAAAGCTGCTGCAGCCTTTCAAAGGCTGTGAATCAAGGCCAGTGGAAGGGCTTCCCAGAGCGTTGCTGCTGAGCAGGCCAGCCAGGAGGGTAGGGGGGGCACTGTGCCCCTCGATTTTTCAATGATTGCCTTGCTGTCCTCCTTGAGGAGGTGGCAGCATGGCGGGAGGTCCTGGTACCCCAGAACAGGAGGAGGAGGCCCCCCACATGACCAAACGTGCTTGGGAGGAGGTGGTGGAGATGATAAGTTCCCACGACGTAGTACAGCGCACGTGGATCCAGTGCCGCAGGGGCTTTAACAACTTGTTGCGCTCAGGAAGGTTGAGGACAATGTTGGTTTTGGTCACTTAATCCAGCAGGTAGGCTTTGCCCCCTGCTGCCCCCCTCCATCTCCTCCCAAGTCTGAGTGTAGCATCCGGTGAGGCTACGATGACTGGGGAGATGCCAGCTGTGGAACTGGCAGCCCCCTCCCAGGCGGGGCCAGCACAGGTTCCATGGGCCAGAGGACGACCGTCAAGGTCATCAAGGCCAACAGGACAGCAGGGTCTGCAGGCTGTCTCAGATGTCACTCCGAGTGATGGGGCAGCACCAAGACTAGCACCCATAAATGTAAGCATAAGGCATCTTAGTCACACCACGGGTTTATCACTGGTGCTTTTGTGTTGGCCTGCAATGAGGGTTTTGTGTTTTGTTTTGATTTTGAACACCATTGTCATTTTGTTTCCTATAGTTTCTTTGCTTCTGATATTAAATTTAACACGTCACCATGGCTGAGGGTGCCTCTTTTCTTCTGCAGGTGGATGGTTTCCAATAATGTAATGAGTGCTTTGTTGGACATTCAGCTTTATTAACAAGGCCCTTAGTTATTGTTCCTAACCTGGCAGATTTTGCACTTAGGTATCGAGTATGGAGCCTACAGCCCAGGCTTATTCTGGAGATCCATATGTGGTGTGCTAGCTGAAGGCTTGTTGGGGTATCCCTGCCCCCCTGGAGTATCCCCGGGTCAGCACCTACCCCTTCAGCATTTCCCTGTGCGTGCTCATCCTCGGACTCACTGCTGGATTCATCATGTGCAGCTGAAGCCACTGCATCAACGTCTTCATCATCCACTGCGTCCTCCCTTTCCAACGCAAGATTGTGGAGAGCACAGCATGCAACCACTATCACCAAGATACGATCTGGGGAGCACTGGAGTGCGCCCCCTGAGCGGTCCAGGCATCGGAAGTGCATCTTGTGAAGACTAATGGTTCTCTCCACCACAGCCATTGTGGAGCCGTGACTCCTATTGTAGCATTGCTCAGCTTCTGTTCATGGATGGCGGAGAGGCATCATGAGCCACCTTCTGAGGGTATAGCCCTTGTCACCCAGCAGCCACCCATCCAGCCGGGCTGGAGCACTAAAGAGCCCTGGCATCTGGGAATATCTGAGGACGTAGGCGTCATGGGAGCTGCCTGGGTACCTTGCACAGACTTGTAGAATCAGCATCCTGTGATCACACACTATCTGCACGTTCATGGAGTGGATGTCCTTCCTGTTGATGAAGGCACCGGGCTCACCTGCTAGCGCCTTGATGGCCACATGTGTACAGTCTATAGCACCCTGGATGCTGGGGAAGCCAGCAATGGCCACAAAGCCTCTGGCTCACTGTGTCTGGCTGGCCTGGTCACAGCGGAAGTGGATGAAGTCTGAACAGCGCGTCTGTAACCTGCTTGACACAAGTGTGGACAGCTGATTGGGAGACACCGCAAAGATCACCCACCGAGCCCTGGAAAGAGCCAGAGGCATAGAAGTTGAGGGCAGTTGTGACCTTCAGAGCCACTGGCATGGGGTGTCCACCCACACAGTTCATGGAGATCTCAGGGCCAATCATCTGACAGATAAAGTTGACTGTCTCCCTTGAGAGACAAAGCCTCCTTTGGCACTGCACCTCAGTCATATTGAGGTAGCTGCTTCGCCGCTTGTATACCCTGGCAGCAGGATAGTGGTGTCTTCTGTGGCCCCATCGGCCTTGGACTATCTCTTCGCCCTGCACCCCTTGTGCCTGCACCTCTCCTCCCAAAGGTGGCTCCACTGGAGGCTGAATGTGTACTCCTGGCCTCCTCCCCCTTCTAGTCCTCCCTTTCTTCTCAGAGGAGCTGCCTCCAGTGAACAGTTCAGCTCCCATTCCCAGGCTAAGGGAAGGCTTTCTGAAACCAGCAGGCCCAGAAAAGGTTCCTCATTGCAGAGTGCTGACCTGAAGGTTGTGAGTCCAGACCAAGCAGCTGGTATGCGTTTTGAAGTATTGCAGATCACGCAGATAAGTATCAGTAACTTTGAAAAAACTTTATTTGACAGAGCACACTTGCGGCCCCACTGAGCCCTCTTATCCCATGGATGAGGTTTATACAACTGTGTCCTACCAACCTGCCCATTGCACCCATGAGCCAACCCGAAGATCACACGGGCGCCAAAAAATTGTGGTCAATTGGTGCCTCAATTGGCCCATTAATTAATGGTGCGCTCGCCCAATGAAATATCGTGATGGGGGTGCGGTGACATCGGGACACATGGACGTGTGGGGACGTGCGGGGCCCGCCCCTGCATGCCAACGGGAAAATTCTGGCCTATGAGTCTATAATGTAACAGCGGTATTCAAGAAAGAGGGAGAGAAAAAAGATGGAACGACAGGCCGGTTAATCTGACATCACTCATTGGGAAAATACTGTAATCTATTATTAAGGAAGTCTTAACAATGTAGTTAGAAAATCATAGTATCATCAAACAAAATCACATGGCCCTATGAAAGGCAAATCCTGTTTGACAAATTTATTCGAGTTTTTGAGGATGTGTGTAACTTGTTGGGTCAATAAAGAGGAGGACCAGTTGATGCTGGATTTCCAAAAGAAATTTGATATGGTTCCACACAAAATTAACAGGCTAGGTAAGGCCTCATGGAGTTGTGGGTAATATATTAGCATGGATAAAGGATTGGTTGACAGACAGGAAGCAGAGAGTAGACATAAATGGAGCTTTTTCAGGTTGGCAGGCAGTGGAGTACTGCAAGGGTCAGTGCTGGGGCTTCAGCTGTTTACAATCTACAATAATGACTTAGACAAAAAGACCAAAACTAATGTCTCTAAGTTTGCTGATGATATAAAGTTAGGTGGAAATGCAAGCCGTGGTGGACACAGGGAGACTGCAAAAAGATGCAGGCAGGTTAAATGAGTGGCCAGCAAGATGGCAGGTTAAGCATATTGTGGTATAGTGTGAGGTTATGCACTTCATGTAAGAATAGAAAAGCAGAATGCTTTTTAAAAGCTATGAAACTTGTAAATGTTGATGTTCAGAGAGATTCGGGTGTACTTGTGCTCGAACACAGAAAGTTAGCATACAGCAAGGAGTTAGGAAGGCAAATGGCGTGTCGGTTTTTATTGTAAGGGGATTGAAATACAGGTTAAAGAAGCCTTGCTACAATTGCATTGGGCTTTGGTGAGACAACACCTGGAATACTGTATAATTTTGGTCCCCATATGTGTTTTAAATGGCATTGAGATAGAAGATCAACCATGATCTAGCTGAATGGTGGAGCAGGCTCGAGGGGCTGAATGGCCTACACCTAGTACTATTTCTCCTGTTCCTATGTTCCATTGCAGGACGTCCAGCAAAGGTTCACTGGATTGGTCCCTGGGATGAGGGGGTTGTCCTGTGAAGAGAGGCTGAGTAAATTGAGCTAATATTCTCTGGAGTTTAGAAGAATGAGAAGCGATCTCACTGAAACTCTCAAAATCCTGAAAGCTTGATAGGGTGGACACTGAGAGATTGTTTCCGCTGGTCAGGGAATCTAAAACACGGGGGCCACAGTCTCAGGATAAGGGGCCAATCATTTAGAACTGAAATGAGGATAAATTACTTCACTCAAAGGGTTGTGAATCTTTTGAATCTCAACCCCAGAGGGTTTTGGATGCTCCACCATTGAATATTTTTAACGATGAGATAGACAGGTTTTTGTCTCTTGGGGAATTAAGGGTTATGGGGAACAAGAAATGGGAAAATGGAGTTGAAGCCCAAGATCAGCCATGATGGTATTGAGTGGCGGAGCAGACTTGACGCACCAAGTGGTCTGTTCATGTTCCTATTTGCCACGTTCTTGTGTTCTTGTAGAATAGGCATGTACTTTTGTTGGCAGGATGTGACGAGTGATGTTCTTCAAAGACCTGTGTTGAGGCCTCAACTACTTAATAATGACTTAATTTTATTAATGGCTTAAATGATATAATAGAAAGCCACATATCCAAATTTGTTGTGACACAAGGATAGGCGACGTTGTAAGCGTAGTGTAAGTGAAAGTGTAAAATAACAAAGAGATATTGATAGTTTAAGTGAATGGGCCAAATGGTGGCAGTTGAATTTTAATATTGTTAAATGCCAGTTCATCCACATTGTCCTAAAAAACAGAACAGGCTTCTTTCTATATGGTAAAAATGTAGGAACAGTAGAGGTGCAGAGAGACTTAGGGATCCAGGTAAACAGATCATTAAAATACATGAATGGAAATGTTAAATAATCAAAAAAGCAAGTGGAATTCTAGCCTTTGTACTGAGAGGACAAGAATATGAGGGGGTAGAAGTCATGCTTCAGCTATACAAGGCCCTGGTTAGACCAACCTGGAGACCGCACCTTAGGAAGGGTATATTGTCATTGGAGGCAGGTTTAACAGAATCATACCTGGCCTCGAAGGGTTAAATTATGAGGAAAGATTACACATCTTAATGCTGCATGTTAAGTTGGAAAACAGTGTGAGTGGAGAGGCAATCAGAGATTGAAAACGGAGTGTAGAGGCAGTCGGGAGATTGGAAACAGGGAGTGGAGAAGCAATCGGGAGATTGAAAACAGGGATATGGCAGGGGAGTGGAACTAGGCTGAAAGAGCATTCAGAGATCCAGAGCCAGTGCAGACTCAGTGGGCCGAATGGCCTCCTTCTACACTGTAATGATTCTGTGATACTGGAATTTAGAAGGTTAAGGGGCCATTTGACCGAATCTTTCAGGATATTAAGGGGAACAGGCAGGGTAGATAGAGAGAAACTATTGCTGCAAGTTGGGGGCTCTAGAACTAGACAGCAGAGTCTGTAAATTAAAGCAGACATTTCACGAATGAAACACTTTCAGTAGAAGTTTGGAAATCTCTTCCACAAATGCCAATTGTTAGTTGAAAATTTTAAAATTGAGATTGATAAATATTTGTTGTCCAGAGGTATTAAGGGACATGGGAAAAAAATGGGATTAGGTCACAAATCAGCCACTACCTCATTGACTGATGGAATGAGCTCGAGGGTCTAAATGGCCTGCTCTTGGTCAGTTCTTATGTCCCTATGTTCCTAGGCCTCAATATTTCTTAACTCCATATGACTCATGATGTGTATCTTTTAATTTTAAGTCAAAGGAAAACTGAAACTTGTTTTCTCACTGAGAATACAAACTTAGGTTTTTAGGAAGACATGTACAAATGCAAAAGAGAATTCCATCTTCATATCAATGGTGCTCTAGTGTAGCCTTATTGTAGTGAGAATAATCACCTGCCCTTGTTGTGGAAATGAAACACAGCAGTTCAAGAATGATTTATGTGTGATATAAGAAAGAAAGACAGCTCCAGATCAGTGCTAATACATGGCCATATATGTACAGGACCCAGCGAAAGCCAAATTGAATACTTTAGTCTGGCAAAGCACATTTTGTGTTACAGCTAAATATAATGGCCGAATAAAAATCTTAAGTTACTAGATGGTTTACTTATTAATTTTAATGAGGATAAGATACCCTGGGAATTGTGAATCACTACAAATTGCTAGCTTGTTGTTCTACTGCAAACAGCAAACTGTGAAGAATACTCTTTTTATTTGTAAAAATAGTGTAGCTACAAAATAAGCAATACTACTACACTCACAGTTTCACGCATCTTCACAATAATACTTTACATCTTTGAGTTAGCTATTCTGACTTGCTAGAATTCAGTAGAATAGAGACAGCACACTCACAACTGCTCACTTCATATTTTCTTCGAATCATTGAATGATACAACATAAATAACACCTCATATCTGTGCTGCCTCTTTGAGAGAGCTTTCCAATTAACCCCACACCCCAGGCCTGTCACATTTTCCCCTTCAAATATATATCCAATTCCCTTTTGAAAGTTACTTTTGAATCTGCTTCCACTACCCTTTCAAGCACTGCATTCCACATCTCAACAACTTGTGTATATTTTTTCTTCATGTTGTCTCTGGTTCCTTTGTCAATTCAATCTGCGTCATCTGGTCATTACACAATACCCAGCCAAGAATGGCCTGTTCTCTCATTGGTTCCTCAATGTATTGGTCCAGAAAAACATCTCATATGCACTCCAGGAATTCCTCCTCTACAGTATTGTTACTAATTTGATTTGCCCAATCTATATGCATATTAAAGTCACCCATAATTACAGATGTTCCTTTATTACATGCGTCTCTAATTTCCTGTTTAATGCCATTCCCGACACCACCACTACAGTTTGGGGGCCTATATACAACCCCCACTAAGGTTTTTTGCCCCTTAGTGTTTCTCAGCTCTACCCACACAGATTCCATATTGTCGTTGCTAATATCTTTCCTCACTATTGCGTTAATTTCCTCTTTAACCAGCAATGCAACTCCACCACCTTTTCCTTTTTGTCTGTCCTTGCTAAATACTGAATACCCCTGGATGTTCAGTTCCCATCCCTGGTTACTCTACAGCCATGTCTCCGTAATCCCAACTATATCATACCTGTTTACATCTATTTGCACAGTTAATTCATCCACTTTATTGCGAATGCTCCTCATGTTAAGGCACAAAGCCTTAAGGCTTGTCTTTTTAACATTACTTGTCCCGTTCCCACTATTTTTCACTGAGGTCCTGTTTGACTCTTGCCCTTGATTTCTCTGACTATCACTTTTCTTATTCTGCTTTCTGTCTTTTGTTTTTGACTTTGACTCCTTGCATAGGTTCCCATCCCCCTGCCATTTTAGATCAAACTCTCCCCAACCACTCTAGCAAATGCTCCCCCTAGGACATCCACAGGCTCAACTCTGGTTCAATGAAGAGTGCAGAAGGGCATGCCAGGAGCAGCACCAGGCATCAACCTGGTGAAGCAACGACATAAGACTACTTGGGTGCCAAACAGCATAAGCAGCAAGTGATAGACAGAGCTAAGTGATCCCACAACCAACGGATCAGATCTAAGCTCTGCAGTCCTGCCACATCCAGCCATGAATGGTAGTGGACAATTAAACAACTCACTGGAGGAGGAGGCTCCACAAATATCCCCATCCTCAAGATGGTGGAGCCTAGCACAGCAGTGCAAAAGATAGGGCTGACGGATTCTCAACAATCTTCAGTCAGAAGTGTCGAGTGGATGATCCACCTTGGCCTCTTCCAGAGGTCCCAGCATCACAGATGCCAGTCTTCAGCCAATTTGATTCGCTCCACATGTTATCAAGAAATGGCTGAAGGTACTGGATACTGCAAAGGTTATGGGCCTTGACAATATCCTGGCAGTAGAACTAGCTCTAGAACTAGCCACAACCCCTCGCCAAGCTGTTGTAGTACAGTTACAAAATTGGCATCTACCCAGCTATGTGGAAAATTGCCCAGGTATGTCCTGTACACTAAAAGCAAGACAGATTCAACCTCGCCAATTACCACCCCAACAGTCTACTCTTGGTCATCAGTACAGTAATGAAAGGGGTCATCAGTAGTGCTATGAAGCAGCACTTGTTTAGCAATAAGCTGCTCAATGGCACTCATTTTGGGTTCCGCCAGGGTCATTCAGCTACAGACCTCATTATAGCCTTGGTTCAAAATGGACAGAAAAGCTGAACTCCTGAGGTGAGGTGAGAGTGAAGGGGCTGGTGATTAGAATGCCCAGGGCTGGGGGTTGGTCAGACAGGTCAGGTAGAAGATTGAAAAGGTAGGGAGTTTGAAGGATGGGGGGGATCTGGAATGGCCTGAATTGGGCAGGGTTGGGGGAGGTGGGGGTGGGGGGGGGGTGGTGTGTGTTCAGAAAGACCAGGGAGGACTGAAAAGGTTTGGGCTCGAGGGTGGGGAGAGAGGGGACGTTTGATTGTTAGGGATGGGGAGCAGTTAGCCAGTCAGGTTGAAGGTGAGTTGTGGGGTGAAGTGTCAGTTGATCTTGGTGCTTTTTTGAAATTTATTCTTTCACAGGATGTGGACATCACTGGCAAGACCAGCATTTTTGCCCATTCCTAATTGCCCTTGAGCTGAGCAGCTTGTTGGGCCATTCCAAAGGGCAGTTAAGAGTCAATCACATTGCTTTGTATCCGGAGTCAAATGTAAGCCAGACCAGGATGGAATATCTCATTCCCTAAAGCATGCTAGTGAGCTAAATGAGTTTTTTACAACAATTACTGAAGGCATCACAGTCACCATCGTCACTGAAAACAGCTTTATATTCCAGATTTATTAACTGTAGTTAAACTCCACTCGCTGTCATGGTGGAATTTGAACCCATGCTCCCAGAGCATTAGACTGGGTTTCTGGTCCAGTGAGAATACCACTATGTTGCCATCTTTCCCCCCTCATTTACAGGTAAACTTGGAGATTGGAGAAATCACTTTTCATCTCCCTAGCCCACAAGCTGGTTCCTTGCTCATCCTTCAGTTGAGGCCTTTGAAGTCCAACTGACCTGGATTTAACCTAAAATAGAGAAAAAATTGTGAGGAGACGGCTTCATTAAAATATTTACATGAGCCACCTGCCAACTACGAGGGGGATTGTCACACTCCCCTACAAAAACCATCTCCGGTATAACCAGAAGTGCACGAGTTTGTGGCAGGATGGGTTCAGTTTTGAGATTTGTAACATCTTAACACCTCATCTGTGATCCGTGGTAACTGGATATACAGTCACTCCCTCCCACCAATCACGGGTCATATGATGCCCTGTGGGGGCTCTGACCAGTGAGCTCTTAGCTCAGGCAATCCGCGGGGCGGGGCGGGGATTTTCCGATGAGCGATCTGGTCCAGCATGCAAGCACTGAAAATGTCTCTGGTGTAAAGTTTAACTGTTTCTTGACAAAACCAGTCTGCTCCACTGTGTCATCACATTTGGCGGCAACAGTAAAATCAAGCTCAATTCTGCACCACGCCCTGTTACTGTGAGCAAATTGAATTAGATAAAAAACTATTCACCAGCCACACCGATGTTTGGAAGAATTGACCCATATGATGCTAATATTGAAAATAGGAGCCAGTATGTTGAGCACCTCAGATTTTACTTTGTAGCAAATGAAAGAACAGCTGAAGAAAGGCGGAAAGTGATCCTCTCGAGTGTATGTAACAGTGAAACATACAACCAGATTTGTAAAACAAAAACAGACTTACCTGGAAAAACTCAGCAGGTCTGGCAGCATCGGCGGAGAAGAAAAGAGTTGATGTTTCGAGTCCTCATGACCCTTCAACAGAACTGAGTGAATCTAAGGAGAGGGGTGAAATATAAGCTGGTTTAAGGTGGGCGGGTGGGGGGGGGTGCGGTGGGTGGGGGCAGAGAAGTAGTGGGGGGTGGTGTGGTTGTAGGGGCAAGCAAGCAGTGATAGGAGCGGATAATCAAAAGATGTCACAGACAAAAGAACACAGAGGTATTGAAGTTGGTGATATTATCTAAACGAATGTGCTAATTAAGAATGGATGGTAGGGCACTCAAGGTACAGCTCTAGTGGGGGTGGGGTGGAAAGGCAAGCAAGGCAGAAAAGATTTAAAAATAATGAAAATAGGTGAGAAAAGAAAAATCTATATAAATTATTGGAAAAAACAAAAGGAAGGGGGAAGAAACAGAAAGGAGGTGGGGATGGAGGAGGGAGTTCAAGACCTAAAGTTGTTGAGTCAATATTCAGTCCGGAAGGCTCTAAAGCGCCTAGTCGGAAGATGAGATGCTGTTCGTCCAGTTTGTGTTGGGCTTCACTGGAACAATGCAGCAAGCCAAGGACAGACATGTGGGCAAGAGAGCAGGGTGGAGTTTTAAAATGGCAAGCAACGGGGAGGTTTGCGTCATTCTTGCGGACAGACTGCAGGTGTTCTGCAAAGCAGTCGCCCAGTTTACGTTTGGTCTCTCCAATGTAGAGGAGACTGCATTGGGAGCAACGAATGCAGTAGACTAAGTTGTGGGAAATGCAAGTGAAATTCTGCTTCACTTGAAAGGAATGTTTGGGTACTTGGACGGTGAGGAGAGAGGAAGTAAAGGGGCAGGTGTTGCATCCTTTGCGTGGGCATGGGGAGGTGCCATAACTGGGGGTTGGAGGAGTGAACCAGGGTGTCCTGGAGGGAACGATCCCTACGGAATTCCGCCGGGAGGGGGTGAAGGGAAGATGTGTTTGGTAGTGGCATCATGCTAGAGTTGATGGAAATGGCAGAGGATGATCCTTTGAATGCGTAGGCTGGTGGGGTGATAAGTGAGGACAAGGGGGACCCTATCATGTTTCTGGGAGGCAGGAGAAGGCGTGAGGGCGGATGCGTGGGAGATGGGCCGGACAGGGTTGAGGGCCCTGTCAATGACCGTGGGTGGAAAACCTCGGTTAAGGAAGAAGGAGGACATGTCAGAGGAACTGTTTTTGAAGGTAGCATCATCAGAACAGATGCGACGGAGGCGAAGGAATTGAGAGAATGGGATGGAGTTCTTACAGGAAGCGGGGTGTGAGGAGTTGTAGTCGAGGTACCTGTGGGAGTCAGTAGGCTTGTAATGGATATTGGTGGACCGTCTATCACCACAGATTGAGACAGAGAGGTCAAGGAAGGGAAGGGAAGTGTCAGAGATGGACCATGTGAAAATGATGGAGGGGTGGAGATTGGAAGCAAAATTAATAAATTTTTCCAAGTCCAGATGAGAGCATGAAGCAGCACAGAAGTAATCATCAATGTACCGGAGAAAGAGCTGTGGAAGGGGGCTAGAGTAGGACTGGAACAAGGAATGTTCCACATACCCCATAAAGAGGCAGGCATAGCTGGGGCCCATGCGGGTACCTATAGCCAAATCTTTATTTGGAGGAAGTGAGAGGAGTTGAAGGAGAAATTGTTCAGTGTGAGAACAAGTTCAGCCAGACGGAGGAGAGTAGTGGTGGTGCCCTACCATCCATTCTTAATTAGCACATTCGTTTAGATAACATCACCACCTTCAACGCCTCTGTGTTCTTTTGTTCTTTTGTCTGTGACATCTCTTGATTATCTGCTCCTATCACTGCTTGCTTGTCCCTACAACCACACCACCGCCCCCACTTCTCTCCCCCCACCAAACCCCCGCACCCCCACCCCCCGCCCCCCCCGCAGCCAACCTTAAACCAGCTTATATTTCACCCCTCTCCTTAGATTCACTCAGTTCTGTTGAAGGGTCATGAGGACTCGAAACATCAATTCTTTTCTTCTCCGCCGATGCTGCCAGACCTGCTGAGTTTTTCCAGGTAATTCTGTTTTTGTTTTGGATTTGCAGCATCCGCAGTTTTTTGTTTTTAACCAGATTTGTAACCTGACTGGTAACGAGCCCAATTCTAAGTCATATAGTGAATTAGTGGACCTAGTGAAAACACACTTCCAGCTGAAGCCATCCGTGATAATGCAGCATTTTAAAGCCACTTTAAGAGTTCAGGTCCCAGGAGAGTCCATTGCCACTTAGCTAGCGAACCTCAAGCAGTTAACAGAATACTGCGACTTCAAAGACATTTTAAGCAATTTGCTGCAGGACCAATTGATATGTGGAGTCAAGGACGATTCCATTCAGCACCGATTGCTTGCCGAGGTCGATATCAATTTTAAATGCGCCCTAGAAATCTCCCTCACTATGTTAGTCTCATGTGTAATATACCTTTAAGAAGAATGTTATAATAGAAGATAACATGATCTTATTATCCAAGGACAGAGTAGCACGGGCTACCTTAGCAATCCACATAAGAACTGTCTGCTGATCCACTCTGTCTATGGTACCAAATCGGTCATCCCAAAACAAGCGTACAACCCGGATCCATAGTCCAACTAAGCTCATGAACAAGGATTCAACAAACAAGTGATGAGTGAAAAAGCCAGGAAAAGCAAGGAAGGACATCAAGTGAACCAAATTTGGGCCGTATCTTGCACGGTAATTGTGAGTAAAATTTCTGTCCTAATCGTTGAATCAGTCCCGTCAAAGCATGCTGCGGTTTGGAAGAGTTGATTCTTTTGACCCAATGATGACAATTGGTCTCATTATGTTGAACGCCTTGTGTCCTTTTACCAAGCTAACGACAGTGCGGGGGAGGAGAAGAGGTGAATGGTCCTCTTATCTATGTGTGCGAGTAAGACCTATGGATTGATTCGAAGTTTAATGGCACCCGATGCCCCTGGTTCAAAGTGAACTTGTGAAGAGTCATTATCAGATAACAATGCAACAGTTCAAATTTAATTCAAGAAATAGAGACCCAGAGAGACAGTTGCTTATTACTTGGCAAGTCTAAAACAGTTAACAGAACATTGTGAGCTTGGTACATCTGTAAATGAAATGCTTAGAGATCGTTTAGTGTGTGGTATAAATGAAGATTCGATTCAGAAGAGATTACTGTCTGAATTCCGGATTTTCAGAAGGCACAGGAAATAGCACTGGCTATGGGAGACGCAGTGAGGGACTTGAAAGCCATTCAGGGAGCACAAAATGGTGCCGTCCTCCACTTTGGGTGGGGAGTACCAGCCAAAAAGGGCAGAAAAATGTACAGCCCTGATTAGAAGCGGGAAGCAGCAACAGCTTACAGACAAACAAAAAGAAATGACATTCCAGCAAAAACATGGAATAATGGTAACAGAGGTGGAAGTTTTAAAAAATTGAATGTTTTTACTGTCATCGAAATGGACACCTCATGAGATATTGCAAGGATAGACTCAGGTAGGCTTTCAATCAAAAGAAAAAAACCTAGTGAGATTCAGAACATAGAATAGCCTGAAGTAACAGTCAGATATTTATTCATTGTATAATTTAAATGTAGGAAGAATAGAACCAATCTATGTAACAGTGAAGGTGAATAATAGGCCTATCAGAATGGAGGTGGACGCAGGAGCATTCACTATGGTGATAGGGGAACATACTTTTAAATACATGAATTATGAAGAATATAAATTAAATTTGGAAGAAGCAGATGACAAACTGAAGACTTACATGAGAGAAGACATCAAAATCAAAGACATTAGCAGGATTACTGTACAGTATGGAAGTCAATAAGTGAAATTACCCTTGATGGTGGTATCAGGTGAGGGGCCAGGTCTCCTTGGATGAAACTGGTTGAAAGAAATTAAATTGGACTGGACTGAGATCTTACAGCTGAGAAGCACTGGGTTACCTGAGCTACTACGAAAATAAGCCTCCGTTTTCCAAGATGAATTTGGGAAGATCCAAGGGCTGCAAGCAAAAATTCTAGTGGATCCAGACTATCCCTTGATCTATGAAGGCAAGACCAGTACCTTGTGCAATGCAGGAAAAGATAGATGCCAAATTGGATAGATTAGAGAAACTGGTGATACAACCTGTGCAGTTCTCAGAATGGGCAGCACTAATAGTCCCTGTATTTATCCCTGACTGGCTGAATTTGTGGAGGCTACAAATTGACTGTTAATAAAGTGGCCAAGTTGGACAGACACCCTATACCAAAAATTGAAGACCTGTATGCTAAGCTGGCAGGTGGAACCACCTACACGAAGCTTGATATGAGCCATGCTTATCAACAGTTGGAGTTAGAGAAGGCCTGTCAGAAGTTTGTCACAATTAATACATGCAAAGGGTTATGCCAATATACCTGTTTGCCTTTTGGTGTATCCTCTGTGTGCGCCATATTCCAGAGGACAATGGAAAGTTTACTGCATGGATTGCCTCATTCTGTAGTTCATTTAGATGGTATTCTGGTGATAGGACTCACTGAAAAGGAGCATTTAGCAAACTTTTTGAAGTGTTTTTTACAGGGGTGGGGGGTGTGTTTAAAGGAAGAAAAGTGCACATTCCAAGCAAAAGAGGTTGTCTATTTAGGTCACAGGGTAGAGGCACAGGGCCTTCACCTGACTGAAGAAAAAGTGAGAACCATTAGAGTGGCACCAGCACCAAGGAACACCTCCGAGCTCAAATCATTTTTGGCGTCATCAATTACTATGGATGCTTTTTGCCTAACTTGTACACAGAACTGGCACCCTGTATTACCTACTCAAGAAAAACCAAAGTTGGTCTTGGCCAACACCACAGAAAGAAGCTTTCACAAAGGTCAAACCAGCTGTTACTCTCATCCACCCTATTAGTACATTTTGACCAAAGAAAAGGGTTAGTTCTGACATGTGAAACATCTCCGTACGGAATGGGAGCAGTGCTCTCCAATTGAATGGACGATGGCTCAGAACGACCTATTGGATATGTATCAAGAATGCTCAACACAGTGGAAAAAGTATACTCACAGGTAGAAAAAGAAGGCTTGTCATTCATCTTTGATGTCAAGAAATTTTACCGGTATGTACACAGTCATCATTTTACTATTGCTTCGACCCACAAGCCTTTGCTAGGATTGTTCAGCGAGGACAAGGCTATACCACCCATAGCCTCAGCAACAATACAGACCTGGGCATTGGTCCTGGCAGCGTATGAGTATACTTCTCCACAGGCCTGGAAATCAGATTGCAAATACTGATGCGCTTCATCGTTTGCCTTTGAAAGAAAACGATGAGAATGTTCCAGTTCCTCAAGGACTCATTTTATTGTTGTACTTCTTAGATTCATCACTGGTATATGCGAGACAGATCAGAGATTGGACAAATCGAGACTCGGTCTTATCCAAAGTACGAGAACAAGTTCTTCACGGTTGGTCACAAGAACAGGAATCTAATGAAATTATACTGTATTTTCACAGAAGATATGAAATAACCAGCCAGGATGGTATCTTATTGTGCGGAGTTAGAGTGATTGTTCCTCCAAAAGGACGAAAACCTTTGTTAACTAAATTACATAGTGCACATCCAGGTATTTCCCAAATGAAGGCCATAGCATGCAGCTATCTATGGTGGCCTGGAATGGATGGAGAAATAGAGAGTTTAGTGAAAAGTCGTATGCAGTGTCAGCAAGTGCAAAAGTTTCCTCTAATAGCTCCGTTACACCCGTGGGAGTGACCAGGAAGGCCATGGGTGTGATTACACATTGACAATGTGGGAACAATGTTTCTCCTTATTGTTGATGCTCACTGAAATTGGATGGACCTATATGAATTAAAGTCACCAACATCTGCTACAATTGACGAGCTATGACTAAGTTTCGCTATCAATGGCTACTAGAAGCAGTCATATCAGATAACGGCACAGCATTTACTAGTGCTGATTTTCAATGGTTTATCAGCTTCAACAGTATTACTTATGTAAAATCTTCACCATATCACTCTTCTTCGAATGGACTGGCCGAGCGAGCAGTTCAAACATTCAAAAATGTTATGAAGAAATTAGCTGGAGACTCCATAGCAACCGAGTTAGCACATTCTCTTTTCCATTTTAGAATCACCCCTCACACGATAACAGGTGTCACATCTGCAGAATTGTTGATGAAAAGCCAACTCAGAATGAGATTGAGCTTAATTACAGAAAATTTAGGGGCAAGGATGGAAAGGAGTCAGGGAAGTCAGAAAATTGTACATGACTGGTATTGTCATGACAGAAAGTTTACCATGGGAGAAACGGTAAATGTGAAAAATTTTAGTGAAGGACCTAAACCTTCAGGTGAAAAATGTGCAGTCACTGGGCCTCTTACCACGTGAAAGTGGAAGACTGAATCATACGGATACATACAGATCATATAAGGAGGAGAGAAACAAAGTATCAGGAAATGATTCCTCCAGCGTTCACGACTGTGTCAACATCTCCTGTTGAAAGAATTCAACTGAGTACAGATGTGTCTGAAGAGTCAGCTGTACCTGCAAGAGTTGAGGAAACAGATCTACAGGTGCCCACAGTAGAACCTGGATGTTCAGACAACATCAGAAAAGGAGGTTCCTGACAAGGCATCTGAACCAGTCGAGCTGAGATGCCCTACACACATAAGGGAACCCCCAGAAAGACTGAATTTACAAATTACTTATCCGTGTAAATAATCTAATATTTTGAGAAATCTGCAATTGTAACTGTAAAATATATTTCTGAGTAAAGGGGGAGGAATGTGGTAATCTGATGTATAATATACCTTTAAGAAGAATGTAATAATGGAAGGTCACATGATCTCATTATCCAATAGCAGAGTAGCGTGGGCTACCTTAGTAGTCAGTAGTCAGTAGGAGTTGTCTAAAGTAAGAGTCTGTAACGTAGAGACAGAGTTTGAGATGTAAGCCACAAGTGTAGCTGCTGAGTTCCTTAGTAAATAAATAGAATGTGTTCTACATTATAACTGTCTACTGATCTGCTCTGTCTATGGTACTAATTCAGTTATCCCGAAACAATGTACAACCCGGATCCATTAGTCCAATTAAACTAAGGACCAGGATCCAACACTCGCCATGGAAAGTGCTGCGAGAGACTCGCAGGCTTTGCAACACGTGGATGACAGCACCAAACTTCATTTTAGGCAGGAGCCTGCTGCTGAGTGTGGCGTGAAAGCCACACCTGCAGAATTAAAATGAATTCAATGGCCACTGTGAGAAACATTAAGAAGCCTAACAGAAACGCTTTCATCATCAGTTTCAAGAGAAAATTGCTATAGATGTGGAGGTGACCACGGAGCATAAACCTGTAAATTTAAAGAGGCAGAATGCCATTACTATCATAAGAAGGGTCACCTGGTTAGGCAATGCCGGACAAAGGTGAAGCAGTCTGCAAAACAACAAACAAACATGATAGAAGTAACGGGTATGGCAAAGGCTGAAGCTGCTGCTCCTGATGTTTACTCCTTATATAATGTGACTGCTGTGAAGACTGAGCCTATTACGGCGACAGTACAAGTGAATGAGAAGCCACTGACAATGGAAATGGATACTAGTGCCTCAGCTACAGTGGTAGGAGAGCACACTTTCAGGTACCTTAAAGAAGGAGGGTAGCCAACAAACTTGGCGTGGACAATCACAAAGTTAAGATCTTACACGGGAGAATTGGAGAATTATTCAAGTAAAGGGTATTGCCACTGTCCCAGTCTCTTACAAGCAACAAACTGCATAACTGCTTTTAATAATGGTGAAAGGAGAGGGACCCAGTCCTTTTGGACGGGACTGGTGACAGAAAATGAAACTCGACTGGTCTGAGATATTTCGCCTCAGGTCAGATGGGATCCCAGAATATCTAAGGGAATAAAACATGGTTTTTCAGGATGAATTAAGGAAGTTAAATGGCATGCACTCCAAGATACATGTTGACCCTCAGACAAAACCACATTTCTTTAAGGTCAGACCTGTGCCTTATACATTCAAAGGAAAGGTGGATGCGGAGCTGTGTAGGTTAGAATAGCTGGGCATCCAACCTATCCAATTTTCGGAGCGGGCTGCACCCATAGTTCTACTGGTTAAGCTTGACCACACCATACACACCTGTGGAGACTCTCAATTGATTATAAATAAGGCAGCAAAACTAGATAAGCACTCCATTCCAAGGATAAACAACTTATATACTAAGCTGGCTGAAGGCAAATTCTATAGAAAATGGATATGAGCCACACCTACCAACAATTAGAACTGGATAGCACATAGAGAGAATATGTGACTACTAACACACAGAATGATCTGTATCAGTACACTCGTCTACCCTTGGGAGTATCGTCTGCATGCGCTATCTTCCAGAAAGTCTTTTGCAAGGACTTTCCTGAGTGGCAGTATACCTAGATGATGTTCTGATCACATGGTCAACTGAACACTTGGCCAACCTGGAGGATGTGCTAAGAAGGTTCATGGCGTGCAGTTAATGAAGGAAAAATGCACATTTCAAGCACCTGAAGCTATTTACCTGAGTCACAGGGTGGATGCCATGGGTTTATATCTGGTAGAAGAGAAAGCTCGGGTAATAAAGGATGCATCCTCACCATCCATTGTAACCAAACTCAAGTTCTTTCTGGGGATGATCAACTACTATAGCCACTTTTTGCCTAACTTATCAACTGTTTTAGCACCATCGCACTCTCTGCTAAAAAATCCCACCGTTGGTCATTGGATTCACAACAGGAAGAAGCCTTTGTGAAAGCAAGAAATCGCTGCATTTGTTGTGTTTATTGGTACACTACCACCCATCAAAAGAGTTGCTATTGACATGTGATGCGTCTTCTTAAGGTGTAGGAGACATGTTATCACATAGAATGGAAAATGGATCAGAAAGGCCAATTTGCTATGTCTCGAGAAACCTTTCCCAAACAAAGAAGGGCTATTCTCAGTTAGAAAAAGAAGGGTTCTCAGTGATATTCAGTGTAAATAAATTCCACCAGTATCTGCATGGACTGACATTTCACCATTGTGTCAGACCATGAACCAATAATGTGTTTATTCAGTGAGGACAAGGCCTTATCTCCAATAGCATCAGCAAGAATTCAGCGCTGGGCTCTGATATTATCTGCATATGATTATACTTTTATATACCACCCTGACCTACATATTACAAATGTAGATGTACTCAGTCATCTCCTGTTACCAGATGGCATTGTAAATACTCCCGTTCCACAAGAATAATTGCAATTACTGAATTTCCTGGATTCTTCACCTACGTAGAAATTCGATGTACAGAGATTCAATGTTGTCGAAAGTCAGAGACTTTGTTTTGCATGGATGGCCAACCTCACCTGAATCTGAAGAATTGACATCATTCCAAGTGAGAAACATGGAACTAAGCTGTCAAGATGGAATTGTATTGTGGGGATCAAGAGTTGTCATTCTGTCACAAGGAAGAGAACCACTCTTGACAAAGCTTCACAGTGTGAATCCAGGCATAATGAAGATGGAAATGCTTGCATGAAGCTATGCCTGGTGGCCAGGCATTGATAGTGACATTGAAAGCATGGTCAAGCACTGTCTCCATTGCCAGCAACAACAGAAGTTGCCTGCTTCAACTCCACTGCATCCTTGGGAGTGGCCTGGTCAGCAGTGGGTTGGACTACATATTGATTATGTCGGACCATTCTTAGGTACCATGTTTTTATTAATTGTAGATGCACATTCTAAATGTGATGTATACAAAGTCAAATTGCCAACGCTGAATGTCACAGTTTCAGCATTCATGGCCTACCTGAAATTACCATTTCTGATAATGGTACAGCCTTTCTGCACCGAGTTTCAGGAATTTATGAATCTGAATGGAATCCAGTATTTAAAACAGCCCCTTGGCATCACTAAGCAAATGGCGTAGCCGACAGGGCAGTGCAAACTTTTAAGCCTGATATAAAAAGTTATCGGAAGGCACTCTGGGATCTTGGTCTTCCTGGTTTCTCTTCAATTATCGTACAACATTCAACCACAGGTTCAACATTGTTGGAGTTATTAATGAAATGCTGTCTGCGTATAGGTTTATGCTTGATATTTCTGAATTTAAAGGGGAAAATAGCACAGAACCAGAGTAATCAAAAATCTAACCATAACATACACAGCAAGGCTCGCACACTCAGTGTAGATGACACAATATACTTGTACAATTTCAGCAGTGAACCTTGTTGGGCTCCTGGAACCATTGTTTTAGGGAGTGGTCTCTAAATCTTTCCAAGTACATGCGGGAGGTACAATCATCTGTAAGCATGTGGATCACATCCATGCCAGAGAGACATTCCAACAATTAACTGATCAACCTGTGATTAACGTTGAACTATCGACTTCAGGGGTGTGTGCTTGACCTTGAACAGACTTTCCAGATGTTTCAGAAGAGTTTCCAATTCCTGAAATGGCCAGTTCTGATGATGTGTCTCGTACTGCAGCTCCAGATGCTGTTGATCCTGTTCAGGAACCTCCAGTGGTAGAGCTACATCGCTCTCGCCGTATGGGAGGAGACTTGATTTATAATCACCTGAAATTATATTTCTGTTTGTTAGATTGTTTAAATCTTTTTCTGTAAAGAGTAATTTAAAAAACAGTAAAGGGGGAGGAAATGTGGTAACTGGATATGTAGTCACTTCCTCCTGTCATCCTGGGTCATGTGATGTACTGTGGGGGCTCTGACCAGTGACCTCTCAGCGCAGGCAATCCGGGGAGTGGGGTGGTGGTGGCAGGTGTGGGACTTTTCCGATGAGAGATCTGGTCAAATGTGCATGTGGTGAGGCGCACATGGGTACAGTGCCGGAAGTGCTTCAATGATCTGCTGTGATCGGGATGGATGAGTGCTGCCTTGGCATGGGTCACTTTGCAGAACAGGTAAGAGCTGCCCTTCCCCCTGTGGGCCTCAGAGATGTTGGAGTGTGAGTTGCAAATGTCAATGAGGCAGGAGCTGGCCAAAGGGGTGAGCCCTGGCTGCTTGGACTGAGTGTCTTGCAGCTCCAGGGTCACAAATTGGCTGAGCCCTGCGAGGTGTTCCTCAGGTGGGGTTGGCCAGGCTGCAGGTAGAGAGTGGACTAATCAATGCTCCTCTGTCCTTCCAGGAGCAAACATTCCATAACAACAATGGAGGTTGCAGACTGGCAGGGGGACCTCCACACTCCTCATCCTCTGCAGATATGAGCAAGCGGCCCTGGAGTTGGAGAGGCAGCGTGCACCTCGGTCCAGTGGCCATGGTGAGGCTGGGGTGCCAGGGGGAGGTAAGAGTGCAGTGCACTGAGGTGAGAATGTCGGTTATTGCAAACATTCCAGTGCAGACCGTATATTGATGTGAGCCTCGAACCTGGAATCCGCATTGATAATGGAAAGACAAGGGCACCGTGAAGCAGATCTCTGTTTCATCAGGATGCCAGGCATGCACTCTGACAGTGTAATGACTAAACTATTGACATGTCCTCTTTCTCCCTTTTAGGCTCACCAGCAGCTCCTTGTTGTGAGGAGCCTGAAGGCCCACCCCTGACCCCTGAGGATCACCATGCTCACCACGCACCATGTCACACCCTCTCTGTTAAGCTGGCACCAGCGCAGGTACCAGCACCTCAGTGGGCATAACATCACGGTCTAGTATCTTGGTGTACGTTGTACCGCTGCTCGGCCTCTGTTCTTGGATGGCAGAGAGGCATCATAAGCCACCTTCTGAGGGGATAGCCCTTGTCACCCAGCAGCCATCCATCCAGCCAGGCTGGAGCACTGAAGGGCCCCGGCACCTGGGAGTGTCTGAGGATGTAAGTGGCATGGGAGCTGCCTGGATACCTTGCACAGACTTGTAAAATCAGCATCCTATCTGCACGTTCATAGATAGATGAAGGCACCCGGCTGACCCGCTGGCATGTTTATGGCCACATGTGTGCAGTCGATGGCACCCTGGACACGAGGGAACCCAGCAATTGCTGCAAAGCCTCTGGCTCACTCAGCCTGGCTGGCCTTGTGCATACAGTAATGAACAAAAGTCAAAACCTGCTTGAACAAAGTGTCTGTCACCAGCTTGACGCAACTGTGGAAGGCTGATTAGGAGACTCCACCAAGATCACCCACTGAGCCCTGAAAAGAGCCAGAGGCATAGGAGTTGAGGGCAGCTGTGACCTTCAGAGCCACTGGAATGGGGGTCCACCCACACAGTCAGAGCTGATCTCAGGGCCAATCATCTGCTAGATGGAGGCCACAGTCTCCATGGAGTCTCCTTCAGCATTGTACCTCAGACATATTGAGGTAGCTGCATCACCACCTGGCAGCAGGATAGTGGCGTCTTCTGCAGCTTGGACTACCTGCTGGCTCTGCGCCCCTTGTGGCTGCGCCTCTCCTCCCACAGGTCCCTCCCCTGGAAGCTGCATTGAGAAACCTGGCCTCCTCTCCCTTCTGCCCCCTCTTCCTCCTTAGAGGAGGTGCCTCCAACAGAGACCACAATCCCCATTACCAGGGTAAGGGAAGGCTGTCTGATACCTGGAAAGGTCCAGATAGTCTGAATCCTCTGGGGACCTGGAAGACAAAACTGAGCCCTGAACTGAAGCCTTTAAATGCTCTAAATGCAGCTTTGAAATGAGATGAAGCTGTTCTGTTCACCGAAGCAAGCAGCAGCAAGTGATATCGTGCACTCCTCACTACTCGCATTGACAAGGCCACGGACCCCTCTTATCCCGCCTGTGGATGAGGTTTTGCAAATTGTGACTTGCCCCGCCTGCCCCGCCTGCCTGTGCGATGGCCTGAAAATCGCACGGACTATGCAAAACTGGGAGCCAATTGGTCTCTCAAGGGTCTTAAACGGTCACTTAATGACAGGTGTGTCTCCGTATTCATCGTGCGCCCCCCCTAGTGAAATATCACGAGAGTGCGCGTTGACATTGACATGCTCGGCCGACATCTACGCGCTTTATTTCACACACGGGCATGTCGGGTGCTGCCTGCACGCCAAGGGTAAAATCCTGCCCCTAGGTTGTATACTTAATCCACTTAGATATAGAAAGCTGTTTTTATTTTTCATTTAAAAGGGATAATCAGAGGCAAGCTATATATCAGCAGTGATGGTAAACACTTTAAATAAAAACATTTGCTTTAACATTGTAATTCCCTATTTATTGGAGCAAATAGCTAAAGTTAGAAAACCAGCCATCTTTAATGATCAAAGCAGTATTCCTTCAGTAAATTTGTGAATGCTATTGGTGAGGAGAATGTAAGGGTGTAGAATGGTTTAGAGTTGTATTTGTTTGTCAGGATGTAAGTAACAGAGCAGTGTGATTTCTTTAAACTGGCCTCCCATTATCAGGATTTTGTTCCCAGAGTGTGACTTGAATTTCAGACTGGGGGTTCCCCACTTTTAGTGGGCTAGGCTTATATTTCTGAAAAAAATACAACAAGGATTCCAAGATCTTATAATGTTTCGACAATAAGTTAGCCCAAGCACAAATGATGCAACTCAGAATATACTATGTTTAGGCTGATCCATCAGTTGAGTTTGTCCTTTGCACTTCCTCAACCCAATACAATCACCAAAACTCACCATCTTGCTTCCTTTCTCCACCTCTACACTTCAAAAATCTCCTCCAAGATAATCTCTGAACAAAGCTTTGATTGACTGCCCTACTCTTGTTTCTTCGTATCCTTTTCACACTTGTGAACCACTTTGGGACATTTGCCATGTCAACGTGTTGTTGTTGCAACATATCCAGCTGAAGCTTCAATGCAGATGGTGGAGAATTTCCCAATTAACTAAGTACACTATCTTGTAAGGCTAACCGTACATGGGGGTATATTTATCAGCTGCATTTTTTGGTGGACATACAGAAGAGGAACAGAAGCAGAGCAGACAAAATCCCCCACCATTTTATGTTGAATCAAGCATTGAAATTATTTCCCAGTTTCTTTTTGAATACATAATTATACTGCAGGTACACTTTCCCTGAATTCACCTTCCAATTAAATCTTTTAGATTTAAGGCATAAAAATTGTTGCTAATCTGGAGATTGAAATTTTCTATTGACAATTATCTTCAGAAATATAGTCTATTAATAGAAAAGAGTACTGAATATAATAGCATGAGAGGAAAACTAGAGACTTCAGTTGGTGCTTATAGCTCAGAGAGACTCTCCATTGCAGTGAAAGTAGCAGAAATCAGAAGTCCTGACTCCGAATGTGACACTTCCCCTTTTTGCAAGGACAGGGTGCCTTTCAAGCATATGCGATTTATGGAGGCAGCTGGCCATTTAACTCATCAGCTGCCTCCACTCAAGTGGGATTTTGGTAGGCCAGGACTATGAAGCATGACATGTACAGATTAGACTAGGTAAGAGGAGGTCTGAACTTGGTGAATTCATTTGGATAACCGTTGGAGAGGTAAGGTACCCCTTTGGATATGGTCCTGGGACACATTTGGGGCAGATAAGATGTCCTTTGGTAGAGATCAAGTGCTATTTGAGGTAGGTCAGATGCCCTTTGGAAGTGTTAAGGTAGGCATAAATGTGCGTAAAAAGCACATAAACTAATTTCTGTCAAGCTAATTGGAACTGTCAACAGACCTGTTGAAATCAACTGTTAAAACTATCAGAATCAAATGCCAGATGGAATTGTTGAGCTGCCAAGGCATTTAAAAGTCCAGCCCTTTAACTCTTTGAAAATAGTGCTAACAAAGTGTTAAAAAAATTGCTTGCTATTTCATTCTGTCTGTTGACATAAGCCTGAGGGCTCCCATTGCTGGATTAGCACTGCATGACTAATTTCACAACCATCCATTATCACAGCCTGTTATTTCACAGTTTGATTGACAGCTACAAGTGTTTACAAGTCTTTGAAGTGGGACTCTGGATTCCAGTGCTTGTTATAAGGGGTTGTGCACGTGAATGAAATATTTGTTACTCTAAAGCTTTATTCAGTTGAAGGAATGTAAATGTAGTAAATGAGTTTTTATAAATGAAGTGTATTTTTTCAATATAGTGAGATCTGCAATAGACACTTGGACCTTTATTTCATAGAACTTTGTTTTATCTAATCTCAGTATTGGTCCTGAGGTCTGCCCATGATGGATATTAGGTGAGTTGGCAGAGTAGGTGTAAAGGCAAAAGCAAAGTGACACCTTGGTCCACTCCTCCATCACCCCAACTCCTCATCTCCTTCGCACAGCACCTTCCCATGCAATCACAGAATGTGCAACATCTCCCCCATTATTCCTCCCTCCTCACCATTCAAGGCACCAAACACTTCTTTCAGGTGAAGCAGCATTTCACTTGCACCTCCTTCAGTTTGGTCTACTGTATTCACTGCACCCAATGAAGTCTCCTCTACATTGAGGAGAGCAAAGGCAATTTAGGTGAACGCTTTGAGGAACACCTTCGCTCATTCTGAAAGCATGACCCAGACCTTCCTGTCGCTTGCCATTTGAATGCACCATCTTACTGTCATGCTCACATGTCTGTCCTTGACCTCCTTCAATGTTTCAGTAAAGCCCAAGGCAAACTGGAGGAACAGCACTTCATCTTCCGATTAAGCACTTTACAGCCTTCTGGACTTAACATTGAGTTCAACAACTTCAGACCATGAACACTTTCCTCCATTTTTACCCCTTTTTTAATCCAATTTTTATTTATTCATTAATTTTAAAAATTATTTTTATCCTTTTTCCCCCAACTCTGCCACTCACAAAGGGTCATCTGTCAGTTGTATCTATGTTGTTCTTTCACAGAATGTTGACCCCTGTTCTGCTATTAACATATTCTGCTCTTACCTTTATGCCACGATCAGCACCTTCTTTAGTCTTTAACACAACCGTTAATACTCCCTTTGTCTTGTGTCCATGACATCTTTGTCAAATTTCTCCTGAGCTCCCTTCTATCCCTGACCTTCACTCTTGCTTCACCTGTTCCAACCACTGTTAAACAGAATAAAAACCATCACATTTCTACCTCCCTTTAGCTCTGAAGAAAAGCCATATCAACTCAAAATGTTAACTCTGTTTCTCCCTTCACAGCTGCTTACAGGTCTGCTGAGTTGTTCCTGCATTTTCTGTTTTTATTTCAGATTTCCAGCATCTGCGGTATCTTGCTTTTATATTAAAGGCACAGGGTTGTAGATGGGTTAGCATGGGTTGGAATGAATTGGTGCTAAGTTGGCATGGGGCTACAAGGACCAAAGAGGTGGGTACAGGGGGATAGGTTGGCATAGGGGATATAAAGGGCCATTGGGGTTGATATAGAGCATAAAATGGCATGGGTTGGCATGGGGGAGCATGGGGAGTGTGTGGGGGTGAGAGGGTGCAAGGGTTGTGGGCTGGAGAGATGCTGCACGTTGTAATCTTTATTTTTTAAAATTTTTGGACACAGTGCCAGAGCTCTGAGACAGGCTTTCCACCTGCCTCCATATGGAGCAGCCTCCTCATTTCTTCTTGGGTCTCCCACCCCAATCCCTATTCTAGCGCCACAACAGGGAGAGAAAATCTGACATCCAGCAACCATTTTTAAAGGTTGGGTTTGTGGAGCTGGGAATTCCCCCAGTTCTGTGCACCTGACCCAGAAGTGAAAATCTGGGTCTATATAATAGTTCCAGGCTGCTGTTGCTGATGGCTACTGGGAGCTTTTCTGGCAATGGTGGGGGTAAGAAAGTAAAATGAGCGAGTTTACTTCTCCAGTTAACAGATGTTACATTTTGCAGAACATTTTAGCAGAAATGATTGGGGCTACATGGCTGCAATGGAATTTCCTGTAGGTAAAAGTTACAACAGTAAGAATCTTTTCATCTAGCAGCTGCGATATTTGCATCTTTAGAAGAAGGAAGAGGTTTAGGAGACAAGGAGCAGCTTCTGTCACTGATCATGCTGCAAACATTTCAGCAGCAGAGATAGCCTCAGCCTAGAAAGCTGGCAGCTCATGGAGTTGGGATACAGGATCTGTTAACAGGTAGGAAGCAAAGAGTAGGAATAAATAAGGAATTTTTTGGTTGGCTGTGACTAGTGGAGTGCTGCAAGGACCAGTGCTGGGGGCTCAGCTATTTACAATCTACATTAATAACTTAGACAGAGAGACCATGAGTAATATTTCTAAATTTGCTGACGATATAAAGCTAGGTGGGTGTGGAAGCTGTGAGGAGGACACAAAGCAGCTGCAAAGAGATCCAGACAATGGGCAACAAGGTGAGCAGGTGGAACATAATGAGGTAACCAAGGCAAAATACTGCTGTGCTGGAAATCTGAAACGAAAACAAAAATTGCTGGAAAAGCTCAGCAGGTCTGACAGCATCCGTGGAGAGACAGACAGAGATAACGTTTCGAGTCCATATGACTCTTCTTCAGATCAGAAGATCTGTGTATAATGTAGTGTTATGGTGCCCGTGGAGAACATTGAGGTCAAAGAATTGAACATCCGAAACAATCCCTTCAGAAAATAACCCTGTAGACAAGATTTCACTTTTTAAAACTTTTACTGCAACAATCAAATATAAATCAACAAAGGTTAAACATAAATTAACAGGCAAATGGAATTCCCTCAAAACTATAAGGTTACACTTTAAATAAGCAATACAACAAAAAAAGTTTTCCCACAAATTTCTTCAACAGATATGGCACTAATTGGAGTTGCAAAATTCCACAAACCATTGTTCTTCACAGGCTGAGTTTTAGTTTCTTTATTCATGTGGGGTAAGACCTAGAGTTTTCTTTTAATTCTTTGCAGGATGTGGGTATCACTGGCGAGCCAAGCATTTTTATTGACCATCCTCAATTGCCCTTGAGAAGATGGTGGTGAGCTGCCTTCTTGAACTGCTGTAGTCCATGTGGTGAAGGTACACCCACAGTGCTGTTAGGGAGGGAGTTTCAGGATTTAGATCCAGAGACATTGTAGGAATGGTGATATAGTTCCAAGTCAGGATAGTGAGTGTCTTGGAGGGGGAGTTGCTGGTGGTGGTGCACCCATCAATCTGCTGCCATTGTCCTTCTAGATGATAGAAGTTGCAGGTTTGGAAGGTGCTGTCAAAGGAGCCTTGGTGAGTTGCCACAGTGCATCTTGTAGATGGTACACACTGCTGCCTGTATGTGTCAGTGTTTGAAGTGGTGAATGTTTATTGTTGTGGATGGGGTCAAGTAGGCTGCTTTGTCCTGGATGGTGTCAAGTTTCTTGAGTGTTGTTGGGGTGTGTACACTCATCCAGGCAAATGGGGAGTATTCCATCACGCTCCTGACTTGTGTCTTCTAGATGGTGTACAGGCTTTGGGGAGTCAAGAGCTGAGTTGCTCTCCACAGAATTCCCAGCCTCTGACTTGCTCTTGTAGCCACAGTATTTATATGGCTAGTCCAGTTCAGTTTCTGGTCAATGGTAACCCCCAGGATATTGATAGTGGGAGATTCAGCGATGGAAATGCCATTGAATGCCATGGGGTGATGGTTGGATTCTCTCTTGCTGGAGATGGTCATTGCCTGGCACTTGTGTGGCACAAATGTTAATTGCCATTTGTCAGCCCAAGTCTGAATATTGTCCAGGTCTTGCTGCACTTGAACACAGACTGCTTCAGTATCTGAGGAGTTGCCAATGGTGCTGAGCATTGTGCAATCATCAGCAAACATCCCCACTTCTGATCTTATGTTGGAAGGAAGGTCATTGGTGAAGCAGCTAAAGATGTTTGGGCCAAGGACACGACTCTATGGAACTCCTGCAGTGATGTCCTGGAGCTGAGATGACTGGCCTCCAACAACCACAACCATCTTCCTTTGTGCTATGTATGGCTCCGAACAGTGGAGAGCCTTCCCCCGATCTCCATTGACTCCAGTTTTGCCCGGGCTCCTTAATAGCACACTCAATCAAATGCAGCCTTGATGTCAAGGGCAGTCACTCTCACCTCACCTTGGGAATTCAGCTCTTTTGTCCATGTTTGAACCAAGGCTGTAATGAGGTCAGGAGCTGAGTGGGCCTGGCGAAACCAAATTGAAAGTCAGTGAGCAGGTTATTGCTGAATAATTGATGTTTGATAGCATTGTTGATGACCCCTTCCATCACTTTGCTGATGATCTAGTGTAGGCTGATGGGATGGTAATTGGGCTGGGTTGGATTTGTCCTGCTTTTCATGGACACTACATACCTGGGCAATTTTCCACCTTGCTGGGTATACACCAGTGTTGTAGCTGTACTGGAACAGCTTGACTAGGGGTACAGCTTGTTCTAGAACACAAGACTTCAGTACTATTACTGGAATATTGTAAGGGCCCATAGCATTTTCAGTATCCAGTTCCTTCAGCCGTTTCTTGATATCACATGGAGTGAATCAAATTAGCTGAAGACTGGCATCTATAATGCTCAGGACCTCCAGAGGAGGCTGAGATGGATCATCCACCTCAGTACTTCTAGCAGAAGATTGTTACAAATGCTTCAACGTTATCTTTTGCACTGATGCACTGGGCTCCCACATCATTGAGTTTGGGGATATTTGTGGATCCTCCTCCTCCTCCAGTGAGTTGCTTAATAGCCCACCACCATTCACATTGGATATGGCAGGACTGCTGAGCTTAGACCTGATCCGTTGGTTGTGGGGTTGCTTAGCTCTGTCTATGCTTATGCTGTTTGGCATGCAAGTAGTCCTGTATTATAGCTTCATCAGGTTGACATCTCATTTGTAGTTATACCTGGTGCTGCTCCTGGCATGCCCTCCTGCACTCTTCATTGAACCAGGGTTGATCCACCAGTTTGATGATAATGATAGAGTGGGGAATATGCCGGGCCATGAGGTAACAGATTGTGGTTGTTTTTAATTCTGATGCTGCCGATAGCCTACAGCACCACATAGATGCCCAGTCTTGTGTTGCTAGATCTGTTCAAAATCTATCCCATTGAGCATGGTGGTAGCGTCACACAACATGATGGAGAGTATCCTCAATGGGAAGACGGGACTTTGTCTCCACAAGGACTGTATGGTGGTCACTCCTATCAATACTGTCATAGGCTTATGCATCTGTGCCAGGCAAGTTGGTGAGGATGAGATCAATAAGTTTTCCCCTCTTCTTGGTTCCTTCACCACCTGCCGCAGACCCAGTCTGGCAGCTATGTCATTTAGGGCTCAGCCAGTTCAGAGTGTAGTGCCATTGTGCTGCCACTTCTGCTGGGTCTGACATGCCGGTGGGAGAGGATAGACCCAGGGATGGTGATGGTGGAGTCTGGGCCATTATCCGTATGATTCCGTGAGGATGACTATGTTGCTTGACTAGTCTGTGGGACAGCTCTCCCAATTTTGACACAAGCCCCCAGATATTAGTAAGGAGGGCTTTGCAGGGTCGACAGGGCTGGGTGTATCATTGTCATTTCCAGTGCCTAGGTCGATGGATTAGGATTCATGACAAATGACTGGAAAATGTGGAACACTCCCAGCATTGTGGAAGTTACCATTGACAGGAGGCTGACTTTGATGAAGAAATCCAACTTCACCTGAAATCTGCTGGTGCAGCCTTTGACCACCTGAGGAAGCGAGTGTTTGAAGGTCACAACATGAAAACTGAAACCAAGCTCATTGTCTACCTTGCAGCTGTGATCCCTTCTATATTGTATGGGGATGAAACATGGACAATGTACAGGAGGCACCTCAAAACACTGGAGCCATATCTTCAATGCTGCCTCCAGAAGATCATCAGTGTCCTCTCACATGCAGGCACCACAAACACTGAGGTTACAATCATCCACCACCAGCTTCAGTGAATTGGTCACGTAGTTCGGGTGTCAGATACCAGGCTCCTAAAGCAGGTCATCTTCTCCCAGCTCAGTGAGCGCAGATACACCAGAGGAGGACAGAAGAAATGTTTCAAGGATGTGCTGAAAGCCAATGTGAAGAAATGCAACATTGACACCAATTCCTGGGACACCATCACCTTGGACCAAACCAGATAGTGGTAGAGTCTGTGGGAAGAACCCAATATTTAGAGACCCAACAATGATAAAATAAAGAGGAAAAGCAAAAGCAGTGAAAAAAAACATGCCATAACTCAAATTGACAGTACACGAGCAGACATCCCATATGACAACAAATGCCCTACGAGCCATAAAGTCTGCAGAGCTCTGATCAGATGGCCTCATCAGTCACCTTCATGGAAGACAATCATCCTCATGAGCAAGGGGTAGCCAATTGTCATAATAATAATCATAGTAACAGCATAGAAGGTGGCCATTCAGCCCATCGTGTCTGTGCTGGCTCTCTGAAAGAGAAGTTCATCTGGTGCCCTTCCCCCTCCTTCTCCCTGTAACCCTGCACATTCTTCCTTGTCAGATCATAAACCAATTCCCTTGTGGGTGCCTCAATTGAACCTGCCTCCTTCACACTCTCAGGCAGTGTATTCCCAAGCTACCAATCGCTGTGTGAAAAAGTTTTTCCTCATGTCGCCATTCCTTCTTTTGCCAATTGCCTTAAATCTGGACCCCCTGGTTCTCAGTCCTTCCGCCAATGAGAATAGTTTCTCCGTATCTACTCTGTCCAGACCCCTCATGATTTTGATGGTAAGGTTGTAGTGAAGGGGAAAGCAAGAAGCAAGGGGTTCCACATCTTCAGCTGTAAGTAAGAAGAGATTTCAGGATGAAGAGGTGAAGTAGAAGGCAAGAAGGAGAATGAAATATGACAATGCTGTAATCTTGAATGGATCAGCCTCAGTGGCCATGGCCTCAGCATGGCCATTTCAACAATGGTCAATATGTCTCCTCTATGGGGGTTCAAACTTGCAGGTGTGCTTACCTCTCACCACACTCCCACCCCTCCACATCCACCCACCTCAGCCCAGTTACATACTGCTACCTCTAGTTGTGCACCATCTTGTCCTACAAGAGAAAGGGAAGTGTGTGAGTGAGTGCCATAGATTCTGTTTCGGTGAAGTGATTTCTATGTTTGAATAGCTGACATTAATGCAAGGTGTGGGATGTGCATGTGAGACTTGCAGCAATGCTACTAAGTCCGTGAGGATGCAGTGCAGTATATGAATGTTAGGTATGTGATATGATAGAAATTGCTGTAGATAATGCTATTTTAATTCATTCATGGAATGAGAAGTCGCTGCCTAGCCCAGCATTTATTGCCCATCCCTAATTGCCCTTGAGAAGGTGGTGGTGAACTGCCTTCTTGAACCACTGCAGTCCATGTGGTGTAGGTACATCCACAGTGCTGTTAGGGAGGGAGGCTGTGCAGCTTTGAGCTGGGGCTGAGGCTAGTAGTGCAGATGGTAGGATAAAAACATAAGAAATAGGAGCAGAAGTCAACTACACAGTCTGTCAAGCCTGCTCCGCCATTCAGTGTGGTTATGGCTGATCTTGGTCTTCAACTCTATTTTCACACCCTTTCCCCACATCCCTTGAATCCTTGTGAGATCAAAAATCTGTCTATCGCAGCCTTAAACATATTCAACGATGGAGCATCCACAACCCTCTGGGTAGAGAGTTCCAAAGGTTCACAACCCTCTGAGTGAAGAAATTTCTCTACGCCTCAGTTCTAAAAGATCAGCCCCTTAACCTGAGACTGTGCCTCAGTGTTCTAGATTCTCCAACCGGTGGAAACAATCTCTCATTGTTTACCTTATCTAGCTCCTTCAGGACCTTATATGCTTCAATGTGATCACCTCTCATTTTTTGTACACTCCAGAGAGAGTTTGGTACATCTGAATGGCTTGCTAAGCCACTTCAGAAGGTAGTGAAGAGTCAACCACATTACTGTGGGTCTGTAGTCACATGTGGACCAGACCAGGTAAGGACAGAAGATTTCCTTCCCTAAAGGACATTGGCAAGTTAGATGGGTTTTATGCGAATCATTAATAGTTTTATGGCACCATTACTGAGACTAACTTTCACTTCCAGATTTTTATTAACCACTGAATTAATTGCATTCAAACTCTACCAGCTGACTTGGGCATTAACCTGGGCCTCTGGATTACTAGTTCAGTGACATAGTCACCATGCCACCATCTCCCCATCTCACCATCACCTTCTCAAGGGAAATTAGAGATGGGCAACAAATGCTGGCCTAGCCAGCAAAGCCCACATGCCATGAAAGAATAAACAAAAGGAAGTAGCCAAGAATATAAAAAGAGATTTTATATACTGGTAAAAACTTTTACAAAGGAAGAGAGTAGCTAAAGTAAATGTTGGCTCCTTAGAGGCAGAGACAGGAGAAATTATCATTGGAAATAAAGCAATGGCAGAGATATTCAGCAAATATTTTGAATCAGTCTTTACTATAGAAGGCACAAGTTGCGTTTCAAAAATAAGGGTAACCAGGGACCTAATAAGAGTGAGGAAATTAAGGAAATTAATGTCAGCAGGGAAAAAGTATTGGAGAAACTTAAGGGATTAAAAGCTGACAAATACCCATGACCTGATGGCCTAAATCCTCAAGTACTAAAAATGGTTGCTGGAGAGAGAGTGGATGCACTAGTTATGATTTTCCAAAATTCCCTAAATTCTAGAGTGGTCCCAATGGAATAGAAAATCATAATATAATCAGGCAAAATCAACATGGTTTTATGAAAGGGAAACTGTGTTTGATAAATGTATTAGTTTTTTGAGTATTTAACTGATAGGGTGTGGGGCCAGTTGGCTTTCTGGCTCAGCCATGTTGGGACCCACCGCAGATGAGTCCATTGACTTTCAGCGGGACCAGACAATCCCATTTGCAGGTGGGGCAGGAAAATGCCACCCCTTGACTCTGTTTCTCTCTCCACAGACACTGCCAGACCTGCTGAGTGTTTCCGGTGCTTTCTGTTTTTGTTTCAGTTTTCCAGTATCCAATGTTTTGCTTTTATTTTAGCTAGATGGCCAGTGTGTTGTTCAGAATAACACTAACAACAATGGTTCAATTCCATTCCAGCTGTCGGAGACTTGGGACCTGTCTCCTCTCCCTGCTCCTAGCAGTGGAAAGCGATGGCAAACCCCCACCACTCACAAAGAACTGCCAAGAAAATGGCTCAGGATGAAACATCAGACAATAAGCCAAGGACCAACCTTCAGGCAGACTGCAAATGAAATGAATGAATTAACTACTAGGGTAGATAAAGGGGAACCAATCAATGTAGTGTAGCTGAATTTCCAAAAGGCATTTGGTAAAATGTCACACAAAGGCTAAAATTCAAGACAAAGGCTCATGAATTTGGGAGTAATATGTTAGCATGAATAGAGGACTGGTTAATGGACAGGAAGCATAAAGGGGTTTTTTTCAAGTTGACAGGCTGTGACTAATGGAGTGCTGTAAGCATCCTCAGCTGTTTCCAATCTATGTTAGTGAGGTAGACGAGGAGGAAGACAGTAATGTATCTCAGTTTGCTGATGTTACAAAGCTAGGTGGAAATGCAAGCAGTGAGGAGGCCACAAAGAGACTGCAAAGAGTAGGCACTGAGCCGCAGATGGGCTATAATGTGGGGAAGTGTGAGCTTATTCGCTTTGTTCTTAAGAATAGAAAGCAGAATATTTTTTAAAGATGTCAAACTTGTAACTGTTGATATTCAGAAGGACTTGGGTGTAACTCTTTCAAGTAAAAACACGTTTCCATCTGTTCCTATTCAGATGAAGTTACATTGTTTCATAGTTTGCCATTATGAGATTTGAACTCTTGATCTTGGGATTACAAACCCAGTACCATAACCACTTGGCTATTTAGGCCAAGCTAAGGACTTGGGTGTACTCATACAAAGAACTCAGAAAGTTAACATGCAATTGGAAAAACAAATGACATGCTGGCCTTTATTGCAAGTGATTGGACTATGGGAATAAGCAAATCTTGCTACAATTGTAAAGGGCTTTGGTGGGACCGCATCTGGAAAACTGTGTAGTTTTAGTCCTGATATTTAAGGAAGGATATATTTGGATTAAACTCATCCAATGTGGGAATCAAATCCACAATCCTCATCCAGGCAATAGGAGTGTATTCCATCATACTCCTAACATGCGCCTTGTAGATGGTGGTTAGGTTCTGGGGAGTCAGGAAGTGAGTTACTCACCACAGGATTCCTAGCCTCTGACCTGCTCTTGCAGCCACCGTATTTATATGGCAGTTCAGTTTCTGGTTATTGGTAACCCACAGGATGTTGATAGTGGGGGATTCAGTGATGGTAATGCCATTGAACGTCAAGGGGTGATGGTTAGATTCTCTTGTTGGAGATGGTCATTGCCTGACACCTGTGTGGCACAAATGTTACTTGCCACCTGTCAGCCCAAGCCTGGATATTGTCCAGGTCTTGTTATATTTGGACATGGACTGCTTCAGTATCTGAGGAGGCGTGAATGGTGCTGAACATGAACATCCCCACTTCTGACCTTTTGAAGGAAGGAAGATCATTGATGAAGCAGCTGAAGATGGTTGGGCCGAGGACACTATCCTGAGGAACTCCTGCAGTGATGTCCTGGAACTGAGATGATTGACCTCCAACTACCACAACCATCTTCCTTTGTGCTAGGTATAATTCCAACCAGTTGGGAATTTTCACCATGATTCCCTTTGATTCCAGTTTCACTAGGGCTCCTTGATGCCACACTCGGTCAAATGCTGCCTTGATGTCAAGGGTAGTCGCTCTCACCTCACCTCGGGAGTTCAGCTCTTTTGTCCATGTTTGAACCAAGCCTGTAATGAGGTCAGGAGCTGAGTGGCCCTGGCGGAACCCAAACTGAGCACCAGTGAGAAGGTTATTGCTAAGCAAGTGCTGCTTGATGGCACTGTTGATGACCCCTTCCACCACTTTACTGATGGAGAGTAGATTGATGAGGTGGTAATTGTCTGGATTGGATTTGTCCTGCTTTTCATGTACAGGACATACCTAGGCAATTTTCCACATAGCCGGGTAGATGCCAGTGTTGTAGCAGTACTGGAACTGCTTGGCTAAGGGCACGACAAGTTCTGGAGCACAAGTCTTCAGCACTATTGCCTTTGCAGTATCCAGTTCCTTCAGACATTTATTGATATCACATAGAGTGAATCAAATTGGCTGAAAACTGGCAGCTGTGATGCTGGGGACCTCCGGAGGAGGCCGAGATGGATCATCCACTCGGAATTTCTGGCTGAAGATTGTTGCAAATGCTTCAGCCTTATCTTTTGCAATGATGTGCTGGGCTCCTCCATCATTTAGGATGGGGATATTTGTGGAGCCTCCTCCTCCAGCGAGTTATTTAATTGTCCACCACCATTCAGGACTGGATGTGGCAGAGCTTAGATCTGATCTGTTGGTTGTGGGTTCGCTTAGCTCTGTCTACTCAAGTTCTGTCGAAGGGTCATGAGGACTCGAAACGTCAACTCTTTTCTTCTCTCCCGATGCTGCCAGACCTGCTGAGTTTTTCCAGGTAATTCTGTTTTTGTTCTGTCTATCACTTGCTGCTTATGCTGTTTGGCATGCAAGTAGTCCTGTTTTATAGCTTCATCAGGTTGACACATCATTTTTAGGTATGCCTGGTGCTGCTCCTGGCATGCCCTCCTGCACTCTTCATTGAACCAGGGTTGATACCCTGGCTTGGTGGGAGTGGTAGAGTGGGGGCTATGCCGGGCCATGAAGTTACAGATTGTGGTTGAGTACAATTCTGCTGCTGCTGATGGCCCACAGCACCTCATTGTTGCCTGGTCTTGAGTCGCTAGATCTGATTTAGCATGGTTGTAGTGTCACACAACACAATGTATGGCATCAACCTAGGCACCGGAAATGACAACTGCAAACTCAGCCCTGTTGACCCTGCAAAGTCCCCCTGACTCACATCTGGGCACTAGTGCCAAAATTGGAGAGCATATCCCATCTGTTAATGCTTTATACAATAATTCCTCAAAGTATGCTATTCTTTAAGCAACTTGATGAAACAATGGGTGGAATCATCCCAGATTTGCAATGAGTGAGGTAGCGGGTGAGTGAACAACGTTTTACCCGCCGGCCACAATGGCAGGTTTTCACACTGTATCCTCCCCATCCTGCCTCAAATTATCCAGTCACAGGAAACGCACTGGATTGCTGGCAACAGGCCTCTGATTGGCCCATCATGCCATCTCCTTGTTGCTTCCTCATGCCAGATGCCATATTTAAAATGCAGCTGTGCGCACACTTCTCAATGCTTCCAGTCCAGGACTACTCCAGTGGAGATATGGCCCCAAAAACCAAGAAGAGTGCAGCCCCTGATTCAGTGATACATCCTTGGGAGATCTTCCGAATGCCGTGGGGGCCCACCCGATGTCTGCTACCTGGCTCTGGCTGCAGGGGGTCCATCAGTCTCACCACTCCTGCTTGGGAGGCAGTGGCAGAGGTGGTTAGTGCCAACTCTGCACAGAAGATGTTGGCCATCCAGTGCACAAAACAGATGAATGATCTCATCCCTGCTGCCAGGGTAAGACAACCATCTCATCATTCTAAACTCACACACTCACAAGCCCATCACACATTCACTGGCATCTCACTCACTGCCAGCTCAAGGGACATCACCACTCACTCTCTCACACACACACCCTCACATCTCCATCTGGCCTCATCTCCTGTGGAGACTGCCTCCTCATCCCATCCATGGCTCCACTCAGCACACATGCACAAGTCTGCCATCTTTCTCATTTGGCCTGGTATGCACCTTGCTCACATTCTCTCCATCTGTCTTTATGCAGGACAAGATCGTGCACAATCACAGGGAGTGGTCCCAGACCGGGGGGTGGAGTGCCGGACATTAGGGTCCTCACTCTGTTCAAGAGTCACATGTTGAAGCTGACCGCAGAGGACGTGGGCTGTTTCTGCGGTGACGGTGATGTCGGTGGTGAACACCCACGTGAGGATCCTGCACCACATCATCCCTCTCAACATGACTCTGAGTCCACTGTTCAGTGTGTAACATGGCTGCCAAACACTAATAATCTCCACTTTCTCTCCTAGGCACATCTTCCATGTCACCCTTATGCAACCTTGACCCCGACCCCAGCGGCGAGATGAGGACCCTGAGGGCAACACTGGTGAAGACCCATCATGGTGCTCACCCACACCCTTCACCAGCGCAGCCACACACACCTCGGTGGGACCTAGATGTAGAGCAGCCTCAGGATCACAGCCTGGTGAGCACAGGACACAATCTGATCCACAGCAGGCGGAGGCTGCGACATCAGAGGTTGCCAGCGTTCGGAGGACTGCTGGAGGCAAAGAATCTGCTGATGAGCATCTGGACTCGGTCCTTGCTCAGTTGGTGGAGCTGCAAAGACAATCACGGGAACATCAGGAAGGGATGTCTGCTGCACTCCTCAGATTGTAAGAGGCAACGAAGTATTCCATCAGATACCTGACTTGTGCCTTGTAGATGGTGAATAGGCTTTGGGGAGTCAGATGAGTTACTCATCGCAGGATTCCCAGCCTCTGACCTGCTCTTGTAGCCAAAGTATTTATATGGCTAATCCAGTTCAGTTTCTGGTCAATGTATACCCCAGGATGTTGCCTGGCACTTGTGTGGCATGAATGTTACTTGCCATTTGTCGGTCCAGACCTGGATATTATCCAGGTCTTGCTGCATTTGGACATGGACTGTGAAATCTCTGCTTAAGGAGGCCGATGGTTTCCTTCCTGGTTTGGTGGGACACTTCCATGACTCACACTGAAGGTCGTCTAACTTCATGTGGTGGGATGGTGGAAGGAGGCCATCAGCCACATTTAGAAGGGGTAGCCATCCTCTAGTGCCTCTTGCAGGCCCAAGGACAGTGGGTGGTGCAGGATTAATGCATCACTGGTGCTGCCAGGATAGCACTATTAAATGAGGTGAAGTTCCTGCTGCAGTGATACACTAGCTGCATATTCAGAGAGGGGTAGCCCTGGTGGTTGTAGTGTCGCTCCCTGTTGGTATGTGGGTCCACAGGGTCACTCGATGGCAGCCTGCATCCAGGTTTTTCTCTCCAGATAGAAGAGGATGAAGTCCTCATGTACAGTGTCTCTGTTGTCTTCCCAATGCTTCTATGAGAGACCTTCCAGATATCACATGTTTCCAACTGGGTGGATTCACTGTGTAGAATTATGGGATAACAGGGAGCTTTATGGTCATTAGGAGGGGTAACCTCATCCTGCTTTGAAGCAGCACTCAACATCCCTGAATAAATAATAATTTTTTAAAAATACAGCAGCACAGAAAACCATCTGAAATCAAAAGCAGGCCTCCATACCTAACTCAGCTTCATGCCTCTTCACTTGTATACTCCAATCCCTCAGCAATAAAGGTAAACATACCACAGTGATACAAAACATTTAGTAAATGATCATAACATATTTATGACATATTTATTATATAAGCGATCCTACAAAACAGATATCCATTCAATATTATAATTATAAAATATAGCTCTTTATCTAATAACCAAATCTGCAAGCTAAACAGATTGATAGTCCTGACCTGTGAAAGTCAAGTTGTTGATTCTCTAAAACTTCTAAATATATTCTCCAACATTGAATCCTTCACATTGGTTCATCAGGAAGCATTGTTCAGGTGTTCCATAAAAAATTATAATCAGGATCTTGATTTTGTCTTTCTATTTAGCAAGCTGTGAAATTGTAAGCTCAGAAATGTAATATTCATGCTTTGTTCCTGCAGCAGGTGGTGATATGATGGAATTGCCCTTGCTCATTTATCAGTTCATTGTTTTTTTTTTCTACAAGTTTCAAACTAGTCTGTGCATAGTTTGCAAGATAGCAGCGAGGAAGGTAGAGAATGTACAAGACCAGGAAATATCAGGGGAGAATTGGGATAATTTACGGAATTAACCAGTGCCCATCCTTTGTGCTGTTTGCTGGTTGATATGATTGTTGTGTGCAGCCAGCACTGTATGCTGTGCATTGCCTGAATGGATCAGCAGGAGGGCTGATATCAGTCACTAACTATACTTAAAGGCAGTTTGCGCCTCTTAATGGGGAGGTTCACTGTGGTTACAAGAAGTGGTGGGGGTCATTTGAAAACTGACTATGCGCTGATAATGGATGAATATAGGAGAATACATGCATCAATGTCTTCAGACAGTGCACTGGGGTTTATGGTAGAAGAGGAGGAAAGAAGATCTGTATCTGTCCTCCAAACATGTGCTCAGGAGGCAGTGAGAATAGTAGTGGAGGAGTCATTGCCAGGAATGTTGCTCCAAGGACATGGATGGAGAACTGTTAACAACATGATATGAGTACAAAGAACAAGAACAAAGATTAAAGAAAAGTACACCACAGGAACAGGCCCTTTGGCCCTCCAAGCCTATGCCGATCATATTGCCAGTCAACTAAAACATTTTGCACTTCTGGAGTCCGTATCCCTCTATTCCCATCCTATTCAAGTATTTGTCAAGCTGCCTATTAAACACCACTATCGTACCTGCTTCCACCACCTCCTCTGGCAGCGAATTCCAGACACTCACTACCCTCTGTGTAAAAAAACTTGCCCTGCACATCTTCTCCTTCTAAGTTTTCTCCTCTCACCTTAAATCTATGTCCCCTAGAAATTGACCCTTCCACCCTGGGAAAAAGCTTCTGACTATCTACTCTGTCCATGTCGCTCAATTTTGTAAACTTCTATCAAGTCGCCCCTCAATCTCCGTCGCTGTAGTGAGAACAATCCAAGTTTCTCCAAACTCTCCTAATAGCTAATAACCTCCAGACCAGGCAGCATCCTGATAAACCTCCTCTGCACCCTCTCCAATGCCTCCATATCCTTCTGGTAATGTGGTGACCAGAATTGCATGCAATATTCCAAGTATGGCCTAACCAAGATTCTATACAGCTGCAGCATGACTTCCCAGCTTTTATACTCAATACCCCTGCCAATGAAGGCAAGCATGCCATATGCCTTCCTGACTACCTTATCCACCTGTGTTGCCACTTTCAGTGACCTGTGGACCTGTACACCCAGATCCCTCCGCCCATCGATGCACTTAAGGGTTTTGCCAATTACTGTATAATTCCTACCTCTATTAGACCTTCCAAAATGCATTACCTCACATTTGTCCAGATTAAACTCCAGCTGCCATTTCTCCACCCAAGTCTCCAATCGATCTATATCCCCTTGTATCCTTTGACAATCCTCTTCACTATCTGCAACTCCTCCAACCTTAGTGTCATCTGCAAAACAGTAGTCAAGTTTGATGAGTTCAGTCTTCAAAAGGCATATTCCACTAACTAGCCTCATCCACAGCTCTCATCATTCACCTATCACCAATCTCTAGCGATCAGAATTCAGCCTTAAAATTCATAAGATATACCTCATCCTTACACCCACAATCAGTAATTAGTTTATTATAGTATGAATTATGAGATGATTGATTAATAAATTTGACCTATATGTTTCAACAAAGTAATAGGGAAGACAAATGGAATGTTGGGCTTTATTTCAAAGGGAATGGAGAACAAAAATAGGGAAGACTTGCTAAAACTATATAACTATCTAACTATAGTTAGACCACACCTGGAATACTGTGAACAGTTTTAGTCCCCTTATCTAAGGAAAGATATAATGGATTTGGAGGCAGTCCAGAGAATGTTCACTAGGTTGATCCTGGATATGGGGGGATTTTCTTATGAGGAGAGGTTGAGGTTGTACTCATTGGAGTTTAGAAGAATGAAAGGTGACCTTACTGAAACATAAGATTCTTAGCATCTACCCTGTCAAGCCCCTGAGAGGTTGTTGTCCCTTGTGGGAGAGCCTAGGACCAGACGGCATAATCTCAGAGTAAGGGGTCACGCATTTAAGACAGAGATGAGGAGGAATTTCTTCTCTCAGATGGTAGTCAATCTTTGGAATTCTTTACTGCAGAGGGCTGTAGAAGTTAGGTTGTTAATTATATTCAAGGCTGAGGTAGACCGATTTTTAGTCAGTAAGGGAATCAAGGGTTATGGGGAAAAGGCAGGAAAGTGGAGTTGAGGATTATCAGATCAGCCATGATCTCACTGAATTGCAGAGCAGACTCGATGGGCTGAATGGCCTACTTCTGCTCCTACATCTAATGTTCATTTGGGCTTCAAATCTATTTTCTGGCATGTTTTATTTTTGTGTCAACACTCCTTTGACCTTTTATTTATGACATCTTTGGCTATCTCTCCTTTGCTTCCACCTATCACTGGCCCTCTATGCAGCTCCACCTGAACCACCCCACTTAAACAGCTTATATTTCACCTCATTTCTATTTCTCTTTAGTGCTGATGAAGTCATATGGACTCAAAACGTTAACTGTGTTCCTCTCAACAGATGCTGTCAGATCTGCTGAGTTTTTCCAGCAAATTTTGTTTTTGTTTCAGATTTCCAGCATCCGCAGTATTTTGCTTTTATCTTTATTTCTGTGTTGTTGGAAAGAGGACCGAGTGATAGAGGAAAGGTAAGGACTGTGGGTGAATGGGGAGGTGTGGTTGAGGTTACTGTTATTGCTCAGGAATTATTTCATCATGGAGAGCCTGGGCACAAAGTGGTTGTCTACATTGTATCCTCCGTTCCTATTCCTGTTCACCCACTTCCGATGCACTTCCTCCTCCTCCTCCTCCTTCTCTTTCTTATACTCCACCTGCTTCTCAGCTTCTCTGACAGGTGGTGGTTCCCTCATGATAGCCAGGTTGTGCGGCATTCAGCACATAGCCAACACCCCCATGCCCCCCCACCCACTCAGCTGAGAGTGGAGAGCTCCTCCAGAGCTGTCTGATGATGGGCTCTGTAATGTTCCTTGTGACAATATGGGTCTCATTTTGCACGTGTGTGTAGATTCTAGGCCTGGGTCATAAGGGGATAACCCTGTCACCCAATAGCATGCCTTTGATTGTGGGTCAAATACCAATGGTACTGAGGACTGCAGCAGAATGAAGGAATTGTGACTATTATGCTGGATAACGTATATTGACCTGTATGATACGCTGCCGATGGTCACACACCAACTACACATTGATGGAGTGGAATCCTTTTCAGTTCATCAAAATAACAGAGTTTGCAATAAGGCACACACAAGGCAATATGCATGCAGTCAATGACACCCTATAATGGGGAAGTCTACAATCCATGCAAACCCTTGTGCCCACTCTGCCTGCTTGTCCCTTGCAAGAGGGTATAAGGTGAAATTGTTTCTTTGCGTATTGAGAAACTCAGTGACCTCCCTTACTTAGCGGTACACTGCAGGCTACAAGATATTGCTCATATCTCCAGCAGATGGCCAGAAGTAATCTAATGCATTAAAGTTAATAGCCATGGTGACCTTGACTGCCACTGACAACGTGATCCCTGACCTCCTTTGAGGTTGTCATTAGGGCTGCAACAGTTGGCTAATTTCAAACACAATCTGTTTGGTGAAGTGAAGAATGTTTGCTTACTGAAGTTGAGGTGAAGGAATTGCTTCCTGAACATCCCCAGTGGATATGACTTCCTGTTAAGAGCCCTCCTCCACCTATTCCACACCTTCCAGCAGCTTGTCCTGCTTTGTGTGGCCTTCCCTTTGCTCTCCCAATCATGTTCAATTCCAAAAGGCAGCCCTACCAGGACACCCATATCTGGAAGCAGCTTGTTTCAGCACAAACTTTCCAACCAACCAAAGTTACTTCAGTGCTAGTCAAACCATTTCACATAGACTAGAAACTTTGGAAAACTTTAGGGAACTCCAAAAATGTGCATGATAGCAGCAACAACTAGGAGCAACAAACTTATAATTGGATCGTGATTCCTTTAACTAGCTGGTGCAGGGTTCTTCATGCTGTTTACCATAATGGTACATAAGGTTAAAATAGCATGTAGGATGGAGCGTGACATTTGAAAATGGCAGTGCTAGTGTCAGCTCAGTGTTGCACAATAGCGAATGTCAGAAGGTGTTTACTCTGCATGCTGCTGGTGGTGATGATGTGTACACCCACAAGCCACTTCACCAAGATGGTGTCAGGAACATTTCTCATCAAAACAGTTTTGGGTGCATCTCCTGCACAATTTTCAAGCATTGGGAGTTTGTCTAGTCCCTAAATAATGGGTGCTACATAGTCCAATCTCTCCATCCCCAACGCCCACAACCCCTTTTAACCCATTATGCCTCTCTTTTATCAGGTATTTATTCAACTGCTTAAATCTATTTTGAATTTGATGATTCAATCAATGCCTGCTGACTTCCCTTCCATACGTTATGTATAATCTTTAAACTTTAACCCCCTGTTATAAATATCTTGTTCATGTGAATATTTTAGAGGTAAATTTTAGTTCTGTGAAGATTAAAGTTTAACTGTAGAAAATGGGATAAATACAACTAAAGCAGCTTAGAGTCCATAACACATAAAAGGTTGGGGCCATGTTGACTGAAGATAGAAAGGTAAGATGATAAAACAACAGCTGGGCTTACTGAGCAGGAGAGTTGGAGATGAGGGTCTATACTGCTGGCAAAGAAATGCAGCCGAGCGAGATAGAGTCATAGAGGTCTACAGCACAGACAAAAGCCCTTCAGCCCATTGAGTCTAAGCCGGTCAAACAAGTACTTAACTATCATAATCCCATTTTCCAGCACTTGGCCCATAGATTTGCATGCCTTGGCATCACAAGTGCATATCCACACACTTCTTAAAGTTTATGAGTGTTTCTACATCTACCACCCTTTCAGGCAGCCAGTTCCAGATTCCCACCACATCTGGGTGAAAAAATTCTTCCTCACAACCCTCTAAACCTCCTGCCCCTTACCTTAACTCTATGCCCCCTGGTTATTGATCCCTCCACCAAGGGGAAAAGTTCTTTCCTGTCTACCCTATCTATGCCCCTCATAATTTTATACACTTCAATCATGTCCCCCCTCAATCTCCTCTGCTCTAGGGAAAATAACCTAGTCTGTTCAATCTCTCCTCATAACCAAAGCTCTGCAGCCCAGGCAACATCTTGGTAAATCTCCTCTGCATTCTCCCTAATGGAATCACATTCTCCCTATAATGTGGATTCCAGAACTGCACGCAATACTCTAGCTGTGGCCTAACCAGAGTTTTATACAGTTCCAGCATAACCTCCCTGCTCTCATATTCTATGCCTCAGCTAATAAAGACGAGTATCCCATATGCCTTCTTAACCACCTTACCTACCTGTCCCGCTACCTTAAGAGACCGGTGGACATGCACACCAAGGTCCCTCTGACTCTCGATACTTCCCAGAGTCCTACCATTCATCGTGTCTTCCCATGCCTTGTTTGTCCTGCCCAAGTGCATCACCTCACACTTATCCAGATTAAATTCCATTTGCCACTGATCATCCCAGCTGACCAGCTCATCTATATCCTCCTGTAATCTAAGGCTATCCCCCTCACTATTTACCACCCCACCAATTTTTGTGTCTTCCGCAAACTTATTGATCAACCCTCCTACATTCAAGTCTAAATTGTTTATATATACCACAAACAGCAAGAGACCCAACACCGATCCCTGTGGAACCCCACTGGACACAGGCATCCAGTCACAAAAACACCCCTTGACCATCACCCTCTGCTTACTGCCGCTCAGCCAATTCTGGATCCAATTTGCCAAATTGCCTTGGATCCCATGGGCTCTTACCTTCGTTATCAGTTTCCGATGTGGGATCTTATCAAAAGCCTTGCTGAGGTCCAAGTAGACTATGTCAAATGCATTGCCCTCATCTACACGCCTGGTCACCTCTTTGAAAAATTCAATCAAATTGGTCAGGCATGACATCCGCTTAACAAACCCATGCTGACTGTCCTTGATTAATCCCTGCCTTTCCAAGTGTAGATTAATTCTGTCCCTCAGAATTGCTTCCAATAGTTGCCCCACCACTGAGGTTAGACTGACTGGCCTGTTTTACCCCTTCCTCCCTTCTTGAAAAACGGTACCACATTGGCTGTCCTCCAGTGCTCTGGCACCTCTCTTATGGTGAGAGGTGTTGAAAATTATTGCCTGCGCCCCTGCTACCTCCTCCCTTGCTTCCCTCAACAGCCTGGGATACATTTCATCCGGCCCTGGAGATTTATCCACTTTTAAACCTGCCAGACCACTTAGAAACTCCTCCCTTTCTATGCTAATTTCCTAATTATATCACAGTCCTTCTGCCTGATTTCCATACTCACGTCGTCCCTCTCATTTGTGAACACCGACACAAAATATTCATTTAGAACCCTACCTACATCTTCCGGCTCCACACACAAATTACCACTATGGTCCTTAATGGGCCCTACTCTTTCCCTAGTTATTCTCTTAATCTTAATGTACTTATAAAATAACTTTGGATTTTCCTTTATTTTACCTTCCCATGTTTTTTCATGCCCCCTTTTTGCTCTCCTAATTTCTTTTTTAAGTTCCCCGCTACACATTCTATGCTCCTCTAGGGCTTCCGCTGTTTTGAGCCCTCGCTATCTGCCATAAGCCTCCCTTTTTTTCTTTATCCAACCCTGTATATCCCTCGACATCCAGGATTCCCTGGATTTGTTGATCCCTGTACTCTCCCTGTTTCCCTCTTGATTGAGTCCCATTGCTCTGACATAGATTTACCTAAAAGTAGCTGCTCCCAGCCCACTCTGGCCAAATTGTATCTGATCTTATTAAAATTGGCCTTCCCCCAGTTTTGAACTCTGATTTCTGATCCAACCTTGTCCTTTTCTGTAACGACCTTGAATCTAATGGAGTTATGATCACTATCTACAGAATGCTCCCCCACTGATACCTCTACCATTTGCCCGGCTTCATCCCCTAAAATTAAGTCCAGGACTACCCCCTCTCTTGTAGGACCTTATACGTACTGGCTTAAAAAGCTCTCCTGAATGCATTTTAAGAATTCCACTCCCTCTAAACCTATCACACTATGACTAACCCAGTTAATACTGGGGAAATTGAAATCCCCCAGTATTGCTACTCTATTATTTTTACACTTCTCTGAGATTTGCCTACATGTCTGTTCTTCTATTTCTCTGACTGTTCAGAAGTCTATATTACACTTCCAGCAATGTGATTGCTCCGTTTTTGTTTTTAAGTTCTATCCATATAGTTTTATTTGAGGAGCCTTCTAAGATGTCATCCCTCCTTACTGCTGTAATTGATTCCTTGATCAATATTGCGATACACCCCCTCCTCTTTTACCTCCTTCCCTGTCTCGCCTGAAGACCCTATATCCTGGAATATTGAGTTGCCAATCCTACCCCTCTCTCAACCATGTCTCTGTGACAGCAATGACATCATACTTCCATGTGTTAATTTGTGCCCTCAACTCATCTGCCTTATTCGACAGACGCCTCACATTAAAATAAATACCATCCAACCTTGCCAAACTCCCTTGTGCCTTAACAGGCCTATAATTTCTATGTCCTCCAGACTTGTTTGCTTTGTCTTCTAATTTTGGCCGTGCATCTCCTCTTGCTGAACCTCCTCTCAGAACCCTATTCCCCTGCCAAGTTAGTTTAAACCCTCCCCAACAGCACTAGCAAACCTCCCCACAAGGATGTTGGTCCCATTCCGGTTCAGGTGCAACCTGTCTGCCTTGTACAGATCCCACCACCCCCAGAAATGGCCCCAATGTCCCAAAAATCTAAAGCCCTCCCGCCTGCACCATCTCTCCAGCCACGCATTAGAACCATAGAACCGTGGAAAAGTTTCAGCACAGAAGGAGGCCATTCTTGTCCATACCAGCCCGAAGACACCCAGGTGCCCTTTCGAATCCCACCTTCTTGCACCCGATCCATAGCCCTGCAGTTTACAGCACTTAAGATGCAGATCCAGGTACTTTTTAAAAGAGTTTAAATTTCTGCCTCTACCACCAACTTGGGCAGCGAATTCCAGACACCCACTACCCTCTGCATAAAAAAATTCTTCCTCATGTCCCCCCTACACCTTCTGCCGCTTATCTTGAATCGATGTCCCCAGGAGACAATTTTATCCTGTCCATTCTATCTATTCCCCTCATAATTTTGTACACCTGGGATTTCATCTGGACTAACGTCCTATTTCTATACTCATGGCCTGTGGCACCGGAAGTAATCCAGAGTTTACTATCTTTGAGGTCCTATTTTTTAATCTGTTTCCTAGCTCCCTAAATTCTGCTTGCAGGGCCTCATCCCTCTTTCTACCTATGTCATAGTACCAATATGTACTATGATCTCTGTCTGTTTGCCCTCTCCCTTTAGAATGACCTGCAGCCATTCAGTGACATCCTTGACCCTGACACCAGGGAGGCAACATACCATCCTGGAATCATGTCTACGGCTGCAGAAACACCTGTCTGTCCCCCTTACTATCGAGTCTCCTACCACTATTGCTCTTCTCTTTTTCATCCCTCCCCCCTGTGCAGCTGAGCCACTTACACTGTCATGAGCATGGCTGCACTCCCCAGAGGAACTGTCACTCTCACCATTTTCCAACATAGGAAAGCAGTTCTCGAGCAAGATACACCCTGGGGATTTCAGGACTACCTGCTTGACACCTGGTGGCACTTCCTGCACACGTGGTTGGTCAGAGCACAAGGAGCATCTAGGACTTCCCACATGCTGCAGGCGTACATAACATGGGACTGAACTGCCCTGCCATGCCTCTAGTTGAAAAAAAACTTAACTTTTTTTACTGTATTTAACTTAAATTTATTTATGTACTTTAAAATAGATTAAGTTAAGGAAACATAAGAGTTCTAGTTTTTATTTAAACTGGAGAAGAACACTTTCCCACTACTCACCAATCAGCTCTCACTTTCGTGCTGGCACCACTTTTTGAAGCTTCCCCGCACTCACACTGGTTCCCATCTCTCCACCGCTCTCTCACGCTGTTTTGTGATGTCACTCTTGTTATTTTGAACAAGAACTGACTGCAGGACACTCTTCCCAGATGTTTTGTTTTGGAAATTAAAGCTACAATTAATGTAAAAGTATTCAATGAGCCCTGGAAGGCTACGTCATCTTGGAGATGGGTGGAGTTTAAGTTGATTCTAGGGTTTCAATGTATCTGTGTGTTTGCTGGGGGAGAGAGTGTCTTGCAGCAGGGGAAATGGCTGTAATGTAAAGGTGCTGCTGTTAGCAGACTCCAGGCAGCAAAGTGTTGCTTCTAGCTGGCTCTGTAAAGCCAGGGCTCCGGAGAAATCCTGGAAGCTGAGAAGGTGGCAGAAGTTCACTGGTTCCATGTTGGAGGCAATGACCATCTCCAACAAGAGAGAATCTAATGATCTCCCCATGACTTTCAATGGCATAACCATTGCTGAATCCCCCACTATCAACATCCTGGGGTTACCATTGACCAGAAACAGCACTGGACTAGCCATATAAATACTGTGGCTACAGGAGTAGGTCAGAGACTCGGAATCCTGCGGTGAGTAACCCACTTCATGACTCCCCAAAGCCTGTCCACCATCTACAAGGCACAAATCAGGAGTGTGATGAAATGCCTGGATGAGTGCAGCTCCCACAACACTCAAGCAACTTGACACCATCCAGGACAAAGCAGCCCGCTTGATTAACACCACATCCACAAACATTCACTCCCTCCACTACCGACGCACAGTAGCAACAGTGTGTACAATCTACAAGATGCACTGCAGGAATTCACCAAGGACAGTACCTTCCAAACCCATGATTACTATCATCTAAAAGGACAAGGGCAGCAGATAGGTGGAACACTACCACCAGGAATTACCCCTCCAAGTCACTCACCATCCTGACTTGGAACTATATCGCTGTTCCCTCACTGTCACTAGGTCAAAATCCTGGAACTCCCTTCCTAACAGCACTGTGGATGCACCTACACCACATGGATTGCAGTGGTTCAAGAATGCAGCTCACCATCACTTTCTCAAGGGCAATTAGGGATAGGCAATAAATGTTGGCCCAGTCAGCGATACCCGCATCCCATGAATGAATAAAAAAAAAGCACAGCCTGGCCATTACCTATTACAATGCCTGGTCATTACCCATTAAACAGGCTGGCCATTATCCATTACACAGCCTGGCCATCATCCATTACACAGCCTGGCCATTAGCCATTACAATGCATGGCCATTAGCCATTACACAACCTGGTCATCACCCATTGCACTGCCTGGTTATTACCCATTGTGCTGCCTGGCCATTACCCATTACACAGCCTGGCTATTATCCATTATACGGTTTGGCTATTATGCATTACACAACCTGGTCATCATCCATTGCACTGCCTGGTTATTACCCATTACACTGCCAGGCCATTACCAATTACATTGTCTGGATATTACCCATTACACATCCTGGCCATTATCCATTACGCATCCTGGCCATTAGCAATTCCCCTACCTGGTCATTATCCATTGCACAGCCTGGCCATTACCCATTAGACAACCTGAACATTACCCATTAGACAGCCTGGCCATCATCCATTACACTGCCTGGCCGTCATCCATTACCCTGCCTGGCCATCATCAATTACACTGCCCGGCCATCATCCATTACACTGCCTGGCCATCAGCCATTACACTGCTTGACCATTACCCATTACACTGCCTGGCCAATATCCATTACAGTGCCTGGCTATTACCCATTGCACAGCCTAGGCATTATCCATTAAACATGCTGACCATTACGAATTACATTGCCTAGACATTTACCCATTACACAGCCTGGCCATTGTTCATTGCTCTTACACATTATGTAGCCTGGCTACTATGCATTACACATCCTGGCTAATACACATGGCCATTAACTATTACACAATCTGGATATTACTGATTACATAGCCTGGTCATTATCCATTACACAACCTGGCTATTACCAGGCAACTCCAACAATACTCAAGAAGCTTGACACCATCCAGGACAAAGCAGCCCACTTCATTGGCACCTCATCCACAAACATTCAATCCTTCCAGCACTGACACACAGTAGCAGCAGTGTGTACCATCTACAAGATGCACTGCAGAAACTCACCAAGGCTCCTTAGACAGCACCTTCCAAAACCATGACCACAATCTTCTTGAAGGACAAGGGCATCAGGTAGATGAGTGAAAAAGGCGTTTGGGACATTTATCAATCGAGGCATAGGTTACAAAAGTAAGGAGGTCATGTTGGAGTTGTATAGAACCTTTGTGAGGCCACAGCTTGAGTACTGTGTGCAGTTCTGGTCACCACATTAAAGGAAGGATGTGATTGCACTGGAGGGGTTGCAGAGGAGTTTCACCAGGATGTTGCCTGGGATGAAATATTTAAATTATGAAGAGAGGTTGGATAGACTTGGGTTGTTTTCGTTGCAGCAGAGAAGACTGAGGGGCAATCTGATTGAGGCATACAAGATTATGAGGGGCATGGACAGGGTGGATAGGGAACAGCTGTTCCCCTTAGTTGAAGGGTAAGTCACAAGGGGGCATAAATTCAAGGTAAGGGGCAGGAGGTTTAGGGGGGATGGGGGGAAAAGCTTTTTTACCCAGAGGGTGGTGACGGTCTGCAATGGACTGCCTGGGATGGTGGTGGAGGCGGGTTGCCTGACATCCTTTAAAAAGAGCACTGGATGAGCACTTGGCACATCATAACATTCAAGGCTATGGGCCAAGTGCTGGTAAATGGGATTAGGTAGGTAGGTCAGGTGTTTCTCATGTGTCGGTGCAGACTCGATGGACCAAAGGGCCTCTTCTGCACTGTGATTCTGTGATGGGAGCACCACCACCTGGAAGTTCCCCTCCAAGTCACTCGCCATCCTGATTGGAAATATATCACCGCTCCTTCATTGTTGCTGGGTCCAAACCCTGGAATTCCCTCCCTACCAGCACTGTGGGTATACCTACACCACATGGACTGCAGCGGTTCGGGAAGGCAGCTCACCACCATCTTCTCAAAGGCATTTAAGGATGGACGATAAAAGCTGGCCCAGCCAGTGATGCCCACAACCAGGACATGAATAATTTAAAAAATTACACAATCTGGTCATTATGCATTACGCATTATGGCCCTCGCCCATCACACAGCCCGGCCCACACCCTTCACACAGCCTGGCTATTAGACTTTATACAGTCCGGTTATTAATCATTACACAAACTGACTATTGCCCGTTGCTCGGTCTAGTTATTATTCATTAACAGCTAGGCTGTGTACCCAATGCACAGCCTGGTTATTACTCATTACACGGCATACCTATTACCCATTACATTGCCTGATTTTTACTCATTACACAGCCTGGGTATTATTGCCTATTACACAGTGTGGCAATTACTTATTACTCAGTCTGGCTATTACATGTTTGACAGCTGGGTTTTTACTCCTTACACAGCCTGGCTATTACCCATTGCACAGCCTGGTTATTACTCATTACACAGCCTGGCCATTACCAGGCAGCTCCAACAACACTCAAGATGCTTGAGACCATCCATGACAAAGCAGATCACTTCATTGGCACCACATCCACAAACATTCACTCCCTCCAGCACCAACGTGCAGCAGCAGCAGTGTGTAGCATCTATCTACAAGATGTACTGCAGGAATTCACCAAGGCTCCTTCAACAACAACTTGCAAACCCATGACCACTACCATCTAGAAGGACAAGGGCATCAGATAGGTGATGCCACTTGGAAGTTTTCCTCCAAGCCACTCATTATCCTGATTTGGAAATATATCACCGTTCCTTCACTGTTGCTGGGTCAAAATCCTGGAACTCCCTTCCTAACAGCACTGTGGGTGTACCTACAGCACACATACTGCAGTGGTTCAAGAAGGCTGCTCACCACCTCATTCTCAAGGGCAATTAGTGATTAGCAGTAAACGCTGGCCCACTCAGTGATGCCCACAACCTGTAAGCGAGTAATCAAAAAATTACACAACCTGGTCATTATGCATTATGCATTCTAGCTATTACGCATTACACAACCTGGCTATTATCAGTTACATATCCTGGCTATTATGCGTTACTTATCCTGGTTATTACCCATTGCACAACCTGGCTATCATGCATTTCACAATCTGATCATCATCCATTACACAGCCCGATTATATTGCATTACAAACCCTGGTTATTACCCATTACACAGCCTGGCTATTATGCATTAAACAGCCTGGCTACTATGCATTACACATCCAGGCTAATATGCATTACACATCCAGGCTATTGCCCATTACACAGCCTGGCAATTATGCAGTACATGGCCTGGCTATTATGCATTACACATCCTGGTTATTATCCTATATACAGCCTGGCTATTAGCCATTGCACAGCTGAGCCATTACCTATTACACAGCCTGGATATTACCCATTGCACAGCCTGGTTATTACCCAAAAACAGCCTGGCCATTGCCCAGTCTGGTTATTATTCATTACACAGCCTGGTTATTACTCATTTCAGAGACTGATTATAACCCATTGCACAGCTGGCTATTACTCATTACACAGCCTGGCTATTACCCATAACACAGCCTGCTCATTTCCATATGCGCAGCCTGGCTATTACGCCTTACACAGCCTGGCTATGACCTATTACTCAGCCTGGTTATTATGCATTACACATCACACTGTGTGGCTATTAACCATTGGACAGCCTAGTTATTATTCATTACATGGCCTGGTTATTACCCATTACACGGTGTGGCTATTACCTATTACACAGCCTGCCCATTACCCATTACACAGCCTAGTTATTACCCATTGCACAGCATGGCTATTACTCATGGTAGAGCCTGGTTATTGCTCATTACACAGCCTGACTATTACCCATTATACAGCCTGGCCATTTCCCTATACGCAGCCTGGCTATAACCCGTTGCACAGCTGAGCCATTACCCATGACACAGCCTGGCTACTATGCATTACACAGCCTGGATATTACTTATTACACAGCCTGGCTATTACCCATTAAACAGACTGGATATTAATCATTACACAGCCTGGCTATTACACATTACATAGCCTAGTTGTGACCCATTGCATAGCCTGGTTATTATTCATTACGCAGTCTGGGTATTACTCAATACACAGTGTGGCTATTACCCATTACACAGCCTGGAAATTTCCCTATATGGAGATTGGCTATTACCCATTGCATAGCTGAGCCATTACTTATTACACGGCCTGGCCATTACCCATTACACAGCCTAGTTATTACCCACTGCACAGCCTGAGTATTATTACCCATTACACAGCGTGGTTATTACTCATGATAGAGCCTGGTTATTGCTGAGTACACAACCTGACATTTACCCATTATACAGCCTGGTTATTATTCCTTACACACCTTGGTTATTATTCATTATACAGCCTGGTTATTACCCATTACACAGCCTGGTTATAACCCATTGCATATCCTGGTTATTACTCATTACATGACCTGGTTATTACCCATTACCATAGCCTGCTTATAACCCATTGCACAGCCTGCCTATTACACATTACACAGCCTGGCTATTACCCATCACACAGTGTGGCTATTACCTATTGCGCAGCCTGGCCATTTCCCGATATGCAGTCTGGCCATTAACCATTGCACAGCTGAGCCATTACCTATTACACAGCCTGGCCATTACACATTACACAGCTTAGTTGTTACCCATTGCACAGCCTGGGTATTACCCATTACACAGCATAGTTATTACTCTGAAAGAGCCTGTTGTTGCTCATTACACAGCTTGACTACTACCCATTATACAGCTTGGCCATTACCCTATACACAGCCTGGCTATTACCCATTGCTCAGCTGAGCCATTACTCATTACACAGCCTGGCCATTACCCATCACACAGCCTGGTTATTACTCATTACATAGCCTGGCTTTTGCCCATTGCACAACCAGGCTATTAACCATTACATAGCTTGGCAATTACGCATTACACAGCCTGGTTATTACTCATTAGATAGCCTCGCTATTAAGTATTTCACAGCCTGGCTATTACTTATTACCCAGCCTGGCTATTACTCATTATCCATCCTGTTTATTAGTCATTGCACAGCCAGGTGATTATGCAATACACAACCTGGATATTTCCTAAACAAAAACAGAATTACCTGGAAAAACTCAGCAGGTCTGGCAGCATCGGCGGAGAAGAAAAGAGTTGACGTTTCGAGTCCTCATGACCCTTCGACAGAACTTGCGATCGAGTCCAAGAAAGAGTTGAAATATAAGCTGGTTTAAGGTGTGTGTGTGGGGGGCGGAGAGATAGAGAGACAAAGAGGTGGAGGGGGTGGGGGTGTGGTTGTAGGGACAAACAAGCAGTGATAGAAGCAGATCATCAAAAGATGTCAACGACAATAGTACAATAGAACACATAGGTGTTAAAATTAAAGTTGGTGATATTATCTAAACGAATGTGCTAATTAAGAATGGATGGTAGGGCACTCAAGGTATAGCTCTAGTGGGTTTTTTTTTTATATATAAAGGAAATAGGTGGGAAAAGGAAAATCTTTATAATTTACTGTCTATCATATGTTACACAGCCTGACTATTATGCATTATACAGCCTGGCTATTGCCCATTACACAGCCAGCCTATTATCCATTAGACAGCCTGGCCGTTATCCATTACACAGTCCAGTCTGGCTATTACTCATTACACTGCTTAGCAATTGCCCATCTCACATCCTTGGTTTTATTACCCATTACATAGCCAGTTTATTACTCATGACATAACCTGGCAATTACCCATTATGCAGCCTGGTTATTATGCATTACATGGCCTGGCTCTTACCTGTTACACAGCCTGGTTATTACTCATTACACAGCCAGGTTATTACCCATTATGCATCCTGGCTATTACCTATTTCACAACAAGGCTATTAGCCATTACACAACCTAGCAATAAAGCAATACACAGCCTGATTATCATGCATTACACAGCCTGGTTATTATCCTTTACACAGCCTGGTTATTACTCTAAGTTTTTCCAGTTAATTCTGTTTTTATTCTGGTTATTACTGTTATGCAGCCTGGCTATTACTCATTACACAGCCTGGTTGTTACTCATTACACAGCCTGGCATTTTTGCATTACACCGTCTGATTATTACTGATTATACTACCTGGTTGTTACTCATTACTACAACCTGGCTATTACCCATTAAACAGCCTGGATATTAATCATGACACAGCCTGGTTATAACCCATTGCACAGCCTGGCTATTACACATTTTACAACCTGACCATTACCCATTACACTGTGTGGCATTTACACATTACACAGCCTAGCCATTTCTCTATATGCAGACTGGCTATTTTCTATTGCATAACTGAGCCATTACCCATTACACAGCCTGGCTATTACACATTATACAGCCTAGTTATTACCCATTGCACAGCATGGTCATTACTCATGAGAAAGCCAGCTTATTGCTCATTACACAGCCTGGCTATTACCCATTACACAGCCTGGTTATTACCCATTCTACGGCCTGGCCATTACCCATTGGGCAGCTGAGCAATTGTCCATTACACAGTCTGGCTATTACATGTTACACAGCCTGGCTATTACCCATTACACAGCCTGGTTATTACTCATTGCACAGCCTGGCTATAACTCATTACACAGCCAAGTTATTACTCATGACACAACCTGGTTATTACCCATTCTATGGCCTGGCCATTACCCATTGCGCAGCTAAGCAATTGTCCATTACCCAGCCTGGCTATTATGTGTTACACAGCCTGGCTATTACCCATTGCACAGCTGAGCCATTATCTATTTCATGGTATGGTTATTACCAATTACAAAGCATGGTTATTACCCAAAAAGAGATGGGCCATTGCCCATTACACAGCTGGGTTATTATGTGTTACACAGTCTTGCATTTACCTGTTACATAGCCTGGCTATTACCCATTGTACAGTGTGGTTATTACTCATTATCACAGGATAAAAAAGCACAAGGAGAGCAGTGGAGACATGGGATAAAAGAGCATGAGGAGAGTGGCGGAGAGGTGGCATAAAAGAGAGTGAGGAGAGTGGCAGAGATGCGGAATAAACGAGCACAAGGAGAGTGGAGGAGAGACAGTATAAAAGAGCATGAGGAGAGCGTAGACACAGGATAAAAGAGCACGAGGAGAGCAACGGGGAGACAGTATAAAAGAGTGCGAGGAGAGTGGAGACACAGGATAAAAGAGTGCGAGGAGAGCGACGGAGACACAGTATAAAAGAACATGAGGAGAGCAGAGACACAGAATAAAAGAGCATGAGGAGAGCAGGGGAGACACGGGGTAAAGAGCGCAAGGAAAGCGGCGGAGACACAGCATAAAATGGCGAGGAGAGCGGAGAGGCGGGATAAAAGAGCACGAAGAGAACGGTGGAGACACGGAATAAAAGAGCACGAGGAGAGGGCCGGAGACACAGGATAAAAGAGCGTGAGGAGAGCAGAGACACAGGATAAAAGAGCGCAAGGAGAGTGGAGACACAGGATAAAAGAGCATGAGGAGAGCAGAGACACAGGATAAAAGAGCGTGAGGAGAATGGAGACACAAATAAAAAAGCGCGAGGAGAGCGGCAGAGACACAGGATAAAAGAGCACAGGGAGAGCAGAGACACAGGGTAAAAGAGCGCAGGGAGAGCAACGGAGACACAGGATAAAAGAGCATGAGGAGACCGGGGGAGACACGGGGTAAAGAACATGAGGAGAGCGGAGGAGACACAGGATAGAAGCACGAGGAGAGTGGAGACGCGGGATAAAAGAGCATGGGGAGAGCAGCGGAGACATGGAATAAAAGAGCATGAGGACAGTGGAGTGGATGGGGGATAAAAGAGCATGAGGAGAGCGGGGGAGACGGGGGATAAAAGAGCACAAGGAGAGCGGGGGAGACATGGGGTAAAGAGAGCAAGGAGAGCGGCAGAGACACAGCATAAAAGCGCGAGGAGAGCGGAGGAGATGGGGGATAAAAGAGCACAAGGAGAGCAGCAGAGACATGGGATAAAAAAGCACGAGGACAGCGGAGGAGATGGGGGATAAAAGAGCACGAGGAGAGCGGGGGAGACAAGGGGTAAAGAGCACGAGGAGAGTGGTGGAGACACAGCATAAAAGCGTGAGGAGAGCGGAGGAGACGGGGGATAAAAGAGCACAAGGAGAGCAGTGGAGACATGAGATTAAAAAGCGCGAGGAGACTGGAGATTAAGGATAAAAGAGTGCGAGGAGAGTGGTGGAGACACAGCATAAAAGAACGTGAGGAGAGCGGAGCCACAGGATAAAAGAGTGTGAGGAGAGCAGAGACACAGGATAAAAGAGCGCGAGGAGAGTGGAGACACAGGATAAAAGAGTGTGAGGAGAGCAGAGACACAGGATAAAAGAGCGCGAGGAGAGTGGAGACACAGGATAAAAGAGTGTGAGGAGAGTGGAGTCACAGGAGAAAAGAGCATGAGGAGAGCGGAGGAGACACAGGATTATAGGGCACGAGGAGAGTGGCGGAGGTGTGGGATAAAAGAGTGCGAGGAGAGCAGCGGAGACAAAGGAAAAAGAGTGCGAGGAGAGTGGGGGAGACACAGGATAAAAGAGCGTGAAGAGAATGGCGAAGACACGGAATAAAAGAGCATGAGAACAGCGGAGGAGATGCGGGATAAAAGAGCATGAGGAGAGCAGCAGAGACACAGGATAAAAGAGCATGAGGAGAGTGGAGACACAGGATAAAAGAGTGTGAGGAGAGCAGAGACAAAGGATAAAAGAGCACGAGGAGAGCAGAGACACAGGATAAAAGAGTGCAAGGAGAGCGGAGACACAAATAAAAAAGTGTGAGGAGAGCGGCAGAGACATAGGATAAAAGAGCATGAGGAGAGCGGAGACACAGGATAAAAGAGCACGAGGAGAGTGATGGAGAGACAGTATAAAAGAGCGCGGGGAGGGCAGAGACACAAAATAAAAGAGCACGAGGAGATCAGAGACCCAGGATAAAAGAGTGTGAGGAGAGCAGAGACATAGGATAAAAGAGCGCGAGGAGAGTAGAGACGCGGGATAAAAGAGCACGGGGAGAGTAGCGGAGACATGGAATAAAAGAGCATGAGGACAGTGGAGGAGACGGGGGATAAAAGAGCACGAGGAGAGCGGGGGAGACCAGGGGTAAAGAGCGTGAGGAGAGCAGCGGAGTCTCAGCAAAAAAGCGCGAGAAGAGCGGAGGAGACGGGGGATAAAAAACACGAGGAGAGCAGCGGATACATGGGATAAAAAAGCATGAGGAGACCGGAGATGCAGGATAAAAGAGTGCGAGGAGAGTGGTGGAGACACAGCATAAAAGAACGCGAGGAGAGCGGAGACACAGGATAAAAGAGCGTGAGGAGAACAGAGATACAGGATAAAATAACGAGATGAGAGCGGAGCCACAGGATAAAAGAGTGTGAGGAGAGCAGAGACACAGGATAAAAGAGCGTGAGGAGAGTGGAGACACAGGATAAAAGAGCATGAGGAGAGTGGAGTCACAGGAGGAAAGAGCTTGAGGAGAGCAGAGGAGACACAGGATAAAAGAGCACGAGGAGAGTGGCGGAGGTGCAGGATAAAAGAGCGTGAGGAGAGCGGAGTAGACACAGGATTATAGAGCACAAGGAGAGTGGCGGAGGTGTGGGATAAAAGAGTACGAGGAGAGCAGCGGAGACAGAGGAAAAAAGAGTGCGAGGAGAGCAGGGGAGACACGGGATAAAATAGCGCGAGGAAACCGCCGGAGATGAAAGATGAAAGAGCATGAGGAGAGCAGCGGTGACGGGGGATAAAAGAGCGTGAGGAGAGAGGAGGAGACGAGGGTAAAAGAGCGCGAGGAGAGCAGCGGGGACGGGGGATAAAAGAGTGTGTGGAGAGAGGTGGAGACTGGGAAAAAAGAGTGTGAGGAGAGCTGTGGAGACACAGGATAAAAGAGCGCGAGGAGAGCAGCGGAGACACAGGATAAAAGAGCGCGAGGAGAGCGGAGGAGACACAGGATAAAAGCGTGCTAGGAGAGCGGAGGAGATGGGGGATAAAAGAGCACAAGGCAAGCAGCGGAGACATGGGATAAAAAAGTACGAGGAGACAGGAGATGCAGGATAAAAGAGCGCGAGGAGAGCGGGGGAGACACAGGATAACAAAGCAAGAGTGTAGCAGTGGAGACACAGGGTTAAAGAGCGCGAGGAGAGCGGGGGAGACATGGGATAAAAGAGTGTGAGGAGAGCAGAGGAGACGGGGGATAAAAGAGCGTGAGGAGAGTGGTGCAGACAAGGGATAAAAAAGTGCGAGGAGACCAGAGATGCAGGATAAAAGAGCATGAAGAGAGCGGAGGAGGCACAGGATAACAGAGCATGAGGGTAGCAGCGGAGACACAGGATAAAAGAGCGCGAGGAGAGCGGGAGAGACACAGGATAAAAGTGTGTGAGGAGAGCAGAGGAGACACAGGATAAAAGAGCATGAGCAAAGCGGCGGACGCGCAGGATGAAAGAGTGCGAGGAGAGCGGGGGAGACAAGGGATAAAACTGCGTGAGGAGAGCGGAAGAGACGCGGGATAAAAGATCGTGAAGAGAGCAGAGACACGGGATAAAAGAGCGTGAGGAGAGCAGAGACGCGGGAGAAAAGAGCATGATGAGAGCGGAGACACAGGATAAAAGAGTGCAAGGAGAACGGAGGAGACGCGGGATAAGAGAGCGTGAGGAGAGTGGCGGAGACGTGGAATAAAAGAGTGAAAGGAGAGCAGAGGAGACGGGGGATAAAAGATCGCAAGGAGAGCAGCGGAGATACAGGATAAAACAGTGCGAGGAGAGCGGTGGAGACACGGGATAAAACAGCGTGAAGGAGAGCGGAGGACACGCAGCATAAAAGAGGGTGAGGAGAGTGTCACAGAAACAGGATATAAGAGTGCGAGCAGAGCGGGGGAGACACAGGATAAAAGAGTGCAAAGAGAGCGGAGACACAGAATAACAGAGCGTGAGCAGAGCAGCGGAGACACAGGATAAAAGAGCGTGAGCAGAGCGGCAGAAATACGGGATAAAACAGCGTGAGGAGATTGGAGGAGACGCGGCATAAAAGACTGTGAGGAGAGCGGCGGAGAAACAGGATAAAAGAGTGTGAGGAGTGCAGTGGAGATGGGGAATAAAAGAGCGTGAGGAGAGCAGCGGAGACACTGGATAAAAGTACACAAGGAGAGCGGGGAGACACAGGAAAGAAGAGCGCGAGGAGAGCGGAGAAGACGGGGGATAAAAGAGCCCAAGGAGAGCTGCGGAGACATGGGATAAAAAAGTGCAAGGAGACCGGAGATGCAGGATAAAAGAGCATGAGGGGAGCAGTCGAGACACAGGATAAAAGAGTGTGAGGAGAGCGGAGACTCAGGATAAAAGAGCACAAGGAGAGCGGTGGAGACACAGGATAAAAGAGCGTGAGGAGTGCGGAGACTCAGGATAAAAGAGCGCGAGGAGAACGGAGGAGACACATGATAAAAGAGCATGAGGAGAGTGGCGGAGGTGCAGGATCAAAGAGCATGAGGAGAGCGGCGGAGACACAGGATATAAGAGTGCGAGGAGAGCGGGGGAGACAAGGGATAAAACTGCGTGAGGAGAGCGGAAGAGATGCGGGATAAAACAGCGTGAGGAGAGGGAAGTGACACGGGATAAAAGAGCATGATGAGAGCGGAGACATAGGATAAAAGAGTGCGAGGAGAGCGGAATGACGGGGGATAAAAGAGCACAAGGAGAGCAGTGGAGATAAAGGATAAAAGAGTGTGAGATGTGCAGAGGAGACGCGGGATAAGAGAGCGCGAGGAGAGTGGTGGAGATGTGGAATAAAAGAGTGTGAGGAGAGTGGGGGAGACACAGGATAAAAGAATGCAAGGAGAACGGTGGAGACACAGGATAAAAGAGCGTGAGGAGAGTGGGGGAGGCACAGGATAAAAGAGTGCAAGGAGAGCGGAGACACAGGATAAAAGAATGCAAGGAAAGCGGTGGAGACACAGGATAAAAGAGCATGAGGAAAGCGGCGGAGATGAAAGATGAAAGAGCATGAGGACAGCCGCGGAGACGGGGGATAAAAGAGTGTGAGGAGAGAGGAGGAGACGAGGATAAAAGAGTGTGAGGAGAGCAGCGGGGACGGGGGAAAAAAGAGTGTGAGGAGAGAGGAGGAGACGGGGATAAAAGAGTGTGAAGAGAGCAGTGGAGACACTGGATAAAACAGTGCGAGGAGACAGGAGATGCAGGATAAAAGAGCATGAGGAGAGCGGGGTAGACACAGGATAACAAAGCACGAGGGTAGCAGCGGAGACACAGGGTAAAAGAGCGCGAGGAGAGCTGGGGAGACATGGGATAAAAGAGTGTGAGGAGAGCGGAGGAGACACAGGATAAAAGAGCATGAGCAGAGCAGCGGACGCACAGGATGAAAGAGGGCGAGGAGAGAGGGGGCGTCACAGGATAAAACTGCATGAGGAGAGAGGAGGAGACGCGGGATAAAAGAGCACGAGGAGAGCAGAGACACGGGATAAAAGAGCATGATGAGAGTGGAGACACAGGATAAAAGAGCTTGAGGAGAGTGGAGAAGACGCGGGATAAGAGAGCGTGAGGAGAGTGGCGGAGACATGGACTAAAAGAGTGCGAGGAGAGCAGAGGAGACGGGGGAAAATAGATCGCAATGAGAGCAGCGGAGATACAGGAAAAAAGAGTGCGAGGCAAGCAGAGGAGACATAGGATAAAATAGTGCGAGGAGAGTGGAGGAGACACAGGATAAAAGAGTGTGAGAAAAGCGGCAGAGACGCTGGATAAAAGCACGTGAGGAGAGTGGCGGAGACCCAGGATAAAACAGCGTGAGGAGAGTGGAGGTGACGCGGTATAAAAGAGCACGAGGAGAGCAGCAGCGGCACAGGATAAAAGAGCATGAGGAGAGTGGAGACACGGGATAAAAGAGCGCCAGGAGAGTGCCGAAGTCACGGGAGAAAAGAACGCGAGGAGAGCATCGGAAACGCAGGATAAAATCACGAGGAGAGCGGAGGAGAAGGGGATAAAAAAGCCCGAGGAGACCGGAAATGCAGGATAAAAGAGAATGAGGAGAGTGTTGGAGACACAGGATAAAAGAGTGCGAGGGGAGTGGATACACAGGAAAAAAGGGTGCGAGGATAGTGGTGGAGACACAGGAAAAAGAGCATGAGGAGAGCAGCGGAGACACAGGATAAAAGAGCACGTGGAGAGCGGCGGAGACACAGGATAAAAGAGCATGAGGAGAGCGGAGACACAGGATAAAAGAGCGCGAGGAGAGTGGCAGAGACACAGGATAAAAGAGCACGAGGAGAGCGGTGGAGACACAGGATAAAAGAACGCGAGGAGAACGGAGGAGACACAGGATGAAAGAGCGTGAGGAGAGTGGCGGAGGTGCACGATAAAAAAGCATGAGGAGAGCGGAGGAGACACAGGATAAAAGGGTGCAAGGAGAGCGGAGGAGATGGGGGATAAAAGAGCACAAGGCGAGCAGCGGAGACACGGGATTAAAAAGTGTGAGGAGACAGGAGATGCAGGATAAAAGAGCGTGAGGAGAGCGGGGGAGACACAGGATAACAAAGCACGAGTGTAACAGTGGAGACACAGGGTTAAAGAGCGCAAGGAGAGCGGGGGAGACATGGGATAAAAGAGTGTGAGGAGAGCGGAGGAGACGGGGGATATAAGAGTTTGAGGAGAGTGGTGCAGACATGGGATAAAAAAGTGCAAGAAGACCAGAGATGCAGGATAAAAGAGCGCGAGGAGAGCGGGGGAGACACAGGATAACAGGGCATGAGGGTAGCAGCGGAGACACAGGATAAAACAGCGCGAGGAGAGTGGGAGAGACACAGGATAAAAGAGTGTGAGGAGAGCGGAGGAGACAGGCTAAAAGAGCATGAGCAGAGCGGTGGACGTGCAGGATAAAAGAGTGCAAGGAGAGCAGGGGAGACAAGGGATAAAACTGCGTGAGGAGAGCGGAAGAGACGCGGGATAAAAGATCGCGAGGAGAGCAGAGACACGGGATAAAAGAGCGTGAGGAGAGCAGAGACGCGGGAGAAAAGAACATGATGAGAGCGGAGACAAAGGATAAAAGAGTGCAAGGAGAGCGGAGGAGACGCGGGATAAGATAGCGTGAGCCGAGTGGCGGAGACGTGGAATAAAAGAGTGCAAGGAGAGCAGAGGAGACGGGGGATAAAAGATCGCAAGGAGAGCAGCAGAGATACAGGATAAAACAGTGCGAGGAGAGCGGTGGAGACACGGGATAAAACAACGTGAAGAAGAGCGGAGGGCACGCAGCATAAAAGAGTGTGCGGAGAGCGTCGCAGAAACAGGATAAAAGAGTGTGAGCAGAGCGGTGGAGAAACAGGATAAAAGAGCGTGAGGAGAGCAGCGGAGACACTGGATAAAAGTACTCGAGGAGAGCGGGGGAGACACAGGAAAGAAGAGCGCGAGGAGAGCGGAGGAGACGGGGGATAAAAGAGCCCAAGGAGAGCGGCGGAGACACGGGATAAAAAAGTGCAAGGAGACCGGAGATGCAGGATAAAAGAGCATGAGAGGAGCGGTGGAGACACAGGATAAAAGAGCATGAGGAGAGCGGCGGAGACACAGGATAAAAGAGCATGAGGAGAGCGGTGGAGGCACAGGATAAAAGAGGGCGAGGAGAGCGGATACACAGGAAAAAAGATCGCGAGGAGAGTGGCGGAGACACAGCATAAAAGAGCACGAGGACAGCGGTGGAGACACAGGATAAAAGAGCGTGAGGAGAGTGGAGACTCAGGATAAAAGAGTGCAAGGAGAACAGAGGAGACACAGGATAAAAGAGCATGAGGAGAGTGGCGGAGGTGCAGGATAAAAGAGCGCGAGGAGAGCGGAGTAGACACAGGATAAAAGAGCGTGAGGAGAGTGGGGGAGACACGGGATAAAAGAGCGTGAGGAGAGCGGAAGTGACGCGGGATAAAAGAGCATGATGAGAGCGGAGACACAAGATAAAAGAGCGCGAGGAGAGCAGAGGAGACGCGGGATAAGAGAGCGTGAGGAGAGCGGAAGTGACGCAGGATAAAAGAGCATGATGAGAGCGGAGACACAGGATAAAAGAGTGCGAGGAGAGCGGAGGAGATGGGGGATAAAAGAGCGCAAGGAGAGCAGTGGAGATAAAGGATAAAAGAGCACGAGATGTGCAGAGGAGACGCGGGATAAGAGAGCGCGAGGAGAGTGGTGGAGATGGGGGATAAAAGATCGCAAAGAGACCAGCGGAGATACAGGATAAAAGAGTGTGAGGAGAGTGGGGGAGGCACAGGATAGAAGGGTGCAAGGAGAGTGGAGACACAGGATAAAAGAATGCAAGGAGAGTGGTGGAGACACAGGATAAAAGAGCGTGAGGAAAGCGGCGGAGATGCAAGATGAAAGAGCATGAGGAGAGCCGCGGGGAGGGGGATAAAAGAGTGTGAGGAGAGAGGAGGAGACGAGGATAAAAGAGTGTGAGGAGAGCAGCGAGGACGGGGGTATAAAGAGTGTGAGGAGAGAGGAGGAGCCGGGGATAAAAAAGTGTGAGGAGAGCAGTGGAGACGCAGGATAAAAGAGGGGGAGGAGAGCGGGGGAGTCACAGGATAAAACTGCATGAGGAAAGCGAAGGAGACGCGGGATAAAAGAGCGCGAGGAGAGCAGAGACACGGGATAAAAGAGCATGATGAGAGTGGAGACACAGGATAAAAGAGTGTGAGGAGAGCGGAGGAGACGCGGGATAAGAGAGCGTGAGGAGAGTGGCGGAGACATGGAATAAAAGAGTGCGAGGAGAGCAGAGGAGACATAGGATAAAATAGTGCGAGGAGAGCGGAGGAGACACAGGATAAAAGAGTGTGAGAAAAGCGGCAGAGACGCTGGATAAAAGCACGTGAGGAGAGCGGCGGAGACCCAGGATAAAACAGCATGAGGAGAGTGGAGACACGGGATAAAAGAGCACCAGGAGAGTGGGGAAGTCACAGGAGAAAAGAGCACGAGGAGAGCAGCGGAAACGCAAGATAAAATCACGAGGAGAGCGGAGGAGAAGGGGATAAAAAAGCCCGAGGAGACCGGAGATGCAGGATAAAAGAGAATGAGGAGAGTGTTGGAGACACAGGATAAAAGAGCGCGAGGGGAGTGGATACACAGGAAAAAAAGGGTGCGAGGATAGTGGTGGAGACACAGGATAAAAGAGCATGAGGAGAGCAGAGGAGACACAGGATAAAAGAGCACGAGGAGAGCGGAGACACAGGATAAAAGAGCGCGAGGAGAGTGGCAGAGACACAGGATAAAAGAGCACGAGGAGAGTGGCGGAGACACAAGATAAAAGAGCACGAGGAGAATGGAGGAGAAACAGGATAAAAGAGCGCGAGGAGAGTGGCGGAGGTGCAGGATAAAAAAGCATGAGGAGAGCGGCGGAGACACAGGATAAAAGGGGGCGAGGAGAGTGGAGGAGATGGGGGATAAAAGAGCACAAGGCGAGCTGTGGAGACACAGGATTAAAAAGTGTGAGGAGACAGGAGATGCAGGATAAAAGAGCGCGAGGAGAGCGGGGGAGACACAGGATAACAAAGCACGAGTGTAGCAGCGGAGACACAGGGTTAAAGAGCGCAAGGAGAGTGGGGGAGACATGGGATAAAAGAGTGCGAGGAGAGCGGAGGAGATGGGGGATAAAAGAGCGCAAGGAGAGCAGTGGAGATAAAGGATAAAATAGCACGAGATGTGCAGAGGAGACGCGGGATAAGAGAGCGCGAGGAGAGTGGTGGAGATGGGGGATAAAAGATCGCAAAGAGACCAGCGGAGATACAGGATAAAAGAGTGTGAGGAGAGTGGGGGAGGCACAGGATAGAAGGGTGCAAGGAGAGTGGAGACACAGGATAAAAGAATGCAAGGAGAGTGGTGGAGACACAGGATAAAAGAGCGTGAGGAAAGCGGCGGAGATGCAAGATGAAAGAGCATGAGGAGAGCCGCGGGGAGGGGGATAAAAGAGTGTGAGGAGAGAGGAGGAGATGAGGATAAAAGAGCGTGAGGAGAGCAGCGAGGACGGGGGTATAAAGAGTGTGAGGAGAGAGGAGGAGCCGGGGATAAAAAAGTGTGAGGAGAGCAGTGGAGACGCAGGATAAAAGAGGGGGAGGAGAGCGGGGGAGTCACAGGATAAAACTGCATGAGGAAAGCGAAGGAGACGCGGGATAAAAGAGCGCGAGGAGAGCAGAGACACGGGATAAAAGAGCATGATGAGAGTGGAGACACAGGATAAAAGAGTGTGAGGAGAGCGGAGGAGACGCGGGATAAGAGAGCGTGAGGAGAGTGGCGGAGACATGGAATAAAAGAGTGCGAGGAGAGCAGAGGAGACATAGGATAAAATAGTGCGAGGAGAGCGGAGGAGACACAGGATAAAAGAGTGTGAGAAAAGCGGCAGAGACGCTGGATAAAAGCACGTGAGGAGAGCGGCGGAGACCCAGGATAAAACAGCATGAGGAGAGTGGAGACACGGGATAAAAGAGCACCAGGAGAGTGGGGAAGTCACAGGAGAAAAGAGCACGAGGAGAGCAGCGGAAACGCAAGATAAAATCACGAGGAGAGCGGAGGAGAAGGGGATAAAAAAGCCCGAGGAGACCGGAGATGCAGGATAAAAGAGAATGAGGAGAGTGTTGGAGACACAGGATAAAAGAGCGCGAGGGGAGTGGATACACAGGAAAAAAAGGGTGCGAGGATAGTGGTGGAGACACAGGATAAAAGAGCATGAGGAGAGCAGAGGAGACACAGGATAAAAGAGCACGAGGAGAGCGGAGACACAGGATAAAAGAGCGCGAGGAGAGTGGCAGAGACACAGGATAAAAGAGCACGAGGAGAGTGGCGGAGACACAGGATAAAAGAGCACGAGGAGAATGGAGGAGAAACAGGATAAAAGAGCGCGAGGAGAGTGGCGGAGGTGCAGGATAAAAAAGCATGAGGAGAGCGGCGGAGACACAGGATAAAAGGGTGCGAGGAGAGTGGAGGAGATGGGGGATAAAAGAGCACAAGGTGAGCTGTGGAGACACAGGATTAAAAAGTGTGAGGAGACAGGAGATGCAGGATAAAAGAGCGCGAGGAGAGCGGGGGAGACACAGGATAACAAAGCACGAGTGTAGCAGCGGAGACACAGGATTAAAGAGCGCAAGGAGAGTGGGGGAGACATGGGATAAAAGAGTGTGAGGAGAGCGGAGGAGACAGGGGATAAAAGAGTTTGAGGAGAGTGGTGCAGACATGGGATAAAAAAGTGCAAGGAGACCAGAGATGCAGGATAAAAGAGCGCGAAGAGAGCGGAGGAGGCACAGGATAACAGGGCATGAGGGTAGCAGCGGAGACACAGGATAAAACTGCGCGAGGAGAGCGGGAGAGACACGGGATAAAAGAGTGTGAGGAGAGCGGAGGAGACACAGGCTAAAAGAGCATGAGCAGAGCGGCGGACGCGCAAGATAAAAGAGTGCGAGGAGAGCGGGGGAGACAAGGGATAAAACTGCGTGAGGAGAGCGGAAGAGACGCGGGATAAAAGATCGCGAGGAGAGCAGAGACACAGGATAAAAGAGCGCGAGGAGAGCAGAGACGCGGGAGAAAAGAGCATGATGAGAGCGGAGACACAGGATAAAAGAGTGCAAGGAGAGTGGAGGAGACGCGGGATAAGAGAGCATGAGCCGAGTGGCGGAGACGTGGAATAAAAGAGTGCAAGGAGAGCAGAGGAGACGGGGGATAAAAGATCGCAAGGAGAGCAGCGGAGATACAGGATTAAACAGTGCGAGGAGAGCGGTGGAGACACGGGATAAAACAACGTGAAGAAGAGCGGAGGGCACGCAGCATAAAAGAGTGTGCGGAGAGCGTCGCAGAAACAGGATAAAAGAGTGTGAGCAGAGCGGTGGAGAAACAGGATAAAAGAGCGTGAGGAGAGCAGCGGAGACACTGGATAAAAGTACCCGAGGAGAGCGGGGGAGACACAGGAAAGAAGAGCGCGAGGAGAGCGGAGGAGACGGGGGATAAAAGAGCCCAAGGAGAGCGGCGGAGACACGGGATAAAAAAGTGCAAGGAGACCGGAGATGCAGGATAAAAGAGCATGAGGAGAGCGGCGGAGACACAGGATAAAAGAGCATGAGGAGAGCGGTGGAGGCACAGGATAAAAGAGCATGAGGAGAGCGGTGGAGGCACAGGATAAAAGAGCGCGAGGAGAGCGGATACACAGGAAAAAAGATCGCGAGGAGAGTGGCGGAGACACAGCATAAAAGAGCACGAGGACAGCGGTGGAGACACAGGATAAAAGAGCGTGAGGAGAGCGGAGACTCAGGATAAAAGAGTGCAAGGAGAACAGAGGAGACACAGGATAAAAGAGCATGAGGAGAGTGGCGGAGGTGCAGGATAAAAGAGCGCGAGGAGAGCGGAGTAGACACAGGATAAAAGAGCGTGAGGAGAGTGGGGGAGACACGGGATAAAAGAGCGTGAGGAGAGCGGAAGTGACGCGTGATAAAAGAGCATGATGAGAGCGGAGACACAGGATAAAAGTGCGAGGAGAGCGGAGGAGATGGGGGATAAAAGAGCGCAAGGAGAGCAGTGGAGATAAAGGATAAAAGAGCACGAGATGTGCAGAGGAGACGCGGGATAAGAGAGCGCGAGGAGAGTGGTGGAGATGGGGGATAAAAGATCGCAAAGAGACCAGCGGAGATACAGGATAAAAGAGTGTGAGGAGAGTGGGGGAGGCACAGGATAGAAGGGTGCAAGGAGAGTGGAGACACAGGATAAAAGAATGCAAGGAGAGTGGTGGAGACACAGGATAAAAGAGCGTGAGGAAAGCGGCGGAGATGCAAGATGAAAGAGCATGAGGAGAGCCGCGGGGAGGGGGATAAAAGAGTGTGAGGAGAGAGGAGACGAGGATAAAAGAGCGTGAGGAGAGCAGCGAGGACGGGGGTATAAAGAGTGTGAGGAGAGAGGAGGAGCCGGGGATAAAAAAGTGTGAGGAGAGCAGTGGAGACGCAGGATAAAAGAGGGGGAGGAGAGCGGGGGAGTCACAGGATAAAACTGCATGAGGAAAGCGAAGGAGACGCGGGATAAAAGAGCGCGAGGAGAGCAGAGACACGGGATAAAAGAGCATGATGAGAGTGGAGACACAGGATAAAAGAGTGTGAGGAGAGCGGAGGAGACGCGGGATAAGAGAGCGTGAGGAGAGTGGCGGAGACATGGAATAAAAGAGTGCGAGGAGAGCAGAGGAGACATAGGATAAAATAGTGCGAGGAGAGCGGAGGAGACACAGGATAAAAGAGTGTGAGAAAAGCGGCAGAGACGCTGGATAAAAGCACGTGAGGAGAGCGGCGGAGACCCAGGATAAAACAGCATGAGGAGAGTGGAGACACGGGATAAAAGAGCACCAGGAGAGTGGGGAAGTCACAGGAGAAAAGAGCACGAGGAGAGCAGCGGAAACGCAAGATAAAATCACGAGGAGAGCGGAGGAGAAGGGGATAAAAAAGCCCGAGGAGACCGGAGATGCAGGATAAAAGAGAATGAGGAGAGTGTTGGAGACACAGGATAAAAGAGCGCGAGGGGAGTGGATACACAGGAAAAAAAGGGTGCGAGGATAGTGGTGGAGACACAGGATAAAAGAGCATGAGGAGAGCAGAGGAGACACAGGATAAAAGAGCACGAGGAGAGCGGAGACACAGGATAAAAGAGCGCGAGGAGAGTGGCAGAGACACAGGATAAAAGAGCACGAGGAGAGTGGCGGAGACACAGGATAAAAGAGCACGAGGAGAATGGAGGAGAAACAGGATAAAAGAGCGCGAGGAGAGTGGCGGAGGTGCAGGATAAAAAAGCATGAGGAGAGCGGCGGAGACACAGGATAAAAGGGTGCGAGGAGAGTGGAGGAGATGGGGGATAAAAGAGCACAAGGTGAGCTGTGGAGACACAGGATTAAAAAGTGTGAGGAGACAGGAGATGCAGGATAAAAGAGCGCGAGGAGAGCGGGGGAGACACAGGATAACAAAGCACGAGTGTAGCAGCGGAGACACAGGATTAAAGAGCGCAAGGAGAGTGGGGGAGACATGGGATAAAAGAGTGTGAGGAGAGCGGAGGAGACAGGGGATAAAAGAGTTTGAGGAGAGTGGTGCAGACATGGGATAAAAAAGTGCAAGGAGACCAGAGATGCAGGATAAAAGAGCGCGAAGAGAGCGGAGGAGGCACAGGATAACAGGGCATGAGGGTAGCAGCGGAGACACAGGATAAAACTGCGCGAGGAGAGCGGGAGAGACACGGGATAAAAGAGTGTGAGGAGAGCGGAGGAGACACAGGCTAAAAGAGCATGAGCAGAGCGGCGGACGCGCAAGATAAAAGAGTGCGAGGAGAGCGGGGGAGACAAGGGATAAAACTGCGTGAGGAGAGCGGAAGAGACGCGGGATAAAAGATCGCGAGGAGAGCAGAGACACGGGATAAAAGAGCGCGAGGAGAGCAGAGACGCGGGAGAAAAGAGCATGATGAGAGCGGAGACACAGGATAAAAGAGTGCAAGGAGAGTGGAGGAGACGCGGGATAAGAGAGCATGAGCCGAGTGGCGGAGACGTGGAATAAAAGAGTGCAAGGAGAGCAGAGGAGACGGGGGATAAAAGATCGCAAGGAGAGCAGCGGAGATACAGGATTAAACAGTGCGAGGAGAGCGGTGGAGACACGGGATAAAACAACGTGAAGAAGAGCGGAGGGCACGCAGCATAAAAGAGTGTGCGGAGAGCGTCGCAGAAACAGGATAAAAGAGTGTGAGCAGAGCGGTGGAGAAACAGGATAAAAGAGCGTGAGGAGAGCAGCGGAGACACTGGATAAAAGTACCCGAGGAGAGCGGGGGAGACACAGGAAAGAAGAGCGCGAGGAGAGCGGAGGAGACGGGGGATAAAAGAGCCCAAGGAGACCGGCGGAGACACGGGATAAAAAAGTGCAAGGAGACCGGAGATGCAGGATAAAAGAGCATGAGGAGAGCGGCGGAGACACAGGATAAAAGAGCATGAGGAGAGCGGTGGAGGCACAGGATAAAAGAGCATGAGGAGAGCGGTGGAGGCACAGGATAAAAGAGCGCGAGGAGAGCGGATACACAGGAAAAAAGATCGCGAGGAGAGTGGCGGAGACACAGCATAAAAGAGCACGAGGACAGCGGTGGAGACACAGGATAAAAGAGCGTGAGGAGAGCGGAGACTCAGGATAAAAGAGTGCAAGGAGAACAGAGGAGACACAGGATAAAAGAGCATGAGGAGAGTGGCGGAGGTGCAGGATAAAAGAGCGCGAGGAGAGCGGAGTAGACACAGGATAAAAGAGCGTGAGGAGAGTGGGGGAGACACGGGATAAAAGAGCGTGAGGAGAGCGGAAGTGACGCGGGATAAAAGAGCATGATGAGAGCGGAGACACAGGATAAAAGTGCGAGGAGAGCGGAGGAGATGGGGGATAAAAGAGCGCAAGGAGAGCAGTGGAGATAAAGGATAAAAGAGCACGAGATGTGCAGAGGAGACGCGGGATAAGAGAGCGCGAGGAGAGTGGTGGAGATGGGGGATAAAAGATCGCAAAGAGACCAGCGGAGATACAGGATAAAAGAGTGTGAGGAGAGTGGGGGAGGCACAGGATAGAAGGGTGCAAGGAGAGTGGAGACACAGGATAAAAGAATGCAAGGAGAGTGGTGGAGACACAGGATAAAAGAGCGTGAGGAAAGCGGCGGAGATGCAAGATGAAAGAGCATGAGGAGAGCCGCGGGGAGGGGGATAAAAGAGTGTGAGGAGAGAGGAGGAGACGAGGATAAAAGAGCGTGAGGAGAGCAGCGAGGACGGGGGTATAAAGAGTGTGAGGAGAGAGGAGGAGCCGGGGATAAAAAAGTGTGAGGAGAGCAGTGGAGACGCAGGATAAAAGAGGGGGAGGAGAGCGGGGGAGTCACAGGATAAAACTGCATGAGGAAAGCGAAGGAGACGCGGGATAAAAGAGCGCGAGGAGAGCAGAGACACGGGATAAAAGAGCATGATGAGAGTGGAGACACAGGATAAAAGAGTGTGAGGAGAGCGGAGGAGACGCGGGATAAGAGAGCGTGAGGAGAGTGGCGGAGACATGGAATAAAAGAGTGCGAGGAGAGCAGAGGAGACATAGGATAAAATAGTGCGAGGAGAGCGGAGGAGACACAGGATAAAAGAGTGTGAGAAAAGCAGCAGAGACGCTGGATAAAAGCACGTGAGGAGAGCGGCGGAGACCCAGGATAAAACAGCATGAGGAGAGTGGAGACACGGGATAAAAGAGCACCAGGAGAGTGGGGAAGTCACAGGAGAAAAGAGCACGAGGAGAGCAGCGGAAACGCAAGATAAAATCACGAGGAGAGCGGAGGAGAAGGGGATAAAAAAGCCCGAGGAGACCGGAGATGCAGGATAAAAGAGAATGAGGAGAGTGTTGGAGACACAGGATAAAAGAGCGCGAGGGGAGTGGATACACAGGAAAAAAGGGTGCGAGGATAGTGGTGGAGACACAGGATAAAAGAGCATGAGGAGAGCAGAGGAGACACAGGATAAAAGAGCACGAGGAGAGCGGAGACACAGGATAAAAGAGCGCGAGGAGAGTGGCGGAGACACAGGATAAAAGAGCACGAGGAGAGTGGCGGAGACACAGGATAAAAGAGCACGAGGAAAATGGAGGAGAAACAGGATAAAAGAGCGCGAGGAGAGTGGCGGAGGTGCAGGATAAAAAAGCATGAGGAGAGCGGCGGAGACACAGGATAAAAGGGTGCGAGGAGAGTGGAGGAGATGGGGGATAAAAGAGCACAAGGCGAGCTGTGGAGACACAGGATTAAAAAGTGTGAGGAGACAGGAGATGCAGGATAAAAGAGCGCGAGGAGAGCGGGGGAGACACAGGATAACAAAGCACAAGTGTAGCAGCGGAGACACAGGGTTAAAGAGCGCAAGGAGAGTGGGGGAGACATGGGATAAAAGAGTGTGAGGAGAGCGGAGGAGACAGGGGATAAAAGAGTTTGAGGAGAGTGGTGCAGACATGGGATAAAAAAGTGCAAGGAGACCAGAGATGCAGGATAAAAGAGCGCGAAGAGAGCGGAGGAGGCACAGGATAACAGGGCATGAGGGTAGCAGCGGAGACACAGGATAAAACTGCGCGAGGAGAGCGGGAGAGACACGGGATAAAAGAGTGTGAGGAGATCGGAGGAGACACAGGCTAAAAGAGCATGAGCAGAGCGGCGGACGCGCAAGATAAAAGAGTGCGAGGAGAGCGGGGGAGACAAGGGATAAAACTGCGTGAGGAGAGCGGAAGAGACGCGGGATAAAAGATCGCGAGGAGAGCAGAGACACGGGATAAAAGAGCGCGAGGAGAGCAGAGACGCGGGAGAAAAGAGCATGATGAGAGCGGAGACACAGGATAAAAGAGTGCAAGGAGAGTGGAGGAGACGTGGGATAAGAGAGCATGAGCCGAGTGGCGGAGACGTGGAATAAAAGAGTGCAAGGAGAGCAGAGGAGACGGGGGATAAAAGATCGCAAGGAGAGCAGCGGAGATACAGGATTAAACAGTGCGAGGAGAGCGGTGGAGACACGGGATAAAACAACGTGTAGAAGAGTGGAGGACACGCAGCATAAAAGAGTGTGAGGAGAGCGTCGCAGAAACAGGATAAAAGAGTGTGAGCAGAGCAATGGAGACACAGGATAAAAGAGCGCAAGGAGAGCGGAGACACAGAATAACAGACCGTGAGCAGAGCGGTGGAGACACAGGATAAAAGAGCGTGAGCAGAGCGGCAGAGACACGGGATAAAACGTGAGGAGATTGGAGGAGACGCAGCATAAAAGAGCGTGAGGAGAGCGGTGGCGAAACAGGATAAAAGAGTGTGAGGAGTGCAGTGGAGATGGGGGATAAAAGAGCATGAGGAGAGCAGCGGAGACACTGGATAAAAGTACGCGAGGAGAGCGGGGGAGACACAGGAAAGAAGAGCGCGAGGAGAGCGGAGGAGACGGGGGATAAAAGAGCCCAAGGAGAGTGGCGGAGACACGGGATAAAAAAGTGCAAGGAGACCGGAGTAGCAGGATAAAAGAGCATGAGGGGAGCGGTGGAGACACAGGATAAAAGAGCATGAGGAGAGCGGTGGAGGCACAGGATAAAAGAGCGCGAGGAGAGCGGTGGAGACACAGGATAAAAGAGCGCGAGGAGACCGGATTAATAGGAAAAAAGATCGCGAGGAGAGTGCCGGAGACAAAGGATAAAAGAGCATGAGGAGAGCGGCGGAGACACAGGATAAAAGAGCGTGAGGAGAGCGGAGACTCAGGATAAAAGAGCACAAGGAGAACAGAGGAGACACAGGATAAAAGAGCGCGAGGAGAATGGAGGACACAAAGGATAAAAGAGCACGAGGAGAGTGGCGGAGGTGCAGGATAAGAGATCACGAGGAGAGCGGTGGAGACACAGGATAAAAGAGCGTGAGGAGAGCGGAAGTGACGCGGGATAAAAGAGCATGATGAGAGCCGAGACACAGGATAAAAGAGTGCGAGGAGAGCAGAGGAGTCGCGGGATAAGAGAGTGTGAGGAAAGCAGAAGTGACGCGGGATAAAAGAGCACGGTGAGAGCGGAGACACAGGATCAAAGAGTGCGAGGAGAGCGGAGGAGACGGGGGATAAAAGATCGCAAGGAGAGCGACGGAAATACAGGATAAAAGAGTGCGAAGAGAGCAGCGGAGACACAGGATAAAACAGTGTGAGGGGAGCGGAGGAGATGCTGCATAAAAGAGCACGAGGAGAGTGGCGGAGAGACAGGACAAAAGAGCACGAGAACAGCGGGGGAGACACAGGATAAAAGATCGTTAGGAGAGTGGCGGAGAAGCAAGATGAAAGAGTGCGAAGAGAGCAGCAGGGAAGGGGGATAAAAGAGCATGAGGAGAGCAGCGGAGACACAAGATAAAAGAGCGTGAGGAGAGCAGGGGAGACACGGGATAAAACAACATGAGGAGAGCGGAAGTGACGCGGGATAAAAGAGCATGATGAGAGCGGAGACACAGGATAAAAGAATGCGAGGAGAGCAGAGGAGTCGCGGGATAAGAGAGCTTGAGGAAAGCGGAAGTGACGCGGGATAAAAGAGCATGATGAGAGCAGCAACAAAGGATAAAAGAGCGCGAGGAAAGCGGAGGAGACTGGAGCTAAAAGATCGGAAGGAGAGCAGCGGAGATACAAGATAAAAGAGTGCGAGGAGAGTGGCGGAGACACAGGATAAAAGAGTGTGAGGAAAGCGAGGGAGACACAGGATAAAAGTGCGTGAGGAGAGCGGCGGAGACACAGGATTAAACAGTGTGAGGGGAGCGGAGGAGATGCGGCATAAAAGAGCACGAGGAGAGTGGCGGAGAGAGAGGACAAAAGAGCACGAGAACAGCGGGGGAAACACAGGATAAAAGAGCGTGAGGAGAGCGGCGGAGAAGCAAGATGAAAGAGTGCGAAGAGAGCAGCAGGGAAGGGGGATAAAAGAGGATGAGGAGAGAGGAGGAGACAGGGATAAAAGAGTGTGAGGAGAGCAGTGGAGATGCAGGATAAAAGAGCGCGAGGAGAGCGTGGACACAGGATAACAGAGCGCGAGGAGAGCGATCGAGACACATTATAAAAGAGCGCGGGGTGAGCAGCGGAGACACAGGATAAAAGAGCATGAGGAGAGAGGGGGAGACACGGGGTAAAGAGCTTGAGGAGAGCGGAGGAGATACAGCACAAAAGAACGCGAGGAGAGTGGCAGAGAGACAGCATAAAGGAGCGTGAGAAGAGCGGTGGAGACACAGGATAAAAGAGCGTGAGGAGAGCGACGGAGACACAGTATAAAAGAGCGCGGGGTGAGCAGCGGAGACACAGGTAAAAGAGCATGAGGAGAGAGGGGAGACACGGGGTAAAGAGCTTGAGGAGAGCGGAAGAGACACAGGATAAAAGCGTGAGGGGAGTGGAGACGCGGGATAAATGAGCACGAGGAGAGTGGCGGAGACACGGAATAAAAGACCATGAGGACAGCGGAGCAGACGGGGGATAAAAGAGCACAAGGAGAGAAGCGGAGACACAGGATAAAAGACAATGAGGAGTACGGGGGAAAGAGCACGAGGAGAGCGGTGGAGACACAGCATAAAAGCGCGAGGAGAGCGGAGGAGACGCGCGATAAAAGAGCACGCAGAGAGCAGCGGAGACATGGTATATAAAAAAGCGCGAGGAGACCAGAAATGAAGGATAAAACAGCCCAAGGAGAGTGGCGGAGACACAGGATAAAAGAGCGTGAGGAGAGCGGAGACACAGGATAAAATAGTGCAAGGAGAGTAGGGACATAGGTAAAAAGAGCGCGAGGAGAGTGGAGGCGCGGGATAAAAGAGCACGAGGAGAGCAGCGGAGACATAGGATAAAAAAGCGCAAGGAGACCAGAAATGCAGGATAAAAGAGCGTGAGGAGAGTGGCGGAGACACAGCATAAAAGAACGCAAGGAGAGCGGAGACACAGGATAAAAGAGCGCAAGGAGAACAGAGACAGAGGATAAAATAACGAGAGGAGAGCGGAGACACAGGATAAAAGAGCACAAGGAGAGTGGCAGATGTGCATGATAAAAAAGCGTGAGGAGAGCGGAGTAGACACAGGAATATAGAGGACAAGGAGAGTGGTGGAGGCTTGGGATAAAAGAGTGCGAGGAGAGCAGTGGAGACACAGGAAAAAAAGAATGCGAGGAGAGTGGGGGAGACACGGGATAAAAGTGCGTGAGGAGAGTGGAGGAGATGCAGGATAAAAGAACGCGAGGATAGCAGAGACACAGAATAAAATAGTACAAGGAGAGTAGAGACATAGGAAAAAAGAGTGTGAGGAGAGCGGAGGCATGGGATAAAAGATATGATGAGTGGGGAGACATAGGAGAAACGAGTGCGAGATGAGCAGAGGAGACGTGGGATAAAAGATCGCAAAGATAGCAGCAGAGGTAAAGGATAAAGGAGTGTGAGGGGATAGGGGGAGGCACAGGATAAAAGAGTGCAAGGAGAGCAGAGACACAGGATAAAAGAATGCAAGGATAGCGGTGGAGACACAGGATAAAAGAGTGCGGGGTGAGCAGCGGAGACACAAGTAAAAGAGCATGAGGAGAGAGGGGAGACACGGGGTAAAGAGCTTGAGGAGAGCGGAAGAGACACAGGATAAAAGCGTGAGGAGAGTGGTGACGCATGATAAATGAGCACGAGGAGAGTGGCAGAGACACGGAATAAAAGACCATGAGGACAGCTGAGCATACGGGGGATAAAAGAGCACGAGGAGAGAAGCGGAGACACAGGATAAAAGACAATGAGGATTACGGGGGAGACACGGGGGAAAGAGCACAAGGAGAGCGGTGGAGACACAGCATAAAAGAGCGAGGAGAGCAGAGGAAAAGGGCGATAAAAGAGCACGAGGAGAGCAGCAGAGACATGGGATAAAAAAGCTCGAGGAGACCAGAAATGAAGGATAAAACAGCCCAAGGAGAGTGGCGGGGACACAGCATAAAAGAGCGCAAGGAGAGCGGAGACACAGGATAAAAGAGCACTAGGATAGCGGAGACAAGGAATAAAATAGTGCAAGGAGAGTAGGGACATAGGTAAAAAGAGCGCGAGGAGAGCGGAGGCGCGGGATAAAAGAGCACGAGGAGAGCAGCGGAGACATGGGATAAAAAAGCGCGAGGAGACCGGAAATGCAGGATAAAAGAGCATGAGGAGAGTGGCGGAGACACAGCATAAAAGAGCACGAGGAGAGCAGAGACACAGGATTAAAGAGCGCAAGGAGAACAGAGACACAGGATAAAATAACGAGAGGAGACCGGAGCCACAGGATAAAAGAGTATGAGGAGAGCAGACACACAGGATAAAAGAGCGCGAGGAGGGCGGAGACACAGGATAAAGGAGCACAAGGAGAGTGGCAGATGTTAATGATAAAAAAACGTGAGGAAAGCGGACTAGACACAGGATTATAGAGCACAAGGAGAATGGTGGAGGCTTGGGATAAAAGAGTGCGAGGAGAGCAGTGGAGACACAGGAAAAAAGAATGCGAGGAGAGCGGGGGAGACACGGGATAAAAGCACGTGAGGAGAGTGGAGGAGATGCACGATAAAAGAATGCGAGGATAGCGGAGACACAGAATAAAATAGTGCAAGGAGAGTAGAGACATAGGAAAAAAGAGTGTGAGGAGAGCGGAGGTGTGGGATAAAAGATATGATGAGTGGGGAGAGATAGTAGAAAAGAGTGCGAGATAAGCAGAGGAGACGCGGGATAAAAGATCGCAAAGATAGCAGCAGAGATAAAGGATAAAGGAGTGTGAGGGGACTGGGGGAGGCACAGGATAAAAGAGTGCAAGGAGAGCAGAGACTCAGGATAAAAGAGCATGAGGAAAGCGGCGGAGATGCAAGATGAAAGAGCATGAGGAGAGCAGCGGGGAAGGGGGATAAAAGAGTGTGAGGAGAGAGGAGGAGATGAGGATAAAAGAGTGTGAGGAGAGCAGTGGAGACGCAGGATAAAAGAGCGCAACGAGAGCAGTGGAGACACAGGATAAAAGCATACGAGGAGAGCGGAGGAGATGGGGGATAAAAGAGTACAAGGAGAGCAGCAGAGACACGGGATAAAAAAGTGTGAGGAGACAGGAGATGCAGGATAAAAGAGCGCGAGGAGAGCGGGGGAGACACAGGATAACAAAGCACGAGGGTAGCAGCGGAGACACAGTGTAAAAGAGCACAAGGAGAGCAGGGAAGACATGGGATAAAAGAATGTGAGGAGAGCGGAGTCACAGGATAAAAGAGCATGAGCAGAGCGGCAGACGCATAGGATAAAAGAGCTTGAGGAGAGCAGGAGAGACATGGGATAAAACTGCGTGAGGAGAGCTGAAGAGACATGGGATAGAAGAGCGCGACGAGAGCAGAGACACGGGATAAAAGAGTATGTTGAGAGCGGAGACACAGGATAAAAGAGCACGAGGAGAGCGGAGGAGACGCGGGATAAGAGAGAGTGAGCAGAGTTGCGGAGACGTGGAATTAAAGAGTGCAAGGAGAGCAGGGGAGATGGGCATAAAAGATCACAAGGAGAGCAGCAGAGATACAGGGTAAAAGAGTGCGAGGTGAGTAGAGGAGATGGGAATAAAAGAGCACAAGGAGAGCAGCGGAGACACGGGATAAAAAAGTGCGAGGAGACAGGAGATGCAGGATAAAGGAGCGCGAGAAGAGCGGAGGAGGCACAGGATAAAAGAGCGTGAGGAGAGCGATGGAGAAGCAAGATGAAAGAGCGCGAAGAGAGCAGTGGGGAAGGGGGATAAAAGAGCATGAGGAGAGAGGACGAGACAGGCATAAAAGAGCGGGACGAGAGCAGTGGAGATGCAGGATAAAACAGCGCGAGGAGAATGGTGAGACAAGATAAAAAAGCGCGAGGAGAGCGGCAGAGACACAGGATAAAAGAGCGCGAGGAGAGCAGAGACACAGGATAAAATAACGAGTGGAGAATGGAGCCACAGGATAAAAGAGTGTGAGGAGAGCAGAGACACAGGATAAAAGAGCACGAGGAGGGCGGAGACACAGGAGAAAAGAGTGTGAGGAGAGCGGAGGAGACATAGGATAGAAGAGCATGAGGAGAGTGGCAGATGTGCATGATAAAAGAGCCTGAGGAGAGCGGGGGAGACACGGGATAAAACTGCGTGAGGAGAGCGGAAGAGACGCAGGATAGAAGAGCGCGAGGAGAGTAGAGACGCGGGATAAAAGAGCATGATGAGAGCGGAGACACAGGATGAAAGAGCACGTGGAGAGCGGAGGAGACGCGGGATAAGAGAGCGTGAGGAGAGTGTTGGAGACGTGGAATAAAAGAATGCGAGGAGAGCAGAGGAGACAGGGATAAAAGATCGCAAGGAGAGTGGCGGTGACACAGGATAAAAGAGCGCGAGGAGAATGGAGACAAAGGATAAAAGAGCGCGAGGAGATTGGAGACACAGGATAAAAGAGCGCGAGGAGATTGGAGACACAGGATAAAAGAGTGCGAGGAGAGTGGAGACACAGGATAAAAGAGCATGAGGAGAGCGGCAGAGACACAGGATAAAAGAGCACCAGGAGAGTGGCGAAGTCACGTGAGAAAAGAACGTGAGGAGAGCAGCGGAAAAGCAGGATAAAAGCACGAGGAGAGCGGAGGAGAAGGGGGATAAAAAAGCCTGAGGACAGCAGAGATGCAGGATAAAAGAGCATGAGGAAAGCTGTGGAGGCACAGGATAAAAGAGCACGAAGAGAGTGGATACACAAGATAAAAGAGCGCGAGGAGAGCGGCGGAGACACAGGATAAAAGAGCATGAGGAGAGCGGTGGAGACACAGGATAAAATAGCACGAGGAGAGCGGCGGAGACACAGGATAAAAGAGGGCGAAGAGAGTGGATACACAGGATAAAAGAGCGCGAGGAGAGCGGCGGAGACAGACGATAAAAGAGGATGAGGAGAGCAGAGACACAGGATAAAAGAACGCGGGGAGAGCAGAGACACAGGATAAAAGAGCGCAAGGAGAACAGAGACACAGGATAAAATAAGGAGAGGAGACCGGAGCCACAGGAGAAGAGTGTGAGGAGAGCAGAGACACAGGATAAAAGAGCGCGCGGAGGGCGGAGACACAGGATAAGAAAGTGTGAGGAGAGCGGAGGAGACATAGGATAAAAGAGCACAAGGAGGGTGGCAGATGTGCATGATAAAAGAGCGTGAGGAGAGTGGGGGAGGCACGGGATAAAACTGCGTGAGGAGAGCGGAAGAGACGCAGGATAGAAGAGCGCGAGGAGAGCAGAGACGCGGGATAAAAGAGCAAGATGAGAGCAGATACACAGGATGAAAGAGCACGAGGAGAGCAGAGGAGACGCGGGATAAGAGAGCATGAGGAGAGTGTTGGAGACGTGGAATAAATAATGCGAGGAGAGCAGAGGAGACGGGGATAAAAGATCGCAAGGAGACCGGCGGAGACAGAGGATAAAAGAGCACGAGGAGAGCGGGGGAGTTGCAGGATCAAAGAGCGCAAGGAGAGCGGAGACACAGGATAAAAGAGTGCGAGGAGAGTGGCGGAGACACAGGATAAAAGAGTGTGAGGAAAGCGGCGGAGACACAGGATAAAAGTGCATGAGGAGAGTGGCGGAGACACAGGATAAAACAGTGTGAGGGGAGCGGAGGTGATGCGGCATAAAAGAGCACGAGGAGAGTGGCGGACAGACAGGACAAAAGAGCACGAGAACAGCGGGGGAGACAGGATAAAAGAGCGTGAGGAGAGAGGCGGAGAAGCAAGATGAAAGAGCGTGAAGAGAGCAGCAGGGAAGGGGGATAAAAGAGCATGAGGAGAGAAGAGGAGACAGGGATAAAAGAGAGTGAGGAGAGCAGTGGAGATGCAGGATAAAAGAGCGCAAGGAGAGCGGTGACACGAGATAAAAAAGCGCGAGGAGAGCAGCGGAGACACAGGATAAAAGAGCGCGAGGAGAGCAGAGACACAGGATAACAGAGCGCGGGGTGAGCAGGGGAGACACAGGTAAAAGAGCATGAGGCGAGAGGGGGAGACACGGGGTAAAAAGCTGAGGAGAGCGGAGGAGACACAGGATAAAAGCATGAGGAGAGTGGAGATGCGGGATAAACGAGCACGAGGAGAGTGGCGGAGACACGGAATAAAAGACCAAGAGGGCAGTGGAGCAGACGGGGGATAAAAGAGCACGAGGAGAGAAATGGAGACACAGGATAAAAGACAATGAGGAGAGCGGGGGAGACACGGGGTAAAGAGCAGGAGGAGAGCGGCGGAGGCACAGCATAAAAGCGCGAGGAGAGCGGAGGAGACGGGTGATAAAAGAGCACGAGGAGAGCAGCGGCGACATGGGATAAAAAAGCGCGAGGAGACCGGAAATGCAGGATAAAAGAGCATGAGGAGAGTGGCGGAGACACAGCATAAAAGAGCGCGAGGAGAGCGGAGACACAGGATAAAAGAGCGCAAGGAGAACAGGGACACAGGATAAAATAACGAGAGGAGACCGGAGCCACAGGATAAAAGAGTGTGAGGAGCGCTGACACACAGGATAAAAGAGCGCGAGGAGGGTGGAGCCACAGGATAAAAGAGCTCGAGGAGAGTGGCAGATGTGCATGATAAAAAAGCGTGAGGAGAGCGGAGTAGCCACAGGATTATAGAGCACAAGGAGTGTGATGGAGGCTTGGGTTAAAAGAGTGCGAGGAGAGGAGTGGAGGCACAGGAAAAAAGAATGCGAGGAGAGCGGGGGAGACACGGGATAAAAGCGCGTGAGGAGAGTGGAGGAGATGCAGGAAAAAAGAACGCGAGGATAGCAGAGACACAGAATAAAATAGTGCAAGGAGAGTAGAGACATAGGAAAAAAGAGTGTGAGGAGAGCGGAGGGGTGGGATAAAAGATATGATGAGTGGGGAGACATAGGAGAAAAGAGTGCGAGATGAGCAGAGGAGACGCGGGATAAAAGATCGTAAAGATAGCAGCAGAGATAAAGGATAAAGGAGTGTGAGGGGACTGGGGGAGGCACAGGATAAAAGAGTGCAAGGAGAGCAGAGACACAGGATAAAAGAATGCAAGGAGAGCGGTGGAGACACAGGATAAAAGAGCATGAGGAAATCGGCGGAGATGCAAGATGAAAGAGCATGAGGAGAGCAGCAGAGAAGTGGGATAAAAGAGTGTGAGAAGAGAGGTGGAGAAAAGGATAAAAGAGTGTGAGGAGAGCAGTGGAGGCACAGGAGAAAAGCATACGAGGAGAGCGGAGGAGATGGGGGATAAATGAGCACAAGGAGAGCAGCGGAGACACGGGATAAAACAATGCGAGGAGACAGGAGATGCAGGATAAAAGAGCACGAGGAGAGCGGGGGAGACACAGGATAACAAAGCATGAGGGTAGCAGCGGAGACACAGTGTAAAAGAGCACAAGGAGAGCAAGGAAGACATGGGATAAAAGAATGTGAGGAGCACAGAGTCACAGGATAAAAGAGCATGAGCAGAGCGGCAGACACATAGGATAAAAGAGAGCGAGGAGAGCGGGGGAGACACGGGATAAAACTGCGTGAGAGCGGAAGAGACGCGGGATAGAAGAGAGTGAGGAGAGCAGAGACACAGGATAAAAGAGTATGAGAGTATGTTGAGAGCTTAGACACAGGATAAAAGAGCATGAGGAGAGCAGAGGAGACGCGGGATAAGAGAGAGTGAGCAGAGTTGTGGAGATGTGGAATTAAAGAGTGCGAGGAGAGCAGAGGAGATGGGCATAAAAGATCACAAGGAGAGCAGTGGAGATACAGGATAAAAGAGTGCGAGGTGAGTAGAGGAGATGGGGGATAAAAGAGCACAAGGAGAGCAGCGGAGACACGGGATAGAAAAGTGCGAGGAGACAGGAGATGCAGGATAAAGGAGCGCGAGAAGAGCGGGGGAGAAACAGGATAAAAGAGCACGAGGAGAGTTGTAGATGTGTATGATAAATGAACTTGAGGAGAGCGGGGGAGACACGGGATAAAACTGCGTGAGGAGAGCGGAAGAGATGCAGGATAGAAGAGCGCGAGGAGAGCGGAGACACAGGGTAAAAGAGTGTGAGGAGAGCGGAGGAGACATAGGATAGAAGAGCATGAGGAGAGTGGCAGATGTGCATGATAAAAGAGCCTGAGGAGAGCGGGGGAGACACGGGATAAAACTGCGTGAGGAGAGCGGAAGAGATGCAGGATAGAAGAGCGCGAGGAGAGTAGAGACACGGGATAAAAGAGCATGATGAGAGCGGAGACACAGGATGAAAGAGCACGAGGAGAGCGGAGGAGACGCGGGATAAGAGAGCGTAAGGAGAGTGGTGGAGACGTGGAATAAAAGAATGCGAGGAGAGCAGAGGAGACAGTGACTAAAGATCGCAAGGAGAACGGCGGTGACCCAGGATAAAAGAGCGCGAGGAGAGCGGAGACACAGGATAACAGAGCGCGAAGAGAGTGACGGAGACACAGCATAAAAGAGCGCGGGGTGAGCAGCGGAGACACAGGTAAAAGAGCATGAGGAGAGAGGGGGAGACACGGGGTAAAGAGCTGAGGAGAGCGGAGGAGACACAGGATAAAAGCATGAGGAGAGTGGAGATGCGGGATAAACGAGCACGAGGAGAGTGGCGGAGACACAGAATAAAAGACCAAGAGGGCAATGGAGCAGACGGGGAATAAAAGAGCACGAGGAGAGAAATGGAGACACAGGATAAAAGACAATGAGGAGAGCGGGGGAGACACGGGGTAAAGAGCAGGACGAGAGCGGCGGAGACACAGCCTAAAAGCGCGAGGAGTGCGGAGGAGATGGGTGATAAAAGAGCACGAGGAGAGCAGCGGAGATATGGGATAAAAAAGCGCTAGGAGACCAGAAATGAAGGATAAATCAGCGCAAGGAGAGTGGCGGAGACACAGCATAAAAGAGCGTGAGGAGAGCGGAGACACAGGATAAAAGAGCACGAGGCTAGCAGAGACACAAAATAAAATAGTGCAAGGAGAGTAGAGACATAGGTAAAAAGAGCGTGAGGAGAGCGGAGGTGCAGGATAAAAGAGCACGAGGAGAGCAGCGGCGACATGGGATAAAAAAGTGAGAGGAGACCGGAAATGCAGGATAAAAGAGCGTGAGGAGAGTGGCGGAGACACAGGATAAAAGAGCGCAAGGAGAACAGAGACACAGGATAAAATAACGCGAGGAGACCGGATCCACAGGATAAAAGAGTGTGAGGAGAGCTGACACACAGGATAAAAGAGCGCGAGGAGGGTGGAGCCACAGGATAAAAGAGCTCGAGGAGAGTGGCAGATGTGCATGATAAAAAAGCGTGAGGAGAGCGGAGTAGCCACAGGATTATAGAGCACAAGGAGTGTGATGGAGGCTTGGGTTAAAAGAGTGCGAGGAGAGGAGTGGAGACACAGGAAAAAAGAATGCGAGGAGAGCGGGGGAGACACGGGATAAAAGCGCGTGAGGAGAGTGGAGGAGATGCAGGATAAAAGAACGTGAGGATAGCGGAAACACAGAATAAAATAGTGCAAGGAGAGTAGAGACATAGGAAAAAAGAGCGTGAGGAGAGCGGAGGCGTGGGATAAAAATATGATGAGTGGGGAGATATAGGAGAAAAGAGTGCGAGATGAGCAGAAGAGACGCGGGATAAAATATCGTAAAGATAGCAGCAGAGATAAAGGATAAAGGAGTGTGAGGGGACTGGGGGAGGCACAGGATAAAAGAGTGCAAGGAGAGCAGAGACACAGGATAAAAGAATGCAAGGAGAGCGGTGGAGACACAGGATAAAAGAGCATGAGGAAATCGGCGGAGATGCAAGATGAAAGAGCATGAGGAGAGCAGCGGAGAAGGGGGATAAAAGAGTGTGAGGAGAGAGGAGGAGAAAAGGATAAAAGAGTGTGAGGAGAGCAGTGGAGGCACAGGATAAAAGCATACGAGGAGAGCGGAGGAGATGGGGGATAAATGAGCACAAGGAGAGCAGCGGAGACACGGGATAAAACAGTGCGAGGAGACAGGAGATGCAGGATAAAAGAGTGCGAGGAGAGCGGGGGAGACACAGGATAACAAAGCACGAGGGTAGCAGCGGAGACACAGTGTAAAAGAGCACAAGGAGAACAAGGAAGACATGGGATAAAAGAATGTGAGGAGATCGGAGTCACAGGATAAAAGAGCATGAGCAGAGCGGCAGACACATAGGATAAAATAGCTTGAGGAGAGCGGGGGAGACACGGGATAAAACTGCGTGAGGAGAGCGGAAGAGAGGCGGGATAGAAGAGAGCGAGGAGAGCAGAGACACGGGATAAAAGAGTATGTTGAGAGCTTAGACACAGGATAAAAGAGCATGAGGAGAGCAGAGGAGACGCGGGATAAGAGAGAGTGAGCAGAGTTGCGGAGACGTGGAATAAAAGAGTGCGAGGAGAGCAGAGGAGATGGGCATAAAAGATCACAAGGAGAGCAGTGGAGATACAGGATAAAAGAGTGCGAGGTGAGTAGAGGAGATGGGGGATAAAAGAGCACAAGGAGAGCAGCGGAGACACGGGATAGAAAAGTGCGAGGAGACAGGAGATGCAGGATAAAGGAGCGCGAGAAGAGCGGGGGAGACACAGGATAAAAGAGCGTGAGGAGAGCGACGGAGAAGCAAGATGAAAGAGCGTGAAGAGAGCAGCGGGGAAGTGGGATAAAAGAGCATGAGGAGAGAGGAGGAGACAGGCATAAAAGAGCGTGAGGAGAGCAGTGGAGATGCAGGATAAAAGAGCATGAGGAGAATGGTGAGACAAGATAAAAAAGCGTGAGGAGAGCGGCAGAGACACAGGATAAAAGGGCGCGAGGAGAGCAGAGACACAGGATAAAAGAACGCGGGTGAGCAGAGATACAGGATAAAAGAACGCAAGGAGAACAGAGACACAGGATAAAATAACGAGAGGAGACTGGAGCCACAGGATAAAAGAGCGTGAGGAGAGCAGAGACACAGGATAAAAGAGCGCGAGGAGAGTGGTGACACAGGATGAAAGAGTGTGAGGAGAGCGGAGGAGACACAGGATAAAAGAGCACGAGGAGAGTTGTAGATGTGCATGATTAATGAACGTGAGGAGAGCGGGGGAGACACGGGATAAAACTGCGTGAGGAAAGCGGAAGAGATGCAGGATAGAAGAGCGCGAGGAGAGTAGAGACGCGGGATAAAAGAGCATGATGAGAGCGGAGACACAGGATGAAAGAGCATGAGGAGAGCGGAGGAGACGCGGGATAAGAGAGCGTAAGGAGAGTGGTGGAGACGTGGAATAAAAGAATGCGAGGAGAGCAGAGGAGGCAGTGATAAAAGATCGCAAGGAGAGCGGCGGTGACACAGGATAAAAGAGCGCGAGGAGAATGGAGACAAAGGATAAAAGAGCGCGAGGAGAGCGGCGGAGACACAGGATAAAAGAGCGCCAGGAGAGTGGCGAAGTCACGGGAGAAAAGAGCTTGAGCAGAGCAGCGGAAATGCAGGATAAAAGCACGAGGAGAGCGGAGGAGAAGGGGGATAAAAAAGCCCGAGGAGAGCGGAGATGCAGGATAAAAGAGCATGAGGAGAGCCGTGGAAACACAGGATAAAAGAGCACGAGGAGAGCGGAGGAGACACAGGAAAAAAGACCACGAAGATAGTGGATACACAAGATAAAAGAGTGCGAGGAGAGCGGCGGAAACACAGGATAAAGGAGCATGAGGAGAACGGCGGAGACACAGGATAAAATAGCATGAGGAGAGCAGTGGAGACACAGGATAAAAGAGCGCGAGGAGAGCGGAGACACAGGATAAAAGAGCACGAGCAGAGTGGCGGAGAAACAGGATAAAAGAGCGTGAGGAGAGCGGAGACCCAGGAGAAAATAGCATGAGGAGAGTGGCGGAGACACAGGATAAAAGAGCGCGAGGAGAGCGGCGGAGACACAGGATAAAAGCGCGCGAGGAGAACGGAGGAGACACAGGATAAGAGAGCATGAGGAGAGCAGGGGAGACACGGGATAAAACAGCATGAGGAGAGCGGAAGTGACGCGGGATAAAACAGCACGATGAGAGCGGAGACACAGGATAAAAGAGTGCAAGGAAAGCAGTGGAGACACAGGATAAAAGCGCATGAGGAGAGCGGCGGAGACACAGGATAAAACGGTGTGAGGGGAGCGGAGGAGATGCGGCACAAAAGAGCACGAGGAGAGTGGTGGAGAGACAGGACAAAAGAGCACAAGGAGAGCGGCGGAGACACAGGATAAAAGCGCATGAGGAGAGTGGCGGAGGTGCAGGATAAAAGATCACGAGGAGAGCGGCGGAGACACAGGATAAAAGAGCGCGAGGAGAGCGGAGTAGACACAGGATTAAAGAGCATGAGGAGTGCATGGGAGACACGGGATAAAACAGCATGAGGAGAGCGGAAGTGACGCGGGATAAAAGAGCATGATGAAAGCAGAGACACAGGATAAAAGAGTGCGAGGAGAGCAGAGGAGACGTGGGATAAGAGAGCGTGAGGAAAGCGGAAGTGACGCAGGATAAAAGAGCACGATGAGAGCGGAGACACAGGATAAAAGAATGGGAGGAGAGCGGGGGAGTTGCAGGATCAAAGAGCACAAGGAGAGTGGAGATACAGGATAAAAGAGTGCGAGGAGAGTGGCGGAGACACAGGATAAAAAAGTGTGAGGAAAGCAGTGGAGACACAGGATAAAAGCGCATGAGGAGAGCGGCGGAGACACAGGATAAAACGGTGTGAGGGGAGCGGAGGAGATGCGGCACAAAAGAGCACGAGGAGAGTGGTGGAGAGACAGGACAAAAGAGCACAAGGAGAGCGGCGGAGACACAGGATAAAAGCGCATGAGGAGAGTGGCGGAGGTGCAGGATAAAAGATCACGAGGAGAGCGGCGGAGACACAGGATAAAAGAGCGCGAGGAGAGCGGAGTAGACACAGGATTAAAGAGCATGAGGAGTGCATGGGAGACACGGGATAAAACAGCATGAGGAGAGCGGAAGTGACGCGGGATAAAAGAGCATGATGAAAGCAGAGACACAGGATAAAAGAGTGCGAGGAGAGCAGAGGAGACGTGGGATAAGAGAGCGTGAGGAAAGCGGAAGTGACGCAGGATAAAAGAGCACGATGAGAGCGGAGACACAGGATAAAAGAATGGGAGGAGAGCGGGGGAGTTGCAGGATCAAAGAGCACAAGGAGAGTGGAGATACAGGATAAAAGAGTGCGAGGAGAGTGGCGGAGACACAGGATAAAAAAGTGTGAGGAAAGCCGCGGAGACAGAGGATAAAAGCGCATGAGGAGAGCGGCGGAGACACAGGATAAAACAGTGTGAGGGGAGCGGAGGAGATGTGGCATAAAAGAGCACGAGGAGAGTGGTGGAGAGACAGGACAAAAGAGCACGAGAACATTGGGAGAGACACAGGATAAAAGAGCGTGTGGAGAGTGGCGGAGAAGAAGATGAAAGAGTGCGAAGAGAGCAGCAGGGAAGGGGGATAAAAGAGCATGAGGAGTGAAGAGGAGACAGGGATAAAAGAGCGTGAGGCGAGCAGTGGAGATGCAGGATTAAAGAGCGCGAGGAGAGCGGTGACACAAGATAAAATAGCCCGAGGAGAGGAGAGGATACACAGGATAAAAGAGCACGAGGAGAGCGGAGACACAGGATAACAGAGCACGAGGAGAGCGACGGAGACACAGTATAAAAGAGCGCGGGGTGAGCAGCAGAGACACAGGAAAAAAGAGCATGAGGAGAGAGGGGGAGACATGGGGTAAAGAGCTTGAGGAGAGCGGAGGAGACACAGGATAAAAGCGTGAGGAGAGTGGAGATGAGGGATAAACGAGCACGAGGAGAGTGGCGGAGACACGGAATAAAAGACCATGAGGACAGCGGAGCAGACGGGGGATAAAAGAGCACGAGCAGAGAAGCGGAGATACAGGATAAAAGACAATGAGGAGAGTGGGGGAGACACGGGGTAAAGAGCACGAGGAGAGCGGTGGAGACACAGCATAAAAGCGCGAGGAGAGCGGAGGAGACGGGTGATAAAAGAGCACGAGGAGAGCAGCGGAGACATGGGATAAAAAAGCGCGAGGAGACCGGAAATGCAGGATAAAAGAGCGCGAGGAGAGTGGCGGAGACACAGCATAAAAGCACGTGAGGAGAGCGGAGACACAGGATAAAAGAGCGCAGGGAGAACAGAGACACAGGATAAAATAACGAGAGGAGCCCGGAGCCACAGGATAAAAGAGTGTGAGGAGAGCAGACACACAGGATAAAAGAGCGCGGGGCGGGTGGAGACACAGGATAAAAGAGCGTTAGGAGAGCGGAGGAGACACAGGATAAAAGAGCACGAGGAGAGTGGCAGATGTGCACGATAAAAGATCGTAAGGAGAGCGGAGTAGACACAGGATTATAGAACACAAGGAGAGTGGTGGAGGCTTGGGATAAAAGAGTGCAAGGAGAGCAGTGGAGACACAGGATAAAAGCATGCGAGGAGAGCGGAGGAGATGGGGGATAAAACAGCACAAGGAGAGCAGCGGAGACACGGGATAAAAAAGTGCAAGGAGACAGGAGATGCAGGATAAAAGAGCGCGAGGAGAGCGGGGGAGACACAGGATAACAAAGCACAATGGTAGCAGCGGAGACACAGGGTAAAAGAGCGCGAGGAGAGCAGGGGAGACATGGGATAAAAGAGCATGAGCAGAGCGGAGGATACACAGGATAAAAGAGCATGAGCAGAGCGGCGGAGGCGCAGGATAGAAGAGCACGAGGAGAGCAGAGACTCGGGAAAAAAGAGCATGATGAGAGCGGAGAGACAGGTTGAAAGAGCACGAGGAGAACGGAGGAGATGCGGGATAAGAGAGCCTGAGGAGATTGGTGGAGATGTGGAATAAAAGAATGCGAGGAGAGCAGAGGAGACAGGGACAAAAGATCGCAAGGAGAGGGGCGGAGACACAGGATAAAAGAGCGCGAGGAGTGTGGAGACACAGGATAAAAGAGCGCGAGGAGAATGGAGACACAGGATAAAAGAGCGCGAGGAGAGCGGAGACACAGGATAAAAGAGCGCGAGGAGAGTGGCGGAAAAACAGGATAAAAGAGCGTGAGGAGAGTGGAGACACAGGATAAAAGAGCGCGAGGAGAGTGGAGACACAGGATAAAAGAGCCTGAGGAGAGCGGCAGAGACACAGGATAAAAGAGCGCCAGGAGAGTGGTGAAGTCAAGGGAGAAAAGAATTTGAGGAGAGCAGCGGAAACAGAGGATAAAAGCACGAGGAGAGCGGAGGAGAAGGGGGATAAAAAAGCCGCAGGAGAGCGGAGATGCAGGATAAAAGAGCATGAGGAGAGCAGTGGAGACACAGGATAAAAGAGCGTGAATAGAGCGACGGAGACACAGGATAAAAGAGCATGAGGAGAGGGCGGAGACACAGGATAAAATAGCACGAGGAGAGTGGCGGAGACACTGGATAAAACAGTGTGAGGGGAGCGGAGGAGATGCTGCATAAAAGAGCACGAGGAGAGTGGTGGAGAGACAGGACAAAAGAGCACGAGAACAGCGGGGGAGACACAGGATAAAAGAGCGTGAGGAGAGAGGCGGAGAAGCAAGATGAAAGAGCACGATGTGAGCAGCAGGGAAGGGGGATAAAAGAGCATGAGGAGAGAGGAGGAGACAGGGATAAAAGAGCGTGAGGAGAGCAGTGGAGATGCAGGATTAAAGAGCGCGTGGAGAGCGGTGACACAAGATAAAATAGTGCGAGGAGAGCAGCGGAGACACAGGATAAAAGAATTCGAGGAGAGCGGAGACACAGGATAACAGAGCATGAGGAGAGTGATGGAGACACAGTATAAAAGAGCGCGGGGTGAGCAGTGGAGACACAGGATAAAAGAGCATGAGGAGAGGGGGAGACAAGGGTAAAGAGCTTGAGGAGAGTGGAGGAGACACAGGATAAAAGCGTGAGGAGAGTGGAGACGCGGGATAAACGAGCACGAGGAGAGTAGCGGAGACACGGAATAAAAGACCATGAGGACAGCGGAGCAGATGGGGGATAAAAGAGCACGAGGAGAGAAGTGGAGACACAGGATAAAAGACAATGAGGAGAGCGGGGGAGACATTGGGTAAAGAGCACGAGGAGAGCAGCAGAGACACAGCATAAAAGCGCGAGGAGAGCGGAGGAGATGGGGGATAAAAGAGCACGAGGAGAGCAGCGGAGACATGGGATAAAAAAGCGCGAGGAGACCAGAAATGAAGGATAAAACAGCGCAAGGAGAGTGACGGAGATACAGCATAAAAGAGCGTGAGGAGAGCGGTGGAGACACAGGATAAAAGAGCATGAGGAGAGCGGCGGAGACACAGGATAAAATAGCACGAGGTGAGCGGCGGAGACAGAGTATAAAAGAGCGTGAAGAGGGTGGATGCACAGGATAAAAGAGCGCGAGGTGAGTGGCGGAGACACAGGATAAAAGAGCATGAGGAGAGGGCGGAGACACAGGATAAAATAGCACGAGGATAGTGGCGGAGACACAGGATAAAAGAGCGCGAGGAGAGCGGAGACACAGGATAAAAGAGCGCGAGGAGAGTGGCGGAGAAACAGGATAAATGAGTGTGAGGAGAGCGGAGACACAGGATAAAAGAGCGCGAGTAGAGTGGAGACACAGGATAAAAGAGTGCCAGGAGAGTGGCGAAGTCACGGGAGAAAAGAGCTTGAGGAGAGCAGCGGAAACGCAGGATAAAAGCACGAGGAGAGCGGAGGAGAAGGGGGATAAAAAAACCCGAGGAGAGTGGAGATGCAGGATAAAAGAGCATGAGGAGAGCAGTGGAGACACAGGATAAAAGAGCACGAGGAGAGCGGCAGAGACTCAGGATAAAAGAACGTGAAGAGAGTGGATACACAGGATAAAAGAGCACGAGGAGAGCGGCGGAGACACAGGATAAAATAGCACGAGGAGAGCGGCGGAGACACAGGATAAAAGAGCGCGAGGAGAGCGGAGACACAGGATAAAAGTGCACGAGGAGAGTGGCAGAGAAACAGGACAAAAGAGCGCGAGGAGAGCAGAGACACAGGATAAAAGAGTGTGAGGAAAGGGGCGGAGACACAGGATAAAAGCACATGAGGAGAGCGGCAGAGTCACAGGATAAAACAGTGTGAGTGGAGCGGAGGAGATGCGGCGTAAAAGAGCACGAGGAGAGTGGCGGAGAGACAGGACAAAAGAGCACGAGAACAGCGGGGGAGACACAGGATAAAAGAGCGTGAGGAGAGCGGCGGAGTAGCAAGATGAAAGAGCGCAAAGTGAGCAGCAGGGAAGGGGGATAAAAGAGCATGAGGAGAGAGGAGGAGACAGGGATAAAAGAGCGTGAGGAGAGCACTGGAGATGCAGGATTAAAGAGCGCGAGGAGAGCAGTGACACAAGATAAGTAAGCGCGAGGAGAGCAGTGGAGACACAGGATAAAAGAGCGCGAGGAGAGCGGAGACACAGGATAACAGAGCATGAAGAGATTGACGGAGACACAGTATAAAAGAGCGCGACGTGAACAGCGGAGACACAGGATAAAAGAGCATGAGGAGGGGGGGAGTTACGGGGTAAAGAGCTTGAGGAGAGCGGAGGAGACACAGGATGAAAGCGTGAGGAGACTGGAGACGCGGGATAAACGAGCACGAGGAGAGTGGCGGAGACACGGAATAAAAGCGCGAGGAGAGCGGAGGAGACGGGGGATAAAAGAGCACGAGGAGAGCAGCGGAGACATGGGATAAAAAAGTGCGAGGAGACCAGGAATGAAGGATAAAACAGCGCAAGGAGAGTGGCGGAGACACAGCATAAAAGAGCACGAGGATAGCGGAGACACGGAATATAATAGTGCAAGGAGAGTAGAGATTTAGGAAATAAGAGCGCGAGGAGAGCAGAGGCACGGGATAAAAGAGCACGAGGAGAGCAGCGGAGACATGGGATAAAAAAGCGCGAGGAGACCGGAAATGCAGGATAAAAGAGTGCGAGGAGAGTGGCGGAGACACAGCATAAAAGTACGCGAGGAGAGCGGAGACACAGGATAAAAGAGTGCAAGGAGAACAGAGACACAGGATAAAATAACGAGAGGAGACCGGAGCCACAGGATAAAAGAGTGTGAGGAGAGCAGACACACAGGATAAAAGAGCACGAGGAGGGCGGAGACACAGGATAAAAGAGCATGAGGAGAGCGGAGGAGACACAGGATAAAAGAGCACGTGGAGAGTGGCAGATGTGCATGATAAAAGAGCGTGAGGAGAGCGGAGTAGACCCAGGATTATAGAGCACAAGGAGAGTGGTGGAGGCTTGGGATAAAAGAGTGCAAGGAGAGCAGTGGAGACATAGGATAAAAGCATGCGAGGAGAGCAGAGGAGATGGGGTATAAAAGAGCACAAGGAGAGCAGCGGAGACACGGGATAAAAAAGTGCGAGGAGACAGGAGATGCAGGATAAAAGAGCGCGAGGAGAGCGGGGGAGACACAGGATAACAAAGCACGACTGTAGCAGCGGAGACACAGGGTAAAAGCGCGAGGAGAGCGGGGGAGACTTCGGATAAAAGATTGTGAGGAGAGCGGAGGAGACACAGGATAAAAGAGCATGAGCAGAGTGGCGGATGCGCAGGATTAAAGACCGTGAGGAGAGCGGGGGAGACACGGGCTAAAACTGCGTGAGGAGAGCGGAGGAGACGCGGGATAGAAGAGCGAGTGGAGAGCAGCGATGCGGGATAAAAGAACATGATGAGAGCGGAGACACAGGATGAAAGAACACGAGGAGAGCGGAGGAGACACGGGATAAGAGAACGTGAGGAGAGTGGTGGAGACGTGGAATAAAAGAATGCGAGGAGAGCAGAGGAGACACAGAATAAAAGAGCGCGAGGAGAGTGGAGACACAGGATAAAAGAGCGCGAGGAGAGTGGAGACACAGGATAAAAGAGCGCGAGGAGAGTGGAGACACAGGATAAAAGAGCGTGAGGAGAGCGCCGGAGACACAGGGTAAAAGAGCGCCAGGCCAGTGGCGAAGTCACGGGAGAAAAGAGCGTGAGGAGGGCAGTGGAAATGCAGGATAAAAGAGCACGAGGAGAGCGGCGGAGGCACAGAATAAAACAGTGTGAGGGGAGCGGAGGAGATGCTGCATAAAAGAGCACGAGGAGAGTGGCGGAGAGACAGGACAAAAGAGCACGAGAACAGCAGGGGAGACACAGGATAAAAGAGCGTGAGGAGAGAGGCGGAGAAGCAAGATGAAAGAGCGCGAAGTGAGCAGCAGGGAAGGGGGATAAAAGAGCATGAGGAGAAAGGAGGAGACAGGGATAAAAGAGCGTGAGGAGAGCAGTGGAGATGCAGGATTAAAGAGCGTGAGGAGAGCGGTGACACAGGATAAAATAGCGTGAGGAGAGCAGCGGAGACACAGGATAAAAGAGTTCGAGGAGAGCGGAGACACAGGATAACAGAGCATGAGGAGAGCGACGGAGACACAGTATAAAAGAGCGCGGGGTGAGCAGTGGAGACACAGGATAAAAGAGCATGAGGAGAGGGGGAGACACGGGGTAAAGAGCTTGAGGAGAGTGGAGGAGACACAGGATAAAAGCGTGAGGAGAGTGGAGACACGGGATAAACGAGCAGGAGGAGAGTGGCGGAGACACGGAATAAAAGACCATGAGGACAGTGGAGCAGACGGGGGATAAAAGAGCACGAGGAGAGAAGTGGAGACACAGGATAAAAGACAATGAGGAGAGCGGGGGAGACACTGGGTAAAGAGCACGAGGAGAGTGGCAGAGACACAGCATAAAAGCGCGAGGAGAGTGGAGGAGACGGGGGATAAAAGAGCACGAGGAGAGCAGCGGAGACATGGGATAAAAAAGCGCGAGGAGACCAGAAATGAAGGATAAAACAGCGCAAGGAGAGTGGCGGAGACAAAGCATAAAAGAGCACGAGGAGAGCGGCGGAGAGAGAGTATAAAAGAGCATGAAGAGGGTGGATTCACAGGATAAAAGAGTGCGAGGTGAGTGGCGGAGACACAGGATAAAAGAGCATGAGGAGAGGGCGGAGACACAGGATAAAATAGCATGAGGAGAGTGGCGGAGACACAGGATAAAAGAGCGCGAGGAGAGCGGAGACACAGGATAAAAGAGTGCGAGGAGAGTGGCGGAGAAACAGGATAAAAGAGTGTGAGGAGAGCGGAGACACAGGATAAAAGAGCGCGAGTAGAGTGGAGACACAGGATAAAAGAGCGTGAGGAGAGCAGCGGAGACACAGGATAAAAGAGTGCCAGGAGAGTGGCGAAGTCACGGGAGAAAAGAGCTTGAGGAGAGCAGCGGAAACGCAGGATAAAAGCACGAGGAGAGCGGAGGAGAAGGGGGATAAAAAAACCCGAGGAGAGTGGAGATGCAGGATAAAAGAGCATGAGGAGAGCAGTGGAGACACAGGATAAAAGAGCACGAGGAGAGCGGCAGAGACACAGGATAAAAGAGCGTGAAGAGAGTGGATACACAGGATAAAAGAGCACGAGGAGAGCGGCAGAGACACAGGATAAAAGAGCATGAGGATAGCGGCGGAGACACAGGATAAAAGAGCGTGAGGAGAGCGGAGACACAGGATAAAAGTGCACGAGGAGAGTGGCAGAGAAACAGGACAAAAGAGCGCGAGGAGAGCAGAGACACAGGATAAAAGAGTGTGAGGAGAGTGGCGAAGACACAGGATAAAAGAGTGTGAGGAAAGGGGCTGAGACACAGGATAAAAGCACATGAGGAGAGCGGCAGAGACACAGGATAAAACAGTGTGAGTGGAGCGGAGGAGATGCAGCGTAAAAGAGCACGAGGAGAGTGGCGGAGAGACAGGACAAAAGAGCAAGAGAACAGCGGGGGAGACACAGGATAAAAGAGCGTGAGGAGAGCGGCGGAGAAGCAAGATGAAAGAGCGCGACGTGAGCAGCAGGGAAGGGGGATAAAAGAGCATGAGGAGAGAGGAGGAGACAGGGATAAAAGAGCGTGAGGAGAGAGGAGGAGACAGGGATAAAAGAGCGTGAGGAGAGCAGTGGAGATGCAGGATTAAAGAGCGCAAGGAGAGCAGTGACACAAGATAAGTAAGCGCGAGGAGAGCAGCGGAGACACAGGATAAAAGAGTTCGAGGAGAGCGGAGACACAGGATAACAGAGCGTGAAGAGATTGACGGAGACACAGTATAAAAGAGCGCGGCGTGAGCAGCGGAGACACAGGATAAAAGAGCATGAGGAGAGGGGGGAGTTACGGGGTAAAGAGCTTGAGGAGAGCGGAGGAGACACTGGATAAAAGCGTAAGGAGAGTGGAGACGCGGGATAAACGAGCACGAGGAGAGTGGCGGAGACACGGAATAAAAGACCATGAGGACAGCGGAGCAGACGGGGGATAAAAGAGCACGAGGAGAGAAGCGGAGACACAGGATAAAAGACAATGAGGAGAGCGGGGGAGACACTGGGTAAAGAGCACGAGGAGAGCGGCGGAGGCACAGCATAAAAGTGCGAGGAGAGCGGAGGAGACGGGGGATAAAAGAGCACGAGGAGAGCAGCGGAGACATGGGATAAAAAAGCATGAGGAGACCAGGAATGAAGGATAAAACAGCGCAAGGAGAGTGGCGGAGACACAGCATAAAAGAGCACGAGGATAGCGGAGACACGGAATAAAATAGTGCAAGGAGAGTAGAGAGTTAGGAAAAAAGAGCGCGAGGAGAGCAGAGGCGCGGGATAAAAGTGCACGAGGAGAGCAGCGGAGACATGGAATAAAAAAGCGCGAGGAGACCGGAAATGCAGGATAAAAGAGTGCGAGGAGAGTGGCGGAGACACAGCATAAAAGTACGCGAGGAGAGCGGAGACACAGGATAAAAGAGTGCAAGGAGAACAGAGACACAGGATAAAATAACGAGAGGAGACCGGAGCCACAGGATAAAAGAGTGTGAGGAGAGCAGACACACAGGATAAAAGAGCGCGAGGAGGGCGGAGACACAGGATAAAAGAGCATGAGGAGAGCGGAGGAGACACAGGATTAAAGAGCACGTGGAGAGTGGCAGATGTGCATGATAAAAGAGCGTGAGGAGCGCGGAGTAGACCCAGGATTATAGAGCACAAGGAGAGTGGTGGAGGCTTGGGATAAAAGAGTGCAAGGAGAGCAGTGGAGACACAGGATAAAAGCATGCGAGGAGAGCGGAGGAGATGGAGGATAAAAGAGCACAAGGAGAGCAGCGGAGACACGGGATAAAAAAGTGCGAGGAGACAGGAGATGCAGGATAAAAGAGCGCGAGGAGAGCGGGGGAGACACAGGATAACAAAGCACGACTGTAGCAGCGGAGACACAGGGTAAAAGTGTGAGGAGAGCGGGGGAGACTTCGGATAAAAGGTTGTGAGGAGAGCGGAGGAGACACAGGATAAAAGAGCATGAGCAGAGCGGCGGATGCGCAGGATTAAAGACCGCGCGGAGAGCGGGGGAGACACGGGCTAAAACTGCGTGAGGAGAGCGGAAGAGACGCGGGATAGAAGAGCGAGTGGAGAGCAGCGATGCGGGTAAAAGAACATGATGAGAGCGGAGACACAGGATGAAAGAGCACGAGGAGAGCGGAGGAGACACGGGATAAGAGAACGTGAGGAGAGTGGTGGAGACGTGGAATAAAAGAATGCGAGGAAAGCAGAGGAGACAGGGATAAAAGATCGCAAGGAGAGCAGCGGAGACACAGAATAAAAGAGCGTGAGGAGAGTGGAGACACAGGATAAAAGAGCGCGAGAAGAGTGGAGACACAGGATAAAAGAGCACGAGGAGAGTGGAGACACAGGATAAAAGAGCGCAAGGAGAGTGGAGACACAGGATAAAAGAGCGTGAGGAGAGCGCCGGAGACACAGGGTAAAAGAGCGCCAGGCCAGTGGCGAAGTCACGGGAGAAAAGAGCGTGAGGAGGGCAGTGGAAATGCAGGATAAAAGCACGAGGAGAGCGGAGGAGAAGGGGGATAAAAAAACCCGAGGAGAGTGGAGATGCAGGATAAAAGAGCATGGGGAGAGCAGTGGAGACACAGGATAAAAGAGCACGAGGAGAGTGGCGGAGACACAGAATAAAATAGCACGAGGAGAGTGGCGGAGACACAGGATAAAACAGTGTGAGGGGAGCGGAGGAGATGCTGCATTAAAGAGCACTAGGAGAGTGGCGGAGAGACAGGATAACAGAGCACGAGAACAGCGGGGGAGACACAGGATAAAAGAGCGTGAGGAGAGAGGCGGAGAAGCAAGATGAAAGAGCGCGAAGTGAGCAGCAGGGAAGGGGGATAAAAGAGCATGAGGAGAGAGGAGGAGACAGGGATAAAAGAGCGTGAGGAGAGCAGTGGAGATGCAGGATTAAAGAGCGTGAGGAGAGCGGTGACACAAGATAAAATAGCGCGAGGAGAGCAGCGGAGACACAGGATAAAAGAGTTCGAGGAGAGCGGAGACACAGGATAACAGAGCATGAGGAGAGCGACGGAGACACAGTATAAAAGAGCGCGGGGTGAGCAGTGGAGACACAGGATAAAAGAGCATGAGGAGAGGGGGAGACACGGGGTAAAGAGCTTGAGGAGAGTGGAGGAGACACAGGATAAAAGCGTGAGGAGAGTGGAGACGCGGGATAAACGAGCAGGAGGAGAGTGGCGGAGACACGGAATAAAAGACCATGAGGACAGCGGAGCAGACGGGGGGTAATAGAGCACGAGGAGAGAAGTGGAGACACAGGATAAAAGACAATGAGGAGAGCGGGGGAGACACTGGGTAAAGAGCACGAGGAGAGCGGCAGAGACACAGCATACAAGCGTGAGGAGAGCGGAGGAGACGGGGGATAAAAGAGCACGAGGAGAGCATCGGAGACATGGGATAAAAAAGCGCGAGGAGACCAGAAATGAAGGATAAAACAGCGCAAGGAGAGTGGCGGAGACACAGCATAAAAGAGCACGAGGAGAGCGGCGGAGACACAGGATAAAATAGCACGAGGTGAGCGGTGGAGAGAGAGTATAAAAGAGCGTGAAGAGGTTGGATGCACAGGATAAAAGAGTGCGAGGTGAGTGGCGGAGACACAGGATAAAAGAGCATGAGGAGAGGGCGGAGACACAGGATAAATTAGCATGAGGAGAGTGGCGGAGACACAGGATAAAAGAGCGCGAGGAGAGCGGAGACACAGGATAAAAGAGTGCGAGGAGAGTGGCGGAGAAACAGGATAAAAGAGTGTGAGGAGAGCGGAGACACAGGATAAAAGAGCGCGAGTAGAGTGGAGACACAGGATAAAAGAGCATGAGGAGAGCGGCGGAGACACAGGATAAAAGAGTGCCAGGAGAGTGGCGAAGTCACGGGAGAAAAGAGCTTGAGGAGAGCAGCGGAAACGCAGGATAAAAGCACGAGGAGAGCGGAGGAGAAGGGGGATAAAAAAACCCGAGGAGAGTGGAGATGCAGGATAAAAGAGCATGAGGAGAGCAGTGGAGACACAGGATAAAAGAGCACGAGGAGAGCGGCAGAGACACAGGATAAAAGAGCGTGAAGAGAGTGGATACACAGGATAAAAGAGCACGAGGAGAGCGGCAGAGACACAGGATAAAAGAGCATGAGGAGAGCGGCGGAGACACAGGATAAAAGAGCGTGAGGAGAGCGGAGACACAGGATAAAAGTGCACGAGGGGAGTGGCAGAGAAACAGGACAAAAGAGCGCGAGGAGAGCAGAGACACAGGATAAAAGAGTGTGAGGAGAGTGGCGAAGACACAGGATAAAAGAGTGTGAGGAAAGGGGCTGAGACACAGGATAAAAGCACATGAGGAGAGCGGCAGTGACACAGGATAAAACAGTGTGAGTGGAGCGGAGGAGATGCAGCGTAAAAGAGCACGAGGAGAGTGGCGGAGAGACAGGACAAAAGAGCACGAGAACAGCGGGGGAGACACAGTATAAAAGAGCGTGAGGAGAGCGGCGGAGAAGCAAGATTAAAGAGCGCGACGTGAGCAGCAGGGAAGGGGGATAAAAGAGCATGAGGTGAGAGGAGGAGACAGGGATAAAAGAGCGTGAGGAGAGCAGTGGAGATGCAGGATTAAAGAGCGCAAGGAGAGCGGTGACACAAGATAAGTAAGCGCAAGGAGAGCAGCGGAGACACAGGATAAAAGAGTTCGAGGAGAACGGAGACACACGATAACAGAGCATGAGGAGAGCGACGGAGACACAGTATAAAAGAGCGCGGGGTGAGCAGTGGAGACACAGGATAAAAGAGGATGAGGAGAGGGGGAGACAGGGGTAAAGAGCTTGAGGAGAGTGGAGGAGACACAGGATAAAAGCGTGAGGAGAGTGGAGACGCGGGATAAACGAGCACGAGGAGAGTGGCGGAGACACGGAATAAAAGACCATGAGGACAGTGGAGCAGACGGGGGATAAAAGAGCACGAGGAGAGAAGTGGAGACACAGGATAAAAGACAATGAGGAGAGCGGGGGAGACACTGGGTAAAGAGCACGAGGAGAGCGGCAGAGACACAGCATAAAAGCGCGAGGAGAGCGGAGGAGACAGGGGATAAAAGAGCACGAGGAGAGCAGCGGAGACATGGGATAAAAAAGCGCGAGGAGACCAGAAATGAAGGATAAAACAGCGCAAGGAGAGTGGCGGAGACACAGCATAAAAGAGCGCGAGGAGAGCGGCGGAGACACAGGATAAAATAGCACGAGGTGAGCGGCGGAGACACAGTATAAAAGAGCGTGAAGAGGGTGGATGCACAGGATAAAAGAGTGCGAGGTGAGTGGCGGAGACACAGGATAAAAGAGCATGAGGAGAGGGCGGAGACACAGGATAAAATAGCATGAGGAGAGTGGCGGAGACACAGGATAAAAGAGCGCGAGGAGAGCGGAGACACAGGATAAAAGAGTGCGAGGAGTTTGGCGGAGAAACAGGATAAAAGAGTGTGAGGAGAGCGGAGAAACAGGATAAAAGAGCGTGAGTAGAGTGGAGACACAGGATAAAAAAGCGTGAGGAGAGCGGCGGAGACACAAGATAAAAGAGTGCCAGGAGAGTGGCGAAGTCACGGGAGAAAAGAGCTTGAGGAGAGCAGCGGAAATGCAGGATAAAAGCACGAGGAGAGCGGAGGAGAAGGGGGATAAAAAAACCCGAGGAGAGTGGAGATGCAGGATAAAAGAGCACGAGGAGAGCGGCAGAGACACAAGACTAAAGAGCGGGAAGAGAGTGGATACACAGGATAAAAGAGCACGAGGAGAGCGGCGGAGACACAGGATAAAAGAGCGCGAGGAGAGCGGAGACACAGGATAAAAGTGCACGAGGAGAGTGGCAGAGAAACAGGACAAAAGAGCGCGAGGAGAGCAGAGACACAGGATAAAAGAGTGTAAGTAGAGTGGCGAAGACACAGGATAAAAGAGTGTGAGGAAAGGGCCTGAGGCACAGGATAAAAGCACATGAGGAGAGCGGCAGAGACACAGGATAAAACAGTGTGAGTGGAGCGGAGGAGATGCAGCGTAAAAGAGCACGAGGAGAGTGGCGGAGAGACAGGACAAAAGAGCACGAGAACAGCGGGGGAGACACAGGATAAAAGAGCGTGAGGAGAGCGGCGGAGAAGCAAGATGAAAGAGCGCGACGTGAGCAGCAGGGAAGGGGGATAAAAGAGCATGAGGAGAGAGGAGGAGACAGGGATAAAAGAGCGTGAGGAGAGCAGTGGAGATGCAGGATTAAAGTGCGCAAGGAGAGCGGTGACACAAGATAAGTAAGCGCGAGGAGAGCAGCGGAGACACAGGATAAAAGAGTTCGAGGAGAGCGGAGACACAGGATAACAGAGCGTGAAGAGATTGACGGAGACACAGTATAAAAGAGCGCGGCGTGAGCAGCGGAGACACAGGATAAAAGAGCATGAGGAGAGGGGGGAGTTACGGGGTAAAGAGCTTGAGGAGAGCAGAGGAGACACAGGATAAAAGCGTAAGGAGAGTGGAGACGTGGGATAAACGAGCACGAGGAGAGTGGCGGAGACACGGAATAAAAGACCATGAGGACAGTGGAGCAGACGGGGGATAAAAGAGCACGAGGAGAGAAGTGGAGACACAGGATAAAAGACAATGAGGAGAGCGGGGGAGACACTGGGTAAAGAGCACGAGGAGAGCGGCAGTGACACAGCATAAAAGCGCGAGGAGAGCGGAGGAGACGGGAGATAAAAGAGCACGAGGAGAGCAGTGGAGACATGGGATAAAAAAGCGCGAGGAGACCAGAAATGAAGGATAAAACAGCGCAAGGAGAGTGGCGGAGACACAGCATAAAAGAGCGCGAGGAGAGCGGCGGAGACACAGGATAAAATAGCACGAGGTGAGCGGCGGAGACACAGTATAAAAGAGCGTGAAGAGGGTGGATGCACAGGATAAAAGAGTGCAAGGTGAGTGGCGGAGACACAGGATAAAAGAGCATGAGGAGAGGGCGGAGAAACAGGATAAAATAGCATGAGGAGAGTGGCGGAGACACAGGATAAAAGAGCGCGAGGAGAGCGGAGACACAGGATAAAAGAGTGCGAGGAGTTTGGCGGAGAAACAGGATAAAAGAGTGTGAGGAGAGCGGAGACACAGGATAAAAGAGCGCGAGTGGAGTGGAGACACAGGATAAAAGAGCGTGAGGAGAGCGGCGGAGACACAGGATAAAAGAGTGCCAGGAGAGTGGCGAAGTCACGGGAGAAAAGAGCTTGAGGAGAGCAGCGGAAATGCAGGATAAAAGCACGAGGAGAGCGGAGGAGAAGGGGGATAAAAAAACCCGAGGAGAGTGGAGATGCAGGATAAAAGATCACGAGGAGAGCGGCAGAGACACAGGATTAAAGAGCGTGAAGAGAGTGGATACACAGGATAAAAGAGCATGAGGAGAGCGGCGGAGACACAGGATATAATAGCACGAGGAGAGCGGCGGAGACACAGGATAAAAGAGCGCGAGGAGAGCGGAGACACAGGATAAAAGTGCATGAGGAGAGTGGCAGAGAAACAGGGCAAAAGAGCGCGAGGAGAGCAGAGACACAGGATAAAAGAGTGTAAGGAGAGTGGCGAAGACACAGGATAAAAGAGTGTGAGGAAAGGGCCTGAGGCACAGGATAAAAGCACATGAGGAGAGCGGCAGAGACACAGGATAAAACAGTGTGAGTGGAGCGGAGGAGATGCAGCGTAAAAGAGCACGAGGAGAGTGGCGGAGAGACAGGACAAAAGAGCACGAGAACAGCGGGGGAGACACAGGATAAAAGAGCGTGAGGAGAGCGGCGGAGAAGCAAGATGAAAGAGCGCGACGTGAGCAGCAGGGAAGGGGGATAAAAGAGCATGAGGAGAGAGGAGGAGACAGGGATAAAAGAGCGTGAGGAGAGCAGTGGAGATGCAGGATTAAAGAGCGCAAGGAGAGCAGTGACACAAGATAAGTAAGCGCGAGGAGAGCAGCGGAGACACAGGATAAAAGAGCGCGAGGATAGCGGAGACACAGGATAACAGAGCATGAAGAGATTGACAGAGACACAGTATAAAAGAGCGCGGCGTGAGCAGCGGAGACACAGGATAAAAGAGCATGAGGAGAGGGGGGAGTTACGGGGTAAAGAGCTTGAGGAGAGCAGAGGAGACACAGGATAAAAGCGTAAGGAGAGTGGAGACGCGGGATAAACGAGCACGAGGAGAGTTGCGGAGACACGGAATAAAAGACCATGAGGACAGCAGAGCAGACGGGGGATAAAAGAGCACGAGGAGAGAAGCGGAGACACAGGATAAAAGACAATGAGGAGAGAGGGGGAGACACTGGGTAAAGAGCACGAGGAGAGCGGCAGAGGCACAGCATAAAAGTGCGAGGAGAGCGGAGGAGACGGGGGATAAAAGAGCACGAGGAGAGCAGCGGAGACATGGGATAAAAAAGCACGAGGAGACCAGGAATGAAGGATAAAACAGTGCAAGGAGAGTGGCGGAGACACAGCATAAAAGAGCACGAGGATAGCGGAGACACGGAATAAAATAGTGCAAGGAGAGTAGAGATTTAGGGAAAAAGAGCGCGAGGAGAGCAGAGGCGCGGGATAAACATGCACGAGGAGAGCAGCGGAGACATGGGATAAAAAAGCGCGAGGAGACCTGAAATGCAGGATAAAGGAGTGCGAGGAGAGTGGCGGAGACACATCATAAAAGTACGCGAAGAGAGCGGAGACACAGGATAAAAGAGTGCAAGGAGAACAGAGACACAGGATAAAATAACGAGAGGAGACCGGAGCCACAGGATAAAAGAGTGTGAGGAGAGCAGACACACAGGATAAAAGAGCGCGAGGAGGGCGGAGACACAGGATAAAAGAGCACGTGGAGAGTGGCAGATGTGCATGATAAAAGAGCGTGAGGAGAGCGGAGTAGACCCAGGATTATAGAGCACAAGGAGAGTGGTGGAGGCTTGGGATAAAAGAGTGCAAGGAGAGCAGTGGAGACACAGGATAAAAGCATGCGAGGAGAGCAGAGGAGATGGGGGATAGAAGAGCACAAGGAGAGCAGCGGAGACATGGGATAAAAAAGTGCGAGGAGACAGGAGATGCAGGATAAAAGAGCGCGAGGAGAGCGGGGGAGACACAGGATAACAAAGCACGACAGTAGCAGCGGAGACACGGGGTAAAAGCGCGAGGAGAGCGGGGGAGACTTCGGATAAAAGATTGTGAGGAGAGCGGAGGAGACACAGGATAAAAGAGCATGAGCAGAGCTGCGGATGCGCAGGATAAAAGACCGCGAGGAGAGCGGGGGAGACACGGGCTAAAACTGCGTGAGGAGAGCGGAAGAGACGCGGGATAGAAGAGCGAGTGGAGAGCAGAGATGTGGGATAAAAGAACATGATGAGAGCGGAGACACAGGATGAAAGAGCACGAGGAGAGCGGAGGAGACGCGGGACAAGAGAACGTGCGGAGAGTGGTGGAGACGTGGAATAAAAGAATGCGAGGAGAGCAGAGGAGACAGGGATAAAAGATCGCAAGGAGAGCAGCGGAGACACCGGATAAAAGAGCGCGAGGAGAGTGGAGACAGGATAAAAGAGCGCGAGAAGAGTGGAGACACAGGATAAAAGAGCACGAGGAGAGTGGAGACACAGGATAAAAGAGCGCGAGGAGAGTGGAGACACAGGATAAAAGAGCGTGAGGAGAGCGCCGGAGACACAGGGTAAAAGAGCGCCAGGAGAGTGGCGAAGTCACGGGAGAAAAGAGCGTGAGGAGGGCAGTGGAAATGCAGGATAAAAGCACGAGGAGAGCGGAGGAGAAGGGGGATAAAAAAACCCGAGGAGAGTGGAGATGCAGGATAAAAGAGCATGGGGAGAGCAGTGGAGACACAGGATAAAAGAGCACGAGGATAGTGGCGGAGACACAGGATAAAAGAGCGCGAAGAGAGTGGATACACAGGTTAAAAGAGCACAAGGAGAGTGGCGGAGATACAGGATAAAAGAGCATGAGGAGAGCGGCGGAGACACAGGATAAAATAGCACGAGGAGAGCGGCGGAGACACAGGATAAAAGAGCATGAGGTGAGCGGCGGAGACACAGGATAAAATAGCACGAGGAGCGCAGCGGAGACACAGGATAAAAGAGCATGAGGAGAGCGGAGACACAGGATAAATGAGCGTGAGGAGAGCAGAGGAGACACAGGATAAAAGAGCACGAGAAGAGTGGCGGATGTGCATGATAAAAGAGCATGAGGAGAGCGGAGTAGACACAGGATAAAAGAGCGTGAGGATAGCGGAGACATGGAATAAAATAGTGCAAGGAGAGTAGAGACATAGGAAAAAGGAACGTGAGGAGAGCGGAGGCGCGGGATAAAAGAGCACGAGGAGAGCAGCAGAGACATGGGATAAAAAAGCACGAGGAGACCAGAAATGCAGTATAAAAGAGCACGAGGAGAGTGGCGGAGACACAGCATAAAAGAACGCGAGGAGAGCAGAGACACAGGATAAAAGAACACAAGGAGAACAGAGACACAGGATAAAATAACGAGAGGAGACCGGAGCCACAGGATAAAAGAGTGCGAGGAGGGCAGCGACACAGGTTAAAAGAGCGTGAAGAGAGCGGAGGAGACACAGGATAAAAGAGCACGAGGAAAGTGGCAGATGTGCATGATAAAAGAGCGTGAGGAGAGCAAAGTAGACACAGGATTAGAGAGCACAAGGAGAGTGGTGGAGGCTTGGAATAAAAGAGTGTGAGGAGTGCAGTGGAGACACAGGGAAAAAGAATGCGAGGAGAGCGGGGTAGACAGGAGATAAAAGAGCGTGAGGAGAGTGGAGGAGATGCAGGATAAAAGAACGTGAGGATAGCGGAGACACGGAATAAAATAGTGCAAGGGGAGTAGAGAGAGATAGGAAAAAAGAGCGCGAGGAGAGCGGAGGCACGGGATAAAAGAGCACAAGGAGAGCAGCGGACACATGGGATAAAAAAGCGCGAGGAAACCGGAAATCCAGCATAAAGGAGCATGAGGAGAGTGGCGGAGACACAGCATAAAAGTGTGTGAGGAGAGTGGCAGATGTGCATGATAAAAGAGCGTGAGGAGAGCAGAGTAGACACAGGATTATAGAGCACAAGGAGAGCGGTGGAGATGGGGGATAAAAGAACACAAGGAGAGCAGCAGAGACACGGGATAAAAAAGTGCGAGGAGACAGGAGATGCAGGCTAAAAGAGCGCGAGGAGAGCGGGGGAGACACAGGATAACAAAGCACGGGGGTAGCAGCGGAGACACAGTGTAAAAGAGCGCAAGGAGAGCAGGGGAGACATGGGATAAAAGAGTATGAGGAGAGTGGAGACACAGGATAAATGCGCATGAGCAGAGCGGCGGATGCATAGGATAAAAGAGCGTGAGGAGAGTGGGGGAGACACGGGATAAAACTGCGTGAGGAGAGCGGAAGAGAGGCGGGATAGAAGAGCACGAGGAGAGCAGAGACACAGGATAAAAGAGCACGAGGAGAGTGGAGGAGACGTGGGATAAGGGAGAGTGTGGAGAGTTGTGGAGACGTGTAATAAAAGAGTGCGAGGAGAGCAGAGGAGATGGGCATAAAAGATCACAAGGAGAGCAGCGGAGATACAGGATAAAAGAGTGCGAGGAGAGTGGGGGCGACGCAGGATAAAAGCTTGCTAGGAGAGTGGAGGAGATAGGGGTTAAAAGAGCCCAAGGAGAGCAGCGGAGACACAGGATAAAAAAGTGCGAGGAGACAGGAGATGCAGGATAAAAGAGCGCAAGGAGAGCGGGGGAGACACAGGATAACAAAGCACGATGGTAACAGTGGAGACACGGGGTAAAAGAGCGCGAGGAGAGTGGGGGAGACATGGGATAAAAGAATGTGAGGAGAGCGGAGGAGACATAGGATAAAAAAGCATGAGCAGAGCGGTGGACGCACAGGATAAAAGAGCGCGAGGAGAGTGGGTGAGACACGGGATAAAACTGCGTGAGGAGAGCGGAAGAGACGCAGGATAAAAGAGCATGATGAGAGCGGAGACACAGGATGAAAGAGCACGAGGAGAGTGGAGGAGACGCGGGATAAGAGAGCGTGAGGAGAGTGGTGGAGACGTGGAATAAAAGAATGCGAGGAGAGCAGATGAGACGGGGATAAAAGATCGCAAGGAGAGCGGCAGAGACACAGGATGAAAGAACATGAGGAGAGCGGAGACACGGGATAAAAGAGCACGAGGAGAGCGGCGGAGACACATAATAAAAGAGCACGAGGAGAGCGGAGACACAGGATGAAAGAGTGCGAGGAGAGTGGCGGAGACACAGGATAAAAGAGCACGAGGAGCGCGGCGGAGACACAGGATAAAAGAATGCGAGGAGAACGGAGGAGACACAGCATAAAAGAGCACAAGGAGAGTGGCAGAGGTGCTGAATAAAAGAGCACGAGGAGAGCGGCAGAGATACAGGATAAAAGAGAGCAATGAGAGCGGAGTAGACACAGGATAAAAGAGTGTGAGGAGAGCAGGGGAGACACAGGATAAAACAGCGTGAGGAGAGCGCAAGTGACGCGGGATAAAAGAGCATGATGACAGCGGAGATACAGGATAAAAGAGCACGAGGAGAGCGGAGTAGACGCAGGATAAAAGAGCATGAGGAGAGCATGGGATCGCAAGGAGAGCAGTGGAGATACAGGATAAAATAGTACGAGGAGAGCGGGGGAGTTGCAGGATCAAAGAGCACAAGGAGAGCGGAGCCACAGGATAAAAGAGTGCGAGGAGAGTGGCGGAGACACAGGATAAAAGAGTGTGAGGAGAGCGACGGAGAAGCAAGATGAAAGAGCGCGACGAGTGCAGCGGGGTAGGGGGATAAAAGAGCATGAGGAGAAGGAGGAGACCGGCATAAAAGAGTGTGAGGAGAGCAGTGGAGATGCAGGATAAAAGAGCGCGAGGAGAATGGTGAGACAAGATAAAAAAGTGCGAGGAGAGCGGCGGAGACACAGGATAAAAGAGCACGAGGAGCGCGACGGAGAAACAGGATAAAAGAGCACTAGGAGAGCGGCAGAGACACAGGATAAAAGAGCACGATGAGAGCGGAGTAGACACAGGATAAAAGAGTGTGAGGAGAGCAGGGGAGACACAGGATAAAACAGCGTGAGGAGAGGGCAAGTGACGCGGGATAAAAGAGCATGATGATAGCGGAGACACAGGATAAAAGAGCGCGAGGAGAGCGGAGTAGACGCAGGATAAAAGAGCGTGAGGAGAGCGGGGGAGACACAGGATAAAACAGCGTGAGGAGAGCGGAAATTAACCGGGATAAAAGAGCATGATGAGAGCGGAGACACAGGATAAAAGAGCGTGAGGAGAACCGCGGAGACACAGGATAAAAGAGCATGAGGAGAGCGGCGGAGACACAGGAAGAAATAGCACGAGGAGAGCGGCGGAGACGCAGGATAAAAGAACGTGAGGAGAGTTGGGGAGACACCGGATAAAACAGCGTGAGGAGAGCGGAAATTAACCAGGATAAAAGAGCATGATGAGAGCGGAGACACAGGATAAAAGAGCGCGAGGAGAGCAGAGGAGTCGCGGGATAAAAGAGCGTGAGGTGAGCGGAAGTGACGCAGGATAAAAAAGCATGATGAGAGCGGAGACACAGGATAAAAGATTGCGAGGGGAGCGGAGGAGACGGGGGGAAAAGATCGCAAGGAGAGCAGCGGAGATACAGGATAAAAGAGTGCGAGGAGAGCGGGGGAGTTGCAGGATCAAAGAGCACAAGGAAAGCGGAGACACAGGATAAAAGAGTGTGAGGAAAGCGGCGGAGACACAGGATAAAAGTGCATGAGGAGAGCGGCAGATACATGGATAAAACAGTGTGAGGAGAGCGGAGGAGATACAGCATAAAAGAACGTGAGGAGAGTGGCGGAGAGACAGGATAAAGGAGCACGAGAAGAGCGGGGGAGACACAGGATAAAAGAGCGTGAGGAGAGCGACGGAGAAGCAAGATGAAAGAGCGCGAAGAGAGCAGCGGGGAAGGGGGATAAAAGAGCATGAGGAGAAGGAGGAGACTGGCATAAAAGAGATTGAGGAGAGCAGTGGAGATGCAGGATAAAAGAGCGCGAGGAGAATGGTGAGACAAGATAAAAAAGTGCGAGAAGTGCGGCAGAGACACAGGATAAAAGAACGTGAGGAAAATGGAGGAGACACAGCATAAAAGAGCACGAGGAGAGTGGTGGAGGTGCAGGATAAAAGAGCACTAGGAGAGCGGCAGAGACAGAGGATAAAAGAGCATGATGAGAGCGGAGCAGACACAGGATAAAAGAGTGTGAGGAGAGCCGGGGAGACACATGATAAAACAGCGTGAGGAGAGCGCAAGTGACGCGGGATAAAAGAGCATGCTGAGAGCGGAAACACAGGATAAAAGGGCGTGAGGAGAGCGGGGGAGACACAGGATAAAACAGCGTGAGGAGAGCGGAATTTAACCGGGATAAAAGAGCATGATGAGAGCGGAGACACAGGATAAAAGAGCACGAGGAGAGAAGAGGATACTCGGTATAAGAGAGCGTGAGGTGAGCGGATGTGACGTGGGATATAAGAGCATGATGAGAAGGAGACACAGGATAAAGGAGTGCGAGGAGAGCGGAGGAGACGGGGGATAAAAGATCGCAAGGAGAGCAGTGGAGATACAGGATAAAAGAGTGCGAGGAAAGCGGCGGAGACAGAGGATAAAAGTGCATGAGGAGAGCGGCAGATACATGGATAAAACAGTGTGAGGAGAGCGGAGGAGATACAGCATAAAAGAACGCGAGGAGAGTGGCGGAGAGACAGGATAAAGGAGCACGAGAAGAGCGGGGGAGACACAGGATAAAAGAGCGTGAGGAGAGCGACGGAGAAGCAAGATGAAAGAGCGCGACGAGTGCAGCGGGGTAGGGGGATAAAAGAGCATGAGGAGAAGGAGGAGACCGGCATAAAAGAGTGTGAGGAGAGCAGTGGAGATGCAGGATAAAAGAGCGCGAGGAGAATGGTGAGACAAGATAAAAAAGCGCGAGGAGAGCGGCGGAGACACAGGATAAAAGAGCACGAGGAGCGCGACGGAGACACAGGATAAAAGAACGCGAGGAGAACGGAGGAGACACAGCATAAAAGAGCACGAGGAGAGTGGCGGAGGTGCAGGATAAAAGAGCACTAGGAGAGCGGCAGAGACAGAGGATAAAAGAGCATGATGAGAGCGGAGCAGACACAGGATAAAAGAGTGTGAGGAGAGCAGGGGAGACTCATGATAAAACAGCGTGAGGAGAGCGCAAGTGACGCGGGATAAAAGAGCATGATGATAGCGGAGACAGAGGATAAAAGAGCGTGAGGAGAACGGCGGAGACACAGGAGAAAATAGCACGAGGAGCGCGGCGGAGACACAGGATAAAAGAACGTGAGGAAAACGGAGGAGACACAGCATAAAAGAGCACCAGGATAGTGGTGGAGGTGCAGGATAAAAGAGCACGAGGAGAGCGGCAGAGAAACAGGATAAAAGAGCACGAGGAGCGCGGCGGAGACACAGGATAAAAGAACGCGAGGAGAACGGTGGAGACACAGCATAAAAGAGCACGAGGAGAGTGGCAGAGGTGCTGAATAAAAGAGCACGAGGAGAGCGGCAGAGATACAGGATAAAAGAGCGCAATGAGAGCGGAGTAGACACTGGATAAAAGAGTGTGAGGAGAGCAGGGGAGACACAGGATAAAACAGCGTGAGGAGAGCGCAAGTGACGCGGGAAAAAAGAGCATGATGATAGCGGAGACACAGGATAAAAGAGCACGAGGAGCGCGGAGTAGACGCAGGATAAAAGAGCGTGAGGAGAGCGGGGGAGACACAGGATAAAACAGCGTGATGAGAGCGGAAATTAACCGGGATAAAAGAGCATGATGAGAGCGGAGACACAGGATAAAAGAGCGTGAGGAGAGCAGAGGAGACGCGGGATAAGAGAGAATGAGGTGAGCGGAAGTGACGCAGGATAAAAGAGCATGATGAGAGCGGAGACACAGGATAAAAGAGTCTGAGGAGAGCGGAGGGGATGGGGGATAAAAGTTCGCAAGGAGAGCAGCGGAGATACAGGATAAAAGAGTGCGAGGAGAGTGGCGGAGACACAGGATAAAAGAGCATGAGGAGCGCGGCGGAGACACAGGAGAAAATAACGCAAGGTGAATGGAGGAGACACAACATAAAAAGAGCACGAGGAGAGCGGCAGAGACACAGGATAAAAGAGCGTGATGAGAGCAGAGTAGACACAGGATAAAAGAGTGTGAGCAGAGCAGGGGAGACACAGGATAAAAGAGCGTGAGGAGAGCGCAGATGACGCGGGATAAAAGAGCATGATGATAGCGGAGACACAGGATAAAAGAGCATGAGGAGAGCGGAGTAGACGCAGGATAAAAGAGCGTGAGGAGAGCGGGGGAGACACAGGATAAAACAGCGTGAGGAGAGTGGAAATTAACAGGGATAAAAGAGCATGATGAGAGCGGAGACACAGGATAAAAGAGCGTGAGGAGAGCAGAGGAGACGTGTGATAAGAGAGCATGAGGTGAGCGGAAGTGACGCGGGATAAAAGAGCATGATGAGAGCGGAGACACAGGATAAAAGAGTGTGAGCAGAGCAGGGGAGACACAGGATAAAACAGCATGAGGAGAGCGCAAGTGATGCGGGATAAAAGAGCATGATGATAGCGGAGAATCAGGATAAAAGAGCGCGAGGAGAGCGGAGTAGACGCAGGATAAAAGAGCATGAGGAGAGTAGGGGAGACACAGGATAAAACAGCGTGAGGAGAGCGGAAATTAACCGGGATAAAAGAGCATGATTAGAGCGGAGACACAGGATAAAAGAGCGCGAGGAGAGCAGAGGAGACGCGGGATAAGAGAGCATGAGGTGAGCGGAAGTGACGCGGGATAAAAGAGCATGATGAGAGCGGAGACACAGGATAAGAGTGCGAGGAGAGCGGAGGAGACGGTGGATAAAAGATCGCAAGGAGAGCAGTGGAGATACAGGATAAAATAGTACGAGGAGAGCGGGGGAGTTGCAGGATCAAAGAGCACAAGGAGAGCGGAGCCACAGGATAAAAGAGTGCGAGGAGAGTGGCGGAGACACAGGATAAAAGAGTGTTAGGACAGCGACGGAGAAGCAAAATGAAAGAGCGCGACGAGTGCAGCGGGGAAGGGGGATAAAAGAGCATGAGGAGAAGGAGGAGACTGGCATAAAAGAGATTGAGGAGAGCAGTGGAGATGCAGGATAAAAGAGCGCGAGGAGAATGGTGAGACAAGATAAAAAAGTGCGAGAAGTGCGGCGGAGACACAGGATAAAAGTGCATGAGGAGAGCGGCAGATACATGGATAAAACACTGTGAGGAGAGCGGAGGAGATACAGCATAAAAGAACGCGAGGAGAGTGGCGGAGAGACAGAATAAAGGAGCACGAGAAGAGCGGGGGAGACACAGGATAAAAGAGCGTGAGGAGAGCGACGGAGAAGCAAGATGAAAGAGCGCGACGAGTGCAGCGGGGAAGGGGGATAAAAGAGCATGAGGAGAAGGAGGAGACCAGCATAAAAGAGTGTGAGGAGAGCAGTGGAGATGCAGGATAAAAGAGCGCGAGGAGAATGGTGAGACAAGATAAAAAAGCGCGAGGAGAGCGGCGGAGACACAGGATAAAAGAGCACGAGGAGCGCGACGGAGACACAGGATAAAAGAACGCGAGGAGAACGGAGGAGACACAGCATAAAAGAGCACGAGGAGAGTGGCGGAGGTGCAGGATAAAAGAGCACTAGGAGAGCGGCAGAGACAGAGGATAAAAGAGCATGATGAGAGCGGAGCAGACACAGGATAAAAGAGTGTGAGGAGAGCAGGGGAGACACATGATAAAACAGTGTGAGGAGAGCGCAAGTGACGCGGGATAAAAGAGCATGATGATAGCGGAGACAGAGGATAAAAGAGCGTGAGGAGAACGGCGGAGACACAGGAGAAAATAGCATGAGGAGAGCGGCGGAGACACAGGATAAAATAGCACGAGGAGAGCAGAGGAGTCGCAGGATAAAAGAGCGTGAGGTGAGCGGAAGTGACGCGGGATAAAAGAGCATGATGAGAGCGGAGACACAGGATAAAAGATTGCGAGGAGAGCGGAGGAGACGGGGGAAAAAGATCGCAAGGAGAGCAGCGGAGATACAAGGTAAAAGAGTGCGAGGAGAGCGGGGGAGTTGCAGGATCAAAGAGCACAAGGAGAGCGGAGACACAGGATAAAAGAGTGTGAGGAAAGCCGTGGAGACACAGGATAAAAGTGCATGAGGTGAGCGGCAGATACATGGATAAAACAGTGTGAGGAGACCGGAGGAGATACAGCATAAAAGAACGTGAGGAGAGTGGCGGAGAGACAGGATAAAGGAGCTCGAGAAGAGCGGGGGAGACACAGGATAAAAGAGCGTGAGGAGAGCGACGGAGAAGCAAGATGAAAGAGCGCGAAGAGAGCAGCGGGGAAGGGGGATAAAAGAGCATGAGGAGAAGGAGGAGACTGGCATAAAAGAGCGTGAGGAGAGCAGTGGAGATGCAGGATAAAAGAGCGCGAGGAGAATGTTGAGACAAGATAATAAAGTGCGAGGAGAGCGGCAGAGACACAGGATAAAAGAGCACGAGGAGCGCGGCGGAGACACAGAGTAAAAGAACGTGAGGAAAACGGAGGAGACAGAGCATAAAAGAGCACGAGGAGAGTGGCGGAGGTGCAGGATAAAAGAGCACGAGGAGAGAGGCAGAGACACAGGATAAAAGAGCACGAGGAGCGCGGCAGAGATACAGGATAAAAGAGCGCAATGAGAGCGGAGTAGACACTGGATAAAAGAGTGTGAGGAGAGCAGGGGAGACACAGGATAAAACAGCGTGAGGAGAGCGCAAGTGACGCAGGAAAAAAGAGCATGATGATAGTGGAGACACAGGATAAAAGAGCACGAGGAGAGCGGAGTAGACGCAGGTTAAAAGAGCGTGAGGAGAGCGGGGGAGACACAGGATAAACCAGCGTGAGGAGAGCAGAAATTAACCGGGATAAAAGAGCATGATGAGAGCGGAGACACAGGATAAAAGAGTGCGAGGAGAGCGTAGGAGATGGGGGATAAAAGATCGCAAGGAGAGCAGCGGAGATACAGCATAAAAGAGTGCGAGGAGAGTGGCGGAGACACAGGATAAAAGAGCATGAGGAGCGCGGCGGAGCCACAGGAGAAAATAACGCGAGGTGAATGGAGGAGACACAGCATAAAAGAGCACGAGGAGAGCGGCAGAGACACAGGATAAAAGAGCGTGATGAGAGCAGAGTAGACACAGGATAAAAGAGTGTGAGCAGAGCAGGGGAGACACAGGATAAAACAGCGTGAGGAGAGCGCAAGTGATGCGGGATAAAAGAGCATGATGATAGCGGAGAATCAGGATAAAAGAGCGCAAGGAGAGCGGGGGAGACACAGGATAAAACAGCGTGAGGAGAGCGGAAATTAACGGGGATAAAAGAGCATGATGAGAGCGGAGACACAGGATAAAAGAGCGCGAGGAGAGCAGAGGAGACGCGGGATAAGAGAGCATGAGGTGAGCGGAAGTGACGCGGGATAATAGAGCATGATGAGAGCGGAGACACAGGATAAGAGTGCGAGGAGAGCGGAGGAGACGGGGGATAAAAGATCGCAAAGAGAGCAGTGGAGATACAGGATAAAATAATACGAGGAGAGCGGGGGAGTTGCAGGATAAAAGAGCACAAAGAGAGCAGAGCCACAGGATGAAAGAGTGCGAGGAGAGTGGTGGAGACACAGGATAAAAGAGTGTGAGGAGTGCGACGGAGAAGCAAAATGAAAGAGCGCGACGAGTGCAGCGGGGAAGGGGGATAAAAGAGCATGAGGAGAAGGAGGAGACCGGCATAAAAGAGTGTGAGGAGAGCAGTGGAGATGCAGGATAAAAGAGCGCGAGGAGAATGGTGAGACAAGATAAAAAAGCGCGAGGAGAGCGGCGGAGACACAGCATAAAAGAGCACGAGGAGCGCGACGGAGACACAGGATAAAATAACGCGAGGAGAACGGAGGAGACACAGCATAAAAGAGCACGAGGAGAGTGGTGGAGGTGCAGGATAAAAGAGCACTAGGAGAGCGGCAGAGACACAGGATAAAAGAGCACGATGAGAGCGGAGTTGACACAGGATAAAAGAGTGTGAGGAGAGCAGGGGAGACACAGGATAAAACAGCGTGAGGAGAGCGCAAGTGACGCGGGATAAAAGAGCATGATGATAGCGGAGACACAGGATAAAAGAGCGCGAGGAGAGCGGAGTAGATGCAGGATAAAAGAGCGTGAGGAGAGCGGGGGAGACACAGGATAAAATAGAACGAGGAGAGTGGCGGAGACGCAGGATAAAAGAGCGCGAAGAGAGTGGTTACACAGGATAAAAGAGTGCGTGGAGAGCGGCGGAGACACAGGATAAAAGAACGTGAGGAGAGTTGGGGAGACACCGGATAAAACAGCGTGAGGAGAGCGGAAATTAACCAGGATAAAAGAGCATGATGAGAGCGGAGACACAGGATAAAAGAGCGCGAGGAGAGCAGAGGAGTCGTGGGATAAAAGAGCGTGAGGTGAGCGGAAGTGACGCGTGATAAAAGAGCATGATGAGAGCGGAGACACAGGATAAAAGATTGCGAGGAGAGCGGAGGAGACGGGTGGAAAAAGATCGCAAGGAGAGCAGCGGAGATACAGGATAAAAGAGTGCGAGGAGAGCGGGGGAGTTGCAGGATCAAAGAGCACAAGGAGAGCGGAGACACAGAATAAAAGAGTGTGAGGAAAGCGGCGGAGACACAGGATAAAAGTGCATGAGGAGAGTGGCAGATACATGGATAAAACAGTGTGAGGAGAGCGGAGGAGATACAGCATAAAAGAACGCGAGGAGAGTTGCGCAGAAACAGGATAAAGGAGCACGAGAAGAGCGGGGGAGACACAGGATAAAAGAGCGTGAGGAGAGCGACGGAGAAGCAAGATGAAAGAGCGCGAAGAGAGCAGCGGGGAAGGGGGATAAAAGAGCATGAGGAGAAGGAGGAGACTGGCATAAAAGAGCGTGAGGAGAGCAGTGGAGATGCAGGATAAAAGAGCGCGAGGAGAATGGTGAGACAAGATAAAAAAGTGCGAGGAGAGCGGCAGAGACACAGGATAACAGAGCACGAGGAGCGCGGCGGAGACACAGGATAAAAGAACGTGAGGAAAATGGAGGAGACACAGCATAAAAGAGCAGGAGGAGAGTGGCGGAGGTGCAGGATAAAAGAGCACGAGGAGAGTGGCAGAGACACAGGATAAAAGAGCACGATGAGAGCGGAGTAGACACAGGATAAAAGAGTGTGAGGAGAGCAGGGGAGACACAGGATAAAACAGCGTGAGGAGAGCGCAAGTGATGCGGGATAAAAGAGCATGATGAGAGCGGGAACACAGGATAAAAGAGCGCGAGGAGAGCGGAGTAGACGCAGGATAAAAGAGCGTGAGGAGAGCGGGGGAGACACAGGATAAAACAGCGTGAGGAGAGCGGAAATTAAACGGGATAAAAGAGCATGATGAGAGCGGAGACACAGGATAAAAGAGAGCGAGGAGAGAAGAGGATACTTGGGATAAGACAGCGTGAGGTGAGCGGAAGTGACGTGGGATATAAGAGCATGATGAGAAGGAGACACAGGATAAAGGAGTGCGAGGAGAGCGGAGGAGACGGGGGATAAAAGATCGCAAGGAGAGCAGTGGAGGTACAGGATAAAAGAGTGCGAGGAGAGTGGCGGAGACACAGGATAAAAGAGCACAAGGAGAGCGGAGACACAGGATAAAAGAGTGTGAGGAAAGCGGCGGAGACAGAGGATAAAAGTGCATGAGGAGAGCGGCAGATACATGGATAAAACAGTGTGAGGAGAGCGGAGGAAATACAGCATAAAAAAATGCGAGGAGAGTGGCGGAGAGACAGGATAAAGGAGCACGAGAAGAGCGGGGGAGACACAGGATAAAAGAGTGTGAGGAGAGCGACGGAGAAGCAAGATGAAACAGCGCGACGAGTGCAGCGGGGAAGGGGGATAAAAGAGCATGAGGAGAAGGAGGAGACCGGCATAAAAGAGTGTGAGGAGAGCAGTGGAGATGCAGGATAAAAGAGCGCGAGGAGAAAGGTGAGACAAGATAAAAAAGCGCGAGGAGAGCGGCGGAGACACAGGATAAAAGAGCACGAGGAGCGCGACGGAGACACAGGATAAAAGAACGCGAGGAGAACGGAGGAGACACAGCATAACAGAGCACGAGGAGAGTGGCGGAGGTGCAGGATAAAAGAGCACTAGGAGAGCGGCAGAGACAGAGGATAAAAGAGCAGGATGAGAGCGGAGCAGACACAGGATAAAAGAGTGTGAGGAGAGCAGGGGAGACACATGATAAAACAGCTTGAGGAGAGCGCAAGTGACGCGGGATGAAAGAGCATGATGAGAGCGGAAACACAGGATAAAAGAGCGCGAGGAGAGCAGAGTAGACGCAGGATAAAAGAGCGTGAGGAGAGCGGGGGAGACACAGGATAAAACAGCTTGAGGAGAGCGGAATTTAACCGGGATAAAAGAGCATGATGAGAGCGGAGACACAGGATAAAAGAGCGCGAGGAGAGAAGAGGATACTCGGGATAAGAGAGCGTGAGGTGAGCGGATGTGACGAGGGATATAAGAGCATGATGAGAAGGAGACACAGGATAAAGGAGTGCGAGGAGAGCGGAGGAGACGGGGGATAAAAGATCGCAAGGAGAGCAGTGGAGACACAGGATAAAAGAGTGCGAGGAGAGTGGCGGAGACACAGGATAAAAGAGCACAAGGAGAGCGGAGACACAGGATAAAAGAGTGTGAGGAAAGCGGCAGAGACAGAGGATAAAAGTGCATGAGGAGAGCGGCAGATACATGGATAAAACAGTGTGAGGAGAGCGGAGGAAAGACAGCATAAAAAAACGCGAGGAGAGTGGCGGAGAGACAGGATAAAGGAGCACGAGAAGAGCGGGGGAGACACAGGATAAAAGAGCGTGAGGAGAGCGATGGAGAAGCAAGATGAAAGAGCGCGACGAGTGCAGCGGGGAAGGGGGATAAAAGAGCATGAGGAGAAGGAGGAGACCGGCATAAAAGAGTGTGAGGAGACCAGTGGAGATGCAGGATAAAAGAGCGCGAGGAGAAAGGTGAGACAAGATAAAAAACGCGAGGAGAGCGGCGGAGACACAGGATAAAAGAGCACGAGGAGCGCGACGGAGACACAGGATAAAAGAATGCGAGGAGAACGGAGGAGACACAGCATAAAAGAGCACGAGGAGAGTGGCGGAGGTGCAGGATAAAAGAGCACTAGGAGAGCGGCAGAGACAGAGGATAAAAGAGCATGATGAGAGCGGAGCAGACACAGGATAAAAGAGTGTGAGGAGAGCAGGGGAGACACATGATAAAACAGCGTGAGGAGAGCGCAAGTGACGCGGGATGAAAGAGCATGATGAGAGCGGAAACACAGGATAAAAGAGCACGAGGAGAGTGGAGTAGACGCAGGATAAAAGAGCGTGAGGAGAGCGGGGGGAGACAGAGGATAAAACAGTGTGAGGAGAGCGGAATTTAACCGGGATGAAAGAGCATGATGAGAGCGGAGACACAGGATAAAAGAGAGCGAGGAGAGAAGAGGATACTCGGGATAAGAGAGCGTGAGGTGAGCGGATGTGACGTGGGATATAAGAGCATGATGAGAAGGAGACACAGGATAAAGGAGTGCGAGGAGAGCGGAGGAGACGGGGGATAAAAGATCTCAAGGAGAGCAGTGGAGACACAGGATAAAAGAACGCGAGGAGAACGGAGGAGACACAGCATAAAAGAGCACGAGGAGAGTGGCGGAGGTGCAGGATAAAAGAGCACTAGGAGAGCGGCAGAGACAGAGGATAAAAGAGCATGATGAGAGCGGAGCAGACACAGGATAAAAGAGTGTGAGGAGAGCAGGGGAGACACATGATAAAACAGCGTGAGGAGAGCGCAAGTGACGCGGGATGAAAGAGCATGATGAGAGCGGAAACACAGGATAAAAGAGCACGAGGAGAGCGGAGTAGACGCAGGATAAAAGAGCGTGAGGAGAGCGGGGGAGACACAGGATAAAACAGCGTGAGGAGAGCGGAATTTAACCGGGATAAAAGAGCATGATGAGAGCGGAGACACAGGATAAAAGAGCGCGAGGAGAGAAGAGGATACTCGGGATAAGAGAGCGTGAGGTGAGCGGATGTGACGAGGGATATAAGAGCATGATGAGAAGGAGACACAGGATAAAAGAGCGTGAGGAGAACGGCGGAGACACAGGAGAAAAGAGCCTGAGGATTGCGGCGGAGACACAGGATAAAATACCACGAGGAGAGCAGAGGAGTCGCAGGATAAAAGAGCGTGAGGTGAGCGGAAGTGACGCGGGATAAAAGAGCATGATGAGAGCGGAGACACAGGATAAAAGATTGCGAGGAGAGCGGAGGAGACGGGGGAAAAAGATCTCAAGGAGAGCAGCGGAGATACAAGGTAAAAGAGTGCGAGGAGAGCGGGGGAGTTGCAGGATCAAAGAGCACAAGGAGAGCGGAGACACAGGATAAAAGAGTGTGAGGAAAGCGGTGGAGACACAGGATAAAAGTGCATGAGGTGAGCGGCAGATACATGGATAAAACAGTGTGAGGAGAGCGGAGGAGATACAGCATAAAAGAACGCGAGGAGAGTGGTGGAGAGACAGGATAAAGGAGCACGAGAAGAGCGGGGGAGACACAGGATAAAAGAGCTTCAGGAGAGCGACGGAGAAGCAAGATGAAAGAGCGCGACGAGTGCAGCGGGGTAGGGGGATAAAAGAGCATGAGGAGAAGGAGAAGACCGGCATAAAAGAGTGTGAGGAGAGCAGTGGAAATGCAGGATAAAAGAGCGTGAGGAGAATGGTGAGACAAGATAAAAAAGTGCGAGGAGAGCGGCGGAGACACAGGATAAAAGAACGCGAGGAGAACGGAGGAGACACAGCATAAAAGAGCACGAGGAGAGTGGCGGAGGTGCAGGATAAAAGAGCACTAGGAGAGCGGCAGAGACAGAGGATAAAAGAGCATGATGAGAGCGGAGCAGACACAGGATAAAAGAGTGTGAGGAGAGCAGGGGAGACACATGATAAAACAGCGTGAGGAGAGCGCAAGTGACGCGGGACAAAAGAGCATGATGATAGCGGAGACACAGGAAAAAAGAGCGCGAGGAGAGCGGAGTAGACGCAGGATAAAAGAGCATGAGGAGAGCGGGGGAGACACAGGATAAAACAGCGTGAGGAGAGCGGAAATTAACCGGGTAAAAGAGCATGATGAGAGCGGAGACACAGGATAAAAGAGCGTGAGGAGAACGGCAGAGACACAGGAGAAAAGAGCATGAGGAGAGCGGCGGAGACACAGGATAAAATAGCACGAGGAGAGCAGAGGAGTCGCAGGATAAAAGAGCGTGAGGTGAGCGGAAGTGACGCGGGATAAAAGAGCATGATGAGAGCGGAGACACAGGATAAAAGATTGCGAGGAGAGCGGAGGAGACGGGGGAAAAAGATCTCAAGGAGAGCAGCGGAGATACAAGGTAAAAAAGTGCGAGGAGAGCGGGGGAGTTGCAGGATCAAAGAGCACAAGGAGAGCGGAGACACAGGATAAAAGAGTGTGAGGAAAGCGGTGGAGACACAGGATAAAAGTGCATGAGGTGAGCGGCAGATACATGGATAAAACAGTGTGAGGAGAGCGGAGGAGATACAGCATAAAAGAACGCGAGGAGAGTGGCGGAGAGACAGGATAAAGGAGCTCGAGAAAAGCGGGGGAGACACAGGATAAAAGAGCGTGAGGAGAGCGATGGAGAAGCAAGATGAAAGAGCGCGAAGAGCGCAGCGGGGAAGGGGGATAAAAGAGCATGAGGAGAAGGAGGAGACTGGCATAAAAGAGCGTGAGGAGAATGTTGAGACAAGATAAAAAAGTGCGAGGAGAGCGGCAGAGACACAGGATAAAAGAGCACGAGGAGCGCGGCGGAGACACAGGATAAACGAACGTGAGGACAATGGAGGAGACACAGCATAAAAGAGCACGAGGAGAGTGGCGGAGGTGCAGGATAAAAGAGCACGAGGAGAGAGGCAGAGACACAGGATAAAAGAGCACGAGGAGCGCGGCGGAGACACAGGATAAAAGAACACGAGGAGAACGGAGGAGACACAGCATAATAGAGCACGCGGAGAGTGGCAGAGGGGCTGAATAAAAGAGCACGAGGAGAGCGGCAGAGATACAGGATAAAAGAGCGCAATGAGAGCGGAGTAGACACTGGATAAAAGAGTGTGAGGAGAGCAGGGGAGACACAGGATAAAACAGCGTGAGGAGAGCGCAAGTGACGCGGGAAAAAAGAGCATGATGATAGCAGAGACACAGGATAAAAGAGCACGAGGAGAGCTGAGTAGACGCAGGATAAAAGAGCGTGAGGAGAGCGGGGGAGACACAGGATAAACCAGCGTGAGGAGAGCAGAAATTAACCGGGATAAAAGAGCATGATGAGAGCGGAGACACAGGATAAAAGAGTGCGAGGAGAGAGTAGGAGATGGGGGATAAAAGATCGCAAGGAGAGCAGCGGAGATACAGCATAAAAGAGTGCGAGGAGAGTGGCGGAGACACAGGATAAAAGAGCATGAGGAGCGCGGCGGAGACACAGGAGAAAATAACGCGAGGTGAATGGAGGATACACAGCATAAAAGAGCATGAGGAGAGCGGCAGAGACACAGGATAAAAGAGCGTGATGAGATCAGAGTAGACGCAGGATAAAAGAGTGTGAGCAGAGCAGGGGAGACACTGGATAAAACAGCGGGAGGAGAGCGCAAGTGATGCGGGATAAAAGAGCATGATGATAGCGGAGAATCAGGATAAAAGAGCGCGAGGAGAGCGGAGTAGACGCAGGATAAAAGAGCATGAGGAGAGCGGGGGAGACACAGGATAAAAGAGCGCGAGGAGAGCAGAGGAGACGTGGGATAAGAGAGCATGAGGTGAGCGGAAGTGACGCGGGATAATATAGCATGATGAGAGCGGAGTCACAGGATAAGAGGGCGAGGAGAGCGGAGGAGACGGGGGATAAAAGATCGCAAGGAGAGCAGTGGAGATACAGGATAAAATAGTACGAGGAGAGCGGGGGAGTTGCAGGATCAAAGAGCACAAGGAGAGCGGAGCCACAGGGTAAAAGAGTGCGAAGAGAGTGGCGGAGACACAGGATAAAAGAGTGTGAGGAGAGCGACGGAGAAGCAAGATGAAAGAGCGCGACGAGTGCAGCGGGGAAGGGGGATAAAAGAGCATGAGGAGAAGGAGGAGACCAGCATAAAAGAGTGTGAGGAGAGCAGTGGAGATGCAGGATAAAAGAGCGCGAGGAGAATGGTGAGAAAAGATAAAAAAGCGCGAGGAGAGCGGCGGAGACACAGGATAAAAGAGCACGAGGAGCGCGACGGAGACACAGGATAAAAGAACACGAGGAGAACGGAGGAGACAAAGCATAAAAGAGCACGAGGAGAGTGGTGGAGGTGCAGGATAAAAGAGCACTAGGAGAGCGGCAGAGACACAGGATATAAGAGCACGATGAGAGCGGAGTAGACACAGGATAAAAGAGTGTGAGGAGAGCAGGGGAGACACAGGATATAACAGCGTGAGGAGAGCGCAAGTGACGCGGGATAAAAGAGCATGATGATAGCAGAGACACAGGATAAAAGAGCGCGAGGAGAGCGGAGTAGACGCAGGATAAAAGAGCGTGAGGAGAGCGGGGGAGACACAGGATAAAACAGCGTGAGGAGAGCGGAAATTAACCAGGATAAAAGAGCATGATGAGAGTGGAGACACAGGATAAAAGAGCGTGAGGAGAACGGCGGAGACACAGGATAAAAGAGCATGAGGAGAGCGGCGGACACACAGGATAAAATAGCACGAGGAGAGTGGCGGAGACGCAGGATAAAAGAGCGCGAAGAGAGTGGTTACACAGGATAAAAGAGTGCGTGGAGAGCGGCGGAGACACAGGATAAAAGAACGTGAGGAGAGTTGGGGAGACACCGGAAAAAACAGCGTGAGGAGAGCGGAAATTAACCAGGATAAAAGAGCATGATGAGAGCGGAGACACAGGATAAAAGAGCGCGAGGAGAGCAGAGGAGTCGCGGGATAAAAGAGCGTGAGGTGAGCGGAAGTGACGCGTGATAAAAGAGCATGATGAGAGCGGAGACACAGGATAAAAGATTGCGAGGAGAGCGGAGGAGACGGGGGGAAAAAGATCGCAAGGAGAGCAGCAGAGATACAGGATAAAAGAGTGCGAGGAGAGCGGGGGAGTTGCAGGATCAAAGAGCACAAGGAGAGCGGAGACACAGAATAAAAGAGTGTGAGGAAAGCGGCGGAGACACAGGATAAAAGTGCATGAGGAGAGCGGCAGATACATGGATAAAACAGTGTGAGGAGTGCGGAGGAGATACAGCATAAAAGAACGCGAGGAGAGTGGCGCAGAAACAATATAAAGGAGCACGAGAAGAACGGGGGAGACACAGGATAAAAGAGCGTGAGGAGAGCGACGGAGAAGCAAGATGAAAGAGCGCGACGAGTGCAGCGGGGTAGGGGGATAAAAGAGCATGAGGAGAAGGAGAAGACCGGCATAAAAGAGTGTGAGGAGAGCAGTGGAAATGCAGGATAAAAGAGCGTGAGGAGAATGGTGAGACAAGATAAAAAAGTGCGAGGAGAGCGGCGGAGACACAGGATAAAAGAACGCGAGGAGAACGGAGGAGACACAGCATAAAAGAGCACGAGGAGAGTGGCGGAGGTGCAGGATAAAAGAGCACTAGGAGAGCGGCAGAGACAGAGGATAAAAGAGCATGATGAGAGCGGAGCAGACACAGGATAAAAGAGTGTGAGGAGAGCAGGGGAGACACATGATAAAACAGCGTGAGGAGAGCGCAAGTGACGCGGGACAAAAGAGCATGATGATAGCGGAGACACAGGATAAAAGAGCGCGAGGAGAGCGGAGTAGACGCAGGATAAAAGAGCATGAGGAGAGCGGGGGAGACACAGGATAAAACAGCGTGAGGAGAGCGGAAATTAACCGGGATAAAAGAGCATGATGAGAGCGGAGACACAGGATGAAAGAGCGTGAGGAGAACGGCAGAGACACAGGAGAAAAGAGCATGAGGAGAGCGGCGGAGACACAGGATAAAATAGCACGAGGAGAGCAGAGGAGTCGCAGGATAAAAGAGCGTGAGGTGAGCGGAAGTGACGCGGGATAAAAGAGCATGATGAGAGCGGAGACACAGGATAAAAGATTGCGAGGAGAGCGGAGGAGACGGGGGAAAAAGATCTCAAGGAGAGCAGCGGAGATACAAGGTAAAAAAGTGCGAGGAGAGCGGGGGAGTTGCAGGATCAAAGAGCACAAGGAGAGCGGAGACACAGGATAAAAGAGGGTGAGGAAAGCGGTGGAGACACAGGATAAAAGTGCATGAGGTGAGCGGCAGATACATGGATAAAACAGTGTGAGGAGAGCGGAGGAGATACAGCATAAAAGAACGCGAGGAGAGTGGCGGAGAGACAGGATAAAGGAGCTCGAGAAGAGCGGGGGAGACACAGGATAAAAGAGCGTGAGGAGAGCGATGGAGAAGCAAGATGAAAGAGCGCGAAGAGCGCAGCGGGGAAGGGGGATAAAAGAGCATGAGGAGAAGGAGGAGACTGGCATAAAAGAGCGTGAGGAGAGCAGTGGAGATGCAGGATAAAAGAGCGCGAGGAGAATGTTGAGAGAAGATAAAAAAGTGCGAGGAGAGCGGCAGAGACACAGGATAAAAGAGCACGAGGAGCGCGGCGGAGACACAGGATAAACGAACGTGAGGACAATGGAGGAGACACAGCATAAAAGAGCACGAGGAGAGTGGCGGAGGTGCAGGATAAAAGAGCACGAGGAGAGAGGCAGAGACACAGGATAAAAGAGCACGAGGAGCGCGGCGGAGACACAGGATAAAAGAACACGAGGAGAACAGAGGAGACACAGCATAATAGAGCACGAGGAGAGTGGCAGAGGGGCTGAATAAAAGAGCACGAGGAGAGCGGCAGAGATACAGGATAAAAGAGCGCAATGAGAGCGGAGTAGACACTGGATAAAAGAGTGTGAGGAGAGCAGGGGAGACACAGGATAAAACAGCGTGAGGAGAGCGCAAGTGACGCGGGAAAAAAGAGCATGATGATAGCAGAGACACAGGATAAAAGAGCACGAGTAGAGCTGAGTAGACGCAGGATAAAAGAGCGTGAGGAGAGCGGGGGAGACACAGGATAAACCAGCGTGAGGAGAGCAGAAATTAACCGGGATAAAAGAGCATGATGAGAGCGGAGACACAGGATAAAAGAGTGCGAGGAGAGAGTAGGAGATGGGGGATAAAAGATCGCAAGGAGAGCAGCGGAGATACAGCATAAAAGAGTGCGAGGAGAGTGGCGGAGACACAGGATAAAAGAGCATGAGGAGCGCGGCGGAGACACAGGAGAAAATAACGCGAGGTGAATGGAGGATACACAGCATAAAAGAGCACGAGGAGAGCGGCAGAGACACAGGATAAAAGAGCGTGATGAGATCAGAGTAGACGCAGGATAAAAGAGTGTGAGCAGAGCAGGGGAGACACTGGATAAAACAGCGGGAGGAGAGCGCAAGTGATGCGGGATAAAAGAGCATGATGATAGCGGAGAATCAGGATAAAAGAGCGCGAGGAGAGCGGAGTAGACGCAGGATAAAAGAGCATGAGGAGAGCGGGGGAGACACAGGATAAAAGAGCGCGAGGAGAGCAGAGGAGACGTGGGATAAGAGAGCATGAGGTGAGCGGAAGTGACGCGGGATAATAGAGCATGATGAGAGCGGAGTCACAGGATAAGAGGGCGAGGAGAGCGGAGGAGACGGGGGATAAAAGATCGCAAGGAGAGCAGTGGAGATACAGGATAAAATAGTACGAGGAGAGCGGGGGAGTTGCAGGATCAAAGAGCACAAGGAGAGCGGAGCCACAGGGTAAAAGAGTGCGAAGAGAGTGGCGGAGACACAGGATAAAAGAGTGTGAGGAGAGCGACGGAGAAGCAAGATGAAAGAGCGCGACGAGTGCAGCGGGGAAGGGGGATAAAAGAGCATGAGGAGAAGGAGGAGACCAGCATAAAAGAGTGTGAGGAGAGCAGTGCAGATGCAGGATAAAAGAGCGCGAGGAGAATGGTGAGAAAAGATAAAAAAGCGCGAGGAGAGCGGCGGAGACACAGGATAAAAGAGCACGAGGAGCGCGACGGAGACACAGGATAAAAGAACGCGAGGAGAACGGAGGAGACAAAGCATAAAAGAGCACGAGGAGAGTGGTGGAGGTGCAGGATAAAAGAGCACTAGGAGAGCGGCAGAGACACAGGATAAAAGAGCACGATGAGAGCGGAGTAGACACAGGATAAAAGAGTGTGAGGAGAGCAGGGGAGACACAGGATATAACAGCGTGAGGAGAGCGCAAGTGACGCGGGATAAAAGAGCATGATGATAGCAGAGACACAGGATAAAAGAGCGCGAGGAGAGCGGAGTAGACGCAGGATAAAAGAGCGTGAGGAGAGCGGGGGAGACACAGGATAAAACAGCGTGAGGAGAGCGGAAATTAACCGGGATAAAAGAGCATGATGAGAGTGGAGACACAGGATAAAAGAGCGTGAGGAGAACGGCGGAGACACAGGATAAAAGAGCATGAGGAGAGCGGCGGACACACAGGATAAAATAGCACGAGGAGAGTGGCGGAGACGCAGGATAAAAGAGCGCGAAGAGAGTGGTTACACAGGATAAAAGAGTGCGTGGAGAGCGGCGGAGACACAGGATAAAAGAACGTGAGGAGAGTTGGGGAGACACCGGAAAAAACAGCGTGAGGAGAGCGGAAATTAACCAGGATAAAAGAGCATGATGAGAGCGGAGACACAGGATAAAAGAGCGCGAGGAGAGCAGAGGAGTCGCGGGATAAAAGAGCGTGAGGTGAGCGGAAGTGACGCGTGATAAAAGAGCATGATGAGAGCGGAGACACAGGATAAAAGATTGCGAGGAGAGCGGAGGAGACGGGGGGAAAAAGATCGCAAGGAGAGCAGCAGAGATACAGGATAAAAGAGTGCGAGGAGAGCGGGGGAGTTGCAGGATCAAAGAGCACAAGGAGAGCGGAGACACAGAATAAAAGAGTGTGAGGAAAGCGGCGGAGACACAGGATAAAAGTGCATGAGGAGAGCGGCAGATACATGGATAAAACAGTGTGAGGAGTGCGGAGGAGATACAGCATAAAAGAACGCGAGGAGAGTGGCGCAGAAACAATATAAAGGAGCACGAGAAGAGCGGGGGAGACACAGGATAAAAGAGCGTGAGGAGAGCGACGGAGAAGCAAGATGAAAGAGCGCGACGAGTGCAGCGGGGTAGGGGGATAAAAGAGCATGAGGAGAAGGAGAAGACTGGCATAAAAGAGTGTGAGGAGAGCAGTGGAAATGCAGGATAAAAGAGCGTGAGGAGAATGGTGAGACAAGATAAAAAAGTTCGAGGAGAGCGGCGGAGACACAGGATAAAAGAACGCGAGGAGAACGGAGGAGACACAGCATAAAAGAGCACGAGGAGAGTGGCGGAGGTGCAGGATAAAAGAGCACTAGGAGAGCGGCAGAGACAGAGGATAAAAGAGCATGATGAGAGCGGAGCAGACACAGGATAAAAGAGTGTGAGGAGAGCAGGGGAGACACATGATAAAACAGCGTGAGGAGAGCGCAAGTGACGCGGGACAAAAGAGCATGATGATAGCGGAGACACAGGATAAAAGAGCGCGAGGAGAGCGGAGTAGACGCAGGATAAAAGAGCATGAGGAGAGCGGGGGAGACACAGGATAAAACAGCGTGAGGAGAGCGGAAATTAACCGGGATAAAAGAGCATGATGAGAGCGGAGACACAGGATAAAAGAGCGTGAGGAGAACGGCAGAGACACAGGAGAAAAGAGCATGAGGAGAGCGGCGGAGACACAGGATAAAATAGCACGAGGAGAGCAGAGGAGTCGCAGGATAAAAGAGCGTGAGGTGAGCGGAAGTGACGCGGGATAAAAGAGCATGATGAGAGCGGAGACACAGGATAAAAGATTGCGAGGAGAGCGGAGGAGACGGGGGAAAAAGATCTCAAGGAGAGCAGCGGAGATACAAGGTAAAAAAGTGCGAGGAGAGCGGGGGAGTTGCAGGATCAAAGAGCACAAGGAGAGCGGAGACACAGGATAAAAGAGTGTGAGGAAAGCGGTGGAGACACAGGATAAAAGTGCATGAGGTGAGCGGCAGATACATGGATAAAACAGTGTGAGGAGAGCGGAGGAGATACAGCATAAAAGAACGCGAGGAGAGTGGCGGAGAGACAGGATAAAGGAGCTCGAGAAGAGCGGGGGAGACACAGGATAAAAGAGCGTGAGGAGAGCGATGGAGAAGCAAGATGAAAGAGCGCGAAGAGCGCAGCGGGGAAGGGGGATAAAAGAGCATGAGGAGAAGGAGGAGACTGGCATAAAAGAGCGTGAGGAGAGCAGTGGAGATGCAGGATAAAAGAGCGCGAGGAGAATGTTGAGAGAAGAAAAAAAGTGCGAGGAGAGCGGCAGAGACACAGGATAAAAGAGCACGAGGAGCGCGGCGGAGACACAGGATAAACGAACGTGAGGACAATGGAGGAGACACAGCATAAAAGAGCACGAGGAGAGTGGCGGAGGTGCAGGATAAAAGAGCACGAGGAGAGAGGCAGAGACACAGGATAAAAGAGCACGAGGAGCGCGGCGGAGACACAGGATAAAAGAACACGAGGAGAACGGAGGAGACACAGCATAATAGAGCACGAGGAGAGTGGCAGAGGGGCTGAATAAAAGAGCACGAGGAGAGCGGCAGAGATACAGGATAAAAGAGCGCAATGAGAGCGGAGTAGACACTGGATAAAAGAGTGTGAGGAGAGCAGGGGAGACACAGGATAAAACAGCGTGAGGAGAGCGCAAGTGACGCGGGAAAAAAGAGCATGATGATAGCAGAGACACAGGATAAAAGAGCACGAGGAGAGCTGAGTAGACGCAGGATAAAAGAGCGTGAGGAGAGCGGGGGAGACACAGGATAAACCAGCGTGAGGAGAGCAGAAATTAACCGGGATAAAAGAGCATGATGAGAGCGGAGACACAGGATAAAAGAGTGCGAGGAGAGAGTAGGAGATGGGGGATAAAAGATCGCAAGGAGAGCAGCGGAGATACAGCATAAAAGAGTGCGAGGAGAGTGGCGGAGACACAGGATAAAAGAGCATGAGGAGCGCGGCGGAGACACAGGAGAAAATAACGCGAGGTGAATGGAGGATACACAGCATAAAAGAGCACGAGGAGAGCGGCAGAGACACAGGATAAAAGAGCGTGATGAGATCAGAGTAGACGCAGGATAAAAGAGTGTGAGCAGAGCAGGGGAGACACTGGATAAAACAGCGGGAGGAGAGCGCAAGTGATGCGGGATAAAAGAGCATGATGATAGCGGAGAATCAGGATAAAAGAGCGCGAGGAGAGCGGAGTAGACGCAGGATAAAAGAGCATGAGGAGAGCGGGGGAGACACAGGATAAAAGAGCGCGAGGAGAGCAGAGGAGACGTGGGATAAGAGAGCATGAGGTGAGCGGAAGTGATGCGGGATAATAGAGCATGATGAGAGCGGAGTCACAGGATAAGAGGGCGAGGAGAGCGGAGGAGACGGGGGATAAAAGATCGCAAGGAGAGCAGTGGAGATACAGGATAAAATAGTACGAGGAGAGCGGGGGAGTTGCAGGATCAAAGAGCACAAGGAGAGCGGAGCCACAGGGTAAAAGAGTGCGAAGAGAGTGGCGGAGACACAGGATAAAAGAGTGTGAGGAGAGCGACGGAGAAGCAAGATGAAAGAGCGCGACGAGTGCAGCGGGGAAGGGGGATAAAAGAGCATGAGGAGAAGAGGAGACCAGCATAAAAGAGTGTGAGGAGAGCAGTGGAGATGCAGGATAAAAGAGCGCGAGGAGAATGGTGAGAAAAGATAAAAAAGCGCGAGGAGAGCGGCGGAGACACAGGATAAAAGAGCACGAGGAGCGCGACGGAGACACAGGATAAAAGAACGCGAGGAGAACGGAGGAGACAAAGCATAAAAGAGCACGAGGAGAGTGGTGGAGGTGCAGGATAAAAGAGCACTAGGAGAGCGGCAGAGACACAGGATAAAAGAGCACGATGAGAGCGGAGTAGACACAGGATAAAAGAGTGTGAGGAGAGCAGGGGAGACACAGGATATAACAGCGTGAGGAGAGCGCAAGTGACGCGGGATAAAAGAGCATGATGATAGCAGAGACACAGGATAAAAGAGCGTGAGGAGAGCGGGGGAGACACAGGATAAAACAGCGTGAGGAGAGCGGAAATTAACCGGGATAAAAGAGCATGATGAGAGTGGAGACACAGGATAAAAGAGCGTGAGGAGAACGGCGGAGACACAGGATAAAAGAGCATGAGGAGAGCGGCGGACACACAGGATAAAATAGCACGAGGAGAGTGGCGGAGACGCAGGATAAAAGAGCGCGAAGAGAGTGGTTACACAGGATAAAAGAGTGCGTGGAGAGCGGCGGAGACACAGGATAAAAGAACGTGAGGAGAGTTGGGGAGACACCGGAAAAAACAGCGTGAGGAGAGCGGAAATTAACCAGGATAAAAGAGCATGATGAGAGCGGAGACACAGGATAAAAGAGCGCGAGGAGAGCAGAGGAGTCGCGGGATAAAAGAGCGTGAGGTGAGCGGAAGTGACGCTTGATAAAAGAGCATGATGAGAGCGGAGACACAGGATAAAAGATTGCGAGGAGAGCGGAGGAGACGGGGGGAAAAAGATCGCAAGGAGAGCAGCAGAGATACAGGATAAAAGAGTGCGAGGAGAGCGGGGGAGTTGCAGGATCAAAGAGCACAAGGAGAGCGGAGACACAGAATAAAAGAGTGTGAGGAAAGCGGCGGAGACACAGGATAAAAGTGCATGAGGAGAGCGGCAGATACATGGATAAAACAGTGTGAGGAGTGCGGAGGAGATACAGCATAAAAGAACGCGAGGAGAGTGGCGCAGAAACAATATAAAGGAGCACGAGAAGAGCGGGGGAGACACAGGATAAAAGAGCGTGAGGAGAGCGACGGAGAAGCAAGATGAAAGAGCGCGAAGAGAGCAGCGGGGAAGGGGGATAAAAGAGCATGAGGAGAAGGAGGAGACTGGCATAAAAGAGTGTGAGGAGAGCAGTGGAGATGCAGGATAAAAGAGCGCGAGGAGAATGGTGAGACAAGATAAAAAAGTGCGAGGAGAGCGCAGAGACACAGGATAACAGAGCACGAGGAGCGCGGCGGAGACACAGGATAAAAGAACGTGAGGAAAATGGAGGAGACACAGCATAAAAGAGCACGAGGAGAGTGGCGGAGGTACAGGATAAAAGAGCACGAGGAGAGCAGCAGAGACACAGGATAAAAGAGCACGATGAGAGCGGAGTAGACACAGGATAAAAGAGTGTGAGGAGAGCAGGGGAGACACAGGATAAAACAGCGTGAGGAGAGGGCAAGTGACGCGGGATAAAAGAGCATGATGAGAGCGGAAACACAGGATAAAAGAGCGCGAGGAGAGCGGAGTAGACGCAGGATATAAGAGCGTGAGGAGAGCGGGGGAGACACAGGATAAAACAGCGTGAGGAGTGCGGAAATTAACCGGGATAAAAGAGCATGATGAGAGCGGAGACACAGGATAAAAGAGCGCGAGGAGAGAAGAGGATACTCGGGATAAGAGAGCGTGAGGTGAGCGGAAGTGACGTGGGATATAAGAGCATGATGAGAAGGAGACACAGGATAAAGGAGTGCGAGGAGAGCGGAGGAGATGGGGGATAAAAGATCGCAAGGAGAGCAGTGGAGATACAGGATAAAAGAGTGCGAGGAGAATGCGGAAACACAGGATAAAAGAGCACAAGGAGAGCGGAGACACAGGATAAAAGAGTGTGAGGAAAGCGGCGGAGACAGAGGATAAAAGTGCATGAGGAGAGCGGCAGATACATGGATAAAACAGTGTGAGGAGAGCGGAGGAGATACAGCATAAAAGAACGCGAGGAGATTGGCAGAGAGACAGGATAAAGGAGCACGAGAAGAGCGGGGGAGACACAGGATAAAAGAGCGTGAGGAGAGCGACGGAGAAGCAAGATGAAAGAGCGCGACGAGTGCAGCAGGTTAGGGGGATAAAAGAGCATGAGGAGAAGGAGGAGACTGGCATAAAAGAGTGTGAGGAGAGCAGTGGAGATGCAGAATAAAAGAGCGCGAGGAGAATGGTGAGACAAGATAAAAAAGCTCGAGGAGAGCGGCGGAGACACAGGATAAAAGAACGTGAGGAGAACGGAGGAGACACAGCATAAAAGGGCACGAGGAGAGTGGCGGAGGTGCAGGATAAAAGAGCACTAGGAGAGCAGCAGAGACACAGGATAAAAGAGCATGATGAGAGCGGAGCAGACACAGGATAAAAGAGTGTGAGGAGAGCAGGGGAGACACAGGATAAAACAGCGTGAGGAGAGCGCAAGTGACGCGGGATAAAAGATATGCATGATGATAGCGGAGACACAGGATAAAAGAGCGCGAGGAGAGCGGAGTAGACGCAGGATAAAAGAGCGTGAGGAAAGCGGGGGAGACACAGGATAAAACAGCATGAGGAGAGCGGAAATTAACCAGGATAAAAGAGCATGATGAGAGCGGAGAGACAGGATAAAAGAGCGTGAGGAGAATGGCGGAGACACAGGATAAAAGAGCATGTGGAGAGCGGCGGAGACACAGGATTAAATAGCACGAGGAGAGCAGAGGATTCGCGGGATAAAAGACCGTGAGGTGAGCGGAAGTGACGCGGGATAAAAGAGCATGATGAGAGCGGAGACACAGGATAAAAGATTGCGAGGGGAGCGGAGGAGACGGGGGAAAAAGATCGCAAGGAGTGCAACGGAGTTACAGCATAAAAGAACGCGAGGAGAGTGGCGGAGAGACAGGATAAAGGAACGCGAGAAGAGCAGGGGAGACACAAGATAAAACAGCGTGAGGAGAGCGCAAGAGACGCGGGATAAAAGAGCATGATGATAGCGGAGACACAGGATAAAAGAGCACGAGGAGAGCGGAGTAGACGCAGGATAAAAGAGCGTGAGGAGAGCGGGTGAGACACAGGATAAACCAGCGTGAGGAGAGCAGAAATTAACCGGGATAAAAGAGCATGATGAGAGCGGAGACACAGGATAAAAGAGCGTGAGGAGAGCAGAGGAGACGCGGGATAAGAGAGCATGAGGTGAGCGGAAGTGACGCGGGATAAAAGAACATGATGAGAGCGGAGACACAGGATAAAAGAGTGCGAGGAGAGCGTAGGCGATGGGGGATAAAAGATCGCAAGGAGAGCAGCGGAGATACAGGATAAAAGAGTGCGAGGAGAGTGGCGGAGACACAGGATAAAAGAGCAAGAGGAGCGCGGCGGAGAAACAGGAGAAAATAACGCGAGGTGAATGGAGGAGACACAGCATAAAAGAGCACGAGAAGAGCGGCAGAGACACAGGATAAAAGAGCGTGATGAGAGCAGAGTAGACACAGGATAAAAGAGTGTGAGCAGAGCAGGGGAGACACAGGATAAAACTGCGTGAGGAGAGCGCAAGTGATGCGGGATAAAAGAGCATGATGATAGCGGAGAATCAGGATAAAAGAGCGCGAGGAGAGCAGAGGAGACGCGGGATAAGAGAGCATGAGGTGAGCGGAAGTGACGCGGGATAAAAGAGCATGATGAGAGCGGAGACACAGGATAAGAGTGCGAGGAGAGCGGAGGAGACGGTGGATAAAAGATCGCAAGGAGAGCAGTGGAGATACAGGATAAAATAGTACGAGGAGAGCGGGGGATTTGCAGGATCAAAGAGCACAAGGAGAGCGGAGCCACAGGATAAAAGAGTGCGAGGAGTGTGGCGGAGACACAGGATAAAAGAATGTGAGGAGAGCGACGGAGAAGCAAGATGAAAGAGCGCGACGAGTGCAGCGGGGAAGGGGGATAAAAGAGCATGAGGAGAAGGAGGAGACCGGCATAAAAGAGTGTGAGGAGAGCAGTGGATATGCAGGATAAAAGAGCGCGAGGAGAATGGTGAGACAAGATAAAAAAGCGCGAGGAGAGCGGCGGAGACACAGGATAAAAGAGCACGAGGAGCGCGACGGAGACACAGGATAAAAGAACGCGAGGAGAACGGAGGAGACACAGCATAAAAGAGCGCGAGGAGAGTGGCGGAGGTGCAGGATAAAAGAGCACGAGGAGAGCGGCAGAGACACAGGATAAAAGAGCATGATGAGAGCGGAGTAGACACAGGATAAAAGAGTGTGAGGAGAGCAGGGGAGACACAGGATAAAACAGCGTGAGGAGAGCGCAAGTGACGCGGGATAAAAGAGCATGATGATAGCGGAGACACAGGATAAAAGAGCGCGAGGAGAGCGGAGTAGACGCAGGATAAAAGAGCGTGAGGAGAGCGGGGGAGACACAGGATAAAACAGCGTGAGGAGAGCGGAATTTAACCGGGATAAAAGAGCATGATGAGAGCGGAGACACAGGATAAAAGATTGCGAGGGGAGCGGAGGAGACGGGGGAAAAAGATCGCAAGGAGTGCAACGGAGTTACAGCATAAAAGAACGCGAGGAGAGTGGCGGAGAGACCGGATAAAGGAACGCGAGAAGAGCAGGGGAGACACAAGATAAAACAGCGTGAGGAGAGCGCAAGAGACGCGGGATAAAAGAGCATGATGATAGCGGAGACACAGGATAAAAGAGCACGAGGAGAGCGGAGTAGACGCAGGATAAAAGAGCGTGAGGAGAGCGGGTGAGACACAGGATAAACCAGCGTGAGGAGAGCAGAAATTAACCGGGATAAAAGAGCATGATGAGAGCGGAGACACAGGATAAAAGAGCGTGAGGAGAGCAGAGGAGACGCGGGATAAGAGAGCATGAGGTGAGCGGAAGTGACGCGGGATAAAAGAGCATGATGAGAGCGGAGACACAGGATAAAAGAGTGCGAGGAGAAGGTAGGCGATGGGGGATAAAAGATCACAAGGAGAGCAGCGGAGATACAGGATAAAAGAGTGCGAGGAGAGTGGCGGAGACACAGGATAAAAGAGCGTGAGGAGAGCAGAGGAGACGCGGGATAAGAGAGCATGAGGTGAGCGGAAGTGACGCGGGATAAAAGAGCATGATGAGAGCGGAGACACAGGATAAAAGAGTGCGAGGAGAAGGTAGGCGATGGGGGATAAAAGATCACAAGGAGAGCAGCGGAGATACAGGATAAAAGAGTGCGAGGAGAGTGGCGGAGACACAGGATAAAAGAGCAAGAGGAGCGCGGCGGAGAAACAGGAGAAAATAACGCGAGGTGAATGGAGGAGACACAGCATAAAAGAGCACGAGAAGAGCGGCAGAGACACAGGATAAAAGAGCGTGATGAGAGCAGAGTAGACACAGGATAAAAGAGTGTGAGCAGAGCAGGGGAGACACAGGATAAAACAGCGTGAGGAGAGCGCAAGTGATGCGGGATAAAAGAGCATGATGATAGCGGAGAATCAGGATAAAAGAGCGCGAGGAGAGCAGAGGAGACGCGGGATAAGAGAGCATGAGGTGAGCGGAAGTGACGCGGGATAAAAGAGCATGATGAGAGCGGAGACACAGGATAAGAGTGCGAGGAGAGCGGAGGAGACGGTGGATAAAAGATCGCAAGTAGAGCAGTGGAGATACAGGATAAAATAGTACGAGGAGAGCGGGGGATTTGCAGGATCAAAGAGCACAAGGAGAGCGGAGCCACAGGATAAAAGAGTGCGAGGAGTGTGGCGGAGACACAGGATAAAAGAATGTGAGGAGAGCGACGGAGAAGCAAGATGAAAGAGCGCGACGAGTGCAGCGGGGAAGGGGGATAAAAGAGCATGAGGAGAAGGAGGAGACCGGCATAAAAGAGTGTGAGGAGAGCAGTGGATATGCAGGATAAAAGAGCGCGAGGAGAATGGTGAGACAAGATAAAAAAGCGCGAGGAGAGCGGCGGAGACACAGGATAAAAGAGCACGAGGAGCGCGACGGAGACACAGGATAAAAGAACGCGAGGAGAACGGAGGAGACACAGCATAAAAGAGCGCGAGGAGAGTGGCGGAGGTGCAGGATAAAAGAGCACGAGGAGAGCGGCAGAGACACAGGATAAAAGAGCATGATGAGAGCGGAGTAGACACAGGATAAAAGAGTGTGAGGAGAGCAGGGGAGACACAGGATAAAACAGCGTGAGGAGAGCGCAAGTGACGCGGGATAAAAGAGCATGATGATAGCGGAGACACAGGATAAAAGAGCGCGAGGAGAGCGGAGTAGACGCAGGATAAAAGAGCGTGAGGAGAGCGGGGGAGACACAGGATAAAACAGCGTGAGGAGAGCGGAATTTAACCGGGATAAAAGAGCATGATGAGAGCGGAGACACAGGATAAAAGAGCGCGAGGAGAGAAGAGGATACTCGGGATAAGAGAGCGTGAGGTGAGCGGAAGTGACGTGGGATATAAGAGCATGATGAGAAGGAGACACAGGATAAAGGAGTGCGAGGAGAGCGGAGGAGACGGGGGATAAAAGATCGCAAGGAGAGCAGTGGAGTTACAGGATAAAAGAGTGCGAGGAGAGTGGTGGAGACACAGGATAAAAGAGCACAAGGAGAGCGGAGACACAGGATAAAAGAGTGTGAGGAAAGCGGCGGAGTCAGAGGATAAAAGTGCATGATGAGAGCGGCAGATCCATGGATAAAACAGTGTGAGGAGAGCGGAGGAGATACAGCATAAAAGAACGCGAGGAGAGTGGCGGAGAGACAGGATAAAGGAGCACGAGAAGAGCGGGGGAGACACAGGATAAAAGAGCGTGAGGAGAGCGACGGAGAAGCAAGATAAAAGAGCGCGACGAGTGCAGCGGGGAAGGGGGATAAAAGAGCATGAGGAGAAGGAGGAGACCGGCATAAAAGAGTGTGAGGAGAGCAGTGGAGATGCAGGATAAAAGAGCACGAGGAGAATGGTGAGACAAGATAAAAAAGCGCGAGGAGAGTGGCGGAGACACAGGATAAAAGAGCACGAGGAGCGCGACGGAGACACAGGATAAAAGAACGCTAGGAGAACGGAGGAGACACAGCATAAAAGAGCACGAGGAGAGTGGCGGAGGTGCAGGATAAAAGAGCACTAGGAGAGCGGCAGAGACACAGGATAAAAGAGCATGATGAGAGCGGAGTAGACACAGGATAAAAGAACGCGAGGAGAACGGAGGAGACACAGCATAAAAGAGCACGAGGAGAGTGGTGGAGGTGCAGGATAAAAGAGGATGATGATAGCGGAGACACAGGATAAAAGAGCGCGAGGAGAGCGGAGTAGACGCAGGATAAAAGAGCGTGAGGAAAGCGGGGGAGACACAGGATAAAACAGCGTGAGGAGAGCGGAAATTAACCGAGATAAAAGAGCATGATGATAGCGGAGACACAGGATAAAAGAGCGAGAGTAGAACGGCGGAGACACAGGATTATAGAGCATGAGGAGAGCGGCGGAGAAACAGGATAAAATAGCACAAGGAGAGTGGCGGAGACGCAGGATAAAAGAGCGCGAAGAGAGTGGTTACACAGGATAAAAGAGTGCGAGGAGAGCGGCGGAGACACAGGATAAAAGAACGTGAGGAGAGTTGGGGAGACACCGGATAAAACAGCGTGAGGAGAGCGGAAATTAACCAGGATAAAAGAGCATGATGAGAGCGGAGACACAGGATAAAAGAGCGCGAGGAGAGCAGAGGAGTCGCGGGATAAAAGAACGTGAGTTGAGCGGAAGTGACGCGTGATAAAAGAGCATGATGAGAGCGGAGACACAGGATAAAAGATTGCGAGGAGAGCGGAGGAGACGGAGGGAAAAAGATCGCAAGGAGAGCAGCGGAGATACAGGATAAAAGAGTGCGAGGAGAGCGGGGGAGTTGCAGGATCAAAGAGCATGATGAGAGCGGAGACACAGGATAAAAGAGTGTGAGGAAAGCGGCGGAGACACAGGATAAAAGTGCATGAGGAAAGCGGCAGATACATGGATAAAACAGTGTGAGGAGAGCGCAAGTGATGCGGGATAAAAGAGCATGATGATAGCAGAGACACAGGATAAAAGAGCACGAGGAGAGCGGAGTAGACGCAGGATAAAAGAGCGCGAGGAGAGCGGGGGAGACACAGGATAAAACAGCGTGAGGAGAGCGGAAATTAACCGGGATAAAAGAGCATGATGAGAGCAGAGACACAGGATAAAAGAGCACGAGGAGAGCAGAGGAGACGCGGGATAAGAGAGCGTGAGGTGAGCGGAAGTGACGCGGGATAAAAGAGCATGATGAGAGCGGAGACACAGGATAAGAGTGCGAGGAGAGCGGAGGAGACGGTGGATAAAAGATCGCAAGGAGAGCAGTGGAGATACAGGATAAAATAGTACGAGGAGAGCGGGGGATTTGCAGGATCAAAGAGCACAAGGAGAGCGGAGCCACAGGATAAAAGAGTGCGAGGAGTGTGGCGGAGACACAGGATAAAAGAATGCGAGGAGAGCGACGGAGAAGCAAGATGAAAGAGCGCGACGAGTGAGGCGGGGAAGGGGGATAAAAGAGCATGAGGAGAAGGAGGAGACCGGCATAAAAGAGTGTGAGGAGAGCAGTGGATATGCAGGATAAAAGAGCGCGAGGAGAATGGTGAGACAAGATAAAAAAGTGCGAGGAGAGCGGCAGAGACACAGGATTAAGGAGCACGAGGAGCGCGGCGGAGACACAGGATAAAGGAACGTGAGGAAAATGGAGGAGACACAGCATAAAAGAGCACGAGGAGAGTGGCGGAGGTGCAGGATAAAAGAGCACGAGGAGAGCGGCAGAGACACAGGATAAAAGAGCACGATGAGAGCGCAGTAGACACAGGATAAAAGAGTGTGAGGAGAGCAGGGGAGACACCGGATAAAACAGCGTGAGGAGAGCGGAAATTAACCGGGATAAAAGAGCATGATGAGAACGGAGACACAGGATAAAAGAGCGCGAGGAGAGAAGAGGAGACTCGGGATAAGAGAGCGTGAGGTGAGCGGAAGTGACGGGGGATATAAGAGCATGATGAGAAGGAGACACAGGATAAAGGAGTGCGAGGAGAGCGGAGGAGACGGGGGATAAAAGATCGCAAGGAGAGCATTGGAGATACAGGATAAAAGAGTGCCAGGAGAGTGGCGGAGACACAGGATAAAAGAGCACAAGGAGCGCGGCGGAGACACAGGATAAAAGAACGCGAGGAGAACGGAAGAGACACAGCATAAAAGAGCACGAGGAGAGTGGCAGAGGTGCAGGATAAAAGAGCACAAGGAGATCGGCAGAGACACAGGATAAAAGAGCACGATGAGAGCGGAGTAGACACAGGATAAAAGAGTGTGAGGAGAGCAGGGGAGACACAGGATAAAACAGCGTGAGGAGAGCTCAAGTGACGCGGGATAAAAGAGCATGATGATAGCGGAGACACAGGATAAAAGAGCGCGAGGAGAGCGGAGTAGACGCAGGATAAAAGAGCGTGAGGAGAGCGTGGGAGACACAGGATAAAACAGCGTGAGGAGAGCGGATATTAACCGGGATAAAAGAGCATGATGAGAGCGGAGACACAGGATAAAAGAGCGCAAGGAGAGCAGAGGAGACGCGGGATAAGAGAGCGTGAGGTGAGCGGAAGTGACGCGGGATAAAAGAGCATGATGAGAGCGGCGGAGACACAGGATAAAAGAGCACGAAGAGAGTGGTTACACAGGATAAAAGAGAACGAGGAGAGCGGCAGAGACACAGGATAAAAGAGCGTGAGGAGAATTGGGGCGACACAGGATAAAACAGCGTGAATAGAGCGGAAATTAACCTGGATAAAGGAGCATGATGAGAGCGGAGACACAGGATAAAAGAGCGCGAGGAGAGCAGAGGAGACGCGGGATAAAAGAGCGTGAGGTGAGCGGAAGTGACGCGGGATAAAAGAGCATGATGAGAGCGGAGACACAGGATAAAAGAGTGCGAGGAGAGTGTAGGAGACGGGGGATAAAAGATCGCAAGGAGAGCAGCGGAGATACAGGATAAAAGAGTGCGAGGAGAGAGGGGATTTGCAGGATCAAAGAGCACAAGGAGAGCGGAGACACAAGATAAAAGAGTGTGAGGAAAGCTGCGGAGACACAGGATAAAAGTGCATGAGGAGAGCGGCGGATACATGGATAAAACAATGTGAGGAGAGCGGAGGAGATACAGCATAAAAGAACGCGAGGAGAGTGGCGGAGAGACAGGATAAGGAGCGCGAGAAGAGCGGGGAGACACAGGATAAAAGAGCGTGAGGAGAGCGACGGGGAAGCAAGATGATAGAGCGTGAAGAGAGCTGTGGGGAAGGGGGATAAAAGAGCATGAGGAGAAGGAGGAGACTGGCATAAAAGAGCGTGAGGAGAGCAGTGGAGATGCAGGATAAAAGAGCGTGAGGAGAGCGGGTGAGACACAGGATAAAACAGCGTGAGGAGAGCGGAAATTAACCGGTATAAAAGAGCATGTTGAGAGCGGAGACAAAGGATAAAAGAGCGCGAGGAGAGCGGCGGAGACACAGGATAAAATAGCACAAGGAGAGTGGCGGAGACGCAGGATAAAAGAGCGCGAAGAGAGTGGTTACACAGGATAAAAGAGTGCGAGGAGAGCGGCGGAGACACAGGATAAAAGAACGTGAGGAGAGTTGGGGAGACACCGGATAAAACAGCGTGAGGAGAGCGGAAATTAACCAGGATAAAAGAGCATGATGAGAGCGGAGACACAGGATAAAAGAGCGCGAGGAGAGAAGAGAAGTCGCGGGATAAAAGAGCGTGAGGTGAGCGGAAGTGACGCGTGATAAAAGAGCATGATGAGAGCGGAGACACAGGATAAAAGATTGCGAGGAGAGCGGAGGAGACGGGGGGAAAAAGATCGCAAGGAGAGCAGCGGAGATAGAGGATAAAAGAGTGCGAGGAGAGCGGGGCAGATCCAGGATTAAAGAATGTGAGGAAGGCGACGGAGATGCAGGATATACGTGCGTGAGGAGAGTGGTGGGGACACAGGATGAAACAGTGTGACAAGAGCAGAGGAGACGCGGCATAAAAGAGTGCGAGGAGAGCGGCGGAGACAGAGGACAAAAGAGCGTGAGGATAGTGGAGACATAGGATAAAAGAGCGCGAGGAGAGTGGAGACACAGGATAAAAGAGCATTAGGATAGCAGAGACACAATATAAAAGAGCGTGAGGAGAGCGGAGACACAGGACAAAACAGCGTAGGAGAGTGGAGACACAGGATAAAAGAACACGAGGAGAGCGGCGGAAACGCAGGATAAAAGCACGTGAAGAGCGGAGGAGATGGGGTATAAAGAAGAGCGAGGAGACTGGAGATGCAGGATAAAAAAGCAAGAGGAAAGCAGCAGAGATACAGGATTAAAGAGCGCGAGGAGAGCGGGGGAGACAAGGGATAAAAGAGTGTGAGGAGAGCGGTGGATACACGGGATAGAAGAGTGTGAGGAGAGCGGAGGATACACGGGATAGAAAAGCATGAGGAGAGTGGAGCAGACACAAGATGAAAGAGTGCAAGGAGAGCAGGGGAGAAACGGGATAAAAGAGCGTGAGGTGAGCGGAGGAGACGCGGGATAAAAGAGCACGAGGAGAGCAGAGACATGGGATAAAAGAGTTCAAGGAGAGCAGAGACACAGGATAAAAGAGCGCAAGGAGAGCGGAGACATGGGAAAGAAGACCGCGAGGAGAGCTGAAGAGACATAGGATAAGAGAGCGAGAGGAGAGTGGCGGTAACGCGGAATAAAAAAGTGCGAGGAGAGCAGAGGAGACGGGGGATAAAAGATCGCAAGGAGAGCGGCAAGAATACAGAATAAAAGAGTGGGAGGAAAGCCGCGGAGACGCAGGATAAAAGTGCATGTGGCAAGTGGCGGAGAAACAGTGTAAAAAAGCATGAGGAGAGTGGAGGAGATGAGGCATAAAAGAGTGCAAGGAGAGCAGTGGATACACAGGATAAAAGTGCACGAGGAGAGTGGCGGAGACACAGGATAAAAGAGCGCAAGATGAGCGGGGGAGACACAGGATAAAAGAACGCGAGGAGAGCGGCGGAGACGCAAGATGAAAGAGCGCGAGGAGAGCAGTGGGGCCGGGGGATAAAAGAGAGTGAGGAGAGAGGGGGAGATGGGGATAAAAGAGTGCAAGGAGAGCAATGGATACACAGGATAAAAGTGCACGAGGTGAGCGGCAGAGGCAAAGGAAAAAAGAACGCCAGGAGAGCAGAGACACAGGATAAAAGAGCGCCAGGAGATTGGCGAAGACAAGGGAGAATTGAGCGCAAGGAGAGCAGTGGAGATGCAGGATAAAAGAGCGCACGGAGTGTGGCGGATACACGGGATAAAAGTGTGCGAGGAGAGCGGCGGAGACACAGGATAAAAGAACATGAGGAGAGCGGACACACAGGATAAAAGAGCACGAGGAGAAACAGAGATGCAGGATAAAAGAGCACGAGGAGAATGGAGACACAGGATAAAAGAGCGCGAGGAGAGCAGAGACACAGGATAAAAGAGAATGAGGAGAGCAGAGACACAGGATAAAAGAACGCGAGGAGAGCTGAGACACAAGATAAAAGTGAGTGAAGAGAACGGAGGCACAGGATAAACTAATGAGAGGAGAGTGGAGCCACAGGATAAAAGAGCATGAGGAGAGCAGAGAAACAGGATAAAAGAGCGCGAGGAGAGCAGAGACACAGGTTAAAGAGCGCGAGGAGAGCGGTGGAGACACAGGATAAAAGAGCGCGAGGAGAGCTGAGACACAAGATAAAAGTGAGTGAGGAGAACGGAGGCACAGGATAAACTAATGAGAGGAGAGTGGAGCCACAGGGTAAAAGAGCATGAGGAGAGCAGAGAAACAGGATAAAAGAGCGTGAGGAGAGCAGAGACACAGGTTAAAAGAGCGCGAGGAGAGCTGAGACACAGGATAACAGAGCATGAGGAGAGCAGAGACACAGGATAAAAGAGCACGAGGAGAGCAGAGACAAAGGATAAAAGTGCGTGAAGAGAATGGAGACACAAGATAAAATAGTGAGAGGAGACTGGAGCCACAGGATAAAAGAGCATGAGGAGAGCAGAGAAACAGAATAAAAGAGCACGAGGTGAGCGGAGACACAGGATAAAAGAACGCAAGGAGAACGGAGACACATGATAAAATAACAATGGAGAGCAGAAACACTGGATAAAAGAGTGTGAGGAGAGCAGAGACACAGGATAAAAGAGTATGAGGAGAGCAGAGACACAGGATAAAAGTGCGTGAGGAGAGCAGAGACACAGAATAAAAGAGGGTGAGGAGAGCAGAGACACAGGATAAAAGAGCATCTGGAGAGTGGAGACACAGGATAAAGGAACGCGAGGAGAGTGGAGACAAGGGATAAAAGAGCGTGAGGAGAGCGGAGGAGACACAGGATAAAAGAGCACGAGGGGAGTGGCGGAGGTGCAGGATAACAGAGCGTGAGGAGAGCGGAGTGGACACAGGATAAAAGAGCACCAGGAGCATGGTGGATGCGTGGGATAAAAGAGTGCAAGGAGAGCAGTGGAGACACAGGATAAAAGAGTGCAAGGTGAACGGGGGAGACACGGGATAAAACAGCGTGAGGAGAGTGGAGGGGACGCGGGATAAAAGAACGTGAGGAGAGCAGAGACACAGGATAAAAGAGCGCAAGGAGAGCGGAGGAGATGTGGGATAAGAGAGCCCGAGGAGAGCGGAGGAGATGGGGGATAAAAGATTGCAAGGAAAGCAGCGGAGACACAGGATAAAAGAGTGCGAGGAGAGTTGGGGAGACACAAGATAAAAGAGCACAAGGTGAGTGGAGACAAAGGATAATAGATTGCTAGGAGAGCGGCGGAGACACAGGATTAAAGAGAATGAGGAAAGCGGTGGAGACGCAGGATAAAAGCGTGTGAGGAGAGAGGAGGAGACGGGATAAAAGAACCCAAGGACAGCAGAGACACTGCATAAAAGAGCGTGAGGAGAGCAGAGATACAGGATAAAAGAGCGCAAGGAGAGCAGAGGCACAGGATAAAAGAGCGCGAGGAGAGCAGAAACACAGGATAAAAGAGCACGAGGAGAGCGGAGACACAGTATTAAGGAACATGAGGAGAGCAGAAACACAGGATAAAAGAGCACGAGGAGAGCAGAGACACAGGATAAAAGAGCATGAGGAGAGCAGAGACACAGGATAAAAGAGGGTGAGGAGAGTGGAGAAAAAGGATAAAAGAGCGTCAGGAGAGCGGAGAGACAGGATAAAAGCGCATGAGGAGAGCAAAGATACAGGATAAAAGAGCGCAAGGAGAGGGCCAGAGACACAGGATAAAAGAGCGCGAGGAGAGCAGAGACACAAAATAAAATAGCACGAGGAGAGCAGAGACAGAGGATAAAGGAGCGCAAGGAGAGCAGTGACTCAGAATAAAAGAGTGCGAGGAGAACAGAGACAGAGGATAAAAGAGCACGAGGATAAGGGAGACGCAGGATAAAAGAGCGCAAGGAGAACAGAGAGACAGAATAAAAGCATGCGAGGGGAGGGGTGCCATAGAGTAAAACAATGTGAGGAGAGCAGAGACACAGGTAAAAGAGCGCGAGGAGAGCAGAGACACAGTATTGAAGAACATGAGGAGAGTAGAGTCACAGGGTAAAAGAGCACGAGGAGAGCAGGGACACAGGATAAAAGAGTGAGAGGAGAATGGAGACACAGGATAAAATAATGAGTGAAGAGCATAGCTACAGAAAAAAAGAGCGTGAGGTGTGCGGAGACGCAGGATATAAGAGCACAAGCAGAGCAGAGACACAGGATAAAAGTACGCAACGAGAGCTGAGACACAGGATAAAAGAGCACGAGAAGACTTGAGCCACAGGATAAAAGAGCATGAGAAGAGTGGAGATGCAGATAAAAGAGCTTGAGGAAAACAGACATGAAGGATTAAAGAGCGTGAGGAGAGCAGAGGCACAGGATAAAAGAGCGCGAGGAGAGCAGAGAATCAGGATAAAAGAGCATGAGGAGAGCAGAGACACAGGATAAAAGAATGCGAGGAGAGCAGAGACACAGGACAAAAGAGCGCGAGTAGAATGGAGGCACAGGATAAAAAAATGAGTGGAGAGCATAGCAATAGGTAAAAGAGCGTGAGGTGTGCATAGACCCAGGATAAAAGAGCGTGAGCAGAGCAGAAACACAGGATAAAAGAGCGCAAGGAGAGCAGTGACAAAGGACAAAAGATCGTGAGGAGAGCAGAGAAACAGGATAAAAGAGCACGAGAAGAGCAGAGACACAGGATAAAAGAACATGAGGAGAGCACTGGAGAGACTGGATAAAAGAGCATGAGGATAGTGGAGACGCAGCATCAAAGAGCATGAGGAGAGCGGAGACACAGGATAAAAGAGCTTGTGGAGAGCAGATACAAAGGCTAAAATAGCGCGAGGAGTGCGGCTTAGATGCAGGATAAAAGAGCGGGAGGAGAGCAGAGACACAGGTTAAAGAGCGCGAGGAGAGCGGCGGAGAGACAGGATAAAAGAGCACAAGGAGAGGAGAGACACAGGATAAAAGAGCGTGAGGAGAGCAGAGACACAGGATAAAAGAGCACAAGGAGAGCAGAGACAAAGGATAAAAGTGCGTGAAGAGAATGGAGGCACAGGATAAATTAGTGAGAGGAGACTGGAGCCACAGGATAAAAGAGCATGAGGAGAGCAGAGAAACAGGATAAAAGAGCGCGAGGTGAGCGGAGACAAAGGATAAAAGAACGCGAGGAGAATGGAGGCACATGATAAATAACAATGGAGAGCGGAAACACAGGATAAGAGAGTGTCAGGAGAGCAGAGACACAGGATAAAAGAGTATGAGGAGAGCAGAGACACAGGATAAAAGTGCACAAGGAGAGCAGAGACACAGAATAAAAGAGGGCGAGGTGAGCGGAGACACAGGATAAAACAGCATCTGGAGAGCGGAGACACAGGACAAAGGAGCGCGAGGAGAGTGGAGACAAGGGATAAAAGAGCGTGAGGAGAGCGGAGTAGACACAGGATAAAAGAGCACCAGGAGCGTTGTGGATGCGAGAGATAAAAGAGTGCAAGGAGAGCAGTGGAGACACAGGATAAAAGAGTGCGAGGTGAACGGGGGAGACACGGGATAAAACAGCGTGAGGAGAACGGAGGGGACGCGGGATAAAAGAACGTGAGGAGAGCAGAGATACAGGATAAAAGAGCGCAAGGAGAGCAGAAACACAGGATAAAAGAGCATGAGGAGAGCGGAGACACAGTATTAAGGAACATGAGGAGAGCAGAAACACAGGATAAAAGAGCACGAGGAGAGCAGAGACACAGGATAAAAGAACGTGAGGAGAGCGATGGAGAGACTGGATAAAAGAGCATGAGGATAGTGGAGACACAGCAGAAAAGAGCATGAGGAGAGCGGAGACACAGGATAAAAGAGCATGTGGAGAGCAGATACAAAGGATAAAATAGCACGAGGAGTGCAGACACAGGATAAAAGAACATGAGGAGAGCGCTGGAGAGACTGGATAAAAGAGCATGAGGATAGTGGAGACGCAACATAAAAGAGCATGAGGAGAGCGGAGACACAGGATAAAAGAGCTTGTGGAGAGCAGATACAAAGGATAAAATAGCGCGAGGAGTGTGGCTTAGATGCAGGATAAAAGAGCGGGAGGAGAGCGATGGAGATACAGGATAAAAGAGCGTGAGGGTAGTGGAGAAACAGAATAAAAGAGTGAGAGGAGAGGGATAGGGACACAGGATAAAAAAAGGCAAGAAGAGCAGAGACAAAGGATAAAAGAGCGTGAGGAGAGGAGAGACACAGGATAAAAGAGCATGAGGAGAGCAGAGACACAGAACAAAAGAGCGCATGGAGAAGGGAGACAAAGGATACAATAACGAGAGGAGAGCAGAGCCACAGGGTAAAAGAGCACGAGGATAGCAGAGACACAGGATAAAAGAGTACGAGGAAACCATAGATACAGGATAAAAGAGTGCAAGGAGAGCACAGACACAGGATGAACGTGCGGGTGGAGAGCGAAGAGACAGGATAAAAGAGTGTGAGGAGAGCAGAGACACAGGATAAAAGAGCATGAGGAGAGCAGAGAAACAGGATAAAAGAGCGTGAGGAGAGCAGAGAAAGACGATAAAAGACCATGAGGAGAGCAGAGACACAGGATAAATGAGAGTGAGGAAAGCGGAGACACAGGATAAAAGAGCGCGAGGAGAGCGGAGATACAGGATAAAAGAACGTGAGGAGAGGGCCGGAGAGAGAGGATAAAAGAGTGCGAGGAGAGCAGAGACACAAAATAAAAGAGCACAAGGAGAGCAGAGACACAGGATTATAGAGCACGAGGAGAGCAGAGACACAGGTTATAAGAGCGCGAGGAGAGCAGAGACACATGATGAAAGAGCGCGAGGAGAGCGGAGAGACAGGATAAAAGAGCGTGAAGAGAGGGCCAGAGACACAGGATAAAGGAGCATTAGGAGAGCAAATAAAAGAGCATGAGGATAGGAGAGACACAGGATAAAAGAGCATGAGGAGAGCAGAGACAGAGGATAAAAGAGTGAGAGGAGAGCAGAGGCACAGGATAAAAGAGCGTGAGGAGAGCGGAGACACAGGATAAAAGAGCGTGAGGAGAGCAGAGACAAATGATAAAAGAGTGTGAGGAGAGCAAGGAGACAGGATAAAAGAGTGCGAGGAGAGGGCTGGGGTCACAGGATAAAAGAGCGTGATGAGAGCGGAGACACTGGATAAAAGAGCACGAGGGGAGCAGCTGAGACACAGGATAAAAGAGTGCGAGGAGAGTGGAGACACAGGATAAAAGCGCACAAGGAGAGCAGAGACACAGGATAAAAGAGCACCAGGAGAGCAGAGAAGCAGGATAAAAGCACCACGTGAGTGGAGACGCAGGATAAAAGAGCAGGAGGAGAATGGAGAAATAGGATAAAAGTGCGCAAGGTGAATGGAGACAATGGATAAATGAGTACAAGGAGAGTGGAGGCACAGGATAAGAGAGCACGAGGAGAGACCGAGATGCAGGATAAAACAGCATGAGTGGAGCGGAGACACTGGATAAAACAACGCGAGGAGAGCTGAGGCACAGGTGAAAGAGCAAGAGGAGAGCAGTGGAGACAGAGGGTAAAAGAGCACAAGGAGAGCAGAGACACTTGATAAATGAGTGCAAGGAGAGCAGAGACACAGGAAAAAAGAGCACGAGGAGAGTGGCGGGAAGACAGGATAAAAGAGCACAAGGAGAGCAGAGACATAGGATAAAAGACCACGAGGAGAGCGGAGACACAGGATCAAAGAGCGCTAGGAGAGCAGAGATACAGGATAAAAGAGTGCAATGAGAGTGGCGGAGACACAGAACCAAAGAGCGCGAGTAGAGAGTGAAGACACAGTATAAAGGAGCGCGAGGAGAGCGGAGATATGGGATAAAATCACGAGGTGAGCGGAGAAACAGGATAAAAGAGCACGAGAATGGAGACACATTATTAATGAGCACTAGGAGAGCACAGGAACAGGATAAAAGAGCACGAGGATAAAGGAGACGAAGGATAAAAGAGCGCAGGGAGAACGGAGAGACAGAATAAAAGCATGCGAGGGGAGGGGTGCCATAGTGTAAAACAACGTGAGGAGAGCAGAGACACAGGTAAAAGTACGCAAGGAGAGTGGTGAAGACCCAGGATAAAAGAGAGTGAGGAGAGCAGAGACACAGGGCAAAAGAGCGCGAGGAGAGCAGAGACACAGGATAAAAGAGCATGAGTAGAGCAGAGACACAGTATTGAAGAACATGAGGAGAGTAGAGACACAGGGTAAAAGAGCACGAGGAGAGCAGGGACACAGGATAAAAGAGTGAGAGGAGAATGGAGACACAGGATAAAATAATGAGTGAAGAGCATAGCCACAGAAAAAAGAGCACGAGGTGTGCTGAGATGTAGGATATAAGAGCGCAATGAGAGCTGAGCCACAGGATAAAAGAGCGTGAGAAGAGTGGAGACGCAGATAAAAGAGCTCGAGGAGAGCAGACATGAAGGATTAAAGAGTGTGAGCAGAGCAGAGGCACAGGATAAAAGAGCGCGAGGAGAGCAGAGACACAGGATAAAAGAGCGTGAGGAGAGCAGAGACACAGGATAAAAGAATGTGAGGAGAGCAGAGACACAGAACAAAAGAGTGCGAGTAGAATGGAGGCACAGGATAAAATAATGAGTGGAGAGCATAGCCATAGGTAAAAGAGAGTGAGGTGTGCATAGACCCAGGATAAAAGAGCGTGAGCAGAGCAGAAACACAGGGTAAAAGAGTGCAAGGAGAGCAGTGTCACAGGATAAAAGATCGCGAGGAGAGCAGAGAAACAGGATAAAAGTGCACGAGGAGAGCAGAGACACGGGATAAAAGAACGTGAGGAGAGCGCAGGAGAGACAGGATAAAAGAGCATGAGGATAGTGGAGACGCAGCATAAAAGAGCATGAGGAGAGTGGAGACACAGGATAAAAGAGCTTGTGGAGAGCAGATACAAAGGATAAAATAGCGCGAGGAGTGTGGCTTAGATGCAGGATAAAAGAGCGGGAGGAGAGCGATGGAGATACAGGATAAAAGAGCACGAGTGTAGTGGAGAAACAGAGTAAAAGAGTGTGAGGAGAGGGATGGAGACAGGATAAAAAAAGGCAACAAGAGCAGAGATAAAGGATAAAAAAGCATGAGGAGAGGAGAGACACAGGATAAAAGAGCACGAGGAGAGCAGAGACACAGAACAAAAGACCGCATGGAGAAGGGAGACACAGAATACAATAACGAGAGGAGAGCAGAGCCACAGGGTAAAAGAGCATGAGGAGAGCGGAGACACAGGATAAAAGAGTACGAGGACAGCGGATACACAGGATAAAAGAGCACGAGGAGAGCGTAGATACAGGATAGAATTTTTCAAGGAAAGCACAGACACAGGATGAAACTGCAGGCGGAAAGCGGAGAGACAGCATAAAAGAGCATGAGGAGAGGGCCGGAGACAGAGGATAAAGGAGTGCGAGGAGAGCAGAGACGCAAAATAAAAGAGCACGAGGAAAGCAGAGACACAGGATAAAAGAGCGTGAGGACAGCAGAGACACAGGCTATAAGGCCACGAGGAGAGCAGAGAGACAGGATAAAAGAGCACGAGGAGAGGGCCAGAGACACAGGATAAAAGAGCAGCAGGAGAGCAAATAAAAGAGCATGAGGATAGAAGGGACACAGGATAAAAGAGAACGAGGAGAGCAGAGACAGAGGATAAAAGAGTGTGAGTAGAGCAGAGACAAAGGATAAAAGAGTGTGAGGAGAGCAAGGACAGAGGATAAAAGAGTGCGAGGAGAGGGCAGGAGACACAGGACAAAAGTGCGCGAGGAGAGCAGAGACACAGGATAAAAGAGCACGAGGAGAGCAAATAAAAGAGCATGAGGATAGAAGAGACACAGGATAAAAGAGCACGAGGAGAGCAGAGACAGAGGATAAAAGAGTGTGAGTAGAGCTGAGACAGAGGATAAAAGACTGTGAGTAGAGCAGAGACACAGGATAAAAGAGTGCGAGGAGAGCGGAGATACAGTATAAAAGAGTGTGGGGATAGCGGCAGAGACACAGGATAAAAGAGCAAGAGGAGAGCAGAGACACAGGATAAAAGTGCACGAGGAGAGCAGAGACACAGGATAAAAGAGCACGAGGAGAGCGGAGACACAGGATAAAAGCACCAGGTGAGCAGAAAAGCAGGAAAAAAGAGCACGAGGAGAATGGAGACACATAATAAAAGTGCGCGAGGAGAGCACAGTTAGAGGATAAAACAACGCGAGGAAAACGGAGACACAGGATAAAAGTGCGCTAGGCGATCGGAGACAGAGGATAAATGAGTACAAGGAGAGTGGAGACACAGGTTAAAAGAGCACGAGGAGACACAGAGATGCAGGATAAAACAACATGAGCGGAGCGGAGACACTGGATAAAACAACGCGAGGAGAGCAGAGACACACGTGAAAGAGCAAGAGGAGAGCAGTGGAGACAGAGGGTAAAAGAGCGCAAGGAGAGCAGAGACACTTGATAAATGAGCGCAAGGAGAGAAGAGACACAGGATAAAAGAGCGCATGGAGAATGGAGACACAGGATAAAATAATGAGTGAAGAGCAGAGCCAAAGGAAAACGAGCGTGAGGAGTGCGGAGATGTAGGATATAAGAGCGAGAACAGAGCAGACACAAAGGATTAAAGAGCGCGAGGAGAGCGGAGACGCAGATAAAAGAGCTCGAGGAGAGCAGACATGAAGGATTAAAGAGCGTGAGCAGAGCAGAGGCACAGGGTAAAAGAGCGCAAGGAGAGCAGAGACACAGGATAAAAGAGCATGAGGAGAGCAGAAGACACAGGATAAAAGAATGTGAGGAGAGCAGAGACACAGAACAAAAGAGTGCGAGTAGAATGAAGGCACAGGATAAAATAATGAGTGGAGAGCATTGCCATAGGTAAAAGAGCGTGAGGTGTGCATAGACCCAGGATAAAAGAGCGCGAGCAGAGCAGAAACACAGGGTAAAAGAGTGCAAGGAGAGCAGTGTCACAGGATAAAAGATCGCGAGGAGAGCAGAGAAACAGGATAAAAGTGCACGAGGAGAGCAGAGACACGGGATAAAAGAACGTGAGGAGAGCGCAGGAGAGACAGGATAAAAGAGCATGAGGATAGTGGAGACGCAGCATAAAAGAGCATGAGGAGAGTGGAGACACAGGATAAAAGAGCTTGTGGAGAGCAGATACAAAGGATAAAATAGCGCGAGGCGTGTGGCTTAGATGCAGGATAAAAGAGCGGGAGAAGAGCGATGAAGATACAGGATAAAAGAGCACGAGGGTAGTGGAGAAACGGAATAAAAGAGTGCGAGGAGAGGGATGGAGACAGGATAAAAAAAGGCAACAAGAGCAGAGACAAAGGATAAAAGAGCATGAGGATAGAAGAGACACAGGATAAAAGAGCACGAGGAGAGCAGAGACAGAGGATAAAAGAGTGTGAGTAGAGCAGAGACAGAGGATAAAAGACTGTGAGTAGAGCAGAGACACAGGACAAAAGAGCGCGAGGAGAGCAGAGACACAGGATAAAAGAGCACGAGGAGAGCAGCTGAGACACAGGATAAAAGAGTGCGAGGAGAGCGGAGATACAGTATAAAAGAGTGTGGGGATAGCAGCAGAGACACAGGATAAAAGAGCAAGAGGAGAGCAGAGACACAGGATAAAAGATCACGAGGAGAGCGGAGATACAGGATAAAAGCACCAGGTGAGCAGAAAAGCAGGAAAAAAGAGCACGAGGAGAATGGAGACACATAATAAAAGTGCACGAGGAGAGCACAGTTAGAGGATAAAACAACGCGAGGAGAACGGAGACACAGGATAAAAGTGCGCTAGGCGATCGGAGACAGAGGATAAATGAGTACAAGGAGAGTGGAGGCACAGGTTAAAAGAGCACGAGGAGACACAGAGATGCAGGATAAAACAGCATGAGGGGAGCGGAGACACTGAATAAAACAACACGAGGAGAGCAGAGACACACGTGAAAGAGCAAGAGGAGAGCAGTGGAGACAGAGGGTAATAGAGCGCAAGGAGAGCAGAGACACTTGATAAATGAGCGCAAGGAGACAAGAGACACAGGATAAAAGAGCGCGTGGAGAATGGAGACACAGGATAAAATAATGAGTGAAGAGCAGAGCCAAAGGAAAACGAGCGTGAGGAGTGCGGAGATGCAGGATATAAGAGCGAGAACAGAGCAGAAACAAAGGATTAAAGAGCGCGAGGAGAGCAGTGGCACAGGATGAAAGAGCGTGAGGAGAGCAGTGACACAGGCTAAAAGAGCACGAGGAGAGCAGAGGCAAAGGATAAAAGGGCATGGCAAGAGCAGACACAAAGGAATAAAAAGCGTGAGGAGAGCAGAGGCACTGGATAAAAGAGCGAGAGGAGCGCAGAAAAACAGGATAAAAGAGCACCAGGAAAGTGGAGACACAGTATTAAGGAACATGAATAGAGCAGAGACACAGGATAAAAGAGTGTGAGGAGAGCAGAGACACAGGATAAAAGAGCATGAGTAGAATGGAGACACAGGGTAAAATAATGAGTGGAGAGCAGAGCCACAGAAAAAAGAGCATGAGGAGTGCGGAGACACAGCATAAAAGAGTGCAAGCAGAGCAGAGACACCGGATAAAAGAGCGCAAAAAGAGCAGAGACACAGGATAAATCAGCGCAAGGAGAGCCGAGCCACAGTATAAAGGAGCATGAGCAGAGCAGAGACACAGCATAAAAGAGCGTGAGAAGAGCAGAGATACAGGACAGAAGAACACAAGAAGACTAGAGCTACAGGATAAAAGAGCGTGAGGAGAGCAGAGAGGCAGGATAAAAGAGCGCGAGGAGAGCAGACACAAAGGATTAAAGAGTGTGAGGAGAGCAGAGGCACAGTATAATAGAGTGCAAGGAGAGCAGAAACACAGGATAAAAGAGCATGAGGAGAGCAGAGACACAGGATAAAAGAGCACGAGGAGAGCAGCTGAGACACGGGATAAAATTGCGCGAGGAGAGTGGCGGGGAGACAGGATAAAAGAGAACAAGGAGAGCAGAGACATAGGATAAAAGAGCACGAGGAGAGCGGAGCCACAGGATAAATGAGTGCTAGGAGAGCAGAGATAAAGGATAAAAGAGCGCGATGAGAGTGGCGGAGACACAGAACCAAAGAGCGCGAGGAGAGAGCGAAGACACAGTATAAAGGAGCACGAGGAGAGCGGAGACATGGGATAAGAGCACGAGGTGAGCGGAGAAACAGGATAAAAGAGCACGAGAATGGTGACACATCATTAATGAGTGCGAGGAGAGCACAGGCACAGCATAAAAGAGCATGAGGATAAGGGAGACGCAGGATAAAAGAGCGCAAGGAGAACGGAGACACAGAATAAAAGCGTGCGAGGGGAGGGGTGCCATAGAGTAAAACATCATGAGGAGAGCAGAGACACAGGTAAAAGAACACGAGGAGAGCGGTGAAGACACAGGATATAAGAGAGTGAGGAAAGCAGAGACACAGGACAAAAGAGCGCGAGGAGAGCAGAGACACAGGATAAAAGAGCGTGAGGAGAGCAGGGACACAGGATAAATGAGTGAGAGGAGAATGGAGACACAGGATAAAATAATGAGTGAAGCGCATAGCCACAGAAAAAAGAGCGCGAGGTGTGCTGAGACGCAGGATATAAGAGCACAAGCAGAGCAGAGAGAAAACATAAAAGCGTGCAACGAGAGCCGAGCCAAAGGATAAAAGAGCACGAGAAGACTAGAGCCAGAGGATAAAAGAGCATGAGAAGAGCGGAGACGCACATAAAAGAGCTCGAGGAGAGCAGACATGAAGGGTTAAAGAGCGTGAGGAGAGCAGAGGCACAGGATAAAAGAGCACGAGAAGACTAGAGCCACAGGATAAAAAAGCATGAGAAGAGCGGTGATGCAGGTAAAAGAGCTCGAGGAGAGCAGACATGAAGGATTAAAGAGCGTGGGGAGAGCAGAGGCACAGGATAAAAGAGCACGAGAAGAGCAGAGACACAGGATAAAAGAGCGTGAGGAGAGCAGAGACACAGGATAAAAGAATGCAAGGAGAGCAGAGACACAGGACAAAAGAGCGTGAGTAGAATGGAGACACAGGATAAAATAATGATTGCAGAGCATAGCCATAGGGAAAAGTGCGTGAGGTGTGCATAGACCCGGGATAAAAGAGTGCGAGCAGGGCAGAAACACAGGATAAAAGAGCTCAAGGAGAACAGTGACACAGGATAAAAGATCGCGAGGAGAGCAGAGAAACAAGATAAAGGAGCACGAGGAGAGCAGAGACAGAGGATAAAAGAACGTGAGGAGAGCGCTGGAGAGACAGGATAAAAGAGCATGAGGATAGTGGAGACGCATCATAAAAGAGCATGAGGAGAGTGGAGACACAGGATAAAAGAGCTTGTGGAGAGCAGATACAAAGGATAAAATAGCGCGAGGAGTGCGGCTTAGATGTAGGATAAAAGAGCAGGAGCAGAGCGATGGAGATACAGGATTAAAGAGCACGAGGGTAGTGGAGCAACAGAATAAAAGAGTGCGAGGAGAGGGATGGAGACACAGGATAAAAAAAGGCAAGAAGAGCAGAGACAAAGGATAAAAGAGCGTGAGGAGAGGAGAGACACAGGATAAAAGAGCACGAGGAGAGCAGAGACAAAGAACAAAAGAGCGCATGGAGAAGGGAGACACAGGATACAATAACGAGAGTAGAGTGGAGCCACAGGGTAAAAGAGCATGAGGAGAGTGGAGAGACAGGATAAAAGAGCACGAGCAGAGGGCCAGAGACACAAGATAAGAGAGCAGCAGGAGAGCAAATAAAAGAGCATGAGGATAGGAGAGACACAGGATAAAAGAGCACGAGGAGAGCAGAGACAGAGGATAAAAGAGTGTAAGGAGAGCAGAGGCACAGGATAAAAGAGTGTGAGGAGAGCAGAGACACAGGATAAAAGAGCGCGAGGGGCGCAGAGACAAAGGATAAAAGTGCGTGAGGAGAGCAAGGACACAGGATTAAAGAGTATGAGGAGAGCAGAGACACAGGATAAAAGCACCAGGTGAGCGGAGACGCAGGAGAAAAGAGCAGGAGGAGAATGGAGACACAGGTTAAAAGTGCGTGAGGAGAGCACAGTTACAGGATAAAAAAATGCGAGGAGAATGGAGACGCAGGATAAAAGTGCGCTAGGCGAATGGAGACAAAGGATAAATGAGTACAAGGAGAGCAGAGGCAAAGGATAAAAGAGCACGAGGAGAGACCGAGATGCAGGATAAAACAGCATGAGGGGAGTGGAGACACTGGAAAAAACAACGTGAGTAGAGCAGAGACACACGTGAAAGAGCAAGAGGAGAGCAGTGGAGACAGAGCGTAAAAGAGCACAAGGAGAGCAGAGACACTTGATAAATGAGTGCAAGGAGAGCAGAGACACAGGATAAAAGAGCGCGTGGAGAATGGAGACACAGGATAAAATAATGAGTGAAGAGCAGAGCCACAGCAAAAAGAACGTGAGGAGTGTGGAGATGCAGGATATAAGAGCACGAACAGAGCAGACACAAAGGATTAAAGAGCGTGAGGAGGGCAGAGGCACTGGATAAAAGAGCGAGAGGAGGGCAGAAACACAGGATAAAAGAGCATGATTAGAATGGAGACACAAGATAAAATAATGAGTGGAGAGCAGAGCCAAAGCAAAAAGGACATGAGGAGTGCAGGGACACAGGATAAAAGAGCCCGAACAGAGCAGAGACACCAGATAAAAGAGCGCAATCAGGTCAGAGACACAGGATAAATCAACGCAAGGAGAGCCGAGCCACAGGATAAAATAGCACGAGCAGAGCAGAGACGCAGCATAAAAGAGCGTGACGAGAGCAGAGATACAGGATAGAAAAGCACGAGAAGACTAGAGCCACAGGGTAAAAGAGCGTGAGGAGAGCAGAGCCACAGGATAAAAGAGCGTGAGGAGAGCAGAGACACAGGATTAAAGAGTGGGAGGAGAGGGATGGAGATACAGGATAAAAGAGTGCAAGAAGAGCTGAGACAAAGGATAAAAGAGCTTGAGGAGAAGAGAGACACAGGATAATAGAGCACGAGGAGAGCAGAGACACAGAACAAAAGAGCGCGTGGAGAAGGGAGACACAGGATACAATAACGAGAGGAGAGCGGAGCCACAGGTTAAAAGAGCATGAGCAGAGCAGAGATACAGGATAAAAGAGCAAGAGGAGAGCAGAGACACTGGATAAAAGAGTACAAGGACAGCAGAGACAAAGGCTAAAAGAGCACGAGGAGAGCGTAGATACAGGATAAAAGTGTGCAAGGAGAGCACAGACACAGGATGAAACTGCGGGCGGAGAGCGGAGAGACAGGATAAAAGTGCGTGAGGAGAGCGGAGAAACAGGATAAAAGAGCATGAGGAGAGACTGAGATGCAGGATAATACAGCATGAGGGGAGCGGAGACACTGAATAAAACAATGCGAGGAAAGCAGAGACACATGTGAAAGAGCAAGAGGAGAGCAGTGGAGACAAAGGGTAAAAGAGCGCAAGGAGAGCAGAGACACTTGATAAATGAGTGCAAGGAGAGAAGAGACAAAGGATAAAAGAGCGCGTGGAGAATGGAGACACAGGATTAAATAACGAGTGAAGAGCAGAGCCACAGGAAAAAGAACGTGAGGAGTGTGGAGAAGCAGGATATAAGAGCGCAAACAGAGCAGAGTCACAGAATAAAAGAGCTCAAGGAAAGCAGAGACACAGGATAAAAGAGCACGAGGCGAGCAGAGACACAGCATAAAAGAGTGTGAGTAGAGCAGAGATATAGGATAGAAGAGCAGGATAAGACTAGAGCCACAGGATAAAAGAGCATGAGGAGAGCAGAGATGCAGGATAAAAGAGCAAGAGGAGAGCAGAGACACAGGATAAAAGAACGCAAGGAGAGCAGAGACACAGGATAAAAGAGCATGAGGAGGTAGAGACACAGGATAAAAGAGCACATGTAGAATGGAGACACAGGGTAAAACAATGAGTGGAGAGCAGAGCCAAAGAAAAAAGAGCATGAAGAGTGCGGAGACACAGTATAAAAGAGTGCAAGCAGAGCAGAGACACCGGATAAAAGAGCGCAAAAAGAACAGGACAGAAGAACACGAGAAGTCTAGAGCTACAGGATAAAAGAGTGTGAGGAGAGCAGAGATGCAGGATAAAAGAGCGCGAGCAGATCAGACACAAAGGATTAAAGGACGTGAGGAGAGCAGAGGCACAGTATAATAGAGTGCAAGGAGAGCAGAAACACAGGATAAAAGAGCACGAGGAGAGCAGAGACACAGGATAAAAGAGCACAAGGAGAGTGGCTGAGACACGGGATAAAAGTGCGCGAGGAGCACGGAGACACAGGATAAAAGAGCGCGAGGAGAGTGGCGGGGAGACAGGATAAAAGTGCACAAGGGGAGCAGAGACATAGGATAAAAGAGCACGAGGAAAGCGGAGACACAGGATAAAAGAGTGCTAGGAGAGCTGAGATACAGGATAAAAGAGCGCGATGAGAGTGGCAGAGACACAGAACCAAAGAGCGCGAGGAGAGAGCAAAGACACAGTATAAAGGAGCGCGGAGAGAGCGGAGAAATGGTATAAAAGCACGAGGAGGGCACAGGCACAGGATAAAAGAGCACGAGGATAAGGGAGATGCAGGATAAAAGAGCGCAAGGAGAACGGAGAGACAGAATAAAATCGTACGTTGGGAGTGGTGCCATAGAGTAAAGCAACGTGAGGAGAGCAGAGACACAGGTAAAAGTACGCGAAGAGAGCGGTGAAGACACAGGATAAAAGAGAGTGAGGAGAGCAGAGACACAGGACAAAAGAACGCAAGGAGAGCAGAGACACAGGATAAAAGAGCGCGAGGAGAGCAGAGACACAGTATTGAAGAACATGAGGAGAGTAGAGACACGGGGTAAAAGAGCACGAGGAAAGCAGGGACACAGGATAAAAGAGTGAGAGGAGAATGGAGACACAGGATAAAATAATGAGTGAAGAGCATAGCCACAGAAAAAAGAGCGTGAGGTGTGCAGAGACGTAGGATATAAGAGCTCAAGCAGAGCAGAGACACAAGATAAAAGCGCACGAGAGCCGAGCCACAGGATAAAAGAGCACGAGAAGATGAGAGCCACAGGATAAGTGACCATGAGAAGAGCAGAGACACAGATAAAAGAACTCGAGGAGAGCAGACATGAAGGATTAAAGAGCGTGAGGAGAGCAGAGGCACAGGATAAAAGAATGCGAGGAGCGCAGAGACACAGGATAAAAGAGCGTGAGGAGAGCAGAGACACAGGATAAAAGATTGCGAGGAGAGCAGAGACACAGGACAAAAGAGCGCGAGTAGAATGGAGACACAGGATAAAATAATGAGTGGAGGGCATAGCCATAGGTAAAAGAGCATGAGGTGTGCATAGACCCAAGATAAACGAGCGCGAGCAGAGCAGAAACACAGGATAAAAGAGCGCAAGGAGAGCAGTGACACAGGATAAAAGATTGCCAGGAGAGCAGAGAAACAAGATAAAAGAGCACGAGGAGAGCAGAGACAGAGGATAAAAGAACGTGAGGAGAGTGCTGGAGAGACTGGATGAAAGAGCTTGAGGATAGTGGAGATGCAGCATAAAAGAGCATGAGAAGAGTGGAGACACAGGATAAAAGAGCTTGTGGAGAGCAGATACAAAGGATAAAATAGCGCGAGAAGTGCGGCTTAGATGCAGGATCAAAGAGCGGGAGGAGAGCGATGGAGATACAGGATAAAAGAGCACGAGGGTAGTGGAGAAACAAAATAAAAGAGTGCGAGGAGAGGGATGGAGACACAGTATAAAAAAAGGCAAGAAGAGCAGAGACAAAGGATAAAAGAGCATGAGGAGAGGAGAGACACAGGAAAAGAGCATGAGGAGAGCAGAGACACAGAACCAAAGAGCGCATGGAGAAGGGAGACACAGGATACAATAACGAGAGGAGAGTGGAGCCACAGGGTAAAAGAGCATGAGTAGAGCAGAGACACAGGATAAAGGTTTACGAAGACAGCGGAGACACAGGGTAAAAGAACATGAGGAGCGCATAGATCCAGGATAAAAGAGTGCAAGGAGAGCACAGACACAGGTTGAAAGTGCGGGCAGAGAGCGGAGAGGCAGGATAAAAGAGTGTGAGGAGAGCAGAGACACAGGATAAAAGAGCGTGAGGAGAGCGGAGAAAAAGAATAAAAGAGCGTGAGGAGAGCAGAGAAACAGGATAAAAGAGCATGAGGAGAGCAGAGACACAGGATAAATGAGAGTGAGGAAAGCGGAGACAGGATAAAAGAGTGCAAGAAGATTGGAGACAAAGGATAAAAGAGCGTGAGGAGAGGACCGGGGTCACAGGATAAAAGAACATGAGGAGAGCAGCTGAGACAGAGGATCAAAGAGCGCGAGGAGAGTGGAGACACAGTATAAAAGAGCATGACGATAGCGGCAGATACACAGGATAAAAGAACAAGAGGAGAGCGGAGTCACAGGATAAAAGCACACGAGGAGAGCAGAGACACAGGATAAAAGAGCACGAGGAGAGCAGAGACACAGGATAAAAGCATCAGGTGAGCGGAGACGCAGGATAAAAGAGCACGAGGAGAATGGAGACACAGGATAAAAGTGCACGAGGATAGCACAGTTACAGAATAAAACAACGCGAGGAGAATGGAGACGCAGGATAAAAGTGCACGAGGTGAATGGAGACAAAGGATAAATGAGTACAAGGAGAACGGATGCACAGGATAAAATAGTACGAGGAGAGACCGATATGCAGGATAAAACAGCATGAGGGGAGCGGAGGCACTGGATAAAAGAGCGCTAGGAGAGCAGAGATACAGGATAAAAGAGCACGATGAGAGTGGAGGAGACACAGAACCAAAGAGCGTGAGGAGAGAGCAAAGATACAGTATAAAGGAGCGCGAGGAGAGCAGAGACATGGGATAAAAGCACGAGGTGAGCGGAGAAACAGGATAATAGAGCACAAGAATGGAGACACATTATTAATGAACACGAGGAGAGCACAGGCACAGGATAAAAGAGCACGAGGATAAGGGAGACGCAGGATAAAAGAGCGCAAGGAGAACATAGAGACAGAATAAAAGTGTGCGAGGGGAGGGGTGACACAGAGTAAAACAATGTGAGGAGAGCAGAGACACTGGTAAAAGAACACGAGGAGAGCAGTGAAGACACAGGATAAAAGAAAGTGAGGAGAGCAGAGACACAGGACAAAAGAGCGCGAGGAGAGCAGACACAGAATAAAAGAGCGCGAGGAGAGCAGAGACAAAGTATTGAAGAACATGAGGAGAGCAAGGAGACAGGATAAAAGAGCGCGAGTAGTGGGCCGGGGTCACAGGATAAGAGAGCGCGAGGAGAGCGGAGACACGGGATAAAAGAGCAGGAGGAGAATGGACACACAGGATAAAAGTGCACAGAGAGCAGAATTACAGGATAAAAAAATGTGAAGAGAATGGAGATGCAGGATAAAAGTGCGCGAGACGAACGGAGACAAAGGATAAATGAGTACAAGGAGTGCAGATGCACAGGATAAAAGAGTACGAGGAGAGACCGATATGCAGAATAAAACAGCATGAGGGGAGCGGAGGCACTGGATAAAACAATGCGAGGAGAGCAGAGGCACAGGTGAAAGAGCAAGAGGAGAGCAGTGGAGACAGAGGGTAAAAGAGCACAAGGGAAGCAGAGACACTTGATAAATGAGTGCAAGGAGAGCAGAGACAAAGGATAAAAGAGCGCGTGGAGAATGGAGACACAGGATTAAATAACGAGTGAAGAGCAGAGCCACAGGAAAAAGAACGTGAGGAGTGTGGAGAAGCAGGATATAAGAGCGCAAACAGAGCAGAGTCACAGAATAAAAGAGCTCAAGGAGAGCAGAGACACAGGATAAAAGAGCACGAGGCGAGCAGAGACACAGCATAAAAGAGTGTGAGTAGAGCAGAGATATAGGATAAAAGAGCACGATAAGACTAGAGACACAGGATAAAAGAGCGAGAGGAGAGCAGAGATGCAGGATAAAAGAGCAAGAGGAGAGCAGAGACACAGGATAAAAGAACACAAGGAGAGCAGAGACACAGGATAAAAGAGCATGAGGAGGTAGAGACACAGGATAAAAGAGCACATGTAGAATGGAGACACAGGGTAAAATAATGAGTGGAGAGCAGAGCCAAAGAAAAAAGAGCGTGAGGAGTGCGGAGACACAGTATAAAAGAGTGCGAGCAAAGCAGAGACACCGGATAAAAGAGCGCAAAAAGAGCAGGGACACAGGATAAATCAGCGCAAGGAGAGCTGAGCCACAGTATAAAGGAGCACGAGCAGAGCAGTGACACAGCATAGAAGAGCGTGAGGAGAGCAGAGATACAGGACAGAAGAACACGAGAAGACTAGAGCTACAGGATAAAAGAGTGTGAGGAGAGCAGAGATGCAGGATAAAAGAGCGTGAGCAGAGCAGACACAAAGGATTAAAGAACGTGAGGAGAGCAGAGGCACAGTATAATAGAGTGCAAGGAGAGCAGAAACATAGGATAAAAGAGCACGAGGAGAACAGAGACACAGGATAAAAGAGCACGAGGAGAGCGGCTGAGACACGGGATAAAAGTGCGCGAGGAGCACGGAGACACAGGATAAAAGAGCGCGAGGAGAGTGGCGGGGAGACAGGATAAAAGTGCACAAGGGGAGCAGAGACATAGGTTAAAGAGCACGAGGAAAGCGGAGACACAGGATAAAAGAGTGCTAGGAGAGCTGAGATACAGGATAAAAGAGCGCGATGAGAGTGGCAGAGACACAGAACCAAAGAGCGCGAGGAGAGAGCAAAGACACAGTATAAAGGAGCACGGAGAGAGCGGAGAAATGGTATAAAAGCACGAGGAGGGCACAGGCACAGGATAAAAGAGCACGAGGATAAGGGAGATGCAGGATAAAAGAGCGCAAGGAGAACGGAGAGACAGAATAAAATCGTGCCTTGGGAGTGGTGCCATAGAGTAAAGCAACGTGAGGAGAGCAGAGACACAGGTAAAAGTACGCGAAGAGAGCGGTGAAGACACAGGATAAAAGAGAGTGAGGAGAGCAGAGACACAGGACAAAAGAACGCAAGGAGAGCAGAGACACAGGATAAAAGAGCGCGAGGAGAGCAGAGACCCAGTATTGGAGAACATGAGGAGAGTAAAGAAACGGGGTAAAAGAGCATGAGGAGAGCAGGGACACAGGATAAAAGAGTGAGAGGAGAATGGAGACACAGGATAAAATAATGAGTGAAGAGCATAGCCACAGAAAAAAAGAGCGTGAGGTGTGCAGAGACATAGGATATAAGAGCTCAAGCAGAACAGAGACACAAGATAAAAGCGCACAACGAGAGCCGAGCCACAGGATAAAAGAGAATGAGAAGATGAGAGCCACAGGATAAATGAGCGTGAGAAGAGCAGAGACACAGATAAAAGAACTCGAGGAGAGCAGACATGAAGGATTAAAGAGCGTGAGGAGAGCAGAGGCACAGGATAAAAGAATGCGAGGAGTGCAGAGACACAGGATAAAAGAGCGTGAGGAGAGCAGAGACACAGGATAAAAGATTGCGAGGAGAGCAGAGACACAGGACAAAAGAGCGCGAGTAGAATGGAGACACAGGATAAAATAATGAGTGGAGAGCGTAGCCATAGGTAAAAGAGCATGAGGTGTGCATAGACCCAAGATAAACGAGCGCGAGCAGAGCAGAAACACAGGATAAAAGAGCGCAAGGAGAGCAGTGACACAGGATAAAAGATCGCCAGGAGAGCAGAGAAACAAGATAAAAGAGCACGAGGAGAGCAGAGACAGAGGATAAAAGAACGTGAGGAGAGTGCTGGAGAGACTGGATAAAAGAGCTTGAGGATAGTGGAGATGCAGCATAAAAGAGCATGAGGAGAGTGGAGACACAGGATAAAAGAGCTTGTGGAGAGCAGATACAAAGGATAAAATAGCGCGAGAAGTGCGGCTTAGATGCAGGATCAAAGAGCGGGAGGAGAGCGATGGAGATACAGGATAAAAGAGCACGAGGGTAGTGGAGAAACAGAATAAAAGAGTGCGAGGAGAGGGATGGAGACACAGTATAAAAAAAGGCAAGAAGAGCAGAGACAAAGCATAAAAGAGCATGAGGAGAGGAGAGACACAGGATAAAAGAGCATGAGGAGAGCAGAGACACAGAACCAAAGAGCGCATGGAGAAGGGAGACACAGGATACAATAACAAGAGGAGAGTGGAGCCACAGGGTAAAAGAGCATGAGTAGAGCGGAGACACAGGATAAAGGTTTACGAAGACAGCGGAGACACAGGGTAAAAGAACATGAGGAGCGCATAGATCCAGGATAAAAGAGTGCAAGGAGAGCACAGACACAGGATGAAAGTGCGGGCAGAGAGCGGAGAGGCAGGATAAAAGAGTGTGAGGAGAGCAGTGACACAGGATAAAAGAGCGTGAGGAGAGCGGAGAAAAAGAATAAAAGAGCGTGAGGAGAGCAGAGAAACAGGATAAAAGAGCATGAGGAGAGCAGAGACACAGGATAAATGAGAGTGAGGAAAGCGGAGACAGGATAAAAGAGTGCGAGAAGATTGGAGACAAAGGATAAAAGAGCGTGAGGAGAGGACCGGGGTCACAGGATAAAAGAACATGAGGAGAGCAGCTGAGACAGAGGATCAAAGAGCGCGAGGAGAGTGGAGACACAGTATAAAAGAGCATGAGGATAGCGGCAGATACACAGGATAAAAGAACAAGAGGAGAGCGGAGTCACAGGATAAAAGCGCACGAGGAGAGCAGAGACACAGGATAAAAGAGCACGAGGAGAGCAGAGACACAGGATAAAAGCACCAGGTGAGCGGAGACGCAGGATAAAAGAGCACGAGGAGAATGGAGACACAGGATAAAAGTGCATGAGGATAGCACAGTTACAGAATAAAACAACGCGAGGAGAATGGAGACGCAGGATAAAAGTGCACGAGGTGAATGGAGACAAAGGATAAATGAGTACAAGGAGAACGGATGCACAGGATAAAATAGTACGAGGAGAGACTGATATGCAGGATAAAACAGCATGAGGGGAGCGGAGGCACAGGATAAAAGAGCACGATGAGAGTGGAGGAGACACAGAACCAAAGAGCGTGAGGAGAGAGCAAAGATACAGTATACAGGAGCGCGAGGAGAGCAGAGACATGGGATAAAAGCACGAGGTGAGCGGAGAAACAGGATAATAGAGCACAAGAATGGAGACACATTATTAATGAACACGAGGAGAGCACAGGCACAGGATAAAAGAGCACGAGGATAAGGGAGACGCAGGATAAAAGAGCGCAAGGAGAACATAGAGACAGAATAAAAGTGTGCGAGGGGAGAGGCGACACAGTGTAAAACAACGTGAAGAGAGCAGAGACACTGGTAAAAGAACACGAGGAGAGCAGTGAAGACACAGGATAAAAGAAAGTGAGGAGAGCAGAGAAACAGGACAAAAGAGCGCGAGGAGAGCAGACACAGAATAAAAGAGCGCGAAGAGAGCAGAGACAAAGTATTGAAGAACATGAGGAGAGCAAGGAGACAGGATAAAAGAGCGCGAGTAGTGGGCCGGGGTCACAGGATAAGAGAGCGCGAGGAGAGCGGAGACACGGGATAAAAGAGCAGGAGGAGAATGGACATACAGGATAAAAGTGCACAGAGAGCAGAGTTACAGGATAAAAAAATGTGAAGAGAATGGAGATGCAGGATAAAAGTGCGCGAGACGAACGGAGACAAAGGATAAATGAGTACAAGGAGTGCGGATGCACAGGATAAAAGAGTACGAGGAGAGACCGATATGCAGAATAAAACAGCATGAGGGGAGCGGAGGCACTGGATAAAACAATGCGAGGAGAGCAGAGGCACAGGTGAAAGAGCAAGAGGAGAGCAGTGGAGACAGAGGGTAAAAGAGCACAAGGAGAGCAGAGACACTTGATAAATGAGTGCAAGGAGAGCAGAGACAAAGGATAAAAGAGCACGTGGAGAATGAAGACACAGGATAAAATAATGAGTGAAGAGCAGAGCAACAGGAAAAAGAGCGTGAGGAGTGCAGAGATGCAGGATATAAGAGCGCGAACAGAGCAGACACAAAGGATTAAAGAGCATGAGGAGAGCAGAGGCACAGTATGAAAGAGCGCGAGGAGAGCAGAAATACAGGATAAAAGAGCATGAGGAGAGCAGAGACACAATATTAAGGAACATGAGGAGAGCAGTGACATAGGAAATAAGAGCACGAGGAGAGCAGAGACAAAGGATAAAAGGGCATGAGGAGAGCAGACACAAAGGAATAAAAGAGCGTGAGGAGAGCAGAGGCACTGGAGAAAAGAGTGAGAGGACGGCAGAAACACAGGATAAAAGAGCACCAGGAAAGTGGGGACACAGTATTAAGGAACATGAAGAGAGCAGATACACAGGATAAAAGAGTGTGAGGAGAGCAGAGACATAGGATAAAAGAGCGCGAGGAGAGCAGAGAAACAGGATATAAGAGCGCGAGGAAGGCAGAGACACAGGATAGAAGTGCGCAAGGAGAGCAGAGACACAGGATAAAAGAGGGCGATGAGAGCAGAGACACAGGATAAAAGAGCACGAGTAGAATGGAGATAAAGGATAAAATAATGAGTGGAGAGCAGAGCCAAAGAAAAAAGAGCATGAGGAGTGCGGAGACACTGTATATCAGAGTGTGAGCAGAGCAGAGACACCAGATAAAAGAGCGCAAACAGAGCAGGGACACAGGATAAATCAGCGAGAGGAGAGCCGAGCCACAGTATAAAGGAACTCGAGCAGAGCAGAGACACAGCATAAAAAAGTGTGAGAAGAGCAGAGATACAGGATAGAAGAACACAAGAAGACAAGAACCACAGGATTAAAGAGCGTGAGGAGAGCAGAGGCACAGTATAATAGAGTGCAAGGAGAGCAGAAACACAGGATAAAAGAGCATGAGGAGAGCAGAGACACAGGATAAAAGAGCACGAGGAGAGGGGCGGAGACACAGGATAAAAGTGTGCGAGGAGCTCGAAGACACAGGATAAAAGAACGCGAGGAGAGAGGCGAGGAGACAGGGTAAAAGAGAACGAAGAGAGTAGAGACATAGGAAAGAAGAGCATGAGGAGAGCGGAGACACAGGATAAAAGAGCGCTAGGAGAGCACAGATACAGGATAAAAGAGCACGATGAGAGTGGAGGAGACACAGAACCAAAGAGCGCAAGGAGAGAGCAAAGATACAGTATAAAGGAGCGCGAGGAGAGCAGAGACATGGAATAAAAGCACGAGGTGAGCGGAGAAACAGGATAAACGAGCACGAGAATGGAGACACATTATTAATGAGCACGAGGAGAGCACAGGCACAGGAGAAACGAGCACGAGGATAAGGGAGATGCAGGATAAAAGAGTGCAAGGAGAACATAGAGACAGAGTAAAAGTGTGTGAGGGGAGGGGTGCCACAGAGTAAAACAATGTGAGGAGAGCAGAGACACAGGTAAAAGAATGCGAGGAGAGCGGTGTAGACACAGGATAAAAGAAAGTGAGGAGAGCAGAGACACAGGACAAAAGTGTGCGAGGAGAGCAGACACAGGATAAAAGAGCATGAGGAGAGCAGAGACACAGTATTGAAGAACATGAGGAGAACAAGGAGACAGGATAAAAGAGCGCGAGGAGTGGGCCAGGGTCACAGGATAAAAGAGCGCGAGGAGAGCAGAGACACAGGATAAGCGACTACGAGGAGAGCAGCTGAGACACAGTATAAAAGAGCACGAGGAGAGCAGAGACACAATATAAAAGAGCATGAGGATAGTGGCAGAGACACAGGATAAAAGAGCAAGAGGAGAGCGGAGACACAGGATAAAAGCGCACGAGGAGAGCAGAGACACAGGATAAAAGAACACGAGGAGAGCAGAGAAAGAGGATAAAAGCACTAGGTGAGCGGAGACGCAGGATAAAAGAGCAGGAGGAAAATGGAGACACAGGATAAAAGTGCGCGAGGAGAGCAGAGTTACAGGATAAAACAATGCGAAGAGAATGGAGACACAGGATAAAAGTGCGTGAGGCGAATGGAGACAAAGGATAAATGAGGACAAGGAGAGCGGAGGCACAGGATAAAAGAGCACGAGGAGAGACTGAGATGCAGGATAAAACAGCATGAGGGGAGCGGAGACACTGGATAAAACAATGCGAGGAGAGCAAAGGCACAGGTGAAAGAGCAAGAGGAGAGCAGTGGAGACGGTAGGTAAAAGAGCACAAGGAGAGCAGAGACACTTGATAAATGTGTGCAAGGAGAGCAGAGACACAGGATAAAAGAGCGCATGGAGAATGGAGACACAGGATAAAATAATGAGTGAAGAGCAGAGCCACAGGTAAAAGAGCGTGAGGAGTGTGGAGATGCACGATATAAGAGCGCGAACAGAGCAGACACAAAGGATTAAAGAGCATGAGGAGAGCAGAGGCACAGGATGAAAGAGCGCGTGGAGAGCAGAAACACAGGAAAAAAGAGCATGAGGAGAGCAGAGACACAGTATTAAGGAACAAGAGGAGAGCAGAAACACAGGATAAAAGAGCTGGAGGAGGGCAAATAAAAGAGCATGAATATAGAAGAGACCCAGGATAAAAGAGTGTGAGGAGAGGAGAGACAGAGGATAAAAGAATGTGAGGAGAGCAGAGACACAGGATAAAAGAACGTGAGGAGAGCAGAAATACAGGATAAAAGAGCATGAGGAGAGCAGAGACAGTATTAAGGAACATGAAGAGAGCAGAGACACAGGATAAAAGAGCATGAGGAGAGCAGAGACACAGGATAAAAGAGTGTGAGGAGAGCAGAGACACAGGATATAAGAGCGCGAGGAGAGCAGAGACACAGGATAAAAGTGCGCAAGGAGAGCAGAGACACAGGATAAAAGAGGGCGATGAGAGCAGAGACACAGGATAAAAGAGCACGAGTAGAATGGAGACACAGGGTAAAATAATGAGCGGAGAGCAGAGCCAAAGAAAAAAGAGCATGAGGAGTGCGGAGACACTGTATAAAAGCATGCGAGCAGAGCAGAGACACCGGATAAAAGAACGCAAACAGAGCTGGGACACAGGATAAATCAGCGAGAGGAGAGCCGAGCCACAGTATAAAGGAGCACGAGCAGAGCAGAGACACAGCATAGAAGAGCGTGAGGAGAGCAGAGATACAGGATAGAAGAACACGAGAAGACAAGAGCCAAAGGATTAAAGAGCGTGAGGAGAGCAGAGACACAGGATAAAAGAGCGTGAGTAGAATGGAGACACAGGATAAAATAATGAGTGGAGAGCATAGCAATAGGTAAAAGATCACGAGGAGAGCATAGAAACAAAATAAAATAGCACGAGGAGAGCAGAGACACAGGATAAAAGAACGTGAGGAGAGCGCTGGAGAGATTGGATAAAAGAGCATGAGGATAGTGGAGACGCAGCATAAAAGTGCATGAGGAGAGCGAAGACACAGGATAAAAGAGCTCAAGGAGAGCAGACATGAAGGATTAAAGAGCGTGAGGAGATCAGAGGCACAGCATAAAAGACTGCAAGAAGAGCAGAGACACAGGATAAAAGAGCGTGAGGAGAGCAGAGACACAGGATAAAAGAGCGCGAGTAGAATGGAGACACAGGATAAAATAATGAGTGGAGAGCATAGCCATAGATAAAAGATCGTGAGGAGAGCAGAGAAACAAGATAAAAGAGCATGAGGAGAGCAGAGACACTTGATAAAAGAACGTGAGGAGAGCGCTGGAGAAACTGGATAAAAGAGCCTGAGGATAGTGGAGACGCAGCATAAAAGTGCGTGAGGAGAGCAGAGACACAGGATAAAAGAGCTTGTGGAGAGCAGATACATAGGATAAAATAGCGCGAGGAGTGGGGCTGGCTTAGATGCAGGATAAAAGAGAGGGAGGAGAGCGATTGAAATACAGGATAAAAGAGCGCCAGGGTAGTGGAGAAACAGAATAAAAGAGTGCGAGGACAGGGATGCAGACACAGGATAAAAAAAGGCAAGAAGAGCAGAGACAAAGGATAAAAGAGCGTGAGGAGAGGAGAGACACAGGATAAAAGAGCACGAGAAGAGCAGAGACACAGAACAAAAGAGCGCATGGAGAAGGGAGACACAGGATACAATAACGAGAGGAGAGTGGAGACACAGGGTAAAAGAGCACGAGGAGAGCGGAGACGAAGGAAAAAAGAGTAGGAGGACAGCAGAGACAAAGGCTAAAAGAGCGCCAGGACAGCATAGATACAGGATAAAAGAGTGCAAGGACAGCACAGACACAGGATGAAAGTACGGCCAGAGAGCGGAGAGACAGGATAAAAGAGTGTGAGGAGAGCTGAGAAACAGGATAAATGAGCGTGAGAAGAGCAGAGAAACAGGATAAAAGAGCATGAGGAGAGCAGAGACACAGGATAAAAGAGAGTGAGGAAAGCGGAGACACATGATAAAAGAGCGCGAGGAGATTGGAGACACAGGATAAAAGACCACGAGGAAACTTACGACACAGGAGAAAAGAACGTGAGGAGAGGGACAGAGACAGAGGATAAAAGAGTGTGAAGAGCGCAGAGACATGAAGTAAAAGAGCACGAGGAGAGCAGAGTCACAGGAAAAAAGAGCGTGAGGAAGGCAGAGACACAGCTTATAAGAGTTCGAGGAGAGCAGAGACACAGGATGACAGAGTGCGAGGAGAGCGGAGAGACAGGATAAAAGAGCGCAAGGAGAGGGCCAGATACACAGGATAAAAGAGCAGGAGGAGAGCAAATAAAAGAGCATGAGGATAGAAGAGACTCAGGAAAAAAGAGCATGAGGAGAGCAGGGACAGAGGATAAAAGATTGTGAGGAGAGCAGAGGCACAGGATAAAAGAGCATGAGGAGAGCGGAGACACAGGATAAAAGAGTGCGAGGAGAGCAGAGACAAAGGATAAAAGAGCGTGAGGAGAGCAAGGACACAAGATAAAAGAGCGCGAGGAGAGTGCCGGGGTCACCGGATCAAAGAGCGCGAGGAGAGCGGAGACACAGGATAAAAGAGTACGAGGAGAGCAGCTGAGACACAGGATAAAAGAGCACGAGGAGAGCGGAGACACAGTATAAAAGAGAATGAGGAAAGCGGCAAAGACACAGGATAAAAGAGCACGAAGAGAGCGGAGATACTGGGTAAATGCGCGCGAGGAGAGCAGAGACACAGGATAAAAGTGCACGAGGCGAATGGAGACAAAGGATGAATGAGGACAAGGAGAGCAGAGGCACGGGATAAAAGAGCACGAGCAGAGACCGAGATGCATGATAAAACAGCATGAGGGGAGCGGAGACACTGGATAAAACAACGCGAGGAGAGCAGAGGCACAGGTGAAATAGCAAGAGGAGAGCAGTGGAGACAGTAGGTAAAAGACACAAGGAGAGCAGAGACACTTGATAAATGAGTGCAAGGAGAGCAGAGACACAGGATAAAAGAGCACATGGAGAATGGAGACACAGGTTAAAATAATGAGTGAAGAGCAGAGCCACAGGAAAAAGAGCGTGAGGAGTGTGCAGATGCACGATATAAGAGCGCGAACAGAGCAGACACAAAGGATTAAAGAGCACGAGGAGAGCAGAGGCAAAGGATGAAAAAGCGCGAGGAAAGCAGAAACACAGGATAAAAGAGCATGAGGAGAGCAGAGACACAGTATTAAGGAACATGAGGAGAGCAGTGACACAGGATAAAAGAGCAGGAGGAGAGCAAATAAAAGAGCATGAGGATAGAAGTGACACAGGATAAAAGAGTGTGAGGAGAGCAGAGCCACAGGAAAAAGAGCGTGAGGAGTGTGGAGATGCTGGATATAAGAGCGCGAACAGAGCAGAGACAAAGGATTAAAGAGCGCGAGGAGAGCAGGGGCACAGGATGAAAGAGCGTGAGGAGAGCAGAAACACAGGATAAAAGAGCACCAGGAAAGCGGGAACACAGTATTAAGAAACATGAAGAGAGCAGATACACAGGATAAAAGAGCATGAGGAGAGCAGAGACACAGGATAAAAGAGTGTGAGGAGAGCAGAGAAACAGGATAAAAGAGCGCGAGGAGAGCAGAGAAACAGGATAAAAGTGCGCAAGGAGAGCAGAGACACAGGATAAAAGAGTGTGAGGAGAGCAGAGACACAGGATAAAAGAACGCGAGGAGAGCAGAGAAACAGGATAAAAGTGCGCAAGGAGAGCAGAGACACAGGATAAAAGAGGGTGAGGAGAGCGGAGACACAGGATAAAATAACGAGTGGAGAGCAGAGCCAAAGAAAAAAGAGCATGAGGAATGCGGAGACACAGCATAAAAGAGTGTGAGCAGAGCAAAGACACCGGATAAAAGAATGCAAACAGAGCAGAGACACAGGATAAATCAGCGCAAGGAGAGCCAAGCCACAGGATAAAAGAGCACGAGCAGAGCAGAGACACAGCATAAAATAGAGTGAGGAGAGCAGAGGTATAGGATAGAAGAGCACGAGAAGACTAGAGCCACAGGCTAAAAGAGCGTGAGGAGAGAAGAGACACAGGATAAAAGAGTGTGAGGAGAGCAGACACAAAGGATTAAAGAGTGTGTGGAGAGCAGAGGCACAGGATAACAGAGCGCGAAGAGAGCAGAAACACAGGATAAAAGAGCATGAGGAGAGCAGAGACACAGGATAAAAGAATGCGAGGAGAGCAGAGACACAAGACAAAATAGCGCGAGTAGAATGGAGAGACAGGATAAAATAATGAGTGGAGATCATAGCCATTGGTAAAAGAGCATGAGGTGAGCATAGACCCAGGATAAAAGAGCGCGAGCAGAGCAGAAACACAGGATAAAAGAGCGCAAGGAGAGCAGTGACACAGGATAAAAGATCACGAGGAGAGCAGAAAAACAGGATAAAAGAGCACGAGGAGAGCTGAGACACAGGATAAAACAACGGGAGGAGATCGCTGGAGAGACTGGATAAAAGAGCATGAGGATAGTGGTGACGCAGCATAAAAGAGCATGAGGAGAGCGGAGACACAGGACAAAAGAGCTTGTGGAGAGCAGATACAAGGTATAAAATAGCGCGAGGATTGCGGCTTAGAAGCAGGATAAAAGAGCGGGAGGAGAGCGATGGAGATGCAGGATAAAAGAGCGCGAGGGTAGTAGAGAAACAGAATAAAAGAGTGCGAGGAGAGGGATGGAGACACAGGATAAAAAAAGGCAAGAAGAGCAGAGACAAAATATAAAAGAGCGTGAGGAGTGGAGAGACACAGGATAAAAGAGCACGAGGAGAGCAGAGTCACAGAACAAAAGAGCGCATGGAGAAGGGAGACACAGGATACAAAAACGAGAGGAGAGCAGAGCCACAGGGTAAAAGATAAAGGATAAAAGAGCACGAGGAGAGTGGAGACACAGGATAAAAGAGTACGAGGACAGCGGAGACACTGGCTAAAAGAGCGCGAGGAGAGCACAGATAACGGATAAAAGAGTGCAAGGAGAGCACAGACACAGGATGAAAGTTAGGCCGGAGAGCTGAGAGACAGGATAAAAGAGTGTTCGGAGAGCAGAGACACAGGATAAAGGTGCATGAGGAGAGCAGAGAAACAGGATAAAAGAGCGTGAGGAGAGCAGAGACACACCATAAAAGAGCATGAGGAGAGCAGAGACACATGATAAAAGAGAGTGTGGAAAGTGGAGACACAGGATAAACGAGCGCAAGAAGATTGGAGGCAAAGGATAAAAGAACACGGCGAGACGGAAGACACAGGATAAAAGAACGTGAGGACAGGGCCGGAGACAGAGGATAAAAGAGTGCGAGGAGAGCAGAGTCACAGGATAAAAGAGCGCGAGGAGAGCAGAGACAAAGGTTATAAGAGCACAAGGAGAGCAGAGACACAGGATGAAAGAGTGAGAGGAGAGCGGAGAGACAGGATAAAAGAGCGCGAGGAGAGGGCCAGATGTACAGGATCAAAGAGCAGGAGGAGAGCAGAGACAAAGGATAAAAGAGCTTGAGGAGAGCAAGGACACAGGATAAAAGAGCGTGAGGAGAGGGCCAGGGTCACAGGATAAAAGAGCGCGAGGAGAGCGGAGACACAGTATAAAAGACCATGAGGATAGCGGCAGAGACACAGGATAAAAGAGCGCGAGGATAGCGGAGACACAGTATAAAAGTGCACTAGGAGAGCAGAGACACAGGATAAAAGAGCACGAGGAGAGCAGAGACACAGGATAAAAGCACCAGGTGAGCGGAGATGCAGGATAAAAGAGCACGAGGAGAATGGAGACACAGGACAAAAGTGCGCGAGGAGAGCCCAGTTACAGGATAAAACAACGCGAGGAGAATGTAGACGCAGGATAAAAGTACACAAGGCGAATGGAGACAAAGGATAAATGAGTACAAGGAGAGCGGAGGCACAGGATAAAAGAGCATGAGGAGAGACCGAGATGCAGGATAAAACAGCATGAGGGGAGCGGAGATACTGGATAAAACAACGCGAGTAGAGCAGAGGCACAGGTGAAAGAGCAAGAGGAGAGCAGTGGAGACAGATGGTAAGAGAGCACAAGGTGAGCAGGGACACAGGATAAAAGAACGCATTGAGAATGGAGACACAAGATAAAATAATGAGTGAAGAGCAGAGCCAAAGGAAAAAGAGCACGAGGAGAGCGGAGACACAGGATAAAAGAGCACGAGGAGAGCAGCTGATACACAGGATAAAAGTGCGCGAGGAGAGCGGAGACACAGTATAAAAGACCATGAGGATAGCGGCAGAGACACAGGATAAAAGAGCAAGAGGAGAGCGGAGACACAGTATAAAAGTGCACTAGGAGAGCAGAGACACAGGATTAAAGAGCACGAGGAGAGCAGAGACACAGGATAAAAGTGCGCGAGGAGAGCACAGTTACAGAATAAAACAACGCGAGGAGAATGGAGACGCAGGATAAAAGTGCGCGAGGCGAATGGAGACAAAGGATAAAGTAGTACAAGTAGAGCGGAGGCACAGGATAAAAGAGCACGAGGAGAGACCGAGATGCAGGATAAAACAGCATGAGGGGATCAGAGAGACTTGATAAAACAACGCGAGGACAGCAGAGGCACAGGTGAAATAGCAAGAGGAGAGCAGTGGAGACAGAGGGTAAAAGAGCACAAGGAGAGCAGAGACACTTGATAAATGAGTGCAAGGAGACCAGGGACACAGGATAAAAAAGCGCTTGGAGAATGGAGACACAGGATAAAATAATGAGTGAAGAGCAGAGCCACAGGAAAAAGAGCGTGAGGAGTGCAGAGATGCAGGATATAAGAGCGAGAACAGAGCAGACACAAAGGATTAAAGAGTGCAAGGAGAGCAGAAGCACAGGATGAAAGAGCTCGAGGAGCACAGAAATACAGCATAAAGGAGCATGAGGAGAGCAGAGACACAGTATTAAGGAACATGTGGAGAGCAGAGACACAGGATAAAAGAGAGTGAGGAAAGCGGAGACACATGATAAAAGAGCGCGAGGAGATTGGAGACACAGGATAAAAGACCACGAGGAAACTTACGACACAGGAGAAAAGAACGTGAGGAGAGGGACGGAGACAGAGGATAAAAGAGTGTGAGGAGAGCAGAGATATGAAATAAAAGAGCACGAGGAGAGCAGAGTCACAGGATAAAAGAGTGCGAGGAAGGCAGAGACACAGGTTATAAGAGTTCGAGGAGAGCAGAGACACAGGATGAAAGAGTGCGAGGAGAGCGGAGAGACAGGATAAAAGAGCGCAAGCAGAGGGCCAGATACACAGGATAAAAGAGCAGGAGGAGAGCAAATAAAAGAGCATGAGGATAGAAGAGACACAGGAAAAAAGAGCATGGGGAGAGCAGGGACAGAGGATAAAAGATTGTGAGGAGAGCAGAGGCACAGGATAAAAGAGCATGAGGAGAGTGGAGACACAGGATAAAAGAGCGTGAGGAGAGCAAGGACACAAGATAAAAGAGCATGAGGAGAGGGCCGGGGTCACAGGATAAAAGAGCGCGAGGAGAGCGGAGACACAGGATAAAAGAGTACAAGGAGAGCAGCTGAGACACAGGATAAAAGAGCACAAGGAGAGCGGAGACACAGTATAAAAGAGCATGAGGAAAGCGGCAAAGACACAGGATAAAAGAGCAAGAAGAGAGCGGAGACACTGGGTAAATGCGCACGAGGAGAGCAGAGACGCAGGATAAAAGTGCACGAAGCGAATGGAGACAAAGGATGAATGAGGACAAGGAGAGCAGAGGCACGGGATAAAAGAGCGCGAGCAGAGACCGAGATGCATGATAAAACAGCATGAGGGGAGCGGAGACACTGGATAAAACAACGCAAGGAGAGCAGAGGCACAGGTGAAATAGCAAGAAGAGAGCAGTGGAGACAATAGGTAAAAGACACAAGGAGAGCAGAGACACTTGATAAATGAGTGCAAGGAGAGCAGAGACACAGGATAAAAGAGCACGTGGAGAATGGAGACACAGGATAAAATAATGAGTGAAGAGCAGAGCCACAGGAAAAAGAGCGTGAGGAGTGTGGAGATGCAGGATATAAGAGCGCGAACAGAGCAGACACAAAGGATTAAAGAGCGCGAGGAGAGCAGAGGCAAAGTTTGAAAGAGCACGAGGAGAGCAGAAACACAGGATAAAAGAGCATGAGGAGAGCAGTGACACAGTATTAAGGAACATGAGGAGAGCAGTGACACAGGATAAAAGAGCAGGAGGAGAGCAAATAAAAGAGCATGAGGATAGAAGTGACACAGGATAAAAGAGTGTGAGGAGAGCAGAGCCACAGGAAAAAGAGCGTGAGGAGCGTGGAGATGCTGGATATAAGAGCGTGAACAGAGCAGAGACAAAGGATTAAAGAGCGCGAGGAGAGCAGAGGCACAGGATGTAAGAGCGTGAGGAGAGCAGAAACACAGGATAAAAGAGCATGAGGAGAGCAGACACAAAGGAATAAAAGAGCGTGAGGAGAGCAGAGGCACTGGATAAAAGAGTGAGAGGAGGGCAGAAACACAGGATAAACGAGCACCAGGAAAGCGGGAACACAGTATTAAGGAACATGAAGAGAGCAGATACACAGGATAAAAGAGCGTGAGGAGAGCGGAGACACAGGATAAAAGAGTGTGAGGAGAGCAGAGACAGAGGATAAAAGAGCGCGAGGAGAGCAGAGAAACAGGATAAAAGTGCGCAAGGAGACCAGAGACACAGGATAAAAGAGTGTGAGGAGAGCAGAGACACAGGACAAAAGAACGCGAGGAGAGCAGAGAAACAGGATAAAAGTGCGCAAGGAGACCAGAGACACAGGATAAAAGAGGGTGAGGAGAGCAGAGACACAGGATAAAAGAGGGTGAGGAGAGCAGAGACACAGGATAAAAGAAGGTGAGGAGAGCGGAGACACAGGATAATATAACGAGTGGAGAGCAGAGCCAAAGAAAAAAGAGCATGAGGAATGCGGAGACACAGCATAAAAGAGTGTGTGCAGAGCAGAGACACCGGATAAAAGAATGCAAACAGAGCTGAGACACAGGATAAATCAGCGCAAGGAGAGCCAAGCCAAAGGATAAAAGAGCACGAGCAGAGCAGAGACACAGCATAAAAGAGAGTGAGGAGAGCAGAGATATAGAATAGAAGAGCACGAGAAGACTAGAGCCACAGGATAAAAGAGCGTGAGAAGTGCAGAGACACAGGATAAAAGAGTGTGAGGAGAGCAGAGACACAGGATAAAAGAGCGCGAGGAGAGCAGAGACACAGGATAAAAGTGCGCAGGGAGAGCAGAGACACAGGATAAAAGAGGGTGAGGAGAGCAGAGACACAGGATAAAAGAGCACGAGTAGAATGGAGACACAGGATAAAATAACGAGTGGAGAGCAGAGCCAAAGAAAAAAGAGCATGAGGAGTTTGGAGACACAGCAGAAAAGAATGTGAGCAGAGCAGAGACACCGGATAAAAGAATGCAAACAGAGCAGAGACACAGGATAAATCAGCACAAGGAGAGCCGAGCCACAGGAGAAAAGAGCACTAGCAGAGCAGAGACACAGCATAAAAGAGAGTGAGGAGAGCAGAGATATAGGATAGAAGAGCACGAGAAGACTAGAGCCACAGGATAAAAGAGCGTGAGGAGAGAAGAGACACAGGATAAAAGAGCGTGAGGAGAGCAGACACAAAGGATTAAAGAGTGTGTGGAGAGCAGAGGCACAGGATAACAGAGCGCGAGGAGAGCAGAAACACAGGATAAAAGAGCATGAGGAGAGCAGAGACACAGGATAAAAGAATGCGAGGAGAGCAGAGACACAAGACAAAATAGCGCGAGTAGAATGGAGAGACAGGATAAAATAATGAGTGGAGATCATAGCCATTGGTAAAAGAGCATGAGGTGAGCATAGACCCAGGATAAAAGAGCGCGAGCAGAGCAGAAACACAGGATAAAAGAGCACAAGGAGAGCAGTGACACAGGATAGAAGATCACGAGGAGAGCAGAAAAACAGGATAAAAGATCACGAGGAGAGCTGAGACACAGGATAAAACAACGTGAGGAGAGCGCTGGAGAGACTGGATAAAAGAGCATGAGGATAGTGGTGACGCAGCATAAAAGAGCATGAGGAGAGCCCAGACACAGGACAAAAGAGCTTGTGGAGAGCAGATACAAGGTATAAAATTGGGCGAGGATTGCGGCTTAGATGCAGGATAAAAGAGCGGGAGGAGAGTGATGGAGATGCAGGATAAAAGAGCGCGAGGGTAGTGGAGAAACAGAATAAAAGAGTGCGAGGAGAGGGATGGAGACACAGGATAAAAAAAGGCAAGAAGAGCAGAGACAAAATATAAAAGAGCGTGAGGAGTGGAGAGACACACGATAAAAGAGCACGAGGAGAGCAGAGTCACAGAACAAAAGAGCGCATGGAGAAGGGAGACACAGGATACAATAACGAGAGGAGAGCGGAGCCACAGGGTAAAAGATACAGGATAAAAGAGCACGAGGAGAGTGGAGACACAGGATAAAAGAGTACGAGGACAACGGAGACACTGGCTAAAAGAGCGCGAGGAGAGCACAGATAACGGATAAAAGAGTGCAAGGAGAGCACAGACACAGGATGAAAGTGCGGCCGGAGAGCTGAGAGACAGGATAAAAGAGTGTTCGGAGAGCAGAGACACAGGATAAAGGTGAATGAGGAGAGCAGAGAAACAGGATAAAAGAGCGTGAGGAGAGCAGAGACACACCATAAAAGAGCATGAGGAGAGCAGAGACACATGATAAAAGAGAGTGTGGAAAGTGGAGACACAGGATAAAAGTGCGCGAGAAGATTGGAGGCAAAGGATAAAAGAACACGGCGAGACCGAAGACACAGGATAAAAGAACGTGAGGACAGGGCCGGAGACAGAGGATAAAGGAGTGCGAGGAGAGCAGAGTCACAGGATAAAAGAGCGCGAGGAGAGGGCCAGATGTACAGGATCAAAGAGCAGGAGGAGAGCAGAGACAAAGGTTAAAAGAGCTTGAGGAGAGCAAGGACACAGGATAAAAGAGCGTGAGGAGAGGGCCAGGGTCACAGGATAAAAGAGCACGAGGAGAGCGGAGACACAGGATAAAAGAGCACGAGGAGAGCAGCTGAGACACAGGATAAAAGAGCGTGAGGATAGCGGAGAAACAGTATAAAAAACCATGAGGATAGCGGCAGAGACACAGGATAAAAGAGCAAGAGCAGAGCGGTGACACTGGATAAAAGCGCACTAGGAGAGCAGAGACACAGGATAAAATAGCATGAGGAGAGCAGACACAAAGGATTATAGAGCGGGAGGAGAGCAGAGGCACTGGATAAAAGCGCGAGAGGACGGCAGAAACGCAGGAAAAAAGAGCACCAGGAAAGCGGAGACACAGTATTAAGGAACATGAAGAAAGCAGAGACACAGGATAAAAGAGCGTGAGGAGAGCAGAGACACGCGATAAAAGAGCGTGAGGAGAATGGAGACACAGGATAAAAGAACCCGAGGAGATTGGCGGGGAGACAGGATAAAAGAGCACAAGTAGAGCAGAGACCTAGAATAAAAGAGCGCGAGTAGAATGGAGACACAGGATAAAATAATGAGTGGAGAGCATAGCCATAGGTAAAAGAGCGTGAGGTGTGCATAGACCCCGGATAAAAGACCGCAAGGAGAGCAGTGACACAGGATAAAAGATCGCGAGGAGAGCAGAGAAACACGATAAAAGAGCACGAGGAGAGCAGAGACACAGGATAAAAGAAAGTGAGGAGAGCACTGGAGAGACAGGATAAAAGAGCATGAGGATAGTGGAGACGCAGCATAAAAGAGCATGAGGAGAGTGGAGACACAGGATAAAAGAGCTTGTGGAGAGCAGATACAAAGGATAAAATAGCGTGAGGAGTGCGGCTTAGATGCAGGATAAAAGAGCGGGAGGAGAGCGATGGAGATACAGGATAAAAGAGCGCCAGGGTAGAAGAGCAACAGAATAAAAGAGTGCGAGGAGAAGGATGGAGACACAGGATAAAAAAAGGCAAGAAAAGCAGAGACAAAATATGAAAGAGCGTGAGGAGCGGAGAGACACAGGATAAAAGAGCACGAGAAGAGCAGAGACACAGAACAAAAGAGCGCATGGAGAAGGGAGACACAGGATACAATAACGAGAGGAGGCGCAGCCACAGGGTAAAAGAGCATGAGGAGAGCAGAGATACAGGATAAAAGAGCACCAGGAGAGTGGAGACACAGGATAAAAGGGTACGAGGACAGCGGAGACACAGGCTAAAAGAGCGCGAGGGGAGCATATATACAGGATAAAGTGTGCAAGGCGAGCACAGACACAGGATGAAAGTGCAGGCTGAGAGCGGAGAGACAGTATAAAAGAGTGTGAGGAGAGCAGAGACACAAGATAAAAGAGCATGAGGAGAGCAGAGACACATGATAAAAGAGAGTGAGGAAAGCAGAGACACGGGAAAAAGAGCGCGAGGAGATTGGAGACAAAGAATAAAAGAGCGCGAGGAGACCGAAGACACAGCAGAAAAGAACGTGAGGAGAGGCCCAGAGACAGTGGATAAAAAGTGCGAGGAGAGCAGAGACACGAAATAAAAGAGCACGAGGAAAGCAGAGTCACAGGATAAAAGAGCGTGAAGAGAGCAGAGACATAGGTTATAAGAGCACGAGGAGAGCAGAGACACAGGATGAAAGAGTACGAGGAGAGCGGAGAGACAGGATAACAGAGCACGAGGAGAGGGCCAGATACACAGGATAAAAGAGCAGGAGGACAGCAAATAAAAGAGCATGAGGATAGAAGAGACACAGGATAAAAGAGCACGAGGAGAGCTGAGACAGAGGATAAAAGAGCGTGGGGAGAGCGGAGACACAGTATAAAAAGCGTGAGGAGAGCAGAGACAAAGGATAAAAGAGCTTGAGGAGAGCAAGGACACAGGATAAAAGAGCACGAGCAGAGGGCCGGGGTCACAGGATAAAAGAGCGCGTGGAGAGCGGAGACACAGGATAAAAGAGCACGAGGAGAGCAGCTGAGACACTGGATAAAGGAGAGCGAGGAGAGCGGAGACACAGTATAATAGAGCCTGAGGATAGCGGCAGAGACAGAGGATAAAAGAGCAAGAGGAGAGCGGAGACACAGGATAAAAGCGCATGAGGAAAGCAGAGAAACAGGATAAAAGAGCACGAGGAGAGCAGAGACACAGGATAAAAGCACCAGGTGAGCAGAGATGCAGGATAAAAGAGCTCGAGGAGAATGGAGACACAGGAAAAAAGTGCGCGAGGAGAGCCCAGTTACAGGATAAAACAACGCGAGGAGAATGTAGACGCAGGATAAAAGTACACAAAGCGAATGGAGACAAAGGATAAATGAGTACAAGGAGAGCGGAGGCACAGGATAAAAGAGCATGAGGAGAGACCGAGATGCAGGATAAAACAGCATGAGGGGAGCGGAGACACTGGATAAAACAACGCGAGTAGAGCAGAGGCACATGTGAAAGAGCAAGAGGAGAGCAGTGGAGACAAAGGGTAAAAGAGCACAAGGAGAGCAGGGACACAGGATAAAAGAACGCATTGAGAATGGAGACACAAGATAAAATAATGAGTGAAGAGCAGAGCCAAAGGAAAAAGAGCACGAGGAGAGCGGAGACACAGGATAAAAGAGCACGAGGAGAGCAGCTGAGACACAGGATAAAAGTGCGCGAAGAGAGCGGAGACACAGTATAAAAGACCATGAGGATAGCGGCAGAGACACAGGATAAAAGAGCAAGAGGAGAGCGGAGACACAGTATAAAAGTGCACTAGGAGAGCAGAGACACAGGATTAAAGAGCACGAGGAGAGCAGAGACACAGGATAAAAGCACCAGGTGAGCGGAGATGCAGGATAAAAGAGCACGAGGAGAATGGAGACACAGGATAAAAGTGCGCGAGGAGAGCACAGTTACAGAATAAAACAACGCGAGGAGAATGGAGACGCAGGATAAAAGTGCGCGAGGCGAATGGAGACAAAGGATAAAGTAGTACAATTAGAGCGGAGGCACAGGAAAAAAGAGCACGAGGCGAGACCGAGATGCAGGATAAAACAGCATGAGGGGAGCAGAAAGACTTGATAAAACAATGCGAGGACAGCAGAGGCACAGGTGAAATAGCAAGAGGAGAGCAGTGGAGACAGAGGGTAAAAGAGTACATGGAGAGCAGAGACACTTGATAAATGAGTGCAAGGAGACCAGGGACACAGGATAAAAGAGCGCTTGGAGAATGGAGACACAGGATAAAATAATGAGTGAAGAGCAGAGCCACAGGAAAAAGAGCGTGAGGAGTCCGGAGATGCAGGATATAAGAGCGAGAACAGAGCAGACACAAAGGATTAAAGAGTGCAAGGAGAGCAGAGGCACAGGATGAAAGAGCTCGAGGAGTGCAGAAATACACCATAAAAGAGCATGAGGAGAGCAGAGACACAGTATTAAGGAACATGAGGAGAGCAGTGACACAGGATAAAAGAGCACGAGGAGAGCAGAGACAAAGGATAAAAGGGCATGAGGAGATCAGACACAAAGGATTAAAGAGCGGGAGGAGAGCAGAGGCACTGGATAATAGCGCAAGAGGACGGCAGAAACGCAGGATAAAAGAGCACCAGGAAAGCGGGGACACAGTATTAAGGAACATGAAGAAAGCAGAGACACAGGATAAAAGAGCGTGAGGAGAGCAGAGACACAGGATAAAAGAGCATGACGAGAGCGGCTGAGACACACGATAAAAGAGCGTGAGGAGAACGGAGACACAAGATAAAAGATCGCGAGGAGATTGGCGGGGAGACAGGATAAAAGAGCACAAGGAGAGCAGAGACATAGAATAAAAGACGATGAGGAGAGAGGAAACAAAGGAGAAAAGAGCGCGAGGAGAGCAGAGACACAGGATAAAAGAACGCATTGAGAATGGAGACACAAGATAAAATAATGAGTGAAGAGCAGAGCCAAAGGAAGAAGAGCGCGAGGAGAGCGGAGACACTGGATAAAAGAGCACGAGGAGAGCAGCTGAGACACAGGATAAAAGAGTGCGCGGAGAGCGGAGACACAGTATAAAAGACCATGAGGATAGCTGCAGAGACACAGGATAAAAGAGCAAGAGGAGAGCGGAGACACAGTATAAAAGCGCACTAGGAGAGCAGAGACACAGGATAAAAGAGCACGAGGAGAGCAGAGACACAGGATAAAAGCACCAGGTGAGCGGAGATGCAGGATAAAAGAGCATGAGGAGAATTGAGACACAGGATAAAAGTGCACGAGGAGAGCACAGTTACAGAATAAAACAACGCGAGGAGAATGGAGACGCAGGATAAAAGTGCCCGAGGTGAACGGAGACAAAGGATAAATGAGTACAAGGAGGGCGGAGGCACAGGATTAAAGAGCATGAGGAGAGACCGAGATGCAGGATAAAACAGCATGAGGGGAGCAGAGAGACTTGATAAAACAACGCGAGGAGAGCAGAGGCACAGGTGAAATAGCAAGAGGAGTGCAGTGGAGACACAGGGTAAAAGAGCACAAGGAGAGCAGTGAAACTTGATAAATGAGTGCAAGGAGACCAGGAACACAGGATAAAAGAGCGCTTGGAGAATGGAGAGACAGGATAAAATAATGAGTGAAGAGCAGAGCCACAGGAAAAAGAGCGTGAGGAGTCCGGAGATGCAGGATATAAGAGCGAGAACAGAGCAGACACAAAGGATTAAAGAGCGCAAGGAGAGCAGAGGCACAGGATGAAAGAGCTCGAGGAGAGCAGAAATACAGCATAAAAGAGCATGAGGAGAGCAGAGACATAGTATTAAGGAACATGATGAGAGCCGTGACACAGGATAAAAGAGCACGAGGAGAGCAGAGACAAAGGATAAAAGGGCATGAGGAGAGCAGACACAAAGGATTAAAGAGCGGGAGGAGAGCAGAGGCACTGGATAAAAGCGCAAGAGGACGGCAGAAACACAGGATAAAAGAGCACCAGGAAAGCGGGGACACAGTATTAAGGAACATGAAGAAAGCAGAGACACAGGATAAAAGAGCGTGAGGAGAGCAGAGACACAGGATAAAAGAGCATGACGAGAGCGGCTGAGACACACGATAAAAGAGCGTGAGGTGAACGGAGACACAAGATAAAAGATCGCGAGGAGAGTGGCGGGGAGACAGGGTAAAAGAGCACAAGGAGAGCAGAGACACTTGATAAATGAGTGCAAGGAGACCAGGGACACAGGATAAAAGAGCACGTGGAGAATGGAGACACAGGATAAAATAATGAGTGAAGAGCAGAGCCACAGGAAAAAGAGCGTGAGGAGTGTGGAGATGCAGGATATAAGAGCGCGAACAGAGCAGACACAAAGGATTAAAGAGCGCGAGGAGAGCAGAGGCAATGTTTGAAAGAGCACGAGGAGAGCAGAAACACAGGATAAAAGAGCATGAGGAGAGCAGTGACACAGTATTAAGGAACATGAGGAGAGCAGTGACACAGGATAAAAGAGCAGGAGGAGAGCAAATAAAAGAGCATGAGGATAGAAGTGACACAGGATAAAAGAGTGTGAGGAGAGCAGAGCCACAGGAAAAAGAGCGTGAGGAGCGTGGAGATGCTGGATATAAGAGCGTGAACAGAGCAGAGACAAAGGATTAAAGAGCGCGAGGAGAGCAGAGGCACAGGATGTAAGAGCGTGAGGAGAGCAGAAACACAGGATAAAAGAGCATGAGGAGAGCAGACACAAAGGAATAAAAGAGCGTGAGGAGAGCAGAGGCACTGGATAAAAGAGTGAGAGGAGGGCAGAAACACAGGATAAACGAGCACCAGGAAAGCGGGAACACAGTATTAAGGAACATGAAGAGAGCAGATACACAGGATAAAAGAGCGTGAGGAGAGCAGAGACACAGGATAAAAGAGTGTGAGGAGAGCAGAGACAGAGGATAAAAGAGCGCGAGGAGAGCAGAGAAACAGGATAAAAGTGCGCAAGGAGACCAGAGACACAGGATAAAAGAGTGTGAGGAGAGCAGAGACACAGGACAAAAGAACGCGAGGAGAGCAGAGAAACAGGATAAAAGTGCGCAAGGAGACCAGAGACACAGGATAAAAGAGGGTGAGGAGAGCAGAGACACAGGATAAAAGAGGGTGAGGAGAGCAGAGACACAGGATAAAAGAAGGTGAGGAGAGCGGAGACACAGGATAATATAACGAGTGGAGAGCAGAGCCAAAGAAAAAAGAGCATGAGGAATGCGGAGACACAGCATAAAAGAGTGTGTGCAGAGCAGAGACACCGGATAAAAGAATGCAAACAGAGCTGAGACACAGGATAAATCAGCGCAAGGAGAGCCAAGCCAAAGGATAAAAGAGCACGAGCAGAGCAGAGACACAGCATAAAAGAGAGTGAGGAGAGCAGAGATATAGAATAGAAGAGCACGAGAAGACTAGAGCCACAGGATAAAAGAGCGTGAGAAGTGCAGAGACACAGGATAAAAGAGTGTGAGGAGAGCAGAGACACAGGATAAAAGAGCGCGAGGAGAGCAGAGACACAGGATAAAAGTGCGCAGGGAAAGCAGAGACACAGGATAAAAGAGGGTGAGGAGAGCAGAGACACAGGATAAAAGAGCACGAGTAGAATGGAGACACAGGATAAAATAACGAGTGGAGAGCAGAGCCAAAGAAAAAAGAGCATGAGGAGTTTGGAGACACAGCAGAAAAGAATGTGAGCAGAGCAGAGACACCGGATAAAAGAATGCAAACAGAGCAGAGACACAGGATAAATCAGCACAAGGAGAGCCGAGCCACAGGAGAAAAGAGCACTAGCAGAGCAGAGACACAGCATAAAAGAGAGTGAGGAGAGCAGAGATATAGGATAGAAGAGCACGAGAAGACTAGAGCCACAGGATAAAAGAGCGTGAGGAGAGAAGAGACACAGGATAAAAGAGCGTGAGGAGAGCAGACACAAAGGATTCAAGAGTGTGTGGAGAGCAGAGGCACAGGATAACAGAGCGCGAGGAGAGCAGAAACACAGGATAAAAGAGCATGAGGAGAGCAGAGACACAGGATAAAAGAATGCGAGGAGAGCAGAGACACAAGACAAAATAGCGCGAGTAGAATGGAGAGACAGGATAAAATAATGAGTGGAGATCATAGCCATTGGTAAAAGAGCATGAGGTGAGCATAGACCCAGGATAAAAGAGCGCGAGCAGAGCAGAAACACAGGATAAAAGAGCACAAGGAGAGCAGTGACACAGGATAGAAGATCACGAGGAGAGCAGAAAAACAGGATAAAAGATCACGAGGAGAGCTGAGACACAGGATAAAACAACGTGAGGAGAGCGCTGGAGAGACTGGATAAAAGAGCATGAGGATAGTGGTGACGCAGCATAAAAGAGCATGAGGAGAGCCCAGACACAGGACAAAAGAGCTTGTGGAGAGCAGATACAAGGTATAAAATTGGGCGAGGATTGCGGCTTAGATGCAGGATAAAAGAGCGGGAGGAGAGTGATGGAGATGCAGGATAAAAGAGCACGAGGATAGTGGAGAAACAGAATAAAAGAGTGTGAGGAGAGGGATGGAGACACAGGATAAAAAAAAGCAAGAAGAGCAGAGACAAAATATAAAAGAGCGTGAGGAGTGGAGAGACACAGGATAAAAGAGCACGAGGAGAGCAGAGTCACAGAACAAAAGAGCGCATGGAGAAGGGAGACACAGGATACAATAACGAGAGGAGAGCGGAGCCACAGGGTAAAAGATACAGGATAAAAGAGCACGAGGAGAGTGGAGACACAGGATAAAAGAGTACGAGGACAACGGAGACACTGGCTAAAAGAGCGCGAGGAGAGCACAGATAACGGATAAAAGAGTGCAAGGAGAGCACAGACACAGGATGAAAGTGCGGCCGGAGAGCTGAGAGACAGGATAAAAGAGTGTTCGGAGAGCAGAGACACAGGATAAAGGTGAATGAGGAGAGCAGAGAAACAGGATAAAAGAGCGTGAGGAGAGCAGAGACACACCATAAAAGAGCATGAGGAGAGCAGAGACACATGATAAAAGAGAGTGTGGAAAGTGGAGACACAGGATAAAAGTGCGCGAGAAGATTGGAGGCAAAGGATAAAAGAACACGGCGAGACCGAAGACACAGGATAAAAGAACGTGAGGACAGGGCCGGAGACAGAGGATAAAGGAGTGCGAGGAGAGCAGAGTCACAGGATAAAAGAGCGCGAGGAGAGGGCCAGATGTACAGGATCAAAGAGCAGGAGGAGAGCAGAGACAAAGGTTAAAAGAGCTTGAGGAGAGCAAGGACACAGGATAAAAGAGCGTGAGGAGAGGGCCAGGGTCACAGGATAAAAGAGCGCGAGGAGAGCGGAGACACAGGATAAAAGAGCACGAGGAGAGCAGCTGAGACACAGGATAAAAGAGCGTGAGGATAGCGGAGAAACAGTATAAAAAACCATGAGGATAGCGGCAGAGACACAGGATAAAAGAGCAAGAGCAGAGCGGTGACACTGGATAAAAGCGCACTAGGAGAGCAGAGACACAGGATAAAATAGCATGAGGAGAGCAGACACAAAGGATTATAGAGCGGGAGGAGAGCAGAGGCACTGGATAAAAGCGCGAGAGGACGGCAGAAACGCAGGAAAAAAGAGCACCAGGAAAGCGGAGACACAGTATTAAGGAACATGAAGAAAGCAGAGACACAGGATAAAAGAGCGTGAGGAGAGCAGAGACACGCGATAAAAGAGCGTGAGGAGAATGGAGACACAGGATAAAAGAACCCGAGGAGATTGGCGGGGAGACAGGATAAAAGAGCACAAGTAGAGCAGAGACCTAGAATAAAAGAGCGCGAGTAGAATGGAGACACAGGATAAAATAATGATTGGAGAGCATAGCCATAGGTAAAAGAGCCTGAGGTGTGCATAGACCCCGGATAAAAGACCGCAAGGAGAGCAGTGACACAGGATAAAAGATCGCGAGGAGAGCAGAGAAACACGATAAAAGAGCACGAGGAGAGCAGAGACACAGGATAAAAGAAAGTGAGGAGAGCACTGGAGAGACAGGATAAAAGAGCATGAGGATAGTGGAGACGCAGCATAAAAGAGCATGAGGAGAGTGGAGACACAGGATAAAAGAGCTTGTGGAGAGCAGATACAAAGGATAAAATAGCGTGAGGAGTGCGGCTTAGATGCAGGATAAAAGAGCGGGAGGAGAGCGATGGAGATACAGGATAAAAGAGCGCCAGGGTAGAAGAGCAACAGAATAAAAGAGTGCGAGGAGAAGGATGGAGACACAGGATAAAAAAAGGCAAGAAAAGCAGAGACAAAATATGAAAGAACGTGAGGAGCGGAGAGACACAGGATAAAAGAGCACGAGGAGAGCAGAGACACAGAACAAAAGAGCGCATGGAGAAGGGAGACACAGGATACAATAACGAGAGGAGGCGCAGCCACAGGGTAAAAGAGCATGAGGAGAGCAGAGATACAGGATAAAAGAGCACCAGGAGAGTGGAGACACAGGATAAAAGGGTACGAGGACAGCGGAGACACAGGCTAAAAGAGCGCGAGGGGAGCATATATACAGGATAAAGTGTGCAAGGCGAGCACAGACACAGGATGAAAGTGCAGGCTGAGAGCGGAGAGACAGTATAAAAGAGTGTGAGGAGAGCAGAGACACAAGATAAAAGAGCATGAGGAGAGCAGAGACACATGATAAAAGAGAGTGAGGAAAGCGGAGACACGGGAAAAAGAGCGCGAGGAGATTGGAGACAAAGGATAAAAGAGCGCGAGGAGACCGAAGACACAGCAGAAAAGAACGTGAGGAGAGGCCCAGAGACAGTGGATAAAAAGTGCGAGGAGAGCAGAGACACGAAATAAAAGAGCACGAGGAGAGCAGAGTCACAGGATAAAAGAGCGTGAAGAGAGCAGAGACATAGGTTATAAGAGCACGAGGAGAGCAGAGACACAGGATGAAAGAGTACGAGGAGAGCGGAGAGACAGGATAACAGAGCACGAGGAGAGGGCCAGATACACAGGATAAAAGAGCAGGAGGACAGCAAATAAAAGAGCATGAGGATAGAAGAGACACAGGACAAAAGAGCACGAGGAGAGCTGAGACAGAGGATAAAAGAGCGTGGGGAGAGCGGAGACACAGTATAAAAAGCGTGAGGAGAGCAGAGACAAAGGATAAAAGAGCTTGAGGAGAGCAAGGACACAGGATAAAAGAGCACGAGCAGAGGGCCGGGGTCACAGGATAAAAGAGCGCGTGGAGAGCGGAGACACAGGATAAAAGAGCACGAGGAGAGCAGCTGAGACACTGGATAAAGGAGAGCGAGGAGAGCGGAGACACAGTATAATAGAGCCTGAGGATAGCGGCAGAGACAGAGGATAAAAGAGCAAGAGGAGAGCGGAGACACAGGATAAAAGCGCATGAGGAAAGCAGAGAAACAGGATAAAAGAGCACGAGGAGAGCAGAGACACAGGATAAAAGCACCAGGTGAGCAGAGATGCAGGATAAAAGAGCTCGAGGAGAATGGAGACACAGGAAAAAAGTGCGCGAGGAGAGCCCAGTTACAGGATAAAACAACGCGAGGAGAATGTAGATGCAGGATAAAAGTACACAAAGTGAATGGAGACAAAGGATAAATGAGTACAAGGAGAGCGGAGGCACAGGATAAAAGAGCATGAGGAGAGACCGAGATGCAGGATAAAACAGCATGAGGGGAGCGGAGACACTGGATAAAACAACGCGAGTAGAGCAGAGGCACATGTGAAAGAGCAAGAGTAGAGCAGTGGAGACAAAGTGTAAAAGAGCACAAGGAGAGCAGGGACACAGGATAAAAGAACGCATTGAGAATGGAGACACAAGATAAAATAATGAGTGAAGAGCAGAGCCATAGGAAAAAGAGCACGAGGAGAGCGGAGACACAGGATAAAAGAGCACGAGGAGAGCAGCTGAGACACAGGATAAAAGTGCACGAAGAGAGCGGAGACACAGTATAAAAGACCATGAGGATAGCGGCAGAGACACAGGATAAAAGAGCAAGAGGAGAGCGGAGACACAGTATAAAAGTGCACTAGGAGAGCAGAGACACAGGATTAAAGAGCACGAGGAGAGCAGAGACACAGGATAAAAGCACCAGGTGAGCGGAGATGCAGGATAAAAGAGCACGAGGAGAATGGAGACACAGGATAAAAGTGCGCAAGGAGAGCACAGTTACAGAATAAAACAACGCGAGGAGAATGGAGACGCAGGATAAAAGTGCGCGAGGCGAATGGAGACAAAGGATAAAGTAGTACAATTAGAGCGGAGGCACAGGAAAAAAGAGCACGAGGCGAGACCGAGATGCAGGATAAAACAGCATGAGGGGAGCAGAAAGACTTGATAAAACAATGCGAGGACAGCAGAGGCACAGGTGAAATAGCAAGAGGAGAGCAGTGGAGACAGAGGGTAAAAGAGTACATGGAGAGCAGAGACACTTGATAAATGAGTGCAAGGAGACCAGGGACACAGGATAAAAGAGCGCTTGGAGAATGGAGACACAGGATAAAATAATGAGTGAAGAGCAGAGCCACAGGAAAAAGAGCGTGAGGAGTCCGGAGATGCAGGATATAAGAGCGAGAACAGAGCAGACACAAAGGATTAAAGAGTGCAAGGAGAGCAGAGGCACAGGATGAAAGAGCTCGAGGAGTGCAGAAATACACCATAAAAGAGCATGAGGAGAGCAGAGACACAGTATTAAGGAACATGAGGAGAGCAGTGACACAGGATAAAAGAGCACGAGGAGAGCAGAGACAAAGGATAAAAGGGCATGAGGAGATCAGACACAAAGGATTAAAGAGCGGGAGGAGAGCAGAGGCACTGGATAAAAGCGCAAGAGGACGGCAGAAACGCAGGATAAAAGAGCACCAGGAAAGCGGGGACACAGTATTAAGGAACATGAAGAAAGCAGAGACACAGGATAAAAGAGCGTGAGGAGAGCAGAGACACAGGATAAAAGAGCATGACGAGAGCGGCTGAGACACACGATAAAAGAGCGTGAGGAGAACGGAGACACAAGATAAAAGATCGCGAGGAGATTGGCGGGGAGACAGGATAAAAGAGCACAAGGAGAGCAGAGACATAGAATAAAAGACGATGAGGAGAGAGGAAACAAAGGAGAAAAGAGCGCGAGGAGAGCAGAGACACAGGATAAAAGAACGCATTGAGAATGGAGACACAAGATAAAATAATGAGTGAAGAGCAGAGCCAAAGGAAGAAGAGCGCGAGGAGAGCGGAGACACTGGATAAAAGAGCACGAGGAGAGCAGCTGAGACACAGGATAAAAGAGTGCGCGGAGAGCGGAGACACAGTATAAAAGACCATGAGGATAGCTGCAGAGACACAGGATAAAAGAGCAAGAGGAGAGCGGAGACACAGTATAAAAGCGCACTAGGAGAGCAGAGACACAGGATAAAAGAGCACGAGGAGAGCAGAGACACAGGATAAAAGCACCAGGTGAGCGGAGATGCAGGATAAAAGAGCATGAGGAGAATTGAGACACAGGATAAAAGTGCACGAGGAGAGCACAGTTACAGAATAAAACAACGCGAGGAGAATGGAGACGCAGGATAAAAGTGCCCGAGGTGAACGGAGACAAAGGATAAATGAGTACAAGGAGGGCGGAGGCACAGGATTAAAGAGCATGAGGAGAGACCGAGATGCAGGATAAAACAGCATGAGGGGAGCAGAGAGACTTGATAAAACAACGCGAGGAGAGCAGAGGCACAGGTGAAATAGCAAGAGGAGTGCAGTGGAGACACAGGGTAAAAGAGCACAAGGAGAGCAGTGAAACTTGATAAATGAGTGCAAGGAGACCAGGAACACAGGATAAAAGAGCGCTTGGAGAATGGAGAGACAGGATAAAATAATGAGTGAAGAGCAGAGCCACAGGAAAAAGAGCGTGAGGAGTCCGGAGATGCAGGATATAAGAGCGAGAACAGAGCAGACACAAAGGATTAAAGAGCGCAAGGAGAGCAGAGGCACAGGATGAAAGAGCTCGAGGAGAGCAGAAATACAGCATAAAAGAGCATGAGGAGAGCAGAGACATAGTATTAAGGAACATGATGAGAGCCGTGACACAGGATAAAAGAGCACGAGGAGAGCAGAGACAAAGGATAAAAGGGCATGAGGAGAGCAGACACAAAGGATTAAAGAGCGGGAGGAGAGCAGAGGCACTGGATAAAAGCGCAAGAGGACGGCAGAAACACAGGATAAAAGAGCACCAGGAAAGCGGGGACACAGTATTAAGGAACATGAAGAAAGCAGAGACACAGGATAAAAGAGCGTGAGGAGAGCAGAGACACAGGATAAAAGAGCATGACGAGAGCGGCTGAGACACACGATAAAAGAGCGTGAGGTGAACGGAGACACAAGATAAAAGATCGCGAGGAGAGTGGCGGGGAGACAGGGTAAAAGAGCACAAGGAGAGCAGAGACACTTGATAAATGAGTGCAAGGAGACCAGGGACACAGGATAAAAGAGCGCTTGGAGAATGGAGACACAGGATAAAATAATGAGTGAAGAGCAGAGCCACAGGAAAAAGAGCGTGAGGAGTCCGGAGATGCAGGATATAAGAGCGAGAACAGAGCAGACACAAAGGATTAAAGATTGCAAGGAGAGCAGAGGCACAGGATGAAAGAGCTCGAGGAGTGCAGAAATACAGCATAAAAGAGCATGAGGAGAGCAGAGACATAGTATTAAGGAACATGAGGAGAGCAGTGACACAGGATAAAAGAGCACGAGGAGAGCAGAGACAAAGGATAAAAGGGCATGAGGAGATCAGACTCAAAGGATTAAAGAGCGGGAGGAGAGCAGAGGCACTGGATAAAAGCGCAAGAGGACGGCAGAAACGCAGGATAAAAGAGCACCAGGAAAGCGGGGACACAGTATTAAGGAACATGAAGAAAGCAGAGACACAGGATAAAAGAGCGTGAGGAGAGCAGAGACACAGGATAAAAGAGCATGACGAGAGCGGCTGAGACACACGATAAAAGAGCGTGAGGAGAACGGAGACACAAGATAAAAGATCGCGAGGAGATTGGCGGGGAGACAGGATAAAAGAGCACAAGGAGAGCAGAGACATAGAATAAAAGACGATGAGGAGAGAGGAAACAAAGGAGAAAAGAGCGCGAGGAGAGCAGAGACACAGGATAAAAGAACGCATTGAGAATGGAGACACAAGATAAAATAATGAGTGAAGAGCAGAGCCAAAGGAAGAAGAGCGCGAGGAGAGCGGAGACACTGGATAAAAGAGCACGAGGAGAGCAGCTGAGACACAGGATAAAAGAGTGCGCGGAGAGCGGAGACACAGTATAAAAGACCATGAGGATAGCTGCAGAGACACAGGATAAAAGAGCAAGAGGAGAGCGGAGACACAGTATAAAAGCGCACTAGGAGAGCAGAGACACAGGATAAAAGAGCACGAGGAGAGCAGAGACACAGGATAAAAGCACCAGGTGAGCGGAGATGCAGGATAAAAGAGCATGAGGAGAATTGAGACACAGGATAAAAGTGCACGAGGAGAGCACAGTTACAGAATAATACAACGCGAGGAGAATGGAGACGCAGGATAAAAGTGCGCGAGGTGAACGGAGACAAAGGATAAATGAGTACAAGGAGGGCGGAGGCACAGGATTAAAGAGCATGAGGAGAGACCGAGATGCAGGATAAAACAGCATGAGGGGAGCAGAGAGACTTGATAAAACAACGCGAGGAGAGCAGAGGCACAGGTGAAATAGCAAGAGGAGTGCAGTGGAGACACAGGGTAAAAGAGCACAAGGAGAGCAGTGAAACTTGATAAATGAGTGCAAGGAGACCAGGAACACAGGATAAAAGAGCGATTGGAGAATGGAGAGACAGGATAAAATAATGAGTGAAGAGCAGAGTCACAGGAAAAAGAGCGTGAGGAGTCCGGAGATGCAGGATATAAGAGCGAGAACAGAGCAGACACAAAGGATTAAAGAGCGCAAGGAGAGCAGAGGCACAGGATGAAAGAGCTCGAGGAGAGCAGAAATACAGCATAAAAGAGCATGAGGAGAGCAGAGACATAGTATTAAGGAACATGATGAGAGCCGTGACACAGGATAAAAGAGCACGAGGAGAGCAGAGACAAAGGATAAAAGGGCATGAGGAGAGCAGACACAAAGGATTAAAGAGCGGGAGGAGAGCAGAGGCACTGGATAAAAGCGCAAGAGGACGGCAGAAACACAGGATAAAAGAGCACCAGGAAAGCGGGGACACAGTATTAAGGAACATGAAGAAAGCAGAGACACAGGATAAAAGAGCGTGAGGAGAGCAGAGACACAGGATAAAAGAGCATGACGAGAGCGGCTGAGACACACGATAAAAGAGCGTGAGGTGAACGGAGACACAAGATAAAAGATCGCGAGGAGAGTGGCGGGGAGACAGGGTAAAAGAGCACAAGGAGAGCAGAGACACTTGATAAATGAGTGCAAGGAGACCAGGGACACAGGATAAAAGAGCGCTTGGAGAATGGAGACACAGGATAAAATAATGAGTGAAGAGCAGAGCCACAGGAAAAAGAGCGTGAGGAGTCCGGAGATGCAGGATATAAGAGCGAGAACAGAGCAGACACAAAGGATTAAAGATTGCAAGGAGAGCAGAGGCACAGGATGAAAGAGCTCGAGGAGTGCAGAAATACAGCATAAAAGAGCATGAGGAGAGCAGAGACATAGTATTAAGGAACATGAGGAGAGCAGTGACACAGGATAAAAGAGCACGAGGAGAGCAGAGACAAAGGATAAAAGGGCATGAGGAGATCAGACTCAAAGGATTAAAGAGCGGGAGGAGAGCAGAGGCACTGGATAAAAGCGCAAGAGGACGGCAGAAACGCAGGATAAAAGAGCACCAGGAAAGCGGGGACACAGTATTAAGGAACATGAAGAAAGCAGAGACACAGGATAAAAGAGCGTGAGGAGAGCAGAGACACAGGATAAAAGAGCATGACGAGAGCGGCTGAGACACACGATAAAAGAGCGTGAGGAGAACGGAGACACAAGATAAAAGATCGCGAGGAGATTGGCGGGGAGACAGGATAAAAGAGCACAAGGAGAGCAGAGACATAGAATAAAAGACGATGAGGAGAGAGGAAACAAAGGAGAAAAGAGCGCGAGGAGAGCAGAGACACAGGATAAAAGAACGCATTGAGAATGGAGACACAAGATAAAATAATGAGTGAAGAGCAGAGCCAAAGGAAGAAGAGCGCGAGGAGAGCGGAGACACTGGATAAAAGAGCACGAGGAGAGCAGCTGAGACACAGGATAAAAGAGTGCGCGGAGAGCGGAGACACAGTATAAAAGACCATGAGGATAGCTGCAGAGACACAGGATAAAAGAGCAAGAGGAGAGCGGAGACACAGTATAAAAGCGCACTAGGAGAGCAGAGACACAGGATAAAAGAGCACGAGGAGAGCAGAGACACAGGATAAAAGCACCAGGTGAGCGGAGATGCAGGATAAAAGAGCATGAGGAGAATTGAGACACAGGATAAAAGTGCACGAGGAGAGCACAGTTACAGAATAATACAACGCGAGGAGAATGGAGACGCAGGATAAAAGTGCGCGAGGTGAACGGAGACAAAGGATAAATGAGTACAAGGAGGGCGGAGGCACAGGATTAAAGAGCATGAGGAGAGACCGAGATGCAGGATAAAACAGCATGAGGGGAGCAGAGAGACTTGATAAAACAACGCGAGGAGAGCAGAGGCACAGGTGAAATAGCAAGAGGAGTGCAGTGGAGACACAGGGTAAAAGAGCACAAGGAGAGCAGTGAAACTTGATAAATGAGTGCAAGGAGACCAGGAACACAGGATAAAAGAGCGATTGGAGAATGGAGAGACAGGATAAAATAATGAGTGAAGAGCAGAGTCACAGGAAAAAGAGCGTGAGGAGTCCGGAGATGCAGGATATAAGAGCGAGAACAGAGCAGACACAAAGGATTAAAGAGCGCAAGGAGAGCAGAGGCACAGGATGAAAGAGCTCGAGGAGAGCAGAAATACAGCATAAAAGAGCATGAGGAGAGCAGAGACATAGTATTAAGGAACATGATGAGAACCGTGACACAGGATAGAAGAGCACGAGGAGAGCAGAGACAAAGGATAAAAGGGCATGAGGAGAGCAGACACAAAGGATTAAAGAGCGGGAGGAGAGCAGAGGCACTGGATAAAAGCGCAAGAGGACGGCAGAAACACAGGATAAAAGAGCACCAGGAAAGCGGGGACACAGTATTAAATAACATGAAGAAAGCAGAGACACAGGATAAAAGAGCGTGAGGAGAGCAGAGACACAGGATAAAAGAGCATGACGAGAGCGGCTGAGACACACGATAAAAGAGCGTGAGGTGAACGGAGACACAAGATAAAAGATAGCGAGGAGAGTGGCGGGGAGACAGGATAAAAGAGCACAAGGAGAGCAGAGACATAGAATAAAAGAGCATGAGGAGAGAGGAAACACAGGAGAAAAGAGCGCGAGGAGAGCAGAGACACAGGATAAAAGTGCATGAGGAGAGAAGAGACACAGGATAAGAGAGCACCAGTAGAATGGAGACACAGGATAAAATAATTAGTGGAGAGCATAGCCATAAGTAAAAGAGCATGAGGTGTGCATAGACCCAGGATAAAAGAGCGCGAGCAGAGCAGAAAATAGGATAAAAGACCGCAAGGAGAGCAGTGACACAGGATAAAAGATCACGAGGAGAGCAGAGAAACAGGATAAAAGAGCACAAGGAGAGCAGAGACACAGGATAAAAGAAAGTGAGGAGAGCACTGGAGAGACAGAATAAAAGAGCATGAGGATAGTGGAGATGCAGCATAAAAGAGTAAGAGGAGAGCGGAGACACAGGATAAAAGAGCTTGTGGAGAGCAGATACAAAGGATAAAATAGCGCGAGGATTGCGGCTTAGATGCAGGATAAATGAGCGGGAGGAGAGCGATGGAGATACAGGATAAAAAAGCACGAGGGTAGTGGAGAAACAGAATAAAAGAGTGCGAGGAGAGGGATGGAGACACAGTATAAAAAAAGGCAAGAAAAGCAGAGACAAAATATGAAAGAGCGTGAGGAGAGGAGAGACACAGGATAAAAGAGCACGAGGAGAGCAGAGACACAGAACAAAAGAGCGCATGGAGAAGGGAGACTCAGGATACGATAACGAGAGGGGAGTGCAGCCACAGGGTAAAAGAGCATGAGGAAAGCAGAGATACAGGATAAAAGAGCACCAGGAGAGCGGAGACACAGGATAAAAGGGTACGAGGACAGTGGAGACACAGGCTAAAAGAGCGTGAGGGGAGCATATATACAGGATAAAAGCGTGCAAGACGAGGACAGACACAGGATGAAAGTGCAGGCTGAGAGCGGAGAGACAGTATAAAAGAGTGTGAGGAGAGCAGAGACACAAGATAAAAGAGCATGAGGAGAGCAGAGACACATGATAAAAGAGAGTGAGGAGATTGGAGACAACGGATAAAAGAGCGCGAGGAGACCGAAGACACAGCAGAAAAGAACGTGAGGAGAGGCCCAGAGACAGAGGATAAAAAGTGCGAGGAGAGCAGAGACACGAAATAAAAGAGCACGAGGAGAGCAGAGTCACAGGATAAAAGAGCGTGAGGAGAGCAGAGACATAGGTTATAAGAGCACGAGGAGAGCAGAGACACAGGATGAAAGAGTGCAAGGAGAGCGGAGAGACAGGATAACAGAGCACGAGGAGAGGGCCAGATACACAGGATAAAAGAGCAGGAGGAGAGCAAATAAAAGAGCATGAGGATAGAAGAGACACAGGACAAAGGAGCACGAGGAGAGCAGAGACAGAGGATAAAAGAGCGTGGGGAGAGCGGAGACACAGTATAAAAAGCGCGAGGAGAGCAGAGCCAAAGGATAAAGGAGCTTGAGGAGTGCAAGGACACAGGATAAAAGAGCACAAGGAGAGGGCCGGGGTCACAGGATAAAAGAGCGCGTGGAGATCGGAGACACAGGATAAAAGAGCACGAGGAGATTAGCTGAGACACTGGATAAAAAAGCGCGAGGAGAGCGGAGACACAGTATAAAAGAGCCTGAGGATAGCGGCAGAGACACAGGATAAAAGAGCAAGAGGAGAGCGGAGACACAGGATAAAAGCGCATGAGGAAAGCAGAGACACAGGATAAAAGAGCCCGAGGAGAGCAGAGACACAGGATAAAAGCACCAGGTGAGCGGAGATGCAGGATAAAAGAGCACAAGGAGAATGGAGACACAGGATAAAAGTGCGCGAGGTGAGCCCAGTTAAAGGATAAAACAACGCGTGGAGAATGTAGACGCAGGATAAAAGTGCGCGAGGCGAACGGAGACAAAGGATAAATGAGCACAAGGAGAGCGGAGCAAGGATAAAAGAGCATGAGGAGAGACCGAGATGCAGGATAAAACAGCATGAGGGGAGCGGAAACACTGGATAAAACAACGCGACGAGAGCAGAGGCACAGGTCAAAGAGCAAGAGGAGAGCAAATAAAAGAGCATGAGGATAGAAGAGACACAGGACAAAAGAGCGCGAGGAGAGCAGAGACAGAGGATAAAAGAGCGTGAGGAGAGCGCAGACACAGTATAAAAAGCGCGAGGAGAGCAGAGACAAAGGATAAAGGAGCTTGGGGAGTGCAAGGACACAGGATAAAAGAGCACGAGGAGAGGGCCGGGGTCACAGGATAAAAGAGCGCGTAGAGATCGGAGACACAGGATAAAAGAGCACGAGGAGATTAGCTGAGACACTGGATAAAAAAGCGCGAGGAGATCGGAGACACAGTATAAAAGAGCCTGAGGATAGCGGCAGAGACACAGGATAAAAGAGCAAGAGGAGAGCGGAGACACAGGATAAAAGCGCATGAGGAAAGCAGAGACACAGGATAAAAGAGCACGAGGAGAGCAGAGACACAGGATAAAAGCACCAGCTGAGTGGAGATGCAGGATAAAAGAGCACAAGGAGAATGGAGACACAGGATAAAAGTGCGCGAGGTGAGCCCAGTTAAAGGATAAAACAACGCGTGGAGAATGTAGACGCAGGATAAAAGTGTGCGAGGCGAACGGAGACAAAGGATAAATGAGCACAAGGAGAGCAGAGGCACAGGATAAAAGAGCATGAGGAGAGACCGAGATGCAGGATAAAACAGCATGAGGGGAGCAGAGAGACTTGATAAAACAACGCGAGGAGAGCAGAGGCACAGGTGAAATAGCAAGAGGAGTGCAGTGGAGACACAGGGTAAAAGAGCACAAGGAGAGCAGGGACACAGGATAAAAGAACGCATTGAGAATGGAGACACAAGATAAAATAATGAGTGAAGAGCAGAGCCAAAGGAAGAAGAGCGCAAGGAGAGCGGAGACACTGGATAACAGAGCACGAGGGGAGCAGCTGAGACACAGGATAAAAGAGTGCGAGGAGAGCGGAGACACAGTATAAAAGACCATGAGGATAGCGGCAGAGACACAGGATAAAAGAGCATGAGGAGAGCAGAGACACAGGATAAAAGCACCAGGTGAGCGGAGATGCAGGATAAAAGAGCACGAGGAGAGCAGAGACACAGGATAAAAGTGCACGAGGAGAGCACAGTTACAGAATAAAACAATGCGAGGAGAATGGAGACGCAGGATAAAAGTGCGCGAGGCAAACGGAGACAAAGGATAAATGAGTACCAGGAGGGCGGAGGCACAGGATAAAAGAGCACGAGGAGAGACTGAGCTGCAGGATAAAACAGCATGAGGGGAGCAGAGAGACTTGATAAAACATCGCGAGGAGAGCAGAGGCACAGGTGAAATAGCAAGAGGAGAGCAGTGGAGACAGAGGGTAAAAGAGCACAAGGAGAGCAGAGACACTTGATAAATGAGTGCAAGGAGACCAGGGACACAGGATAAAAAAGCGCTTGGAGAATGGAGAAACAGGATAAAATAATGAGTGAAGAGCAGAGCCACAGGAAAAAGAGCGTGAGGAGTCTGGAGATGCAGCTTATAAGAGCGAGAACAGAGCAGACACAAAGGATTAAAGAGCGCAAGGAGAGCAGAGGCACAGGATGAAAGAGCTCGAGGAGAGCTGAAATACAGCATAAAAGAGCATGAGGAGAGCAGAGACACAGTATTAAGGAACATGAGGAGAGCAGTGAAACAGGATAAAAGAGCACGAGGAGAGCAGAGACAAAGGATAAAAGGGCATGAGCAGATCAGACACAAAGGATTAAAGAGCGGGAGGAGAGCAGAGGCACTGGATAAAAGCGCAAGAGGACGGCAGAAACACAGGATAAAAGAGCACCAGGAAAGCGGGGACACAGTATTAAGGAACATGAAGAAAGCAGAGACACAGGATAAAAGAGCATGACAAGAGCAGCTGAGACACACGATAAAAGAGCGTGAGGTGAACGGAGACGCAAGATAAAAGATCGCGAGGAGAGTGGCGGGGAGACAGGATAAAAGAGCACAAGGAGAGCAGAGACATAGAATAAAAGAGCATGAGGAGAGCAGAAACACAGGAGAAAAGAGCGCGAGGAGAGCAGAGACACAGGATAAAAGAGCGCGAGGAGAGAAGAGACACAGGATAAAAGAGCACGAGTAGAATGGAGACACAGGATTAAATAATGACTGGAGAGCATAGCCATAGGTAAAAGAGCGTGAGGTGTGCATAGACCCAGGATAAAAGAGCGTGAGCAGAGCAGAAACATAGGATAAAAGACCGCAAGGAGAGCAGTGACACAGGATAAAAGATCACGAGGAGAGCAGAGAAACAGGATAAAAGAGCACGAGGAGAGCAGAGACACAGGATAAATGAAAGTGAGGAGAGTGCTGGAGAGACAGAATAAAAGAGCATGAGGATAGTGGAGATGCAGCATAAAAGAGCATGAGGAGAGCGGAGACACAGGTTAAAAGAGCTTGTGGAGAGCAGATACTAAGGATAAAATAACGCGAGGAGTGCGGCTTAGATGCAGCATAAAAGAGCGGGAGAAGAGCGATGGAGATACAGGATAAAAAAGCACGAGGGTAGTGGAGAAACAGAATAAAAGAGTGCAATGAGAGGAATGGAGACACAGGATAAAAAAAGGCAAGAAAAGCAGAGACAAAATATGAAAGAGCGTGAGGAGAGGAGAGACACAGGATAAAAGAGCACGAGGAGAGCAGAGACACAGAACCAAAGAGCGCATGGAGAAGGGAGACACAGGATAAGATAACGAGAGGAGAGCACAGCCACAGGGTAAAAGAGCAAGAGGAGAGCAGAGATACAGGATAAAAGGGCACCAGGAGAGCGGAGACACAGGATAAAAGGGTAAGAGGACAGCGGAGACACAGGCTAAAAGAGCGCGAGGGGAGCATATATAGAGGATAAAAGCGTGCAAGGAGAGCACAGACACAGGATGAAAGAGCAGGCTGAGAGCGGAGAGACAGTATAAAAGATTGTGAGGAGAGCAGAGACACAAGATAAAAGAGCATGAGGAGAGCAGAGACACATGATAAAAGAGAGTGAGGAAAGCGGAGACACAGGATAAAAGAGCGCGAGGAGATTGGAGACAAAGGATAAAAGAGCGCGAGGAGACCGAAGACACAGCAGAAAAGAATGTGAGGAGAGGCCCAGAGACAGAGGATAAAAAGTGCGAGGAGAGCAGAGACACGAAATAAAAGAGCACGAGGAGAGCAGAGTCACAGGATAAAAGAGCGTGAGGAGAGCAGAGAAATAGGTTATAAGAGCACGAGGAGAGCAGAGACACAGGATGAAAGAGTGCAAGGAGAGCGGAGAGACAGGATAACAGAGCACGAGGAGAGGGCCAGATACAAAGGATAATAGTGCAGGAGGAGATCAAATAAAAGAGCATGAGGATAGAAGAGACAGAGGACAAAAGAGCGCGAGGAGAGCAGAGACAGAGAATAAAAGAGCGTGGGGAGAGCGGAGACACAGTATAAAAAGCGCGAGGAGAGCAGAGACAAAGGATAAAAGAGCTTGAGGAGAGCAAGGACACAGGATAAAAGAGCACGAGGAGAGGGCCGGGGTCACAGGATAAAAGAGCGCGTGGAGAGCGGAGACACAGGATAAAAGAGCACGAGGAGAGCAGCTGAGACACTGGATAAAAAAGCGCGAGGAGAGCGGAGACACAGTATAAAAGAGCCTGAGGAAAGCGGCAGAGACAGAGGATAAAAGAGCGCGTGGAGAGCGGAGACACAGGATAAAAGAGCACGAGGAGAGCAGCTGAGACACTGGATAAAAAAGCCCGAGGAGAGCAGAGACACAGGATAAAAGCACCAGGTGAGCGGAGATGCAGGATAAAAGAGCACGAGGAGAATGGAGACACAGGATAAAAGAGCGCGAGGTGAGCCCAGTTAAAGGATAAAACAACGCGAGGAGAATGTAGACGCAGGATAAAAGTACACAAGGCGAATGGAGACAAAGGATAAATGAGTACAAGGAGAGCGGTGGCACAGGATAAAAGAGCATGAGGAGAGACCGAGATGCAGGATAAAACAGCATGAGGGTAGCGGAGACACTGGATAAAACAACGCGACGAGAGCAGAGGCACCGATGAAAGAGCAAGAGGAGAGCAGTGGAGACAGAGGGCTAAAGAGCACAAGGAGAGCAGGGACACAGGATAAAAGAACGCATTGAGAATGGAGACACAATATAAAATAATGAGTGAAGAGCAGAGCCAAAGGAAAAAGAGCGTGATGAGAGCGGAGACACAGGGTAAAAGAGCACGAGGAGAGCAGCTGAGACACAGGATAAAAGAGCGCGAGGAGAGCGGAGACACAGTATAAAAGACCATGAGGATAGCGGCAGATACACAGGATAAAAGAACAAGAGGAGAGCAGAGTCATAGGATAAAAGCGCACGAGGAGAGCAGAGACACAGGATAAAAGAGCACGAGGAGAGCAGAGACACAGGATAAAAGCACCAGGTGAGCGGAGACGCAGGATAAAAGAGCACGAGGAGAATGGAGACACAGGATAAAAGTGCACGAGGATAGCACAGTTACAGAATAAAACAACGCGAGGAGAACGGAGACGCAGGATAAAAGTGCACGAGGTGAATGGCGACAAAGGATAAATGAGTACAAGGAGAACGGATGCACAGCATAAAATAGTACGAGGAGAGACCGATATGCAGGATAAAACAGCATGAGGGCAGCGGAGGCACTGGATAAAAGAGTGCTAGGGGAGCAGAGATACAGGATAAAAGAGCACGATGAGAGTGGAGGAGACACAGAACCAAAGAGCGTGAGGAGAGAGCAAAGATACAGTATAAAGGAGCGCGAGGAGAGCGGAGACATGGGATAAAAGCACGAGGTGAGCGGAGAAACAGGATAATAGAGCACAAGAATGGAGACACATTATTAATGAGCACGAGGAGAGCACAGGCACAGGATAAAAGAGCACGAGGATAAGGGAGACGCAGGTTAAAAGAGCGCAAGGAGAACATAGAGACAGAATAAAAGTGTGCGAGGGGAGGGGTGGCACAGTGTAAAACAACGTGAGGAGAGCAGAGACACTGGTAAAAGAACATGAGGAGAGCAGTGAAGACACAGGATAAAAGAAAGTGAGGAGAGCAGAGACACAGGACAAAAGAGCGCGAGGAGAGCAGACACAGAATAAAAGAGCGCGAGGAGAGCAGAGACAAAGTATTGAAGAACATGAGGAGAGCAAGGAGACAGGATAAAAGAGCGCGAGTAGTGGGCCGGGGTCACAGGATAAGAGAGCGCGAGGAGAGCGGAGACACAGGATAAAAGAGCACGAGTAGAATGGAGACACAGGTTAAAATAATGAGCGGAGAGCAGAGCCAAAGAAAAAAGAACATGAGGAGTGCGGAGACACTGTATAAAAGCATGCGAGCAGAGCAGAAACACCGGATAAAAGAACGCAAACAGAGCTGGGACACAGGATAAATCAGCGAGAGGAGAGCCGAGCCACAGTATAAAGGAGCATGAGCAGAGCAGAGACACAGCATAGAAGAGCGTGAGGAGAGCAGAGATACAGGATAGAAGAACACGAGAAGACAAGAGCCAAAGGATTAAAGAGCGTGAGGAGAGCAGAGACACAGGATAAAAGAGCGTGAGTAGAATGGAGACACAGGATAAAATAATGAGTGGAGAGCATAGCAGTAGGTAAAAGATCACGAGGAGAGCATAGAAACAAGATAAAATAGCATGAGGAGAGCAGAGACACAGGATAAAAGAACGTGAGGAGAGCGCTGGAGAGATTGGAAAAAAGAGCATGAGGATAGTGGAGACGCAGCATAAAAGTGCATGAGGAGAGCGAAGACACAGGATAAAAGAGCTTGTGGAGAGCAGATACATAGGATGAAATAGCGCGAGGAGTGTGGCTGGCTTAGATGCAGGATAAAAGAGAGGGAGGAGAGTGATTGAGATACAGGATAAAAGAGCGCGAGGGTAGTGGAGAAACAGAATAAAAGAGTGCGAGGACAGGGATGCAGACACAGGATAAAAAAAGGCAAGAAGAGCAGAGACAAAGGATAAAAGAGCATGAGGAGAGGAGAGACACAGGATAAAAGAGCACGAGGAGAGCGGAGACGAAGGAAAAAAGAGTAGGAGGACAGCGGAGACAAAGGCTAAAAGAGTGCCAGGAGGGCATAGATACAGGATAAAAGAGTGCAAGGACAGCACAGACACAGGATGAAAGTGCGGCCAGAGAGCAGAGAGACAGGATAAAAGAGTGTGAGAAGAGCTGAGAAACAGGATAAATGAGCGTGAGAAGAGCAGAGAAACAGGATAAAAGAGCATGAGGAGAGCAGAGACACAGGATAAAAGAGAGTGAGGAAAGCGGAGACACATGATAAAAGAGCGCGAGGAGATTGGAGACACAGGATAAAAGACCACGAGGAAACTTACGACACAGGAGAAAGGAACGTGAGGAGAGGGACAGAGACAGAGGATAAAAGAGTGTGAGGAGAGCAGAGACATGAAATAAAAGAGCACGAGGAGAGCAGAGTCACAGGATAAAAGAGCGTGAGGAAGGCAGAGACACAGGTTATAAGAGTTCGAGGAGAGCAGAGACACAGGATGAAAGAGTGCGAGGAGAGCGGAGAGACAGGATAAAAGAGTGCAAGGAGAGGGCCAGATACACAGGATTAAAGAGCAGGAGGAGAGCAAATAAAAGAGCATGAGGATAGAAGAGACCCAGGAAAAAAGAGCATGAGGAGAGCAGGGACAGAGGATAAAAGATTGTGAGGAGAGCAGAGGCACAGGATAAAAGAGCATGAGGAGAGCGGAGACACAGATAAAAGAGTGCGAGGAGAGCAGAGACAAAGGATAAAAGAGCGTAAGGAGAGCAAGGACACAAGATAAAAGAGCGCGAGGAGAGGGCTGGGGTCACAGGATAAAAGAGCGCGAGGAGAGCGGAGACACAGGATAAAAGAGTACGAGGAGAGCAGCTGAGACACAGGATAAAAGAGCACGAGGAGAGCGGAGACACAGGATAAAAGAGCAAGAAGAGAGCGGAGACACAGGGTAAATGCGCACGAGGAGAGCAGAGACACAGGATAAAAGTGCACGAGGCGAATGGAGACAAAGGATGAATGAGGACAAGGAGAGCAGAGGCACGGGATAAAAGAGCACGAGCAGAGACCGAGATGCATGATAAAACAGCATGAGGGGAGCGGAGACACTGGAAAAAACAACGCGAGGAGAGCAGAGGCACAGGTGAAATAGCAAGAGGAGAGCACTGGAGACAGAAGGTAAAAGACACAAGGAGAGCAGAGACACTTGATAAATGAGTGCAAGGAGAGCAGAGACACAGGATAAAAGAGCACATGGAGAATGGAGACACAGGATAAAATAATGAGTGAAGAGCAGAGCCACAGGAAAAAGAGCGTAAGGAGTGTGGAGATGCACAATATAAGAGCGCGAACAGAGCAGACACAAAGGATTAAAGGGCGCGAGGAGAGCAGAGGCAAAGGATGAAAGAGCGCGAGGAGAGCAGAAACACAGGATAAAAGAGCATGAGGAGAGCAGAGACACAGTATTAAGGAACATGAGGAGAGCAGTGACACAGGATAAAAGAGCAGGAGGAGAGCAAATAAAAGAGCATGAGGATAGAAGTGACACAGGATAAAAGAGTGTGAGGAGAGCAGAGCCAAAGGAAAAAGAGCGTGAGGACTGTGGAGATGCTGGATATAAGAGCGCGAACAGAGCAGAGACAAAGGATTAAAGAGCGCGAGGAGAGCAGAGGCACAGGATGAAAGAGCGTGAGGAGAGCAGAAACACGGGATAAAAGAGCACCAGGAAAGCGGGAACACAGTATTGAGGAACATGAAGAGAGCAGATACACAGGATAAAAGAGCATGAGGAGAGCAGAGACACAGGATAAAAGAGTGTGAGGAGAGCAGAGAAACAGGATAAAAGAGCGCGAGGAGAGCAGAGAAAAAGGATAAAAGTACGCAAGGAGAGCAGAGACACAGGATAAAAGAGTGTGAGGAGAGCAGAGACACAGGATAAAAGAACGCGAGGAGAGCAGAGAAACAGGATAAAAGTGCGCAAGGAGAGCAGAGACACAGGATAAAAGAGGGTGAGGAGAGCAGAGACACAGGATAAAAGAGGGTGAGGAGAATGGAGACACAGGATAAAATAACGAGTGGAGAGCAGAGCCAAAGAAAAAAGAGCATGAGGAGTGTGGAGACACAGCAGAAAAGAATGTGAGCAGAGCAGAGACACCGGATAAAAGAATGCAAACAGAGCAGAGACACAGGATAAATCAGCACAAGGAGAGCCGAGCCGCAGGATAAAAGAGCACGAGCAGAGCAGAGACACAGCATAAAAGAGAGAGAGAAGAGCAGACATATAGGATAGAAGAGCACGAGAAGACTAGAGCCACAGGATAAAAGAGCGTGAGGAGAGCAGAGACACAGGATAATAGAGCGTGAGGAGAGCAGACACAAAGGATTAAGGAGTGTGTGGAGAGCAGAGGCACAGGATAACAGAGCGCGAGGAGAGCAGAAACACAGGATAAAAGAGCACGAGGAGAGCAGAGACACAGGATAAAAGAATGCGAGGAGAGCAGAGAAACAAGACAAAATAGCGCGAGTAGAATGGAGAGACAGGATAAAATAATGAGTGGAGATCATAGCCATTGGTAAAAGAGCATGAGGTGAGCATAGACCCAGGATAAAAGAGCGTGAGCAGAGCAGAAACACAGGATAAAAGAGCGCAAGGAGAGCAGTGACACAGGATAAAAGATCACGAGGAGAGCAGAAAAACAGGATAAAAGAGCACGAGGAGAGCTGAGACACAGGATAAAACAACGTGAGGAGAGCGCTGGAGAGACTGGATAAAAGAGCATGAGGATAGTGGTGACGCAGCATAAAAGAGCATGAGGAGAGCGGAGACACAGGACAAAAGAGCTTGTGGAGAGCAGATACAAGGTATAAAATAGCGCGAGGATTGCGGCTTAGATGCAGGATAAAAGAGCGGGAGGAGAGACCGAGATGCAGGATAAAACAGCATGAGGGGAGCGGATATACTGGATAAAACAACGCGAGTAGAGCAGAGGCACAGGTGAAAGAGCAAGAGGAGAGCAGTGGAGACAGATGGTAAGAGAGCACAAGGAGAGCAGGGACACAGAATAAAAGAACGCATTGAGAATGGAGACACAAGATAAAATAATGAGTGAAGAGCAGAGCCAAAGGAAAAAGAGCACGAGGAGAGCAGAGGCACAGGATAAAAGAGCACAAGGAGAGCAGCTGAGACACAGGATAAAAGTGCGCGAGGAGAGCGGAGACACAGTATAAAAGACCATGAGGATAGCGGCAGAGACACAGGATAAAAGAACAAGAGGAGAGCGGAGACACAGTATAAAAGTGCCCTAGGAGAGCAGAGACACAGGATTAAAGAGCACGAGGAGAGCAGAGACACAGGATAAATGCACCAGGAGAGCGGAGATGCAGGATAAAAGAGCACGAGGAGAATGGAGACACAGGATAAAAGTGCGCGAGGAGAGCACAGTTACAGAATAAAACAACGCGAGGAGAATGGAGACGCAGGATAAATGTGCGCGAGGCGAATGGAGACAAAGTATAAAGTAGTACAAGTAGAGTGGAGGCACAGGATAAAAGAGCACGAGGAGAGACCGAGATGCAGGATAAAACAGCATGAGGGGATCAGAGAGACTTGATAAAACAACGCGAGGAGAGCAGAGGCACAGGTGAAATAGCAAGAGGAGAGCAGTGGAGACAGAGGGTAAAAGAGCACAAGGAGAGCAGAGACACTTGATAAATGAGTGCAAGGAGACCAGGGACACAGGATAAAAAAGCGCTTGGAGAATGGAGACACAGGAAAAAATAATGTGTGAAGAGCAGAGCCACAGGAAAAAGAGCGCGAGGAGTGCGGACATGCAGGATATAAGAGCGAGAACAGAGCAGACACAAAGGATTAAAGAGTGCAAGGAGAGCAGAGGCACAGGATGAAAGAGCTCGAGGAGCGCAGAAATACAGCATAAAGGAGCATGAGGAGAGCAGAGAGACAGTATTAAGGAACATGTGGAGAGCAGAGACAAAGGATAAAAGAGCGCGAGTAGAATGGAGACACAGGATAAAATAATGAGTGGAGAGCATAGCCATAGGTAAAAGATCGCGAGGAGAGCAGAGAAACAAGATAACAGAGCATGAGGAGAGCAGAGACACTTGAGAAAAGAACTTGAGGAGAGCGCTGGAGAAACTGGATAAAAGAGCCTGAGGATAGTGGAGACGCAGCATAAAAGTGCTTGATGAGAGCGGAGACACAGGATAAAAGAGCTTGTGGAGAGCAGATACATAGAATAAAATAGCGCGAGGAGTGTGGCTGGCTTAGATGCAGGATAAAAGAGAGGGAGGAGAGCAATTGAGATACAGGATAAAAGAGCGCCAGTGTAATGGAGAAACAGAATAAAAGAGTGCGAGGACAGGGATGCAGACACAGGAGAAAAAAAGTCAAGAAGAGCAGAGACATAGGATAAAAGAGCTTGAGGAGAGGAGAGACACAGGATAAAAGAGCACGAGAAGAGCAGAGACACAGAACAAAAGAGCGCATGGAGAAGGGAGACACAGGATAGAATAACGAGATGAGAATGGAGACACAGGGTAAAAGAGCACGAGGAGAGTGGAGACGAAGGATAAAAGAGTAGGAGGACAGCAGAGACAAATGCTAAAAGAGCGCCAGGACAGCATAGATACAGGATAAAAGAGTGCAAGGACAGCACAGACACAGGATGAAAGTGCGGCCGGAGAGCGGAGAGACAGGATAAAAGAGTGTGAGGAGAGCTGAGAAACAGGATAAATGAGCGTGAGAAGAGCAGAGAAACAGGATAAAAGAGCATGAGGAGAGCAGAGACACAGGATAAAAGAGAGTGAGGAAAGCGGAGACACATGATAAAAGAGCGCGAGGAGATTGGAGACACAGGATAAAAGACCACGAGGAAACTTACGACACAGGAGAAAAGAACGTGAGGAGAGGGACGGAGACAGAGGATAAAAGAGTGTGAGGAGAGCAGAGACATGAAATAAAAGAGCACGAGGAGAGCAGAGTCACAGGATAAAAGAGTGTGAGGAAGGCAGAGACACAGGTTATAAGAGTTCGAGGAGAGCAGAGACACAGGATGAAAGAGTGCGAGGAGAGCGGAGAGAAAGGATAAAAGAGCGCAAGGAGAGGGTCAGATACAGAGGATAAAAGAGCAGGAGGAGAGCAAATAAAAGAGCATGAGGATAGAAGAGACACAGGAAAAAAGAGCATGAGGAGAGCAGGGACAGAGGATAAAAGATTGTGAGGAGAGCAGAGGCACAGGATAAAAGAGCATGAGGAGAGCAGAGACACAGGATAAAAGAGTGCGAGGAGAGCAGAGACAAAGGATAAAAGAGCGTGAGGAGAGCAAGGACACAAGATAAAAGAGTGTGAGGAGAGGGCCGGGGTCACAGGATAAAAGAGCGCGAGGAGAGCGGAGACACGGGATAAAAGAGTACAAGGAGAGCAGCTGAGACACAGGATAACAGAGCACAAGGAGAGCGGAGACACAGTATAAAAGAGCATGAGGAAAGTGGCAAAGACACAGGATAAAAGAGCAAGAAGAGAGCGGAGACAGAGGGTAAATGCGCACGAGGAGAGCAGAGACACAGGATAAAAGTGCACGAGGCGAATGGAGACAAAGGATGAATGAGGACAAGGAGAGCAGAGGCACGGGGTAAAAGAGCAAGAGCAGAGACCGAGATGCATGATAAAACAGCATGAGGGGAGCGGAGACACTGGATAAAACAACGCGAGGAGAGCAGAGGCACAGGTGAAATAGCAAGAGGAGAGCAGTGGAGACAGTAGGTAAAAGACACAAGGAGAGCAGAGACACTTGATAAATGAGTGCAAGGAGAGCAGAGACACAGGATAAAAGAGCACATGGAGAATGGAGACACAGGATAAAATAATGAGTGAAGAGCAGAGCCACAGGAAAAAGAGCGTGAGGAGTGTGGAGATGCAGGATATAAGAGCGCGAACAGAGCAGACACAAAGGATTAAAGAGCGCGAGGAGAGCAGAGGCAAAGGATGAACGAGCACGAGGAGAGCAGAAACACAGGATAAAAGAGCATGAAGAGAGCAGAGACACAGTATTAAGGAACATGAGGAGAGCAGTGACACAGGATAAAAGAGCAAGAGGAGACCAAATAAAAGAGAATGAGGATAGAAGTGACACAGGATAAAAGAGTGTGAGGAGAGCAGAGCCACAGGAAAAAGAGCGTGAGGAGTGTGGAGATGCTGGATATAAGAGCGCTAACAGAGCAGAGACAAAGGATTAAACACGCGAGGAGAGCAGAGGCACAGGATGAAAGAGCGTGAGGAGAGAAAAAACACAGGATAAAAGAGCATGAGGAGAGCAGACACAAAGGAATAAAAGAGCATGAGGAGAGCAGAGGCACTGGATAAAAGAGTGAGAGGAGGGCAGAAACACAGGATAAACGAGCACCAGGAAAGCGGGAACACAGTATTAAGTAACATGAAGAGAGAAGATACACAGGATAAAAGAGCGTGAGGAGAGCAGAGACACAGGATAAAAGAGTGTGAGGAGAGCAGAGACACAGGATAAAAGAGCGCAAGGAGAGCAGAGAAACAGGATAAAAGTGCACAAGGAGAGCAGAGACACAGGATAAAAGAGTGTGAGGAGAGCAGAGACACAGGATAAAAGAGCGCGAGGAGAGCAGAGAAACAGGATAAAAGTGCACAAGGAGAGCAGAGACACAGGATAAAAGAGGGTGAGGAGAGCAGAGACACAGGATAAAAGAGGGTGAGGAGAGCAGAGACACAGGATAAAAGAGGGTGAGGAGAGCGGAGACACAGGATAAAATAAAGAGTGGAGAGCAGAGCCAAAGAAAAAAGAGCATGAGGAATGCGGAGACACAGCATAAAAGAGTGTGTGCAGAGCAGAGACACTGGATAAAAGAATGCAAACAGAGCAGAGACACAGGATAAATCAGCGCAAGGAGAGCCAAGCCACAGGATAAAAGAGCACGAGCAGAGCAGAGACACAGCATAAAAGAGAGTGAGGAGAGCAGAGATATAGGATAGAAGAGCACGAGAAGACTAGAGCCACAGGACAAAAGAGCGTGAGAAGTGCAGAGACACAGGATAAAAGAGTGTGAGGAGAGCAGAGAGACAGGATAAAAGTGCGCAGGGAGAGCAGAGACACAGGATAAAATAGGGTGAGGAGAGCAGAGACACAGGATAAAAGAGCACGAGTAGAATGGAGACACAGGATAAAATAACGAGTGGAGAGCAGAGCCAAAGAAAAAAGAGCATGAGGAGTGCGGAGACACAGCAGAAAAGAATGTGAGCAGAGCAGAGACACCGGATAAAAGAATGCAAACAGAGCAGAGACACAGGATAAATCAGCACAAGGAGAGCCGAGCCAAAGGAGAAAAGAGCACGAGCAGAGCAGAGACACAGCATAAAAGAGAGTGAGGAGAGCAGAGATATAGGATAGAAGAGCACGAGAAGACTAGAAACACAGGATAAAAGAGCGTGAGGAGAGCAGACACAAAGGATTAAAGAGTGTGTGGAGAGCAGAGGCACAGGATAACAGAGCGCGAGGAGAGCAGAAACACAGGTTAAAAGAGCACGAGGAGAGCAGAGACACAGGATAAAAGAATGCGAGGAGAGCAGAGACACAAGACAAAATAGCGCGAGTAGAATGGAGAGTCAGGATAAAATAATGAGTGGAAATCATAGCCATTGGTAAAAGAGCATGAGGTGAGCATAGACCCAGGAGAAAAGAGCGCAAGCAGAGCAGAAACACAGGATAAAAGAGCGCAAGGAGAGCAGTGACACAGGATAAAAGATCACGAGGAGAGCAGAAAAACAGGATAAAAGAGCACGAGGAGAGCTGAGACACAGGATAAAACAACGTGAGGAGAGCGCTGGAGAGACTGGATAAAAGAGCATGAGGATAGTGGAGACGCAGCATAAAAGAGCATGAGGAGAGTGGAGACACAGGATAAAAGAGCTTGTGGAGAGCAGATAAAAGGATAAAATAGCGTGAGGGGTGCGGCTTAGATACAGGATAAAAGAGCGGGAGGAGAGCGATGGAGATACAGGATAAAAGAGCGCCAGGGTAGAAGAGAAACAGAATAAAAGAGTGCGAGGAGAGGGATGGAGACACAGGATAAAAAAAGGCAAGAAAAGCAGAGACAAAATATGAAAGAGCGTGAGGAGAGGAGAGACACAGGATAAAAGAGCACGAGGAGAGCAGAGACACAGAACAAAAGAGCGCATGGAGAAGGGAGACACAGGATACAATAACGAGAGGAGAGCGCAGCCACAGGGTAAAAGAGCATGAGGAGAGCAGAGATACAGGATAAAAGAGCACCAGGAGAGCGGAGACACAGGATAAAAGGGTACGAGGACAGCGGAGACACAGGCTAAAAGAGCGCAAGGGGAGCATATATACAGGATAAAGTGTGCAAGGCGAGCACAGACACAGGATGAAAGTGCAGGCTGAGAGCGGAGAGACAGTATAAAAGAGTGTGAGGAGAGCAGAGACACAAGATAAAAGAGCATGAGGAGAGCAGAGACACATGATAAAAGACAGTGAGGAAAGCGGAGACACAGGATAAAAGAGCGCGAGGAGATTGGAGACAAAGGATAAAAGAGCGCGAGGAGTCCGAAGACACAGGAGAAAAGAACGTGAGGAGAGGCCCAGAGACAGAGGATAAAAAGTGCGAGGAGAGCAGAGACACGAAATAAAAGAGCACGAGGAGAGCAGAGTCACAGGATAAAAGAGCGTGAAGAGAGCAGAGACTTAGGTTATAAGAGCACGAGGAGAGCAGAGACACAGGATGAAAGAGTGCGAGGAGAGCGGAGAGACAAGATAACAGAGCACGAGGAGAGGGCCAGATACACAGGATAAAAGAGCAGGAGGAGAGCAAATAAAAGAGCATGAGGATAGAAGAGCACGAGGAGAGCAGAGACAGAGGATAAAAGAGCGTGGGGAGAGCGGAGACACAGGATAAAAGAGCACGAGGAGAGCAGCTGAGACACTGGATAAAAGAGCGCGAGGAGAGCGGAAACACAGGATAAAAGAGCCTGAGGATAGCGGCAGAGACACAGGATAAAAGAGCAAGAGGAGAGCGGAGACACAGGATAAAAGCGCATGAGGAAAGCAGAGAAACAGGATAAAAGAGCACGAGGAGAGCAGAGACACAGGATAAAAGCACCAGGTGAGCAGAGATGCAGGATAAAAGAGCACGAGGAGAATGGAGACACAGGACAAAAGTGCGCGAGGAGAGCCCAGTTACAGGATAAAACAACGCGAGGAGAATGTAGACGCAGGATAAAAGTACACAAGGCGAAAGGAGACAAAGGATAAATGAATACAAGGAGAGCGGTGGCACAGGATAAAAGAGCATGAGGAGAGACCGAGATACAGGATAAAACAGCATGAGGGGAGCGGAGACACTGGATAAAACAACGCGAGTAGAGCAGAGGCACATGTGAAAGAGCAAGAGGAGAGCAGTGGAGACAGAGGGTAAAAGAGCACAAGGAGAGCAGGGACACAGGATAAAAGAACGCATTGAGAATGGAGACACAAGATAAAATAATGAGTGAAGAGCAGAGCCAAAGGAAAAAGAGCACGAGGAGAGCGGAGACACAGGATAAAAGAGCACGAGGAGAGCAGCTGAGACACAGGATAAAAGTGCGCGAGGCGAGCGGAAACACCGTATAAAAGACCATGAGGATAGCGGCAGAGACACAGGATAAAAGAGCAAGAGGAGAGCGGAGACACAGTATAAAAGTGCACTAGGAGAGCAGAGACACAGGATAAAAGAGCACGAGGAGAGCAGAGACACAGGATAAAAGCACCAGGTGAGCGGAGATGCAGGATAAAAGAGCACGAGGAGAATGGAGACACAGGACAAAAGTGCACGAGGAGAGCCCAGTTACAGGATAAAACAACGCGAGGAGAATGTAGACGCAGGATAAAAGTACGCAAGGCGAACGGAGACAAAGGATAAATGAGTACAAGGAGGGCGGTGGCACAGGATATATAGAGCATGAGGAGAGACCGAGATGCAGGATAAAACAGCATGAGGGGAGCGGAGACACTGGATAAAACAACGCGACGAGGGCAGAGGCACAGGTCAAAGAGCAAGACGAGAGCAGTGGAGACAGAGGGTAAAAGAGCACAAGGAGAGCAGGGACACAGTATAAAAGAACGCATTGAGAATGGAGACACAAGATAAAATAATGAGTGAAGAGCAGAGCCAAAGGAAGAAGAGCGCGAGGAGAGCGGAGACACAGGATAAAAGAGCACGAGGAGAGCAGCTGAGACACAGGATAAAAGAGCGCGAGGAGAGCGGAGACACAGTATAAATGACCATGAGGATAGCGGCAGAGACACAGGATAAAAGAGCAAGAGGAGAGCGGAGACACAGTATAAAAGCACACTAGGAGAGCAGAGACACAGGATAAAAGAGCACGAGGAGAGCAGAGACACAGGATAAAAGCACCAGGTGAGCGGAGATGCAGGATAAAAGAGCCAGAGGAGAATGGAGACACAGGATGAAAATGCACGAGGAGAGCACAGTGACAGAATAAAACAACGCGAGGAGAATGGAGACGCAGGATAAAAGTGCGCGAGGCGAACGGAGACAAAGGATAAATGAGTACAAGGAGGGCGGAGGCACAGGTTAAAAGAGCACGAGGAGAGACCGAGATGCAGGATAAAACAGCATGAGGGGAGCAGAGAGACTTGATAAAACAACGCGAGGAGAGCAGAGGCACAGGTGAAATAGCAAGAGGAGTGCAGTGGAGACAGAGAGTAAAAGAGCACAAGGAGAGGAGAGACACTTGATAAATGAGTGCAAGGAGACCAGGGACACAGGATAAAAGAGCGCTTGGAGAATGGAGACAGAGGATAAAATAATGAGTGAAGAGCAGAGCCACAGGAAAAAGAGCGTGTGGAGTCCGGAGATGCAGGATATAAGAGCGAGAACAGAGCAGACACAAAGGATTAAAGAGCACAAGGAGAGCAGAGGCACAGGATGAAAGAGCTCGAGGAGAGCAGAAATACAGCATAAAAGAGCATGAGGAGAGTAGAGACATAGTATTAAGGAACATGAGGAGAGCAGTGACACAGGATAAAAGAGCACGAGGAGAGCAGAGACAAAGGATAAAAGGGCTTGAGGAGAGCAGACACAAAGGATTAAAGAGCGGGAGGAGAGCAGAGGCACTGGATAAAAGCGCAAGAGGACGGCAGAAACACAGGATAAAAGAGCACCAGGAAAGCGGGGACACAGTATTAAGGAACATGAGGAAAGCAGAGACACAGGATAAAAGAGCGTGAGGAGAGCAGAGACACAGGATAAAAGAGCATGGCGAGAGCGGCTGAGACACACGATAAAAGAGCGTGAGGTGAACGGAGACACAAGATAAAAGATCGCGAGGAGAGTGGCGGGGAGACAGGATAAAAGAGCACAAGGAGAGCAGAGACATAGAATAAAAGAGCATGAGCAGAGAGGAAACACAAGAGAAAAGAGCGCGAGAAGAGCAGAGACACAGGATAAAAGAGCGCGAGGAGAGAAGAGACACAGGATAAAAGAGCACGAGTAGAATGGAGACACAGGATAAAATAATTAGTGGAGAGCATAGCCATAAGTAAAAGAGCATGAGGTGTGCATAGACCCAGGATAAAAGAGCGCGAGCAGAGCAGAAACATAGGATAAAAGACCACAAGGAGAGCAGTGACACAGGATAAAAGATCACGAGGAGAGCAGAGAAACAGGATAAAAGAGCACGAGGAGAGCAGAGACACAGGATAAAAGAAAGTGAGGAGAGCGCTGGAGAGACAGAATATAAGAGCATGTGGATAGTGGAGATGCAGCATAAAAGAGCATGAGGAGAACGGAGACACAGGACAAAAGAGCTTGTGGAGAGCAGATACAAAGGATAAAATAGCGCGAGGAGTGCGGCTTAGATGCAGGATAAAAGAGCGGGAGGAGAGCGATGGAGATACAGGATAAAAAAGCGCGAGGGTAGTGGAGAAACAGAATAAAAGAGTGCGAGGAGAGGGATGGAGACACAGGATAAAAAAAGGCAAGAAAAGCAGAGACAAAATGTGAAAGAGTGTGAGGAGAGGAGAAACACAGGATAAAAGAGCACGAGGAGTGCAGAGACACAGAACAAAAGAGCGCATGGAGAAGGGAGACACAGGATACGATAACGAGAGGAGAGCGCAGCCACAGGGTAAAAGTGCATGAGGAAAGCAGAGATACAGGATAAAAGAGCACCAGGAGAGCGGAGACACAGGATAAAAGGGTACGAGGACAGTGGAGACACAGGCTATAAGAGCGCGAGGGGAGCATATATACAGGATAAAAGCGTGCAAGGCGAGCACAGACACAGGATGAAAGTGCAGGCTGAGAGCAGAGAGACAGTATAAAAGAGTATGAGGAGAGCAGAGACACAAGATAAAAGAGCAAGAGGAGAGCGGAGACACAGGATAAAAGCGCATGAGGAAAGCAGAGACACAGGATAAAAGAGCACGAGGAGAGCAGAGACACAGGATAAAAGCACCAGGTGAGCAGAGATGCAGGATAAAAGAGCACGAGGAGAATGGAGACACAGGACAAAAGTGCGCGAGGAGTGCCCAGTTACAGGATAAAACAACGGAAGGAGAATGTAGACGCAGGATAAAAGTACGCAAGGCGAATGGAGACAAAGGATAAATGAGTACAAGGAGAGCGGTGGCACAGGATAAAAGAGCATGAGGAGAGACCGAGATACAGGATAAAACAGCATGAGGGGAGCGGAGACACTGGATAAAACAACGCGAGTAGAGCAGAGGCACATGTGAAAGAGCAAGAGGAGAGCAGTGGAGACAGAGGGTAAAAGAGCACAAGGAGAGCAGGGACACAGGATAAAAGAACGCATTGAGAATGGAGACACAAGATAAAATAATGAGTGAAGAGCAGAGCAAAAGGAAAAAGAGCACGAGGAGAGCGGAGACACAGGATAAAAGAGCACGAGGATAGCAGCTGAGACACAGGATAAAAGAGCGCGAGGCGAGCGGAAACACAGTATAAAAGACCATGAGGATAGCGGCAGAGACACAGGATAAAAGAGCAAGAGGAGAGCGGAGACACAGTATAAAAGTGCACTAGGAGAGCAGAGACACAGGATAAAAGAGCACGAGGAGAGCAGAGACACAGGATAAAAGCACCAGGTGAGCGGAGATGCAGGATAAAAGAGCACGAGGAGAATGGAGACACAGGACAAAAGTGCGCGAGGAGAGCCCAGTTACAGGATAAAACAACGCGAGGAGAATGTAGACGCAGGATAAAAGCACACAAGGCGAATGGAGACAAAGGATAAATGAGTACAAGGAGAGCGGTGGCACAGGATAAAAGAGCATGAGGAGAGATCGAGATGCAGGATAAAACAGCATGAGGGGAGCGGAGACACTGGATAAAACAACACGACGAGAGCAGAGGCACAGGTCAAAGAGCAAGACGAGAGCAGTGGAGACAGAGGGTAAAAGAGCACAAGGAGAGCAGGGACACAGGATAAAAGAACACATTGAGAATGGAGACACAAGATAAAATAATGAGTGAAGAGCAGAGCCAAAGGAAGAAGAGCGCGAGGAGAGCGGAGACACAGGATAAAAGAGCACGAGGAGAGCAGCTGAGACACAGGATAAAAGAGGGCGAGGAGAGCGGAGACACAGTATAAAAGCACACTAGGAGAGCAGAGACACAGGAAAAAAGAGCACGAGGAGAGCAGAGACACAGGATAAAAGCATCAGGTGAGCGGAGATGCAGGATAAAAGAGCACGAGGAGAATGGAGACACAGGATAAAAGTGCACGAGGAGAGCACAGTTACAGAATAAAACAACGCGAGGAGAATGGAGACGCAGGATAAAAGTGCGCGAGGCGAACGGAGACAAAGGATAAATGAGTACAAGGAGGGCGGAGGCACAGGATAAAAGAGCACGAGGAGAGAACGAGATGCAGGATAAAACAGCATGAGGGGAGCAGAGAGACTTGATAAAACAACGCGAGGAGAGCAGAGGCACAGGTGAAATAGCAAGAGGAGAGCAGTGGAGACATAGGGTAAAAGAGCACAAGGAGAGGAGAGACACTTGATAAATGAGTGCAAGGAGACCAGGGACATGGGATAAAAGAGCGCTTGGAGAATGGAGACAGAGGATAAAATAATGAGTGAAGAGCAGAGCCACAGGAAAAAGAGCGTGTGGAGTCCGGAGATGCAGGATATAAGAGCGAGAACAGAGCAGACACAAAGGATTAAAGAGCGCAAGGAGAGCAGAGGCACAGGATGAAAGAGCTCGAGGAGAGCAGAAATACAGCATAAAAGAGCATGAGGAGAGCAGAGACATAGTATTAAGGAACATGAGGAGAGCAGTGACACAGGATAAAAGAGCACGAGGAGAGCAGAGACAAAGGATAAAAGGGCTTGAGGAGAGCAGACACAAAGGATTAAAGAGCGGGAGGAGAGCAGAGGCACTGGATAAAAGCGCAAGAGGACGGCAGAAACACAGGATAAAAGAGCACCAGGAAAGCGGGGACACAGTATTAAGGAACATGAAGAAAGCAGAGACACAGGATAAAAGAGCGTGAGGAGAGCAGAGACACAGGATAAAAGAGCATGATGAGAGCGGCTGAGACACACGATAAAAGAGCATGAGGTGAACGGAGACTCAAGATAAAAGATCGCGAGGAGAGTGGCGGGGAGACAGGATAAAAGAGCACAAGGAGAGCAGAGACATAGAATAAAAGAGCATGAGGAGAGAGGAAACACAGGAGAAAAGAACGCGAGAAGAGCAGAGACACAGGATAAAAGAGCGCGAGGAGAGAAGAGACACAGGATAAAAGAGCACGAGTAGAATGGAGACACAGGATAAAATAATTAGTGGAGAGCATAGCCATAAGTAAAAGAGCATGAGGTGTGCATAGACCCAGGATAAAAGAGCGCGAGCAGAGCAGAAACATAGGATAAAAGACCGCAAGGAGAGCAGTGACACAGGATAAAAGATCACGAGGAGAGCAGAGAAACAGTATAAAAGAGCACGAGGAGAGCAGAGACACAGGATAAAAGAAAGTGAGGAGAGCGCTGGAGAGACAGAATAAAAGAGCATGTGGATAGTGGAGATGCAGCATAAAAGAGCATGAGGAGAGCGGAGACACAGGACAAAAGAGCTTGTGGAGAGCAGATACAAAGGATAAAATAGCGCGAGGAGTGCGGCTTAGATGCAGGATAAAAGAGCGGGAGGAGAGCGATGGAGATACAGGATAAAAAAGCGCGAGGGTAGTGGAGAAACAGAATAAAAGAGTGCGAGGAGAGGGATGGAGACACAGGATAAAAAAAGGCAAGAAAAGCAGAGACAAAATGTGAAAGAGTGTGAGGAGAGGAGAAACACAGGATAAAAGAGCACGAGGAGTGCAGAGACACAGAACAAAAGAGCGCATGGAGAAGGGAGACACAGGATACGATAACGAGAGGAGAGCGCAGCCACAGGGTAAAAGTGCATGAGGAAAGCAGAGATACAGGATAAAAGAGCAGCAGGAGAGCGGAGACACAGGATAAAAGGGTACGAGGACAGTGGAGACACAGGCTATAAGAGCGCGAGGGGAGCATATATACAGGATAAAAGCGTGCAAGGCGAGCACAGACACAGGATGAAAGTGCAGGCTGAGAGCAGAGAGACAGTATAAAAGAGTATGAGGAGAGCAGAGACACAAGATAAAAGAGCAAGAGGAGAGCGGAGACACAGGATAAAAGCGCATGAGGAAAGCAGAGACACAGGATAAAAGAGCACGAGGAGAGCAGAGACACAGGATAAAAGCACCAGGTGAGCAGAGATGCAGGATAAAAGAGCACGAGGAGAATGGAGACACAGGACAAAAGTGCGCGAGGAGTGCCCAGTTACAGGATAAAACAACGGAAGGAGAATGTAGACGCAGGATAAAAGTACGCAAGGCGAATGGAGACAAAGGATAAATGAGTACAAGGAGAGCGGTGGCACAGGATAAAAGAGCATGAGGAGAGACCGAGATACAGGATAAAACAGCATGAGGGGAGCGGAGACACTGGATAAAACAACGCGAGTAGAGCAGAGGCACATGTGAAAGAGCAAGAGGAGAGCAGTGGAGACAGAGGGTAAAAGAGCACAAGGAGAGCAGGGACACAGGATAAAAGAACGCATTGAGAATGGAGACACAAGATAAAATAATGAGTGAAGAGCAGAGCAAAAGGAAAAAGAGCACGAGGAGAGCGGAGACACAGGATAAAAGAGCACGAGGATAGCAGCTGAGACACAGGATAAAAGAGCGCGAGGCGAGCGGAAACACAGTATAAAAGACCATGAGGATAGCGGCAGAGACACAGGATAAAAGAGCAAGAGGAGAGCGGAGACACAGTATAAAAGTGCACTAGGAGAGCAGAGACACAGGATAAAAGAGCACGAGGAGAGCAGAGACACAGGATAAAAGCACCAGGTGAGCGGAGATGCAGGATAAAAGAGCACGAGGAGAATGGAGACACAGGACAAAAGTGCGCGAGGAGAGCCCAGTTACAGGATAAAACAACGCGAGGAGAATGTAGACGCAGGATAAAAGCACACAAGGCGAATGGAGACAAAGGATAAATGAGTACAAGGAGAGCGGTGGCACAGGATAAAAGAGCATGAGGAGAGATCGAGATGCAGGATAAAACAGCATGAGGGGAGCGGAGACACTGGATAAAACAACACGACGAGAGCAGAGGCACAGGTCAAAGAGCAAGACGAGAGCAGTGGAGACAGAGGGTAAAAGAGCACAAGGAGAGCAGGGACACAGGATAAAAGAACACATTGAGAATGGAGACACAAGATAAAATAATGAGTGAAGAGCAGAGCCAAAGGAAGAAGAGCGCGAGGAGAGCGGAGACACAGGATAAAAGAGCACGAGGAGAGCAGCTGAGACACAGGATAAAAGAGGGCGAGGAGAGCGGAGACACAGTATAAAAGCACACTAGGAGAGCAGAGACACAGGATAAAAGAGCACGAGGAGAGCAGAGACACAGGATAAAAGCATCAGGTGAGCGGAGATGCAGGATAAAAGAGCACGAGGAGAATGGAGACACAGGATAAAAGTGCACGAGGAGAGCACAGTTACAGAATAAAACAACGCGAGGAGAATGGAGACGCAGGATAAAAGTGCGCGATGCGAACGGAGACAAAGGATAAATGAGTACAAGGAGGGCGGAGGCACAGGATAAAAGAGCACGAGGAGAGAACGAGATGCAGGATAAAACAGCATGAGGGGAGCAGAGAGACTTGATAAAACAACGCGAGGAGAGCAGAGGCACAGGTGAAATAGCAAGAGGAGAGCAGTGGAGACAGAGGGTAAAAGAGCACAAGGAGAGGAGAGACACTTGATAAATGAGTGCAAGGAGACCAGGGACATGGGATAAAAGAGCGCTTGGAGAATGGAGACAGAGGATAAAATAATGAGTGAAGAGCAGAGCCACAGGAAAAAGAGCGTGTGGAGTCCGGAGATGCAGGATATAAGAGCGAGAACAGAGCAGACACAAAGGATTAAAGAGCGCAAGGAGAGCAGAGGCACAGGATGAAAGAGCTCGAGGAGAGCAGAAATACAGCATAAAAGAGCATGAGGAGAGCAGAGACATAGTATTAAGGAACATGAGGAGAGCAGTGACACAGGATAAAAGAGCACGAGGAGAGCAGAGACAAAGGATAAAAGGGCTTGAGGAGAGCAGACACAAAGGATTAAAGAGCGGGAGGAGAGCAGAGGCACTGGATAAAAGCGCAAGAGGACGGCAGAAACACAGGATAAAAGAGCACCAGGAAAGCGGGGACACAGTATTAAGGAACATGAAGAAAGCAGAGACACAGGATAAAAGAGCGTGAGGAGAGCAGAGACACAGGATAAAAGAGCATGATGAGAGCGGCTGAGACACACGATAAAAGAGCATGAGGTGAACGGAGACTCAAGATAAAAGATCGCGAGGAGAGTGGCGGGGAGACAGGATAAAAGAGCACAAGGAGAGCAGAGACATAGAATAAAAGAGCATGAGGAGAGAGGAAACACAGGAGAAAAGAACGCGAGAAGAGCAGAGACACAGGATAAAAGAGCGCGAGGAGAGAAGAGACACAGGATAAAAGAGCACGAGTAGAATGGAGACACAGGATAAAATAATTAGTGGAGAGCATAGCCATAAGTAAAAGAGCATGAGGTGTGCATAGACCCAGGATAAAAGAGCGCGAGCAGAGCAGAAACATAGGATAAAAGACCGCAAGGAGAGCAGTGACACAGGATAAAAGATCACGAGGAGAGCAGAGAAACAGTATAAAAGAGCACGAGGAGAGCAGAGACACAGGATAAAAGAAAGTGAGGAGAGCGCTGGAGAGACAGAATAAAAGAGCATGTGGATAGTGGAGATGCAGCATAAAAGAGCATGAGGAGAGCGGAGACACAGGACAAAAGAGCTTGTGGAGAGCAGATACAAAGGATAAAATAGCGCGAGGAGTGCGGCTTAGATGCAGGATAAAAGAGCGGGAGGAGAGCGATGGAGATACAGGATAAAAAAGCGCCAGGGTAGTGGAGAAACAGAATAAAAGAGTGCGAGGAGAGGGATGGAGACACAGGATAAAAAAAGGCAAGAAAAGCAGAGACAAAATGTGAAAGAGTGTGAGGAGAGGAGAAACACAGGATAAAAGAGCACGAGGAGTGCAGAGACACAGAACAAAAGAGCGCATGGAGAAGGGAGACACAGGATACGATAACGAGAGGAGAGCGCAGCCACAGGGTAAAAGTGCATGAGGAAAGCAGAGATACAGGATAAAAGAGCACCAGGAGAGCGGAGACACAGGATAAAAGGGTACGAGGACAGTGGAGACACAGGCTATAAGAGCGCGAGGGGAGCATATATACAGGATAAAAGCGTGCAAGGCGAGCACAGACACAGGATGAAAGTGCAGGCTGAGAGCAGAGAGACAGTATAAAAGAGTATGAGGAGAGCAGAGACACAAGATAAAAGAGCAAGAGGAGAGCGGAGACACAGGATAAAAGCGCATGAGGAAAGCAGAGACACAGGATAAAAGAGCACGAGGAGAGCAGAGACACAGGATAAAAGCACCAGGTGAGCAGAGATGCAGGATAAAAGAGCACGAGGAGAATGGAGACACAGGACAAAAGTGCGCGAGGAGTGCCCAGTTACAGGATAAAACAACGGAAGGAGAATGTAGACGCAGGATAAAAGTACGCAAGGCGAATGGAGACAAAGGATAAATGAGTACAAGGAGAGCGGTGGCACAGGATAAAAGAGCATGAGGAGAGACCGAGATACAGGATAAAACAGCATGAGGGGAGCGGAGACACTGGATAAAACAACGCGAGTAGAGCAGAGGCACATGTGAAAGAGCAAGAGGAGAGCAGTGGAGACAGAGGGTAAAAGAGCACAAGGAGAGCAGGGACACAGGATAAAAGAACGCATTGAGAATGGAGACACAAGATAAAATAATGAGTGAAGAGCAGAGCAAAAGGAAAAAGAGCACGAGGAGAGCGGAGACACAGGATAAAAGAGCACGAGGATAGCAGCTGAGACACAGGATAAAAGAGCGCGAGGCGAGCGGAAACACAGTATAAAAGACCATGAGGATAGCGGCAGAGACACAGGATAAAAGAGCAAGAGGAGAGCGGAGACACAGTATAAAAGTGCACTAGGAGAGCAGAGACACAGGATAAAAGAGCACGAGGAGAGCAGAGACACAGGATAAAAGCACCAGGTGAGCGGAGATGCAGGATAAAAGAGCACGAGGAGAATGGAGACACAGGACAAAAGTGCGCGAGGAGAGCCCAGTTACAGGATAAAACAACGCGAGGAGAATGTAGACGCAGGATAAAAGCACACAAGGCGAATGGAGACAAAGGATAAATGAGTACAAGGAGAGCGGTGGCACAGGATAAAAGAGCATGAGGAGAGATCGAGATGCAGGATAAAACAGCATGAGGGGAGCGGAGACACTGGATAAAACAACACGACGAGAGCAGAGGCACAGGTCAAAGAGCAAGACGAGAGCAGTGGAGACAGAGGGTAAAAGAGCACAAGGAGAGCAGGGACACAGGATAAAAGAACACATTGAGAATGGAGACACAAGATAAAATAATGAGTGAAGAGCAGAGCCAAAGGAAGAAGAGCGCGAGGAGAGCGGAGACACAGGATAAAAGAGCACGAGGAGAGCAGCTGAGACACAGGATAAAAGAGGGCGAGGAGAGCGGAGACACAGTATAAAAGCACACTAGGAGAGCAGAGACACAGGATAAAAGAGCACGAGGAGAGCAGAGACACAGGATAAAAGCATCAGGTGAGCGGAGATGCAGGATAAAAGAGCACGAGGAGAATGGAGACACAGGATAAAAGTGCACGAGGAGAGCACAGTTACAGAATAAAACAACGCGAGGAGAATGGAGACGCAGGATAAAAGTGCGCGATGCGAACGGAGACAAAGGATAAATGAGTACAAGGAGGGCGGAGGCACAGGATAAAAGAGCACGAGGAGAGAACGAGATGCAGGATAAAACAGCATGAGGGGAGCAGAGAGACTTGATAAAACAACGCGAGGAGAGCAGAGGCACAGGTGAAATAGCAAGAGGAGAGCAGTGGAGACAGAGGGTAAAAGAGCACAAGGAGAGGAGAGACACTTGATAAATGAGTGCAAGGAGACCAGGGACATGGGATAAAAGAGCGCTTGGAGAATGGAGACAGAGGATAAAATAATGAGTGAAGAGCAGAGCCACAGGAAAAAGAGCGTGTGGAGTCCGGAGATGCAGGATATAAGAGCGAGAACAGAGCAGACACAAAGGATTAAAGAGCGCAAGGAGAGCAGAGGCACAGGATGAAAGAGCTCGAGGAGAGCAGAAATACAGCATAAAAGAGCATGAGGAGAGCAGAGACATAGTATTAAGGAACATGAGGAGAGCAGTGACACAGGATAAAAGAGCACGAGGAGAGCAGAGACAAAGGATAAAAGGGCTTGAGGAGAGCAGACACAAAGGATTAAAGAGCGGGAGGAGAGCAGAGGCACTGGATAAAAGCGCAAGAGGACGGCAGAAACACAGGATAAAAGAGCACCAGGAAAGCGGGGACACAGTATTAAGGAACATGAAGAAAGCAGAGACACAGGATAAAAGAGCGTGAGGAGAGCAGAGACACAGGATAAAAGAGCATGATGAGAGCGGCTGAGACACACGATAAAAGAGCATGGGGTGAACGGAGACTCAAGATAAAAGATCGCGAGGAGAGTGGCGGGGAGACAGGATAAAAGAGCACAAGGAGAGCAGAGACATAGAATACAAGAGCATGAGGAGAGAGGAAACACAGGAGAAAAGAACGCGAGAAGAGCAGAGACACAGGATAAAAGAGCGCGAGGAGAGAAGAGACACAGGATAAAAGAGCACGAGTAGAATGGAGACACAGGATAAAATAATTAGTGGAGAGCATAGCCATAAGTAAAAGAGCATGAGGTGTGCATAGACCCAGGATAAAAGAGCGCGAGCAGAGCAGAAACATAGGATAAAAGACCGCAAGGAGAGCAGTGACACAGGATAAAAGATCACGAGGAGAGCAGAGAAACAGTATAAAAGAGCACGAGGAGAGCAGAGACACAGGATAAAAGAAAGTGAGGAGAGCGCTGGAGAGACAGAATAAAAGAGCATGTGGATAGTGGAGATGCAGCATAAAAGAGCATGAGGAGAGCGGAGACACAGGACAAAAGAGCTTGTGGAGAGCAGATACAAAGGATAAAATAGCGCGAGGAGTGCGGCTTAGATGCAGGATAAAAGAGCGGGAGGAGAGCGATGGAGATACAGGATAAAAAAGCGCGAGGGTAGTGGAGAAACAGAATAAAAGAGTGCGAGGAGAGGGATGGAGACACAGGATAAAAAAAGGCAAGAAAAGCAGAGACAAAATGTGAAAGAGTGTGAGGAGAGGAGAAACACAGGATAAAAGAGCACGAGGAGTGCAGAGACACAGAACAAAAGAGCGCATGGAGAAGGGAGACACAGGATACGATAACGAGAGGAGAGCGCAGCCACAGGGTAAAAGTGCATGAGGAAAGCAGAGATACAGGATAAAAGAGCACCAGGAGAGCGGAGACACAGGATAAAAGGGTACGAGGACAGTGGAGACACAGGCTATAAGAGCGCGAGGGGAGCATATATACAGGATAAAAGCGTGCAAGGCGAGCACAGACACAGGATGAAAGTGCAGGCTGAGAGCAGAGAGACAGTATAAAAGAGTGTGAGGAGAGCAGAGACACAAGATAAAAGAGCATGAGGAGAGCAGAGACACATGATAAAAGAGAGTGAGGAAAGTGGAGACACAGGATAAAAGAAAACGAGGAGATTGGAGACAAAGGATAAAAGAGCGCGAGGAGACCGAAGACACAGCAGAAAAGAACGTGAGGAGAGGCCCAGAGACAGAGGATAAAAAGTGCGAGGAGAGCAGAGACACAAAATGAAAGAGCACGAGGAGAGCAGAGTCACAGGATAAAAGAGCGTGAGGAGAGCAGAGACATAGGCTATAAGAGCACGAGGAGAGCAGAGACACAGGATGAAAGAGTGCAAGGAGAGCGGAGAGACAGGATAACAGAGCACCAGGAGAGGGCCAGATACACAGGATAAAAGAGCAGGAGGAGAGCAAATAAAAGAGCATGAGGATAGAAGAGACACAGGACAAAAGAGCGCGAGGAGAGCAGAGACAGAGGATAAAAGAGCGTGAGGAGAGCGGAGACACAGTATAAAAAGCGCGAGGAGAGCAGAGACAAAGGATAAAGGAGCTTGAGGAGTGCAAGGACACAGGATAAAAGAGCACGAGGAGAGGGCCGGGGTCACAGGATAAAAGAGCGCGTGGAGAGCGGAGACACAGGATAAAAGAGCACGAGGAGAGTAGCTGAGACACTGGATAAAAAAGCGCGAGGAGAGCGGAGACACAGTATAAAAGAGCCTGAGGATAGCGGCAGAGACACAGGATAAAAGAGCAAGAGGAGAGCGGAGACACAGGATAAAAACGCATGAGGAAAGCAGAGACACAGGATAAAAGAGCAAGAGGAGAGCAGAGACACAGGATAAAAGCACCAGGTGAGCGGAGATGCAGGATAAAAGAGCACAAGGAGAATGGAGACACAGGATAAAAGTGCGCGAGGTGAGCCCAGTTAAAGGATAAAACAACGCGTGGAGAATGTAGACGCAGGATAAAAGTGCGCGAGGCGAACGGAGACAAAGGATAAATCAGTACAAGGAGAGCGGAGGCACAGGATAAAAGAGCATGAGGAGAGACCGAGATGCAGGATAAAACAGCATGAGGGGAGCGGAGACACTGGATAAAACAACGCGCCGAGAGCAGAGGCACAGGTGAAATAGCAAGAGGAGAGCAGTGGAGACAGAGGGTAAAAGAGCACAAGGAGAGCAGGGACACAGGATAAAAGAACGCATTGAGAATGGAGACACAAGATAAAATAATGAGTGAAGAGCAGAGCCAAAGGAAGAAGAGCGTGAGGAGAGCAGAGACAGTGGATAAAAGAGCACGAGGAGAGCAGCTGAGACACAGGATAAAAGAGTGCGAGGAGAGCGGAGACACAGTATTAAAGATGATGAGGATAGCGGCAGAGACACAGGATAAAAGAGCAAGAGGAGAGCGGAGACACAGTATAAAAGCGCACTAGGAGAGCAGAGACACAGGATAAGAGAGCACGAGGAGAGCAGAGACACAGGATAAAAGCACCAGGTGAGCGGAGATGCAGGATAAAAGAGCACGAGGAGAATGGAGACACAGGATGAAAGTGCACGAGGAGAGCACAGTTACAGAATAGAACAACGCGAGGAGAATGGAGACGCAGGATAAAAGTGCGCGAGGCGAACGGAGACAAAGGATAAATGAGTACAAGGAGGGCGGAGGCACAGGATAAAAGAGCACGAGGAGAGACCGAGATGCAGGATAAAACAGCATGAGGGGAGCAGTGAGACTTGATAAAACAACGTGAGGAGAGCAGAGGCACAGGCGAAATAGCAAGAGGAGAGCAGTGGAGACAGAGGGTAAAAGAGGACAAGGAGAGCAGAGACACTTGATAAATGAGTGCAAGGAGAGCAGGGACATGGGATAAAAGAGCGCTTGGAGAATGGAGACACAGGATAAAATAATGAGTGAAGAGCAGAGCCACAAGAAAAAGAGCGTGAGGAGTCCGGAGATGCAGGATATAAGAGCGAGAACAGAGCAGACACAAAGGATTAAAGAGCGCAAGGAGAGCAGAGGCACAGGATGAAAGAGCTCGAGGAGAGCAGAAATACAGCATAAAAGAGCATGAGGAGAGCAGAGACACAGTATTAAGCAACATGAGGAGAGCAGTGACACAGGATAAAAGAGCACGAGGAGAGGAGAGACAAAGGATAAAAGGGCATGAGGAGATCAGACACAAAGGATTAAAGAGCGGGAGGAGAGCAGAGGCACTGGATAAAATCGCAAGAGGACGGCAGAAACACAGGATAAAAAAGCACCAGGAAAGCGGGGACACAGTATTAAGGAACATGAAGAAAGCAGAGACACAGGATAAAAGAGCGTGAGGAGAGCAGAGACACAGGATAAAAGAGCATGACGAGAGCGTCTGAGACACACGATAAAAGAGCGTGTGGTGAACGGAGACACAAGATAAAAGATCGCGAGGAGAGTGGCGGCGAGACAGGATAAAAGAGCACAAGGAGAGCAGAGACATAGAATAAAAGAGCATGAGGAGAGCAGAAACACAGGAGAAAAGAGCGCGAGGAGAGCAGAGACACAGGATAAAAGAAAGTGAGGAGAGCGCTGGAGAGACAATAAAAGAGCATGTGGATAGTGGAGATGCAGCATAAAAGAGCATGAGGAGAGCGGAGACACAGGACAAAAGAGCTTGTGGAGAGCAGATACAAAGGATAAAATAGCGCGAGGAGTGCGGCTTAGATGCAGGATAAAAGAGCGGGAGGAGAGCGATGGAGATACAGGATAAAAAAGCGCGAGGGTAGTGGAGAAACAGAATAAAAGAGTGCGAGGAGAGGGATGGAGACACAGGATAAAAAAAGGCAAGAAAAGCAGAGACAAAATGTGAAAGAGTGTGAGGAGAGGAGAAACACAGGATAAAAGAGCACGAGGAGTGCAGAGACACAGAACAAAAGAGCGCATGGACAAGGGAGACACAGGATACGATAACAAGAGGAGAGCGCAGCCACAGGGTAAAAGTGCATGAGGAAAGCAGAGATACAGGATAAAAGAGCACCAGGAGAGCGGAGACACAGGATAAAAGGGTACGAGGACAGTGGAGACACAGGCTATAAGAGCGTGAGGGGAGCATATATACAGGATAAAAGCGTGCAAGGTGAGCACAGACACAGGATGAATGTGCAGGCTGAGAGCAGAGAGACAGTATAAAAGAGTGTGAGGAGAGCAGAGACACAAGATAAAAGAGCATGAGGAGAGCAGAGACACATGATAAAAGAGAGTGAGGAAAGTGGAGACACAGGATAAAAGAAAACGAGGAGATTGGAGACAAAGGATAAAAGAGCGCGAGGAGACCGAAGACACAGCAGAAAAGCACGTGAGGAGAGGCCCAGAGACAGAGGATAAAAAGTGCGAGGAGAGCAGAGACACGAAATAAAAGAGCACGAGGAGAGCAGAGTCACAGGATAAAAGAGCGTGAGGAGAGCAGAGACATAGGCTATAAGAGCACGAGGAGAGCAGAGACACAGGATGAAAGAGTGCAAGGAGAGCGGAGAGACAGGACAACAGAGCACGAGGAGAGGGCCAGATACACAGGATAAAAGAGCAGGAGGAGAGCAAATAAAAGAGCATGAGGATAGAAGAGACACAGGACAAAAGAGCGCGAGGAGAGCAGAGACAGAGGATAAAAGAGCGTGAGGAGAGCGGAGACACAGTATAAAAAGCGCGAGGAGAGCAGAGACAAAGGATAAAGGAGCTTGAGGAGTGCAAGGACACAGGATAAAAGAGCACGAGGAGAGGGCCGGGGTCACAGGATAAAAGAGCGCGTGGAGAGCGGAGACACAGGATAAAAGAGCACGAGGAGAGTAGCTGAGACACTGGATAAAAAAGCGCGAGGAGAGCAGAGACACAGTATAAAAGAGCCTGAGGATAGCGGCAGAGACACAGGATAAAAGGGGAAGAGGAGAGCGGAGACACAGGATAAAAGCGCATGAGGAAAGCAGAGACACAGGATAAAAGAGCAAGAGGAGAGCAGAGAGATAGGATAAAAGCACCAGGTGAGCGGAGATGCAGGATAAAAGATCGCAAGGAGAATGGAGACACAGGATAAAAGTGCGCGAGGTGAGCCCAGTTAAAGGATAAAACAACGCATGGAGAATGTAGACGCAGGATAAAAGTGCGCGAGGCGAACGGAGACAAAGGATAAATCAGTACAAGGAGAGCGGAGGCACAGGATAAAAGAGCATGAGGAGAGACCGAGATGCAGGATAAAACAGCATGAGGGGAGCGGAGACACTGGATAAAAAAACGCGCCGAGAGCAGAGGCACAGGTCAAAGAGCAAGAGGAGAGCAGTGGAGTCAGAGGGTAAAAGAGCACAAGGAGAGCAGGGACACAGGATAAAAGAACGCATTGAGAATGGAGACACAAGATAAAATAATGAGTGAAGAGCAGAGCCAAAGGAAGAAGAGCGTGAGGAGAGCGGAGACAGTGGATAAAAGAGCACGAGGAGAGCAGCTGAGACACAGGATAAAAGAGTGCGAGGAGAGCGGAGACACAGTATAAAAGACGATGAGGATAGCGGCAGAGACACAGGATAAAAGAGCAAGAGGAGAGCGGAGACACAGTATAAAAGCGCACTAGGAGAGCAGAGACACAGGATAAAAGAGCACGAGGAGAGCAGAGACACAGGATAAAAGCACCAGGTGAGCAGAGATGCAGGATAAAAGAGCACGAGGAGAATGGAGACACAGGATAAAAGTGCACAAGGAGAGCACAGTTACAGAATAAAACAATGCGAGGAGAATGGAGACGCAGGATAAAAGTGCGCGAGGCGAACGGAGACAAAGGATAAAGTAGTACAAGGAGGGCGGAGGCACAGGATAAAAGAGCATGAGGAGAGACTGACATGCAGGATAAAACAGCATGAGGGGAGCAGAGAGACTTGATAAAACAACGCGAGGAGAGCAGAGGCACAGGTGAAATAGCAAGAGGAGAGCAGTGGAGACAGAGGGTAAAAGAGGACAAGGAGAGCAGAGACACTTGATAAATGAGTGCAAGGAGAGCAGGGACATGGGATAAAAGAGCGCTTGGAGAATGGAGACACAGGATAAAATAATGAGTGAAGAGCAGAGCCACAGGAAAAAGAGCGTGAGGAGTCCGGAGATGCAGGATATAAGAGCGAGAACAGAGCAGACACAAAGGATTAAAGAGCGCAAGGAGAGCAGAGGCACAGGATGAAAGAGCTCGAGGAGAGCAGAAATACAGCATAAAAGAGCATGAGGAGAGCAGAGACACAGTATTAAGGAACATGAGGAGAGCAGTGACACAGGATAAAAGAGCACGAGGAGAGGAGAGACAAAGGATAAAAGGGCATGAGGAGATCAGACACAAAGGATTAAAGAGCGGGAGGAGAGCAAAGGCACTGGATAAAATCGCAAGAGGACGGCAGAAACACAGGATAAAAGAGCACCAGGAAAGCGGGGACACAGTATTAAGGAACATGAAGAAAGCAGAGACACAGGATAAAAGAGCATGACGAGAGCGGCTGAGACACATGATAAAAGAGCGTGAGGTGAACGGAGACACAAGATAAAAGATCGCGAGGAGAGTGGCGGCGAGACAGGATAAAAGAGCACAAGGAGTGCAGAGACATAGAATAAAAGAGCATGAGGAGAGCAGAAACACAGGAGAAAAGAGCGCGAGGAGAGCAGAGACACAGGATAAAAGAGCGCGAGGAGAGAAGAGACACAGGATAAAAGAGCATGAGTAGAATGGAGACACAGGATAAAATAATGACTGGAGAGCATAGCCATAGGTAAAAGAGCGTGAGGTGTGCATAGACCCAGGATAAAAGAGCGCGAGCAGAGCAGAAACATAGGATAAAAGACCACAAGGAGAGCAGTGACACAGGATAAAAGATCACGAGGAGAGCTGAGAAACAGGATAAAAGAGCACGAGGAGAGCAGAGACACAGGATAAATGAAAGTGAGGAGAGTGCTGGAGAGACAGAATAAAAGAGCATGAGGATATTGGAGATGCAGCATAAAAGAGCATGAGGAGAGCGGAGACACAGGTTAAAAGAGCTTGTGGAGAGCAGATACTAAGGATAAAATAACGCGAGGAGTGCGGCTTAGATGCAGGATAAAAGAGCGGGAGGAGAGCGATGGAGATACAGGATAAAAAAACACGTGGGTAGTGGAGAAACAGAATAAAAGAGTGCGATGAGAGGGATGGAGACACAAGATAAAAAAAGGCAAGAAAAGCAGAGACAAAATATGAAAGAGCGTGAGGAGAGGAGAGACACAGGATAAAAGAGCACGAGGAGAGCAGAGACACAGAACAAAAGAGCGCATGGAGAAGGGAGACACAGGATACGATAACGAGAGGAGAGCGCAGCCACAGGGTAAAAGAGCATGAGGAGAGCAGAGATACAGGATAAAAGAGCACCAGGAGAGCGGAGACACAGGATAAAAGGGTACGAGGACAGCGGAGACACAGGCTAAAAGAGCGCGAGGGGAGCATATATACAGAATAAAAGCGTGCAAGGCGAGCGCAGACACAGGATGAAAGTGCAGGCTGAGAGCAGAGAGACAGTATAAAAGAGTCTGAGGAGAGCAGAGACACAAGATAAAAGAGCATGAGGAGAGCAGAGACACATGATAAAAGAGAGTGAGGAAAGCGGAGACACAGGATAAAAGAGCGCGAGGAGATTGGAGACAAAGGATAAAAGAGCGCGAGGAGACCGAAGACACAGCAGAAAAGCACGTGAGGAGAGGCCCAGAGACAGAGGATAAAAAGTGCGAGGAGAGCAGAGACACTAAATAAAAGAGCACGAGGAGAGCAGAGTCACAGGATAAAAGAGTGTGAGGAGAGCAGAGACACAGGATGAAAGAGTGCAAGGAGAGCGGAGAGACAGGATAACAGAGCACGAGGAGAGGGCCAGATACACAGGATAAAAGAGCAGGAGGAGAGCAAATAAAAGAGCATGAGGATAGAAGAGACACAGGACAAAAGAGCGCGAGGAGAGCAGAGACAGAGGATAAAAGAGCGTGGGGAGAGCAGAGACACAGTATAAAAAGTGCGAGGAGAGCAGAGACAAAGGATAAAAGAGCTTGAGGAGTGCAAGGACACAGGATGAAAGAGCACGAGGAGAGGGCCGGGGTCACAGGATAAAAGAGCGCGTGGAGAGCGGAGACACAGGATAAAAGAGCACGAGGAGAGCAGCTGAGACACTGGATAAAAAAGCACGAGGAGAGCGGAGACACAGTATAAAAGAGCCTGAGGATAGCGGCAGAGACACAGGATAAAAGAGCAAGAGGAGAGCGGAGACACAGGATAAAAGCGCATGAGGAATGCAGAGACACAGGATAAAAGAGCACGAGGAGAGCAGAGACACAGGATAAAAGCACCAGGTGAGCGGAGATGCAGGATAAAAGAGCACGAGGAGAATGGAGACACAGGATAAAAGAGCGCGAGGTGAGCCCAGTTACAGGATAAAACAACGCGAGGAGAATGTAGACGCAAAATAAAAGTACACAAGGCGAATGGAGACAAAGGATAAATGAGTACAAGGAGAGCGGTGGCACAGGATAAAAGAGCATGAGGAGAGACCGAGATGCAGGATAAAACAGCATGATTGGAGCGGAGACACTGGATAAAACAACGCGACGAGAGCAGAGGGACCGATGAAAGAGCAAGAGGAGAGCAGTGGAGACAGAGGGTAAAAGAGCACAAGGAGAGCAGGGACACAGGATAAAAGAACGCATTGAGAATGGAAACACAAGATAAAATAATGAGTGAAGAGCAGAGCCAAAGGAAAAAGAGCCTGAGGCGAGCGGAGACACAGGATAAAAGAGCACGAGGAGAGCAGCTGAGACACAGGATAAAAGAGCACGAGGAGAGCAGAGACAATGTATAAAAGACCATGAGGATAGCGGCAGAGACACAGGATAAAAGAGCAAGAGGAGCACGGAGACACAGTATAAAAGCACACTAGGAGAGGGGAGATGCAGGATAAAAGAGCACGAGGAGAGCAGAGACACAGGATAAAAGTGCACGAGGAGAGCACAGTTTCAGAATAAAACAACGCGAGGAGATTGGAGACACAGGATAAAAGTGCGCGAGGCGAACGGAGACAAAGGATAAATGAGTACCAGGAGGGCGGAGGCACAGGATAAATGAGCACGAGGAGAGACCGAGATGCAGGATAAAACAGCATGAGGGGAGCAGAGAGACATGATAAAACAACGCGAGGAGAGCAGAGGCACAGGTGAAATAGCAAGAGGAGAGCAGTGGAGACAGAGGGTAAAAGAGCACAAGGCGAGCAGAGATACTTGATAAATGAGTGCAAGGAGAGCAGGGACACGGGATAAAAGAGCGTTTGGAGAATGGAGACACAGGATAAAATAATGAGTGAAGAGCAGAGCCAAAGGAAGAAGAGCGCGAGGAGAGCGGAGACACAGGATAAAAGAGCACGAGGAGAGCAGCTGAGCCACAGGAAAAAGAGCGTGAGGAGTCCGGAGATGCAGGATATAAGAGCGAGAACAGAGCTGACACAAAGGATTAAAGAGCGCAAGGAGAGCAGAGGCACAGGATGAAAGAGCTCGAGGAGAGCTGAAATACAGCATAAAAGAGCATGAGGAAGGCAGAGACACAGTATTAAGGAACATGAGGAGAGCAGTGTCACAGGATAAAAGAGCACGAGGAGAGCAGAGACAAAGGATAAAAGGGCATGAGGAGATCAGACACAAAGGATTAAAGAGCGGGAGGAGAGCAGAGGCACTGGATAAAAGCGCAAGAGGACGGCAGAAACACAGGATAAAAGAGCACCAGGAAAGCGGGGACACAGTATTAAGGAACATGAAGAAAGCAGAGACACAGGATAAAAGAGCGTGAGGAGAGCAGAGACACAGGATAAAAGAGCATGACGAGAGCGGCTGAGACACTCGATAAAAGAGCGTGAGGAGAACGGAGACACAAAATAAAAGATCGCGAGGAGAGTGGCAAGGAGGCAGGATAAAAGAGCAAAAGGAGAGCAGAGACATAGAATAAAAGAGTATGAGGAGAGCGGAAAATACAGGAGAAAAGAGCATGAGGAGAGCAGAGACACAGGATAAAAGAGCGCGAGTAGAATGGAGACACAGGATAAAATAATGAGTGGACAGCATAGCCATAGGTAAAAGAGTGTGAAGTATGCGTAGACCCAGGATAAAAGAGCGCGAGCAGAGCAGAAACATAGGATAAAAGACCGCAAGGAGAGCAGTGACACAGGATAAAAGATCGCGAGGAGAGCAGAGAAACAGGATAAAAGAGCACGAGGAGAGCAGAGACACAGGATAAAAGAAAGTGAGGAGAGCGCTGGAGAGACAGGATAAAAGAGCATGAGCATAGTGGAGACGCAGCATAAAAGAGCATGAAGAGAGCGGAGACACAAGATAAAAGAGCTTGTGGAGAGCAGATACAAAGGATAAAATAGCGCGAGGAGTGCGGCTTAGATGCAGGATAAAAGAGCGGGAGGAGAGTGATGGAGATACAGGATAAAAGAGCGCCAGGGTAGTGGAGAAACAGAATAAAAGAGTGCGAGGAGAGGGATGGAGACACAGGATTAAAAAAGGCAAGAAAAGCAGAGACAAATTATGAAAGAGCGTGAGGAGAGGAGAGACACAGGATAAAAGAGCACGAGGAGAGCAGAGACACAGAACAAAAGAGCGCATGGAGAAGGGAGACACAGGAAACGATAACGAGAGGAGAGCGCAGCCACAGGGTAAAAGAGCATGAGGAGAGCAGAGATACAGGATAAAAGAGCACCAGGAGAGCGGAGACACAGGATAAAAGGGTACGAGGACAGCGGAGACACAGGCTAAAAGAGCGCGAGGGGAGCATATATACAGAATAAAAGCGTGCAAGGCGAGCACAGACACAGGATGAAAGTGCAGGCTGAGAGCAGAGAGACAGTATAAAAGAGTATGAGGAGAGCAGAGACATAAGATAAAAGAGCATGAGGAGAGCAGAGACACATGATAAAAGAGAGTGAAGAAAGCGGAGAAACAGGATAAAGAGCACGAGGAGATTGGAGACAAAGGATAAAAGAGCGCGAGGAGATCGAAGACACAGCAGAAAAGAAAGTGAGGAGAGGCCCGGAGACAGAGGATAAAAAGTGCGAGGAGAGCAGAGACACGAAATAAAAGAGCACGAGGAGAGCAGAGTCACAGGATAAAAGAGCGTGAAGAGAGCAGAGACATATGTTATAAGAGCACGAGGAGAGCAGAGACACAGGATGAAAGAGTGCGAGGAGAGCAGAGAGACAGGACGACAGAGCACGAGGAGAGCAGAGACACAGGATAAAAGAGCAGGAGGAGAGCAAATAAAAGCATGAGGATAGAAGAGACACAGGACAAAAGAGCACGAGGAGAGCAGAGACAGAGGATAAAAGAGCGTGGGGAGAGCGGAGACACAGTATAAAAAGCGCGAGGAGAGCAGAGACAAAGGATAAAAGGGCTTGAGGAGTGCAAGGACACAGGATAAAAGAGCACAAGGAGAGGGCTGGGGTCACAGGATAAAAGAGCACGTGGAGAGCGGAGACACAGGATAAAAGCCCCAGGTGAGCGGAGATGCAGGATAAAAGAACACAAGGAGAATGGAGACACAGGATAAAAGTGCGCGAGGACAGCCCAGTTACAGGATAAAACAACGCGAGGAGAATGTAGACGCAGGATAAAAGTACACAAGGCGAACGGAGACAAAGGATAAATGAGTACAAGGAGAGCGGAGGCACAGGATAAAAGAGCATGAGGAGAGACCGAGATGCAGGATAAAACAGCATGAGGGGAGCGGAGACACTGGATAAAACAACGTGACGAGAGCAGAGGCACCGATGAAAGAGCAAGACGAGAGCAGTGGAGACAGAGGGTAAAAGAGCACAAGGAGAGGAGAGACACAGTATAAAAGAACGCATTGAGAATGGAGACACAAGATAAAATAATGAGTGAAGAGCAGAGCCAAAGGAAAAAGAGCGTGAGGATTGCGGAGAAGCAGGTTATAAGAGCGAGAACAGAGCAGACACAAAGGATTAAAGAGCGTGAGGAGAGCAGTGGCACAGGTTGAAAGAGCGTGAGGAGAGCAAAAATACTGGATAAAAGAGCATGAGGAGAGCAGACACAAAGGAATAAAAGAGCGTGAGGAGAGCAGTGACACAGGATAAAAGAGCACGAGGAGAGCAGAGACAAAGGATAAAAGGGCATGAGGAGAGCAGACACAAAGGATTAAAGAGCGTGAGGAAAGCAGAGGCACTGGATAAAAGAGCGAGAGGAGGGCAGATAATAAAAGAGCACCAGGAAAGCGGGGACACAGTATTAAGGAACATGAAGACAGCAGAGACACAGGATAAAAGAGCTTGAGGAGAGCAGAGACACAAGATAAAAGAGCGTGCGGAGAGCAGATGCACTGGATAAAAGAGTGAGAGGAGGGCAGAAACACAGGATAAAAGAGCACCAGTAAAGCGGGGACACAGTATTAAGGAACATGAAGAGAGCAGAGACACAGGATAAAAGAGCGCGAGGAGAGCAGAGACACAGGATAAAAGAATGTGAGGAGAGCAGAGACACAGGATAAAAGAGCGCGAGGAGAGAAGAGACACAGGATAAAAGAGCGCGAGTAGAATGGAGACACAGGATAAAATAATGAATGGAGAGCATAGCCATAGGTAAAAGAGCGTGATGTGTGCATAGAGCCAGGATAAAAGAGCGCGAGCAGAGCAGAAACACAGGATAAAAGAGCGCAAGGAGAGCAGTGACACAGGAAAAAAGATCGCGAGGACTGCAGAGAAACAGGATAAAAGACCATGAGGAGAGCAGAGGCACAGGATAAAAGAAAGTGAGGAAAGCAGAGACAAAGGATAAAAGAGCGTGAGGAGAACGAAGACACAGGATAAAAGAACATGAGGAGAGGGCCAGAGACAGGGGATAAAAGATTGCGAGGAGAGCAGAGACAATAAATAAAAGAGCACGAGGAGAGCAGAGACACGAAGTAAAAGAGCACGAGGAGAGCAGTGTCAAAGGATAAAAGAGCGCGAGGAGAGCAGAGACACAGGATGAAAGAATGCAAGGAGAGCGGAGAGACAGGATAACAGAGCACGAGTAGAGGGCCAGATACACAGGATAAAAGACCAGGAGGAGAGCAAATAAAAGAGCATGAGGATAGAAGAGACACAGGACAAAAGAGCACGAGGAGAGCAGAGACAGAGGATAAAAGAGCGTGGGGAGAGCGGAGACACAGTATAAAAAGCGCGAGGAGAGCAGAGACAAAAGATAAAAGAGCACGAGCAGAGCAGAGATGCAGCATAAAAGAGCGTGAGGAGAGCAGAGATACAAGATAGAAGAGCATGAGAAGACTAGAGCCACAGGATAAAAGAGCGTGAGGAGAGCAGAGACGCAGGATAAAAGAGCACGAGGATAGCAGACACAAAGGATTAAAGAGCATGAGGAGAGCAGAGGCACAGGAAAATAGAGCGCAAGGAGAGCAGAAACACAGGATAAAAGAGCACGAGGAGAGCAGAGAAACAGGATAAAAGAGCACGACGAGAGCGGCTGAGACATGGGTAAAAGAGCGTGAGGAGAACGGAGACACAGGATAAAAGAGCGTGAGGATAGTGGCAGGGAGACAGGATAAAGGAGCACAAGGAGAGCAGAGACATAGAATAAAAGAGCACGAGGAGAGCGGAGACACAGGATAAAAGAGCGCTAGGAGAGCAGAGACACCCAATAAAAGAGCACGATGAGAGTGGCGGAGACACAGAATCAAAGAGCGCGAGGAGAGAGCGAAGACACAGTATAAAGTAGCGCGAGGAGTGCGGAGATATGTGATAAAAGAACGAGGAGAGTGGAGACACAGGATAAAAGAGCACGAGAATTGAGACATTATTATTGAGCAAGAGGAGAGAACAGGCACAGGATAAAAGAGCGCGAGGATAAGGGAGACGCAGGAAAAAAGAGCATGAGGAGAACGGAGAGACAGAATAAAAGGGTGCGAGGGGCGGGGTGCCATAAGGTAAAAGAACATGAGGAGAGCAGAGACACAGGTAAAAGAACGCATGGATAATGGAGACACAGCATAAAATAATGAATGAAAAGCAGAGCCACAGGAAAAAGAACATGAGGAGTGCTGAGACGCAGGATATAAGAGTGCAAACAGAGCAGAGACACAGGATAAAAGAGCGCAATGAGAGCCGAGCCACAGGATTAAAGAGCACAAGGAGAGCAGAGACTAAGCATAAAAGAGTGTGAGGAGAGCAGAGATATGGGCTAAAAGAGCACGACGTGGACTAGAGCCACACGATAAAAGAACATGAGGAGAGCAGAGATGCAGGATAAAAGAGCACGAGGAGAACAGACAAAAAGGATAAAAGAACACGAGGAGAGCAGAGACACAGGATAAACGAGCGTGAGGAGAGCAGAGACACAGGATAAAAGAGTGTGAGGAGAGCAGAGACACAGGATAAAAGAGTACGAGGAGAATGGAGACACAGCATAAAATAATGAGTGGAGAGCAGAGCCAAAGAAAAAAGAGCATGAGGAATGCGGAGACACAGGATAAAAGAGTGTGAGCAGAGCAGAGACACCGGATAAAACAGTGCAAACAGAGCAGAGACACAGGATAAATCAGCACAAGGAGAGCCGAGCCACAGGATAAAAGAGCACGAGGAGAGCAGAGGAACAGCATAAAAGAGCGTGAGAAGAGCAGAGATACAGGATAGAAGAGCACAAGAAGACTAGAGCCACAGGATAAAAGAGCGTGAGGAGAGCAGACACAAAGGATTAAAGAGCGTGAGGAGAGCAGAGGCACAGGATAATAGAGCGCAAGGAGAGCAGAAACACAGGATAAAAGAGCACGATGAGAGCAGAAACACAGGATAAATAGCACGAGGAGAGCAGAGACACAGGATAAAAGAGCACGACAAGAGCGGCTGAGACACGGGATAAAAGAGCGTGAGGAAAACGGAGACACAGGATAAAAGAGCGCGAGGAGAGTGGCAGGGAGACAGGATAAAAGAGCACAGGGGAGCAGAGACATAGAATAAAAGAGCACGAGGAGAGCGGACACACAGGATAAAAGTGCGCAAGTGAGCAGAGGCACAGGATAAAAGAGGGCAAGGAGAGCAGAGACACACAAAAAAGAGCACCAGGAGAATGGAGACACAGGATAAAATAATGAGTGGAGAGCAGAGCCAAAGAAAAAAGAGCATGAGGAGTGCGGAGACACAGGATAAAAGAGTGCGAGCAGAGCAGAGACACAGGATAAATCAGCACAAGGAGAGCTGAGCCACAGGATAAAAGAGCACGAGCAGAGCAGAGACACAGCATAAAAGAGCGTGAGGAGAGCAGAGACACAAGATAGAAGAGCACGAGAAGACTAGAGCCACAGGATAAAAGAACATGAGGAGTGCAGAGGCGCAGGATAAAAGAGCACGAGGAGAGCAGACACAAAGGATTAAAGAGCATGAGGAGAGCAGAGGCAGAGGATAATAGAGCGCGAGGAGAGCAGAAACACAGGAAAAAAGAGCACAAGGACAGCAGAGACACAGGATTAAAGAGCACGACGAGAGCGGCTGAGACACGGGATAAAAGAGCGTGAGGAGAACGGAGACACAGGATAAAAGATCGCGAGGATAGTGGCAGGGAGACAGGATAAAGGAGCACAAGGAGAGCAGAGACACAGAATAAAAGACCATGAGGAGAGCGGAGACACAGGATAAAAGAGCGCTAGGAGAGCAGAGACACAGGATAAAAGAGCGCGATGAGAGTGGCGGAGACACAGAATGAAAGAGCGTGAGGAGAGAGCGAAGACACAGTATAAAGGAGCGCGAGGAGTGCGGAGATATGGGATAAAAGCACGAGGTGAGTGGAGATGCAGGATAAAAGTGCACGAGAATTGAGACACATTATTAAAGAGCAAGAGGAGAGCACAGGCACAGGATGAAAGAGTGCGAGGATAAGGGAGACGCAGGATAAAAGAGCGTGAGGAGAACGGAGAGACAGAATAACAGCGTGAGAGGGCAGGGGTGCCATAGGGTAAAAGAACACGAGGAGAGCAGAGACACAGGTAAAAGAACGCGAGGAGAGTGGTGAAGACACAGGATAAAAGAGCGCGAGGAGAGCAGAAATACAGGATAAAAGAGCATGAGGAGAGCAGAGACACAGTATTAAAGAACATTAGGAGAGCAGTGACACCGGATAAAAGAGCCGAGGAGAGCAGAGACAAAGAATAAAAGGGCATGAGGAGAGCAGACACAAAGGATTAAAGAGCGTGAGGAGAGCATAGGCACTGGATAAAAGAGCGAGAGGAGGGCAGAAACAGAGGATAAAAGAGCACCAGGAAAGTGGGGACACAGTATTAAGGAACATGAAGAGAGCAGAGACACAGGATAAAAGAGGGTGTGGAGAGCAGAGACACAGGATAAAAGAGTTTGAGGAGAGCAGAGACATAAGATATAAGAGCGCGAGGAGAGCAGAGACACAGGATAAAAGTAGGCGATGAGAGCAGAGACACAGGATAAAAGAGCATAAGTAGAATGGAGACACAGGATAAAATAATGAGTGGAGAGCAGAGCCAAAGAAAAAAGAGCATGAGGAGAGCAGAGACAAAAGATAAAAGAGCACAAGCAGAGCAGAGATGCAGCATAAAAGAGCGTGAGGAGAGCAGAGATACAAGATAGAAGAGCATGAGAAGACTAGAGCCACAGGATAAAAGAGCGTGAGGAGAGCAGAGACGCAGGATAAAAGAGCACGAGGATAGCAGACACAAAGGATTAAAGAGCATGAGGAGAGCAGAGGCACAGGAAAATAGAGCGCAAGGAGAGCAGAAACACAGGATAAAAGAGCACGAGGAGAGCAGAGAAACAGGATAAAAGAGCACGACGAGAGCGGCTGAGACATGGGTAAAAGAGCGTGAGGAGAACGGAGACACAAAATAAAAGAGCGTGAGGATAGTGGCAGGGAGACAGGATAAAGGAGCACAAGGAGAGCAGAGACATAGAATAAAAGAGCACGAGGAGAGCGGAGACACAGGATAAAAGAGCGCTAGGAGAGCAGAGACACCAAATAAAAGAGCACGATGAGAGTGGCGGAGACACAGAATCAAAGAGCGCGAGGAGAGAGCGAAGACACAGTATAAAGTAACGCGAGGAGTGTGGAGATATGTGATAAAAGAACGAGGAGAGTGGAGACACAGGATAAAAGAGCACGAGAATGGAGACACATTATTATTGAGCAAGAGGAGAGAACAGGCACAGGTAAAAGAGCGTGAGGAGAGCAGAGACAACAGTATTGAAGAACATGAGGAGAGCAAAGACATGGTAAAAGAGCACGTGGAGAGCAGGGACACAGGATAAAAGAGTGCGAGGAGAGGGATGGAGACACAGGATAAATAAATGCAAGAAGAGCAGAGACACAGGATAAAAGAGCATGAGGAGAGGAGAGACACGGGATAAAAGAGCATGAGGAGAGCAGAGACACAGAACAAAAGAGCGCATGGAGAAGGGAGACACAGGATACAATAACGAGAGGAGAGCGGAGCCACAGGTTAAAAGAGCATGAGGAGAGCATAGATACAGGATAAAAGAGCACGAGGAGAGCACAGACACAGGATAAAAGAGCACAAGGAGAGCAGAGTCACAGGATAAAAGAGCGCATGGATAATGGGGACACAGGATAAAATAATGAGTGATGAGCAGAGCCACAGGAAAAAGAGCATGAGGAGTGCTGAGATGCAGGATATAAGAGCGCTAACAGAGAAGATACACAGGATAAAAGAGCACAAGGAGTTCCGAGCCACAGGATTACAGAGCATGAGGAGAGCAGAGACACAGCATAAAAGAGTGTGAGGGGAGCAGAGATATGGGATAAAATAGCACGAGAGGTCCAGAGCCATAGGATAAAAGAGAGTGAGGAGACCAGAGACACAGGATAAAAGAGCGCAAGGAGAGCTGAGACACTGGATAAAAGAGTGTGAGGATAGCAGACACAAAGGATAAAAGAACACGAGGAGAGCAGAGACACAGGATAATGGAGCACGAGAAGAGCAGAAACACAGGATAAAGGAGCACGAGAAGAGCAGAGACACAGGATAAAAGAGCACGACAAGAGCGGTTGAGACACGGGATATAAGAGCGTGAGGAGAACGGAGACACAGGATAAAAGAGCGCGAGGAGAGTGGCGGGGAGACAGGATAAAGGAGCACAGGGGAGCAGAGACATAGAATAAAAGAGCACGAGGAGAGCGGAGACACAGGATAAAAGTGCGCAAGTGAGCAGAGGCACAGGATAAAAGAGCATGAGGAGAGCAGAGACACAGGATAAAATAGTGTGAGGAGAGCAGAGACACAGGTTATAAGGGTGCGAGGAGAGCAGAGACACAGGATGAAAGAGGGCGAGGAGAGCAGAGACAAAGGATAAAAGAGCCCGAGTAGAATGGAGACACAGGATAATATAATGAGTGGAGAGCAGAGCCAAAGAAAAAAGAGCATGAGGAGTGCGGAGACACTGTATAAAAGAGTGCGAGCAGAGCCGAGACACCGGATAAAAGAATGCAAATAGAGCAGAGACACAGGATAAATCAGCGCAAGGAGAGCTGAGCCACAGGATAAAAGAGCACGAGCAGAGCAGAGACACAGCATAAAAGAGCGTGAGGAGAGCAGAGATACAGGATAGAAGAGCACGAGAAGACTAGAGCCACAGGATAAAAGAGCGTGAGGAGAGCAGAGACGCAGGATAAAAGAGCGCGAGGAGAGCAGAAACATAGGATAAAAGAGCACGAGGAGAGCAGAGACACAGGATAAAAGAGCAAGACGAGTGCGGCTGAGACACACGATAAAAGAGCGTGAGGAGAACGGAGACACAAGATAAAAGATCGTGAGGAGAGTGGCGGGGAGACAGGATAAAAGAGCACAAGGAGAGCAGAGACATAGAATAAAAGAGCATGAGGAGAGCAGAAACACAGGAGAAAAGAGCGCGAGGAGAGCAGAGACACAGGATAAAAGAGCGCGAAGAGAGCAGAGACACAGGATAAAAGAGCGCGAGCAGAATGGAGACACAGGATAAAATAATGACTGGAGAGCATAGCCATAGGTAAAAGAGCGTGAGGTGTGCATAGACCCAGGATAAAAGAGCACGAGCAGAGCAGAAACACAGAATAAAAGACCGCAAGGAGAGCAGTGACACAGGATAAAAGATCGTGAGGAGAGCAGAGAAAGGGGATAAAAGAGCACGAGGAGAGCAGAGACACAGGATAAAAGAAAGTGAGAAGAGTGGAGACACAGGATAAAAGAGGTTGTGGATAGCAGATACAAAGGATAAAATAGCGGAAGGAGTGCGGCTTAGATGCAGGATAAAGGAGCAGGAGGAGCGCGATGGAGGGGAGCAGAGATATGGGATAAAATAGCACGAGAGGTACAGAGCCATAGGATAAAAGAGAGTGAGGAGACCAGAGACACAGGATAAAAGAGTGCGAGGAGAGCTGAGACACTGAATAAAAGAGTGTGAGGATAGCAGACACAAAGGATAAAAGAACACGAGGAGAGCAGAGACACAGGATAATGGAGCACAAGAACAGCAGAAACACAGGATAAAGTAGCACGAGAAGAGCAGAGACACAGGATAAAAGAGCACGACGAGAGCGGTTGAGACACGGGATAAAAGAGCGTGAGGGGAACGGAGACACAGGATAAAAGAGCGTGAGGAGAGTGGCGGGGAGACAGGATAAAAGAGCACAGGGGAGCAGAGACATAGAATAAAAGAGCACGAGGAGAGCGGAGACACAGGATAAAAGTGCGCAAGTGAGCAGAGGCACAGGATAAAAGAGGGCGAGGAGAACAGAGACACACAAAAAAGAGCAACAGGAGAATGGAGACACAGGATAAAATAATGAGTGGAGAGCAGAGCCAAAGAAAAAAGAGCATGAGGAGTGCGGAGACACAGGATAAAAGAGTGCGAGCAGAGCAGAGACACAGGATAAATCAGCACAAGGAGAGCCGAGCCACAGGATAAAAGAGCACGAGCAGAGCAGAGACACAGCATAAAAGAGCGTGAGGAGAGCAGAGATACAAGATAGAAGAGCACGAGAAGACTAGAGCCAGAGGATAAAAGAGCGTGATGAGAGCAGAGGCACAGGATAAAAGAGCACGAGGAGAGCAGGCACAAAGGATAAAAGAGCACGAGGACAGCAGAGACACAGGATAAAAGAGCACGATGAGAGCGGCTGAGACACAGGATAAAAGAGCGTGAGGAGAACGGAGACACAGGATAAAAGATCGCGAGGATAGTGGCAGGGAGACAGAATAAAGGAGCACAAGGAGAGCAGAGACACAGAATAAAAGACCACGAGGAGAGCGGAGACACAGGATAAAAGAGCGCCAGGAGAGCAGAGACACAGGATAAAAGAACGCGATGAGAGTGGCGGAGACACAGAATGAAAGAGCGTGAGGAGAGAGCGAAGACACAGTATAAAGGAGCGCGAGGAGTGCGGAGATATGGGATAAAAGCACGAGGTGAGAGGAGATGCAGGATAAAAGAGCACGAGAATGGAGACACATTTTTAATGAGCAAGAGGAGAGCACAGGCACAGGATGAAAGAGTGCAAGGATAAGGGAGACGCAGGATAAAAGAGCGTGAGGAGAACGGAGAGACAGAATAAAATCGTGCGAGGGCAGTGGTGCCATAAGGTAAAAGAACGCGAGGAGAGCAGAGACACAGGTAAAAGAACGCGAGGAGAGTGGTGAAGACACAGGATAAAAGAACGTGAGGAGAGCAGAGACACAGGACAAAAGAGCATGAGGACAGCAGAGACACAGGATAAAAGAGCGTGAGGAGAGCAGGGACACAGGATAAAAGAGCGTGAGGAGAATGGAGACATAGGATACAATTTTGAGTGAAGAGAATAGCCACAGGAAAAAGAGCTCGAGGTGTGCGGAGATGCAGGATATAAGAGCACAAGCAGAGCAGAGGAACAGGATAAAAGCGTGCAATGAGAGCTGAGCCATAGGATAAAAGAGCACGAGAAGACTAAAACCACAGGATAAAAGAGCATGAGGAGAGTGGAGACGCAGATAAAAGAGTGCGAGGAGAGCACACATGAAGGATTAAGGAGAGTGAGGAGAGCAGAGGCAAAGGATAAAAGAGCACAATGAGAGCAGAGACACAGGATAAAAGTGCACGAGGAGAGCAGAGACACAGGATAAAAGAACGCGAGGAGAGCAGAGAAACAGGATAAAAGAACACAAGGAGAGCAGAGACACAGGATAAAAGAGCGCGAGTAGAATGGAGACACTGGATAAAATAATGAGTGGAGAGCATAGCCATAGGTAAAAGAGCATGAGGTGTGCATAGACCCAGGATAAAAGAGTGCGAGCAGAGCAGAAACATAGGATGAAAGAGTGCAAGGAGAACAGTGACACAGGATCAAAGAACGTGAGGAGAGCGCTGGAGAGACAGGATAAAAGAGCATGTGGATAGTGGAGACATAGCATAAAAGAGCATGAGGAGAGCGGAGAAATGGGATAAAAGAGTTTGTGGAGTGCATATACAAAGGATAAAATAGCACAAGGATTGCGGTTTAGATGCAGGATAAAAGAGCAGGAGGAGAGCGATAGAGATACAGGATAAAAGAACGCGAGGATAGTGGAGAAACAGGATAAAAGAGTGCGAGGAGAGGGATGGAGACACAGGATAAAAAAATGCAAGAAGAACAGAGACACAGGATAAAAGAGCGTGAGGAGAGGAGAGACACAGGATAAAAGAGCATGAGGAGAGCAGAGACGCAGAACAAAAGAGCGCATGGAGAAGGGAGACACAGGACAAAATAACGAGAGCAAAGTGGAGCCACAGGTTAAAAGAGCATGAGGAGAGCAGCGATACAGGATAAAGAGAGCATGAGGAGAGCGGAGACACAGGATAAATCAGGACAAGGAGAGCTGAGCC